>NC_134353.1:905037096-905715846 GCF_048569485.1 Anomaloglossus baeobatrachus
GGATTTGATTTATCTTTTCAATAAATTGGTGAAAGAGGGAATGTTTTGGGGAGTGTTTTTTCAAATAAAACTTTGTCTATATTTTTTTTTTTTTTACTGACTGGGTTTCTGATGTCAGGTATCTGATAGACACCGTGACATCACTAACCCCAGGGCTTGATGCCAGGTGACATTACACGTCTGGCATCAACCCAATATATTACCCCGTTTGCCACCGCACCAGGGCAACGGGATGAGTTGGGGCAAAGCACCAGGATTGGCACATCTAATGGATGAACCACTTCTGGGGCGGCTGTAGCCTGCTATTTTTAGGCTGAGGAGTGTCCAATAACAGTGGACCTCCCTAGTCTGAGAATACCAGACCCCAGCTGTCCGCTTTACCTTGGCTAGTGATCCAATTTGGGTGGGACCCTGTATTTTTTGTTTTAAATTATTTAATTTAAAATAACAGCGCCAGGTGCCCTCTGTTTTGGATTACCAGCCAAGGTGAAGCTGCCAGCTGCGGTTTGCAGGTTGCAGCCATTTGCTTTACCGTAGCTGGCTACAAAAGATAGGGGGCCCCACGTAGTTTTTTTTTTTAATTATCTATTTGTTGGCTAAATACAAGGCTAAGCACCCTTTAGTGCCACATGAAAGTCACTAAAGGTTGCCAGCTTACAATATGCAAGGAGGTGGGACATTATATGTCTTTCTCATCTATCTATCCATTATCTATCTATCCCTCTATTCATTCATCCCTCTCTCTCTATATCTATCCATCTCTAGAGCTACTCATCTATTTATCTTTCTTGCTGCTTCCATTTTTTGCGGTCCGCTAAAAAACCCGAAGGCACACGGATGACATACGGACCATAAACGGAACGTATGTCACACGGCTGCATCCGTGAAAAAAACGGACCGTTTTTTGCAGACCACAAAAACGGAATGGTCATGTGAATGTAGCCTTATAAAGTGATTTTTGTGCTGTAGACAGCGGCCTGGGCTCTTATATACTGCATGTTAGAATACTGTATATAAGAGCCCACTGGTGGTGGCCGCAGCATATGGCCCCCTTCACACATCCGTGAAAATCACGCACGTTTTTCACGGACGAGTTAAAGGTGTGTATTGTTCTGTGTGCCGTGTTTATGGCAAACGTGTGTTCTCCGTGATAACACACAGAGAACGGGAACTTCCTACTCACCTGTCCTTGGCGATGCTGATCTTCGGTCTCCGGTCCTGCTAACTCCCCGCTGCTGCTTCCGGCCCGCAGTGGCGTGAATATGCCATGAGCATAATGAGCAGGGGTCGGAAGCAAGTGACAGCAGCGGCAGAGACAGCAGCGCTGGAGAAGGAGAGTATAGATTTTTTTTTTTTCACAGACACCTGTTTTGAGTGTCACACGGATCACATCCGTGCGGTCCGTGTGCCGTGTTTCCGGCACACGAGAAAATGGACCAAATACGTACCAGAGACACGGACGTGTGAAGGGGGCCTATAGGCCACAAAACTGGTGACTGGTTCCCTTTAAATTTTACAAAAAGGCCCCCCCCCCCCAAAAAAAAAAGTGCCCTATTTTTTAGACTGTTCTGGGATTTTTGGACGGTTGGCAGCCCAGTCGGATGGTGGAGGAGGAGGCCATAGCTTATAGGACTGTACATGAGAGATATTGTGCAGGTTTTCCGCCATTCTCAGTGAGGAGCCGCACACGGCACAGGCTGCTCTGTGGAGACTCCTCTCATCACTTTTCTGCCCCTACCTGTCAGGCCTCCCCCTGTAGGGACCGTGTGAGGCGGCGACAGCAACAGCAGCAGCAGCAGCCGCCGCCTCTGCTTGATTCTCCTCACACGCAGTTTCCCGCCCGCCGCTCAGCTCGTCAGACGTCGTCGCCTCTAGGTCACGTGACGGCACTTTTGGGCGGGAATCCTGTCAGCGCGCGGCCCCGCCTCCCCCCTGCTGCCCGAGCGAGAACCCGTCACGTGACCCCCGCCCCGCCGCCGCCGGGAAGCAAGATGGTGTCTGGAGAAAATGGCGGATCCCGAGGAACTGCGGGTGAGAGCAAATGATTGCTACTGACGGAGGAACTGCGACATTATGAAATAGTTGTCACGAGGGGCACCAGCTCCGCTGACAACCCTGGTGGGTGGGGCAGGTAGTGTCTGAGGGAGGACGGGCAGGGTTGTCAGGCTGGATTCTGAGATGACAGGTGAGGTGACATTTACACCTGTCCATTTCCAAAATGGAGGTCATAAAGGTGTTTAACCTCTAGTAGCCAACATCCTATTGCGTCTCTAATTCTTATTTATTTTTAATCCTTTTGTGATATTTCTTTATACCTTTATGTGACCGCTGCAGCCAATCAATGACTTTGCAAGCACCTTCCTGGGTTGCAGATTGAGTGCAGCGGTAACCTCTGTATTTCATGTTATTATTGCAGAAAATATCCATACACAGACCCCAAACCATCCCGGTGGCAGTATTCAAGCTAGTGGAGACGTCCTCCAGACATAAAGGAAATGATGAAGTTTTATGGCCTTCCTATCTCAGGAGCAGGTTCAGGAGCTGCGCCAGCTCCTCACCCAGCAAACGTCGGCTGTGTTATACGCCCATCATCTGCATCTCACAGCCGTCATCAGAGCTCTTTAACCATTTAAATATACTTGGCAAAGACTGATAGCAGTATTTAAATTGTGCGTTGTTCTGGCCCCTTATACACCTGATTTCGCCAATGGGTTACCATAGTAACCAGGGACCAACTGAAGGTCTGTTGTCACCATCATCTTGGTCCTCCTATGGCAGAGCTTCATCGGCAGTAATTAAAAACCCCTTCACAACCAAGGACGTACCTGTACGTCCTTGGCCATGTCTGTCCCTTTATTTGATCAGCAGATATGTGCAAGTAAAGCCCGCTTTACACGCTACAATATATCTTACGATGTGTCGGCGGGGTCACGTTGTAAGTGACGCACCTCTGGCATCGTAAGGTACATTGTAGTGTGTGACAGGTACGTGCGATTGCGATTGAACGTTAAAAGGTTCATCGCATACACGTCGTTGAATCCTGACGAATTGCACGTCAGGTTCAATGTTCCCGAGGCGGCACACATCGCAGTGTGTGACACCCCGGGAACATTGAACAGATCTTACCTGCATCCCGCGGCTCCAGCCGGCAATGCGGAAGGAAAGAGGTGGGCGGGATGTTTACGTCCCACTCATCTCCGCCCATCCGCTTCTATTGGCCGGCTGCCGCATGACGTCGCGGTGACGCCGAACGTCCCTCCCACTCCAGGGAGTTCGTTTGTGTGACGGGGGTTAATCGTTTGTGCGGCACATTCAACAAATTGAGCGTGCCGCACATACGATAGGGGCGGTTACGATCGCATTTGATATTGTATGCGAAATCGTAACATGTAAAGCAGGCTTAACAGGCACGGGTGGGTCTCCAATCCACCCAATCCTGTTAATCCCTTAGATTGCGCTGTCAAAGTTTGACAGCGCAATTTAACACGCTCTGGCGGGGATCGTGCTTTTTCCCTCACCCTATGACGGCACCACGATATAAGGGTGCCGTCATGGGTTCGGAAAAAACACATTACCGGTAAGTAATTACGTATTTTTCCCTCACCCTATGACGGCACCCTTATATCGTGGTGCCGTCATGGGTTCGGAAAAAACACATTACCGGTAAGTAATTACGTATTTTCCCCGCTGACATTGGCGGTCCGTTGATGCGATCAAATGATGCCAATGGGTTACCATGGCTGAGTGGGGTTCAGCTGATGACCCCTGTCACTGCCATGATGTGTTTCCTGTGAATGCAAGGCAGAATGCAGCCCTCACAGGAAAGCAGCATTGCTCTGATCAGGAGAGGTGATCGGCGTGTGCAGTCATAAAGTTCCCTAAAGGGACTAGTAAATCATTTAAAAAGAAAAAAGTTTTAATTATGAGAAAAAAAACCAAACTTATGGTATGTGCAAACCATTAGGGCACCCTGCGTCCTGGACAGCGAGGGCCGCTAGCGTTCTCCGCAGGGACCGCAAATGCCCGTGCCCACGATCAGGGTTTGGGCTGCTGCAGTCTCTGATCTCCCTGTGGAGAACACTCGCAGCTACGCAACAATAAATTCACATACTGCAGCCAGGAAGGCCGCACCACAGGTCAGTTTACGGTGTGAGAAAAGCAAGCACAGTGGGCACGGGATTTCTATGAATCGCATCCACAGTATTCTACTGTACAACGCAGCAAAAACTCACTGCGTTCAAAACGCTGTGAACCCTGATCATGGGCAAACAGCTTAAAAGTTCAAATCACTCCCCTTTTGCCCTATTGAAAATAGGACAATAAGAAGAAGAAATACACATATTTGATATCGCTGCGTTCAGAAATGCTCGAGCTATCAAAATATAAAATCAATTAAAGTGGTCGATTAAATTGCGTAGTGAGAAAATAAATCAAAACAGCAGAATTACGTTTTGGTTTTTTTTTGGTCGCCGCAACATTGCATTCAAATGCAATAACAGGTGATCAAAAAATCGCATCTACCCAAAAATGGTGTAATTGAAAACATCAGCTCAAGACGCAAAAAAATAAGCCGTCGCTGAGCCCCAGATCCCGAAAAATAAGTACACTATGGGTCTCGGAAAATGGCAACCAAAGCACAATTCTGTTTCTTTGTCGCTCCATTGGGAGACCCAGACAATTGGGTGTATAGGCTATGCCTCCGGAGGCCGCACAAAGTAATACACTAAAAGTGTAAAGCCCCTCCCCTTCTGCCTATACACCCCCCGTGCTCCCACGGGCTCCTCAGTTTTTTTGCTTTGTGCGAAGGAGGCAGACATGCACGCACAGCTCCACAGATTGGTCAGCAGCAGCTGCTGACTATGTCGGATGGAAGAAAAGTGGGCCCATATAGGGCCCCCAGCATGCTCCCTTCTCACCCCACTCTTGTCGGTGGTGTTGTTAAGGTTGAGGTATCCATTGCGGGTACGGAGGCTGGAGCCCACATGCTGTTTTCCTTCCCCATGCCCCTTAGGGCTCTGGGTGAAGTGGGATCCTATCGGTCTCCAGGCACTGAGACCGTGCTTCATCCACAACTCCTGAGGAGCCTGCTGGATAGGAGCCGGGTATCGTTCAGGGACATGGCCCTGCTACTTTAAGGTACTCTGTGTCCCCGTGGGGACCGCGCACAGCAACACTCCAGCATTGCTGGGTGTGCTAGTGCACCGGGGACCGCGGCGCTGACCGCGTTTGTGCCATTATACACTGCAGCGTCGCTGAGTGTGTTTGTGTATGGGGACTACCGCGCTGACCGCCGCTGCCATTGTTTTTTACTGAGGCGCGGCTGGGACTGTTAGTGCGCCGGGGACTCTGCGCCGGCCGCGCTTATACGGCGGCCGCGCTTATAACTCGAGTCCCCGGCTTTTGGGCCTAGTCTCTTTCTCTTCCCGCCCCCAGCCCTGCCAGTCAGGGGAAGGGCGGGACGCTGTACAGCACGGCAGCACTGAGGGCTGGAGCATGCTTTGCATACTCCACCCCCCTCACTGTGCACAGTGAGGCACCAGCTCCCGCACTTTCTGGGTCACGCCCACGGCTCCCTCCTCTCCTCAGGACGCCGGCAGCCATTCCTGTCAGCTCTTAGGACGCTGCAGAGGGGAGACAAACTCTGGGGGACCCAGGCAGGGATTCTGGTGGCCACACAACCGCTTTAAGCGGGCGGTAAGCAGCACCTGAGGTGCTGGCCCCACTTGTGCAAAAGTGTGATTATAGTTTATATGTTTTACAGGCTATACTTTACACTGTATGGTGCACAGTTGATTTCTGGCTATATACCCTGTTGTGTTGCTCAAAGGAGACAACAATATGGCGCCCACAAGAAGCAGGGGTGCCAAAACACAGGCTTACTATGCTGCCTGCGCCGCATGTACAACCTCGCTACCGGCAGGTTCCACTGACCCTCATTGTGTGCACTGCTCGGTCCCTGTAGCACTTGCTCAGCCGGAGCCTCTGCTAAGGGGGGCCCAGGGGGAACAACCAGCTAACACTGTCCAGGTGACAGGGACGGAGTTTGCAGTTTTTACTGACAGACTTTCTGAGACTATGGCTAAAATACTAGAAGCTTTGCAGTCCAGACCGGTATCTCAGACCATGGGCACTGTGGAATCACTGCCCCCTAATTCCCCTCAGTCGGAACATCAATGTCCCCCCGGGGTGTCTCATAGATCCCAGGGTGAGGTCTCTGACACGGACCGCAGTCCCAGACCGCCTAAGCGAGCTCGCTTGGAAATCCCCTCGACCTCATCACATTGTTCAGGGTCTCAGAGAGATGACTCTCTGTATGATGAAGCGGAGGTAGCCGATCAGGATTCTGATCCTGAGGCCGCTCTCAATCTTGATACTCCTGATGGGGACGCCATAGTGAATGATCTTATTGCGTCCATAAATAAGATGCTGGATATTTCTCCCTCAGCTCCTCCAGCAGAGGAGTCAGCCTCTCAGCAGGAGAAGTTCCGTTTCAGGTTCCCCAAGCGTACAGCGAGTATGTTTCTGGATCACTCCGACTTCAGAGAGGCAGTCCAGAAACACCGAGTTTGTCCAGATAAGCGTTTTTCCAAGCGCCTTAAGGATACACGTTATCCCTTCCCCCTGACGTGGTCAAGGGCTGGACTCAGTGTCCCAAGGTGGATCCTCCAATCTCCAGACTGGCGGCTAGATCCATAGTTGCAGTTGAAGATGGGGCTTCACTCAAGGATGCCACTGCCAGACAGATGGAGCTCTGGTTGAAATCCATCTATGAGGCTATCGGCGCGTCTTTCGCTCCAGCATTCGCAGCAGTATGGGCACTCCAAGCTATCTCAGCGGGTCAAGCCCAAATTGACGCACTCACACGTACGTCTGCGCCGCAAGTGGCTTCCATAACCTCTCAAACGTCGGCATTTGCGTCCTACGCTATTAATGCTATCCTGGACTCTGCGAGCCGTACGGCGGTTGCAGCCGACAATTCGGTGGCATTACGCAGGGCCTTGTGGCTACGGGAATGGAAGGCAGATTCGATTGCCAAAAAGTGCTTAATCGGTTTGCCATTTTCTGGCGACCGTTTGTTTGGTGAGAGATTGGACGAAATCATAAAACAATCCAAGGGAAAGGAAACATCCTTACCCCAGGCCAAACCAAAATTACCCCAACAGAGGAGGGGACAGTCGAGGTTTCGGTCCTTTCGGGGTGCGGGCAAAGCCCAATTCTCCTCGTCCAAAAGGCCTCAGAAGGATCAGAGGAACTCCGATTCATGGCGGTCTAAGTCACGCCCTAAAAAGACCGCCGGAGGTGCCGCTACCAATGCGGCTTCCTCATGACTTACGGCCGACTCACACCGCATCCTCGGTCGGTGGCAGGCTCTCCCTCTTCTGCGACACCTGGCTGCCACAGGTAAAAGACCGATGGGTGAGAGACATTCTGTCTCACGGTTACAGGATAGAGTTCAGCTCTCGTCCTCCGACTCGATTCTTCAGAACATCCCCGCCTCCCGAGCGAGCCGATGCTCTTCGGCAGGCGTTGGACACTCTGAAAGTAGAAGGAGTGGTGATCCCTGTTCCTCTTTAGCAACGGGGTCACGGTTTTTACTCCAACCTGTTTGTGGTTCCAAAGAAGGACGGGTCTTTCCGTCCTGTCCTGGACCTAAAACTGCTCAACAAACACGTAAAGACCAGGCGGTTCCGGATGGAATCCCTCCGCTCCGTCATCGCCTCAATGTCCCAAGGAGATTTCCTTGCATCGATCGATATCAAAGATGCTTATCTTCATGTTCCAATTGCTCCAGAGCATCAGCGCTTCCTGCGCTTCGCCATAGGAGACGAACACCTCCAGTTCGTGGCACTGCCGTTCGGCCTGGCGACAGCCCCCCGGGTTTTCACCAAGGTCATGGCTACAGTAGTCGCGGTCCTCCACTGCCAGGGTCACTCGGTGATCCCTTACTTAGACGATCTGCTGGTCAAGGCTCCCTCCCAAGAGGCATGCCAGCACAGCCTCAACGCTACTCTGGAGACTCTCCAGAGTTTCGGGTGGATCATCAATTTTCCAAAGTCAAATCTGACACCGGCCCAATCGCTGACATATCTTGGCATGGAGTTTCATACCCTCTCAGCGATAGTGAAGCTTCCGCTGAACAAGCAGCGTTCACTACAGACGGGGGTGCAATCTCTCCTTCAAGGTCAGTCACACCCCTTGAGGCGCCTCATGCACTTCCTGGGGAAGATGGTGGCAGCAATGGAGGCAGTCCCGTTCGCGCAGTTTCACCTGCGTCCTCTTCAATGGGACATCCTACGCAAATGGGACAGGAAACCGACGTCCCTCGACAGGAACGTCTCCCTCTCTCAGGCAACCAAAGCTTCCCTTCGGTGGTGGCTTCTTCCCACTTCATTATCGAAGGGGAAATCCTTCCTACCCCCATCCTGGGCGGTGGTCACGACGGACGCGAGTCTGTCAGGGTGGGGAGCAGTTTTTCTCCACCACAGGGCTCAGGGTACGTGGACTCAGCAAGAGTCCTCGCTTCAGATCAATGTTCTGGAGATCAGGGCAGTGTATCTGGCCCTAAAAGCGTTCCAGCAGTGGCTGGAAGGCAAGCAGATCCGAATTCAGTCGGACAACTCCACAGCGGTGGCATACATCAACCACCAAGGCGGGACACGCAGTCGGCAAGCCTTCCAGGAAGTCCGGCGGATTCTACTGTGGGTGGAAGCCACAGCCTCCACAATATCCGCAGTTCACATCCCAGGCGTAGAAAACTGGGAAGCAGACTTCCTCAGTCGCCAGGGCATGGACGCAGGGGAATGGTCCCTGCACCCGGACGTGTTTCAGGAGATATGTTGCCGCTGGGGCATGCCGGACGTCGACCTAATGGCGTCCCGGCACAACAACAAGGTACCGACGTTCATGGCACGGTCTCAAGATCCCAGAGCTATGGCGGCAGACGCCTTAGTTCAGGATTGGTCGCAGTTTCAGCTCCCTTATGTGTTTCCTCCGTTGGCACTGTTGCCCAGAGTGTTACGCAAGATCAGGGCCGACTGCCGCCGCGTCATCCTCGTCGCCCCAGACTGGCCGAGGAGGTCGTGGTACCCGGATCTGTGGCATCTCACGGTCGGCCAACCGTGGGCACTACCAGACCGACCAGACTTGCTGTCTCAAGGGCCGTTTTTCCATCTGAATTCTGCGGCCCTCAACCTGACTGTGTGGCCATTGAGTCCTGGATCCTAGCGTCTTCAGGATTATCTCAAGAGGTCATTGCCACTATGAGACAGGCTAGGAAACCAACGTCCGCCAAGATCTACCACAGGACGTGGAAAATTTTCCTGTCGTGGTGCTCTGCTCAGGGTTTTTCTCCCTGGCCATTTGCCTTGCCCACTTTTCTGTCCTTCCTTCAATCTGGTCTGGAAAAGGGTTTGTCGCTCGGCTCCCTTAAGGGACAAGTCTCAGCGCTCTCTGTTTTTCCAGAAGCGCCTAGCCAGACTTCCACAAGTACGCACGTTCCTGCAGGGGGTTTGTCACATCGTTCCTCCTTACAAGCGGCCGTTAGAACCCTGGGATCTGAACAGGGTGCTGATGGTTCTTCAGAAACCACCATTCGAGCCAATGAGGGATATTTCTCTCGCACGCCTTTCGCAGAAAGTGGTTTTCCTAGTAGCAGTCACTTCACTTCGGAGAGTGTCTGAGCTAGCAGCGTTGTCGTGCAAAGCCCCTTTCCTGGTGTTTCACCAGGACAAGGTGGTTCTGCGTCCGGTTCCGGAATTTCTCCCTAAGGTGGTATCCCCCTTTCATCTCAATCAGGATATCTCCTTACCCTCTTTTTGTCCTCATCCAGTTCACCAATGTGAAAAGGATTTGCACTTGTTAGATCTGGTGAGAGCACTCAGACTCTACATTTCTCGTACGGCGCCCCTGCGCCGCTCGGATGCACTCTTTGTCCTTGTCGCTGGCCAGCGTAAAGGGTCACAGGCTTCCAAATCAACCCTGGCTCGGTGGATCAAGGAACCAATTCTCGAAGCCTACCGTTCTGCTGGGCTTCCGGTTCCCTCAGGGCTGAAGGCCCATTCTACCAGAGCCGTGGGTGCGTCCTGGGCTTTGAGGCACCAGGCTACGGCTCAGCAGGTGTGTCAGGCGGCTACCTGGTCGAGCCTGCACACTTTCACGAAACACTATCAGGTGCATACCTATGCTTCGGCGGATGCCAGCCTAGGTAGACGAGTCCTTCAGGCGGCGGTTGCCCACCTGTAGGAAGGGGCCGTTTTACGGCTCTATTACGAGGTATTATTTTTACCCACCCAGGGACTGCTTTGGGACGTCCCAATTGTCTGGGTCTCCCAATGGAGCGACAAAGAAGAAGGGAATTTTGTTTACTTACCGTAAATTCCTTTTCTTCTAGCTCCAATTGGGAGACCCAGCACCCGCCCCTGTTTTTTTGTGTACACATGTTGTTCATGTTGAATGGTTTCAGTTCTCCGATATTCCTTCGGATTGAATTTACTTTAAACCAGTTTATAATTTTTTCCTCCTTCTTGCTTTTGCACCAAAACTGAGGAGCCCGTGGGAGCACGGGGGGTGTATAGGCAGAAGGGGAGGGGCTTTACACTTTTAGTGTATTACTTTGTGCGGCCTCCGGAGGCATAGCCTATACACCCAATTGTCTGGGTCTCCCAATTGGAGCTAGAAGAAAAGGAATTTACGGTAAGTAAACAAAATTCCCTTCTTTTTGACCAACTTTAGAATTTTTTTTTGTATGACTTAGAAAAAAGTAAAACTATACATGTTTGGTATCTACGGACTCCTAATGACCTGGAGAATTATATTCCCCAGTCAGTTTTACCATATAGTGAACATGGTAAACGTTACAAAAAAAAAAACCGAAACGTGCAATTGCACTTCTTTTTTTTTTTTATTTATTTTTTTTTGCAATTTGACTGCACTTGAATTTTTTCCCATTTTCCAATACAATATGGGGCATAATGAATGATGTATTTGAAAAGTACAACTCGTTCCTCAAAAAACAAGCCCTCATATAGCTATATTGACGGAAAAATAAAAAGTTATGGCTCTTGGAAAAAATGGAAAATCGCCCGGAGCTGAAGGGATTAAAGGGGTTGCCATGTGAATCCTTTATCTCCAATCCACAGGCTAGGTGGTAACTAGTGATGAGTGGGCACCACCATGCTCAGGTGCTCGGTACTCGTAACTAGTGATGAGTGGGCACTACCATACTCGGGTGCTTAGTACTCGGAATGATGAGTGAGCACTACCATGCTCAGGAGCTCGGTACTCATAACTAGTGATGAGCGATAGTGATGTGCAGTCTGGCTCTTTTTGGTGATCTGGTTTTCATGGCTCTTTCGGATCGTTCATGGATCCCTATTAAATGTGTTCACCACAGGTTGTTTTTATTTACACCATTCATTTTATGGTAAAAATCACCTGCAAATATGATTCTTCAGGTCAGTATGATTATGGCGATACCAAACATGCATATATTGGTGAAAAAAAACATTATCTAAGTAGGTTCATTAACGTTTTTTTGGGAGCATGTACTTCTTTTCCCTGTAAGATGTGCACCAATCATAAGTAGGCAGCAAAACTCAAAGTAAAGAAGAACATGCCCTCACATTAGCTTAGAGCAAATTTCTCAATGTGTGAGATGCATAATGAGAGACAATCCTGATCTACTGGTCTGACCTCCTGTATGATTAGAAAGCCCACCTTTCAGAAAATGTCCCTCTGAAAGGAAGGGCAGAAAAGCTGAGTTTAGCCATTTCATGTTACAAACCCTTCAATGAGCTGTCCTCTGCTCATAGCACTCACACGCTGCTACGTAGCTTTTCCCCAACACTGTCTAGAGATGAAAGTGCCTGTATTACATTAATATGTGTTGTGCTCAAGTTGTAATTGCTCTGCAGTTAGATCGGAGTAGGGTGTCCATTATATCTCACACAGGCTTAGTCCAGAACAGGCTTGATAGGGTACCGTCTCACTAAACGACGTACCAGTGATTCCGACCACGATATGACCTGATCAGGATCGCTGGTACATCGCTACATGGTCGCTGGTGAGCTGTCAATCAGGCAGATCTCACCAGCAACCAGTGACCAGCCAGCAGTGACTCGTGGAAACGATGCTGCGCTTGGTAACCAAGGTAAATATCGGGTAACTAAGCAAAAAGCTTTGCTTGGTTACCCGATATTTACCCTGGTTACCAGCGCACACTGCTTAGCGCTGGCTCCCTGCACCCGTAACCAAGGGTACACATCGGGTTACTAAGCAAAGCGCTTCGCTTAGTTACCCGATGTGTACCCTGGATACGTGTGCAGGGAGCCAGCACTGGCAGCCTGAGAGTGGAGTTCGCTAGTAACCAAGGTAAATATCGGGTAACCAAGCAAAGAGCTTCGCTTAGTTACCCGATGTGTACCTTGGTTACCAGCGTGCGCAGCTTCCAGATGCCTGCTCCCTGCACATTTAGATCGTTGCTCTCTCACTGTCAAACACAGGGATGTGTGCTTCACTGCGGGAGAGTAACAAGCAAAAACTGAACCAGCACTGTGTGTAACGATCAGCGATCTCACAGCAGGGGCCAGGTCGCTGCTTAGTGTCACAGTGTCACACATACCGAGATCGCTAATGAGGTCACTGGTGCGTCACAAAATCTGTGACTCAGCAGCGATCTCGCTATGTGAGAAGTACCCCTTACTTCAGATGGAGATTAATGCCAGTTCTCATCTCACTGCAGAACGATTACAACAAACCTACTGATATGGGGGCTATTGGCTGTTGGACTCCCAAGATCTGATATTTCTTATCCTTTGTATTAGGCCCCTTTCACACGTCAGTGATTCTGGTACGTTTGTGCTTTTTTTTAAACGTACCAGAATCACTGAAATACGCAGACCCATTATAATGAATGGGTCTGCTCACACGTCAGTGATTTTTCACTGCACGTGTCTCCGTGCAGCGTACCCGCGTGTGCGTGATTGCTGCACAGAGACATGTCCATTTTTTTCTGGCATCACTGATGTTCCACGGACCACACAGTGGTGTGGTCCGTGAAACACGTGCCAGAAAAAAACGTGCAATTAAAATAATAAACATTTTAACTCACCCGGCGTCCAGCGATGTCCTCTGCAGCCCGTTCTCCCTGCTGCTTCTAAGCCGGCTGATTACTGTCGCGCATATTCATTATGCGCGACACAGCCAACCCAGAAGCAGCTGCTGCGGGGGTCACCGCCGGCCGGATGCTGCACCGCGGGAGCGATCAGCACCATGGACAGCGGGAGCGCGCACAGGTGAGTTGATTTCTAAGTGCAATCACGGGCCACGGATAACGGAGCCCGGATTGCACTTAGACAACCCACGTGTGCCGTGATTCACGGCACACGCAGGGACATGTGCGTGTTTTACACGCCAGTGAAAAATGTCACTGTTTTTCACTGACGTGTGAAACGGGCCTTAGTCATCAATATCTAATTCCTGAGCAATTGCTTTAAGGGACTCTTATCAGCACAGGATGACTGTTCATGCTAAGTACAGGTGCACATGCATCATGGCAGCGCTAATCATTTAAATACACCTTTCCACCTGCTTGTTTTCTATCTATCTCCTTCCTTTTCTGACTCTATGAAGCCAGAGCTGTCAGTGACATAAGAGGGGCAGGTGGGAAGGTATATTTAAATGATTAGCCCCGCCATGATGCACAAGCTCCTGTACTCTGTGTTAGCGGTCATCCTGTGCTGAGTCCCTTTAAATAAAAAAAAAAAAATATATCCTTTCCTTCATGTTTTCACTCCCCTGCCCTCCTCACTTCCAGTTTTTTTTTCTCCTTTTACTATTCTCAGTATTGATCGGCACAGTCTTCTGAGACTTTAAGTTAACAATCTCTGATCCATCCTATAATATTGGCTTGTTAGGTGATGGGTTCCCTCCAAATCTCAGTGGTATTTTAGGCTATGTGCCCACGGGACCTTGTACCTGCAGATTTTGCCGCGGAAAACCTGCGGATTTATCTGAATTTTCCAGATAAATCCGCAGGTTTTAGCATGTACAGTCACTCCCCATGTTATCCTATGGGACATGGGGAGTGCTGTGTCCACGCTGAGGAAAGTGCGGCAGTCGAACATGCTGCGGATTTCCGCATCTGCAGGTATAATTGCATGTCAATTATTCATGCGGAATTACCTGCGGATGTCCCGGCCCTCCGCTATGGAGATAGAGGCCGGGACGTCCGCAGGTAAGCCGCGTGAAGGTCCGCATGTTTCCCGCAGCTATTCCGCTGTAATCTCGCAGCTAAAAATAGCTGCGGACGCCGACGGGCAGCTGCGGGAAACATGCGCTCGTACCTGCGGATACATCCACAGGTACGAGTGCCCGTGGGCACATAGCCTAAGTATTCTTTGTTGTTTCCTTGTGTTAGATCTGTATTCTAACTGCCCATTTTCTGCATTTAGAACATGGTTTCCAGTTTTCGAGTGTCAGAACTTCAAGTACTGCTAGGCTTTGCTGGCCGCAACAAAAGTGGGCGCAAACACGACCTCCTCTTGAGAGCCCTCCACTTACTGAAGAATGGATGCAGTCCTGCTGTTCAAATTAAAATCAAAGAGCTGTACCGGAGAAGGTTTCCTCGAACATTGGAAGCAGGTCCAGGCCTCTCATCTATTAGATCTAATGTCTTCAACTTGGATAGCAATTCATCAGTAGATTCAGACCTTGCTTTGGCTGGAATACACGCCTTGCCTTCCACTTCTGTAGCTCAACACTCTCCTGCATCCCCTCTTGGCACAGTACTCTTACAGGACACCAAACCGCACTTTGACTTACAGCAACTTTCTCCGCCAATCCCACCTGTTCATCCAGATGTCCATCTCCGAAGTCTTCCTTTCTATGATGTACTTGATGTCCTCATCAAGCCAACAAGTCTGGGTAAGGCTGATTTTACGCATCTGACATTTATGGTCCATGATGTCCAGACTGGTTGTGGGTCTCCTAACCGAAACTCAGCAGCCTCATAAGGATATGAGTATGAGACCAACAGCTGGTAAGGACAACCATGTGGAACCAACCCAAGAGTGGGGGTTTGCAACCAAGTTTGTCAGTGTCTTTAAAGTGGAATTAATTATTCCTCCATTGTAACAGGAAAGGCCCTATACATTTTTTGTAAAAAACAGGAACACATAGTCTGCTTGTGCTAAAAGCCAAAAATCTGATCTGAACCTTAAGGCCACATGCACATGAATATTTGGGGAGTTCTTCACCTCAGTATTTGTAAGCCAAAACCAGGAGAGGAACAACAATCAGTGGAAAAGTATACTAGAAACACATGTACCACTTCTGCATTTTTACTCAACATGTGCATGTGGCCTAAAGAGTTCACTGCAGACAATTTTTCTTTTTTCTATGATATGATGGTTTTTCGGGTCAATCACACGCATCAAATAACCCTGCTGTAAAGTATTGAAAAAGTGGGAACGAAGGACCTAATAGCAGCACAGGATGTCCATACTGACCACATTTAATGAGCATTGACTCGCACTGGGGGTGCTTTGTTCTTAGCTTTCTAAGCTTCTACAATGGGAGAACAAATTCAGCTAAATCCAGTTGGCAATGGTATAGAGGTAAGGGTGCTTTACACACTGCGACATCGCTAGCGATTTCGTTAGCGATGTGACACGCCAGATCGCAGATACGATTTGTCGAGATCGCACATAGGTCGTTTTTTTTTTTTTTAGCACCGGTCACATGTGCGATCTCGGCAAATTGTATCTGCGATCTGGCGTGTCACATCGCTAACGAAATCGCTAGCGATGTCGCAGTGTGTAAAGCACCCTTACCTCCATACCATTGCCAACTGGATTTAGCTGAATTTGTTCTCCCATTGTAGAAGCTTAGAAAGCTAAGAACAAAGCACCCCCAGTGCGAGTCAATGCTCATTAAATGTGGTCAGTATGGACATCCTGTGCTGCTATTAGGTCCTTCGTTCCCACTTTTTCAATACTTTACAGCAGGGTTATTTGATGCGTGTGATTGACCCGAAAAGCATCATATCATAGAAAAAAGAAGCTTTATCTGCGCGGAGAATCAATACTGCGGAGCACTACGTCATTTCTTCGGCGCTCCATTGGGAGACCCAGACGATTGGGTGTATAGCTACTGCCTCCGGAGGCCACACAAAGCATTACACTAAAAAGTGTAAGGCCCCTCCCCTTCTGGCTATACACCCCCCGTGGGATCACGGGCTGATCAGTTTTCAAGCTTTGTGCGAAGGAGGTCAGACATCCACGCATAGCTCCACTGTTTTTAGTCAGCAGCAGCTGCTGACTATGTCGGTTGGAAGAAAAGTGGGCCCATATGGGGCCCCCAGCATGCTCCCTTCTCACCCCACTTTTGTCGGGTGTTTGTTAAGGTTGAGGTACCCATTGCGGGTACGGAGGCTGGAGCCCACATGCTGTTTTCCTTCCCCATCCCCCCTCAGGGCTCTGGGCGAAGTGGGATCTTACAGGTCTCCAGGCACTGAGACCGGGCTCCATCCACAGACCCAGAGAACCTGCTGGATATGGAGCTGAGTATCGTCAGGGACAGGCCCTGCTACATTAAGGTACTCTGTGTCCCCGGGCAAGCGCGCACACACACACCAGCATTGCTGGGAGTGTTAGTGCGCCGGGGGCAACAGCGCGGAGCGCTCGTGCTATTATTCACTACAGCTTTGCTGAGTGACTTTATGTATTGGGAACTGCCGCGCCGGCCGCTGCTGGGTGTTTTTTACATTGTGGCGCGGCTGGGACTTGTGGTGCGCCGGGGACTTCCGCGCTGGCCGTGCACATGGACGGCCGCGCTTATTACTCGAGTCCCCGGCTTTGCGGCCTAGTTTTCGTTTCGTTCCCGCCTCCAGCCCTGCCAGTCAGGGGAGAGGCGGGACGCTGTACAGACAGTCAGCGCCGAGGGCTGGAGTCTGCTTTGCATTCTCCAGCCCCCTTCACTGGACACAGTGGGACGCCAGTTTCCCGCTCTTGTCTGGGGCACGCCCACGGCCCGCCCCTCTTCACAGGACGCCGGCAGCCATTCCTGCACGCAGTCCGAGCTGGGGAACGGAGACATGCTCTGGGCAACCAGTCACAGGGCTCTGGCGACCACACACCCGCGTTATAGGCGGGCGGTAAGCAGCACCTGAAGTGCTGACCCCACTAAATACCGAAGTGTCCATTTGTATTTTATGCTCTGCACTGTAGGTCGCTATCTTTGGCTATATGCCCTCCTAGATGGCGAGATAACAGCAGCAAAAAAGCAAGGGTGCTAAGGCACAGGTTTTCTATGCTGCTTGTATTGCATGTGCTGAAGTGTTCATTTGTACTTATGCTGGTATGCTATACATTGCACTGTACGGTCGCTACTCTTGGCTATATTCTCCTAGATGGCTGGACAACAGCAGCAAAAAAGCATGGGTGCCAAGGCACAGGCTTTATAGGCTGCTCGTATTGCATGTGCTGAAGTGTTCATTTGTACTTATGCTTGTATGCTATACATTGCACTGTACGGTCGCTCTATATTCTCCTAGATGGCTGGACAACAGCAGCAAAAAAGCAAGGGTGTCAAGGCACAGGCTTTCTATGCTGCTTGTATTGCATGTGCTGAAGTGTTTATGCTTGTATGCTATACATTGCATAGATGGTTAGAATACAGCAGCAAAAAAGCAACACAGGTTCCACTGACCCCCATTGTGTGCAATGCTCCCCTGTAGCACTTGGTCAGCCGGGGTCTCTACTAGAGGTGGCCAAAGGAACCACCTGTGAACCCTGTCCAGGGACAGGGACGGAGTTGCAGTTTCGGCTGATAGATTGTCATGGGATAGAGACTTTGCAGTCCAGTCAGGCCATGGGCAATCTTGATTAACCCTTTCACGACCGGCCGATTTTTCGCTTTCCGTTTTTTTTTTTCGCCATTCTTTTTCTGAGAGACGTAACTTTTTTATTTTTCAGTCAATATGGTCATGTGAGGGCTCATTTTTTGCGGAACGAGCTGTACTTTTAAATGAAACCATCAGTTTTACCATATTGTGTACTAGAAAATGGCAAAAAAATTCCAAATGCTGAAAAATTGCAAAAAAAGTGCGATAGCACTATAGTTTTTGAGATATTTTATTCACTGTGTTCACTATATGGTAAAACTGATGTGTGGGTGTGATGCCTCAGGTCAGTGCGAGTTCGTAGACATCAAACATGTATAGGTTTACTTTTATATAAGGGGTTAAAAAAAAATCGGAAGTTTGTCCGAAAAAAGTGGCGCACGTTTTACGCCATATTCCGTGACCCGTAGCGTTCTCATTTTTCGGGATCTTAGGCTCAATGATGGCTTATTTTTTGCGTCTCGAGCTGACGTTTTTACCGGTACCATTTTTGCGCAGATGCTACGTTTTGATCGCCTCTTATTGCATTTTGCGCAAAAGTTGTGGCGACAAAAAAACGTCGTTTTGGCGTTTGGAATTTTTTTGCCGCTACGCCGTTTACTGATCAGATTAATTGATTTTATATTTTGATAGATCGGGCGTTTCTGAACGCGGCGATACCAAATGTGTGTATATTTTTTATTTTTTTAACCCTTTAATTTTCAATGGGGCGAATGGGGGGTGATTTGAACTTTTAGGTTTTTTTGTTTTTTTTTAATTTTTTAAAACTTATTTTTTTACTTTTTTTTTTTATTTTACTAGTCCCCCTAGGGGGCTATTGCGATCAGCATTCCGATCGCTCTGCAGTATCTGCTGATCACAGCTGGAAGGCTGTAAACAGCAGATACGCTGCCTTTCTCTTTTGCTGTGCCCCGGGCACAGCGAAAGTGAAACCAATTCATGTGTAGTACAGGAGTCATCACATGACCCTGTACTACCATGACAACTATCGGGAGTCACGTGATCGCGTCACGTGACTTCCGGTTTCGGCGGTAAGTAAAACTTTACCGCGATTGCGCTTATAATGGCGCTGTCATGTATTGACAGCGCCATTATAAGGGGTTAATCGGCACGAGCAGATAACGATTCTGCTCGTGCCTAGCAGGCACACATCTCAGCTGTGAAAATCAGCTGAGATGTGCGCCGATCGCGGCATGCTGCCGCCGGAGGACCGCGGGCAGTAAGATTATGTCATTTAGGACGTAATTTTACGGCCCGCGGTCGTTAAGGGGTTAATGCTCCCTGGCCACCCTCATTTGGAACATAATCAGTGCTCTGGGGGGGTCCCAGGCATTCCAGGGTGAAGGCTCTGACACGGACGACAGTCCCAGACAGCCTAAGCTAGCTCGCTGGGTGCGGCACTCGGCTTCATCACTGGTCAGGGTCCCAGCAGGAGGACTCTCTGTATGATGAGGCAGACGTAGCTGATCAGGGCTTTGGTCCTGACACCGCTCTCAATCCGGATACACCGGATGGTGACGCCATAGTGAATGATCTTATAGCGTCCATCAATGGAATGTTGGATATTTCTCCCTCAGCTCCCCCAGTGGAGGAGTCAGCTTCACAGCAGGAGAAATCCCTTTTCAGTATCTCATGCGTATATTGAGTACTTTTCTGGCCACGCTGACTTCAGAGAAGCAGTTCAGAAACACCACGCTTACCAGATAAGCGTTTTCTCCAAACGTATTAAGGATACACGTTATCCCTTCCCCCTGACGTGGTAAAGCGCTGGACCCAGGGTCCAAAGGTGGATTCCCCAATCTCCAGGCTTGCGGCTAGATCCATAGTTGCAGTGGAGATGGGACTTCACTTAAAGATGCCATTGACAGACAGATGGACCTCTGGTTGAAATCTGTCTGTGAAGCTATCAGCGTGTCGGTTGCTCCGGCATTCGCAGCCGTATGGGCACTCTAAGCTATGACAGCTGGTCTTGAGCACATGTACATCTGTGCCGCAGGTGGTGTCCTTAACCTCGCAATGTCTGCATTGCGACTTACCCTAGTAATGCTGTCCTGGGGGAACAGTCGAGATTTCGGCCCTTCCCAGGCTCGGGCAGGTCCCAATTGTCCTCGTCCAAAAGGGCTCAAAAGGCTCAGAGGGGCTCAGATTCCGGCCGGGCTCAATCACGCCCAAGGAAGGCAGCCGGAGGAACCGCTACCAAGGCGGTCTCCTCATGACTTTCAGCTCTCTCTCTCCGCATCCGCGGTTGGTGGCAGACTCTCCCGCTTGGCGACATTTAGCTGCCACAGGTCACAGACCGGTGGGTGAGAGACATTGTGTCTCACGTGTACAGGATAGAGCTCTGTTCTCGTCCTCCGGCTCGATTCTTCAGAACTTCCCCCCCCCCCCCCCCCCCCACCGAGCCGATGCTCTTCTGCAGGCAGAAGGAGTGGTAATCCCTGTTCCTCTTCAGGAACAAGACACGGTTTTTTCCTCCAATCTGATTGGGGTGCCAAAAAAGGGTGGCTCTTTCCGTTCCGTTCTGGACCTAAAACTGCTCACCAAGCACGTGAAGGCCAGGCGGTTCCGGATGTAACCCTCCGCTCCGTCATTGCCTCAATGTCTCAAGGAGATTTCCTAGCATCAATAGACATCAGGATGCTTATCTCCACGTGCCGAGTGCTCCAGAGCACCAGCGTTTGCTACGTTTCGTTATTGAAGACGAGCATCTTCAGTTCGTAGCCCTGCCCTTTGGTCTGGCGACAGCCCTACGGGTTTTCACCAAGTTCAGGGCAGCAATGGGAGCAGTCCTGCACTCTCAGGGTCACTCTGTGATCCTTACTGGGACGATCCACTTGTCAAGGCACCCTCTCAAGAGGCATGCCAACACAGCCTGAACGTGGCGCTGGAGACTCTCCAGAGTTTCGGGTGGATCATCAACTTTTCAAGGTTAAATCGGGCACCGACCCAATCGCTGACATATCTGGGCATGGAGTTTCACACTCCCTCAGCGATAGTGAAGCTTCCGCTGGACAAGCAGCGTTCACTACAGACGGGGGTGCAGTCTCTCCTTCAAGGCCAGTCACACCCCTTAAGACGCCTCATGCAGAGGCAGTCACTTTCGCGCAGTTTCATCTGCGTCCACTTCAATGGGACAGGCTTTGCCAATGGGTTGGGGAGTCGACGTCCCTAGACAGGAACGTCTCCCTTCTCAGACGGTCAAGGACTCTCTTCAGAGGAGTCCATCCTTCAGATCAATGTTCTGGAAATCTGGGCAGTGTATCTTGCCCTGCAAGCCTTCCAGCAGTGGCTGGAAGGAAAACAGATCCGAATTCAGTCGGACAATTCCACAGCGGTGGCATACATCACCCACCAAGGCGGAACACGCATCGCCAAGCCTACCAGGCAATCCGGCGGATTCTGATGTGGGTGGGAGACAGAGCATCCACCATATCCGCAGTTCACATCCCGGGCGTAGAAAATTGGGAAGCAGACTTCCTCAGTCGCCAGGGCATGGACACAGGGGAATGGCCTCTGCACCCAGAATGGTGTCAGGAAATCTGTAGCCGCTGGGGGATGCCGGACGTCGACCTAATGGCGTCTCGGCACAACAACAAGGTCCCGATTTTCATGGCGCGGTCTCACGAGCAAAGAGCTCTGACGGCAGGCGCCCTAGTTCAGGATTGGTCGCAGTTCCAGCTACCCTATGTGTTTCCACCTCTGGCACTGTTGCCCAGAGTGCTACGCAAGCTCCTCTCCGCTTGCCGCCGCGCCATCCTCGTCGTCCCAGACTGGCCGAGGAGGTCGTGGTTCCCGGATCTGTGGCATCTCACGGTCGGCCAACCGTGGGCACTCTCAGACCGGCCAGACTTACTGTCCCAAGGGCCGTTTTTTCCACTGAATTCTACGGCCCTGAACCTGACTGTGTGGCCATCGAGTCCGAGATCCTAGCGTCTTCAGGATTATCTCAAGACGTCATTGCCACCATGAGACGGGCTAGGAAGCCGACGTCTGCCAAGATCTACCACAAGACGTGGAAGTTATTCTTATCTTGGTGCTCTGCTTAGGGAGTGTCTCCCTGGCCATTTGCATTGTCTCCTTTTTCCTCCCTTCCTGCATCTGGATTGGGAAAAGGTTGGTCGCTCGGCTCCCTTAAAGGACAAGTCGCAGCGCAGTCGGTATTCTTTCAGAAGCGCCTAGTACGACTTCCTCAGGTACGCACGTTCCTGCAGGGGGGTTATCACATTGTCCCTCCGTACAAGAGGCCGTTAGACCCATGGGATCTGAACAGGGTATTAATTGCTCTCTAGGAGCCGCCCTTCGAGCCTCTGAGGGATGTTTCACTTTCAAGAAAGTGGCCTTTCTGGTAGCGGTCACGTCTCTTCGGAGAGTGTCCGAACTAGCAGCGCGGTCATCCAAAGCTCCCTTCCTGGTGTTCACCAAGATAAGGTAGTGCTGCGCCCGATCCCAGAGTTTCTCCCTAAGGTGGTATCCCCTTTTTATAACAATCAGGATATCTCCTTATCTTCCTTTTATCCATTTCATCGATATGTAATGGCTTTGCATTGTTGGATCTGGTGTAGAGCACCCAGAATCTACATTCCCGCACGGCGCCCCTGCGCCGCTCGGATGCACTCTTTGTCCTTGTCACTGGTCAGCACAAGGGGTCGCAGGCTGCAAAATCCACCCTGGCTCGATGGATCAAGGAACCAATCCTTGAAGCCTACCGTTCTACTGGGCTTCCGGTTCCATCAGGGCTGAAGGCCCATTCTACCAGAGCCGTGGGTGCGTCCTGGGCATTACGGCACCAGGCTACGGCTCAGCAGGTGTGCCAGGCGGCTACCTGGTCGAGTCTGCACACCTTCACCAAGCATTTTCAGGTGCATGCCTACGCTTAGGCGGATGCCAGCCTAAGTAGATGAGTCCTGCAGGCGGAGGTTGCCTCCATGTAGGGAAGGGCTGTTTTTACAGTCCAAACTTGAGGTATTCATTTACCCACCCAGGGATTGCTTTTGGACGTCCCAATCGTCTGGGTCTCCCAATGGAGCGCCGAAGAAGAAGGGAATTTTGTTACTTACCGTAAATTCCTTTTCTTCTAGCTCCAATTGGGAGACCCAGCACCCGCCCCTGTTTCCTTCGGGATTTTTGGTTTGTTCGGGTACACATGTTGTTCATGTTGAATGGTTTCAGTTCTCCGATGTTCCTTCGGATTGAATTTGTTTAACCAGTTATTGGCTTTCCTCCTTCTTGCTTTTGCACTAAAACTGATCAGCCCGTGATCCCACGGGGGGTGTATAGCCAGAAGGGGAGGGGCCTTACACTTTTTAGTGTAATGTTTTGTGTGGCCTCCGGAGGCAGTAGCTATACACCCAATCGTCTGGGTCTCCCAATTGGAGCTAGAAGAAAAGGAATTTACGGTAAGTAACAAAATTCCCTTCTTTTTTAATTTATTTATTTTTACACTACTATATGTGTGAGGGACCCAACAACCAATTAGAGACGCTGTCACGCAGAATGGGCGTCTGTGATTGGCTGTTGGAGTAACCTGGAATCTGCCCATGCATTCTAGATGCTAGAATGTATGGGCTGGTTTCAGGTTACTCCAGCATCCAATCACAGACGCCTACTACTCTGTGACTGCGTCTGTGATTGTCTGTTATTTTAACAGTAAAAGCAAACAATAACACAGTGAAAAAATATTTTATTAGAAATAAAACAGAAGACATTTAGGAATCCACCTTTTATTACTCAGAAAAAAAAACCTTTGACATAGTCCAAAGGTGGGCGAGCATCTTCAGCTCTGCTACATCTGACTTACAGGACCTTTCGTAACGTCATAGACATGTGACCAGTCTGTAACCCAATGTCTGAACAACATTTACACCAGACTGGTCACATGGCTATAGCATCATGGAAGGTCCCTTAAGTCAGTGGTGCTTTCACGGGGGCACAGCAATGATCAAACCTGGAAGCGGCCGAGAGACAGAGTCTGCAGGATGCGTCGCGGGACCTGTAAGTATAATGACTGTTTATTATTAACTATATTCTTTATTTCTTCGGCGCTCCATTGGGAGACCCAGACGATTGGGTGTATAGCACTGCCTCCGGAGGCCACACAAAGCAATTACACTAAAAAGTGTAAGGCCCCTCCCCTTCTGGCTATACACCCCCAGTGGGATCACTGGCTCACCAGTTTTCTGCTTTGTGCGAAGGAGGTCAGACATCCACGCATAGCTCCACTGTTTAGTCAGCAGTAGCTGCTGACTATATCGGATGGAAGAAAAGAGGGCCCATACTAGGGCCCCCAGCATGCTCCCTTCTTACCCCACTTGTGGTTTGTAAGGTTGAGGTACCCATTGCGGGTACGGAGGCTGGAGCCCACATGCTGTTTTCCTTCCCCATCCCCCTGAGGGGCTCTGAGGAAGTGGGATCTTACCGGCCACCAAGCCCTGAGGCCGGGCTCCATCCACAGACCCATAGAACCTGCTGGATGTGGAGCGGGAGTGCCGTTCAGGGACAAGGCCCTGCAACTTTCAGGTACTCTGTGTCCCCGTATGGCAGGCCACGCACACCCCAGGCTTGCTGGGTGTGCTAGTGCGCCGGGGACTGTAGCGCTGTGCGCTGGGCTTATAGTCCCCGCAGATTACTGGGGGACTTTATGTGTGTGGATCGCCGCGCCGACCGCCCCTGGAGCGGCGGCGCAGCTGCGACTTGTAGTGCGCCGGGGACGCGCCGACCGCGCTTTTACGGCGGCGGCGCTTCTAACTTTAGTTCCCGGTTTTTCTGCGGCCTAGCTCCGCTTCGTTAACGCCCCCCACCCTGTCAATCAGGGTAGGGGAGAGACGTTGTTCAATCGGCAGCGCCGAGGGCTGGAGCACGATTTACATGCTCCAGCCCTCTCACTGAGCACAGTAGGACACAGGCTTCGCGCCTGTTCTCTGTGCACGCCCTAGGCCCGCCCCCAGGCTTGCAGCTCCCCAGGACGCCGGCAGCCATTATACACATGCAGTCTGGCTGGAGAACGGACGCAGGCTCTGGGGGACCCAGGCTAGGGATTTCTGGCGACCACACACCCGCGCTAAGCGGGTGGTAAGCAGCACATACGTGCGGCCCCACTAGTGCCACAGTGTTATATTTGTGTACTGTTTTTCGCTGTACCAGATATATTTATATATATTATATATACTGCACTGTTTGGTCGCTTCTTGGCTGTATACCCTATATTACTCTGGGGAGACAACAACATGTCATCCACAAAACGCAAGGGTGCCAAGGCAAGGGCTGCTTACACTGCTTGTACAGCATGTGGGGCTAATCTACCAGCAGGCTCCAACGACTCTCATTGTGTGCAATGTTCAGTCCCAGTGGCACTTCGTCAGCCAGAGCCTATGGTGGTGGTAGCCCAGGCAGAGTCGCCTGCGACCCCTGCCCCGGTGACGGGGTCAGAATTTGCAGTTTTTGCTGATAAAATGTCTGTGACTATGGCAAAAATCCTGGAAACCTTGCAGTCCAGGCCAGTTGCTCAGACCATGGACACCGCTGTGTCTATGTTCCCCGGCCCCCCTCAGCTGGAATTAATCCGTAATTCAAGGGGGTCCCAGGCATCACAGGCTGAGGGCTCTGACTCCGATGACAGTCCCAGTCCGCCTAAGCGAGCTCGCTGGGAGAGACCCTCCACGTCATCACGCGGATCAGGGTCTCAGCGAGAAGGGTCTCTATATGATGACTCAGAGGTGGGTGATCAGGAGTCTTGTCCTGACGCCGCACTCAATTTGGATACGCCAGATGGTGACGCCATGGTAAATGACCTTATAGCGGCCATCAATAGGCTGTTGGATATTTCTCCCACAGCCCCTTCTGCAGAGGAGGCAGCTGCACAGCAGGAGAAATTCCATTTCCTGTATCCCAAGCGTAAATTGAGTACTTTTCTGGACCACTCTGACTTCAGAGAATCCATCCAGAAACACAATACTTATCCGGACAAGCGTTTTTCTAAACGCCTTAAGGATACACGTTATCCTTTTCCCCCTGACGTGGCCAAACGCTGGACCCAGTGTCCAAAAGTGGACCCTCCAATATCCAGACTGGCAGCTAGATCCATAGTTGCAGTGGAGGATGGGGCTTCACTTAAAGATGCCAATGACAGACAGATGGACCTTTGGTTGAAATCTGTCTATGAAGCTATCGGCGCGTCGTTTGCTCCAGCATTCGCGGCCGTGTGGGCGCTCCAAGCTATTTCAGCTGGTCTGGCACAGGTGGACTCTCTCATACGTCCAGCAGTGCCGCAAGTAGCGTCCCTAACTACACAAATGTCTGCGTTTGCGACCTACGCTATCAATGCGGTACTGGACTCTACGAGCCGTACCTCAATGGCATCCGCCAACTCTGTAGTTTTGCGCAGAGCCTTGTGGTTAAAAGAATGGAAAGCAGATTCTGCTTCTAAAAAATGTTTAACCAGCTTGCCATTATCTGGAGACAGACTGTTTGGTGAGCAATTGGCGGAAATCATTAAACAGTCCAAAGGTAAGGACTCCTCCTTACCCCAGCCCAGATCAAGCAAACCTCCACAGAGGAAGTGGCAGTCAAAGTTTCGGTCCTTTCGAGGCTCGGGCAAGCCCCAATTCTCCTCGTCCAAAGGGACTCAGAGCAAAGAAGCTCTGATTCCTGGCGGGCTCACTCACGCCCCAAGAAAGCAACCGGAGGTACCGCTTCCAAGGCGGCTGCCTCATGACTTTCGGCCGCCTCCCTCCGCATCCTCGGTCGGTGGCAGGCTCTCCCGCTTTTGCGGCATTTGGCTGCCACAGGTCAAAGACCGGTGGGTAACAGACATTTTGTCTCACGGGTACAGGATAGAGTTCAGTTCTCGTCCTCCGCCTCGCTTCTTCAGAACTTCCCCACATCCCGACCGAGCAGATGCCCTTCTGCAGGCGGTGAATTCTCTAAGAGCAGAAGGAGTGGTGGTCCCTGTTCCTCTTCAGGAACGAGGTCAAGGTTTTTACTCCAATCTCTTTGTGGTGCCAAAAAAGGACGGCTCATTCCGTCCTGTTCTGGACCTAAAACTGCTCAACAAGCATGTGAACGCCAGGCGGTTCCGGATGGAATCCCTCCGCTCAGTCATTGCCTCAATGTCTCAAGGAGATTTTCTAGCATCAATAGACATCAAAGATGCTTATCTCCACGTGCCGATTGCTACAGGGCACCAACGCTTTCTACGCTTCGTGATAGGAGACGACCATCTTCAGTTCGTAGCTCTGCCATTTGGTCTGGCGACAGCCCCACGGGTGTTCACCAAGATCATGGCGGCAGTGGTAGCAGTCTTGCACTCTCAGGGACACTCTGTGATCCCTTACTTGGACGATCTACTAGTCAAGGCACCCTCTCAAGAGGCATGCCAACTCAGCTTGACTGTTGCACTGGAGACTCTCCAGACGTTCGGGTGGATCATCAACTTCTCAAAGTCAAATCTGTCACCGACCCAATCACTAACGTATCTTGGCATGGAGTTTCATACTCTCTCAGCGATAGTGAAGCTTCCGCTGGACAAGCAGCGGTCTCTACAGACTGGGGTGCAGGCTCTCCTTCAAAGTCAGTCGCACTCCTTAAGACGCCTCATGCACTTCCTCGGGAAGATGGTGGCGGCAATAGAGGCGGTTCCGTTTGCGCAGTTTCATCTGCGCCCACTTCAATGGGACATTCTCCGCCAATGGGACGGGAAGTCAACATCCCTGGACAGGAAAGTCTCCCTTTCCCAGACGGCCAAGGACTCTCTGCAGTGGTGGCTTCTTCCCACCTCATTATCACAGGGAAGATCCTTCCTACCACCGTCTTGGGCGGTGGTCACGACAGACGCGAGTCTGTCAGGGTGGGGAGCAGTTTTTCTCCACCACAGGGCTCAGGGTACGTGGACTCAGCAGGAGTCCACCCTTCAGATCAATGTTCTGGAAATCAGAGCAGTGTATCTTGCCCTACTAGCCTTCCAGCAGTGGCTGGAAGGAAGGCAGATCCGAATTCAGTCGGACAATTCCACAGCGGTGGCATACATCAACCACCAAGGGGGGACACGCAGTCGGCAAGCCTTCCAGGAAGTCCGTCGGATTCTGATGTGGGTGGAAGCCACGGCCTCCACCATATCCGCAGTTCACATCCCCGGCGTAGAAAACTGGGAAGCAGACTTCCTCAGTCGCCAGGGCATGGACGCAGGGGAATGGTCCCTTCACCCAGACGTGTTTCAGGAAATCTGTCGCCGATGGGGAAGGCCGGACGTCGACCTAATGGCGTCCCGGCACAGCAACAAGGTCCCAGCCTTCATGGCACGGTCTCGCGATCAAAGAGCGCTGGCGGCAGACGCCCTAGTGCAAGATTGGTCGCAGTTCCGGCTCCCTTATGTGTTTCCACCTCTGGCACTCTTGCCCAGAGTGCTACGCAAGATTAGATCCGATTGCAGCCGCGTCATACTCGTCGCCCCACACTGGCCGAGGAGGGCGTGGTATCCGGATCTGTGGCAGCTCACGGTCGGCCAACCGTGGGCACTACCAGACCGACCAGACTTACTGTCCCAAGGGCCGTTTTTCCATCGGAATTCTGCGGCCCTGAACCTGACTGTGTGGCCATTGAGTCCTGGATCCTAGCGTCTTCAGGATTATCCCAAGGGGTCGTTGCCACCATGAGACAGGCTAGGAAGCCCACGTCCGCTAAGATCTACCACAGAACGTGGAGGATATTCTTATCCTGGTGCTCTGCTCAGGGAGTGTCTCCCTGGCCATTTGCATTGCCTACCTTTCTTTCTTTCCTCCAGTCTGGGTTAGAAAAAGGTTTGTCGCTCGGCTCCCTTAAAGGTCAGGTCTCGGCGCTATCCGTCTTTTTTCAGAGGCGTTTGGCACGCCTTCCTAAGGTGCGCACGTTCCTACAGGGGGTTTGCCATATCGTACCCCCGTACAAGCGGCCGTTAGATCCATGGGATCTGAACAGGGTACTAGTTGCCCTCCAGAAGCCGCCCTTCGAGCCTCTGAGGGAGGTTTCACTTTCTAGACTATCACAGAAAGTGGCTTTTCTGGTAGCGATCACATCTCTTCGGAGAGTGTCTGAGCTGGCAGCGCTGTCATCCAAGGCTCCCTTCCTGGTCTTCCACCAGGACAAGGTAGTGCTGCGCCCCATTCAGGAGTTTCTCCCGAAGGTGGTATCCTCTTTTCATCTTAATCAGGATATCTCTTTGCCTTCGTTTTGTCCTCATGCAGTTCATCGGTATGAGAAGGATTTACATTTGTTAGATCTGGTGAGAGCACTCAGAATCTACATTTCCCGCACGGCGCCCTTGCGCCGTTCGGATGCACTCTTTGTCCTTGTCGCTGGTAAGCGCAAAGGGTCGCAGGCTTCTAAGGCCACCCTGGCTCGATGGATCAAAGAACCAATTCTTGAAGCCTACCGTTCTGCTGGGCTTCCGGTTCCATCAGGGCTGAAGGCCCATTCTACCAGAGCCGTGGGTGCGTCCTGGGCATTGCGACACCAGGCTACGGCTCAACAGGTGTGCCAGGCAGCTACCTGGTCGAGTCTGCACACTTTCACCAAACATTATCAGGTGCATACCTATGCTTCGGCGGACGCCAGCCTAGGTAGAAGAGTCCTGCAGGCGGCAGTTGCCTCCCTATAGGGGAGGGCTGTCTTGCAGCTCTAACATGAGGTATTCTTTACCCACCCAGGGACAGCTTTTGGACGTCCCAATCGTCTGGGTCTCCCAATGGAGCGCCGAAGAAGAAGGGAATTTTGTTACTTACCGTAAATTCCTTTTCTTCTAGCTCCTATTGGGAGACCCAGCACCCGCCCTGTTGTCCTTCGGGATTTTTGGTTGTTTTTCGGGTACACATGTTGTTCATGTTGAACGGTTTTCAGTTCTCCGACGTTACTTCGGAGTGAATTTGTTTAAACCAGTTATTGGCTTTCCTCCTTCTTGCTTTTGCACTAAAACTGGTGAGCCAGTGATCCCACTGGGGGTGTATAGCCAGAAGGGGAGGGGCCTTACACTTTTTAGTGTAATTGCTTTGTGTGGCCTCCGGAGGCAGTGCTATACACCCAATCGTCTGGGTCTCCCAATAGGAGCTAGAAGAAAAGGAATTTACGGTAAGTAACAAAATTCCCTTCTTTACAGCCCCCCACCTCCCCATCCCATAACTGTAAAGTCCAAGTTCAGTGTTTGGACGCAAGTTCGCTTTATCTCAGAACCTAAACTCGAACTGTACAAAACGTTCGGGCGAGGCTCTTGAACACGAACATCGGAAGGGGTACGCCCATCACTATATAGAGGCATAGAGACATCGGCGATGTCCTTCTTTAGTTACAAACAGGGAATCTAAATATCTGAAGGAGTCTGTCTTCTTAAAGGGAACCTGTCACCTAGAATATGTGTTCTGACCTATCAGCAGACGCATGTGTGCCCTAATTACACCTCTCTACCCATCCATGTGTTATAAAATTGTATAATATGAATGTAATAAAAAACGTTTTATTACCTTCATATTTCCTATGTAAATTAGAGAGCCGCTGGAATCTCGTCACAGAGGCGGTGCCTTGCCCCTGCATACTTTCCGTGGTATCACGCCCCTGTGGGCGTGATACCATGGAGTCACATGAGCGACGTCACCATCGCTCATTCTATCCTGCGCACATTTACACTTACTATTGCGGCAGGCTTCTCTTCCGGGTTCCCCTGGTCAGTTGCGCAGTGCGCGTTTGAAGCCGGCGCGTGAACACCCGGAAAAGAAGCCTGCCACAATGCGGACAGGATAGAATGAGTGACGGTGACGTCGCTCATGTGACTCCATGGTATCACGCCCACCGTGATACCACGGAAAGTATGCAGTGGAAAGGCACCGCCCCTGTGACCAGATTCCAGAAGCTCTCTAATTTACATAGGAAATATGAAGGTAATAAAACGTTTTTTTATTACATTCATATTATACAATTTTACAACACAAGGATGGGTAGGGAGGTGTAATTAGGGCACACATGCGTCTGCTGATAGGTCAGAACACATATTCTAGGTGACAGGTTCCCTTTAAGATAGCGATGAACTGCTCTGACCAGATTAAAACAATTTAAGGATTTCTTCACTGGATTAGGAGGACAAAGTGAAGGCAGAACAATCTGTTCATTAAGGTGGAAGGAAGAAACCACCTTCGGAAGGAATGAAGGCACGAGAGACGTAAAGCCACCTTGTCCCTATGAAGGACAAGAAAAGGACAGTAGCAGGACAGAACTGTGAGTGCTGATACTCGCTTGATAGAAGTGATAGTGATCAGGAATGCCACCTTCCAGGACAGCTAGAACGGGGAAATGCTATGGATTGGTTCAAAGGGAGGTCACTGTAATGCACTAAATAACAGATTAAGGTCCCAGGGATCCAAGGAAGGTTAGTAAGAAGGAAGGTGGGCCACACCCTGAAGAAAAGTCTTAATTTGCAGTTTAGAAGCCAGATGTGAGGACTAGACTTAGGGCTAAGCCACACGGCGAGAAAATCGGTGCGAGTGGAGTGCGATTAAACATCGCATTCCCCTCGGACCAATTCTAGCCTGTGTGTCAGCACACATGGGCGATTATTTTCTCAGCCCTAATCGGACCGAGAAAACAATCGCAGCATGCTGCGATTGTAAGCTGAGTCTCTTTCTCTCGCACCCATTCAAGTGAATGGGGCGAGAGAAAAATCGCACTGCACTCGCGGTACACCGGTGTACTGCTAGTGCAGTGCGAGAATGGCAATAGCCGGCTACACAGTAGAGAGGGAGAGAAATCCCTCCCTCCCCTCCTGAGTGCCGGCCCGCCCCCCGCAGCTGAGGTCTGCTCGCACGAACGGACCTCAGTTGCAAGGACACAGGCATGACACTCTGCTCTGCTGTACTGCCAGCACGAGCCGAGTCTCATGCAAGTGGATCGCAGTAGTGCCCGTGTGGCCCCAGCCTAAAGACCCAACTACAGGCATATGAAGAGAGATGGTAGGGAAAAAAAGATGGGGATCACCTAATGAGATTCGGATCAGTGGAAGAAAGTCTTCCATATATGATGGTAGATGTAAGATGAGGAAGTTTGCACAACCTGATAAGAAAATTTTAGGCAGCCATGCCGTTAAATTCAGTGGCCGAGAATTCAGGTGGAAGAGAGAGGATCTAGGGAGAGTAGGTCTAGTCAAACCAGAAGTCTTCAAGAAATATCTGCAGGGAGGTTGACCATTTCCACCTACCATGATCCTATGGCCCAGTTAAAGGCCACGAGGATTATGGGAATTCCTTTTGAATTGATCTTGAACAACGTGGGTAGCAGAGGTAGAACAGATAAGGTAGGGAAAACTGAGGGAGAAGATTTGTTACTTTTTTATTTTTCTAGCCATCTGTGAAAAACACTGTTGACACATTGATGGTAAAGACGTACACACTGATGAAAAACACTGACACCAGTGTCATTTTTTTCCACATACGTTTTTTATACAGGTATGTTAAGGAAACCTAAGAGAAAGCCTTAACAAGGATGTCCTCCAAGTTGGGGTTGACAACTTTGTGAACACTGGGGGCCATGGCCATCCCAAAAGGTAGGGCCACAAACTGAAAATGGGACCGATTGACAGCAAAATGCAGAAGCTGCTGGTGCTTTGAAAAATGTGGATGTGGAGATAGGTATCCTGAAGGTGCACTTAAGACCCGTTTCACACGTTAGTGAAAAACACTGACGTTATTCACTGACTTGTAAACCACGCACATGTCCCTCCGTGTTCCCTGATTCACGGGACACGTGGGTTGTCCATGTGCAATCCGTTATCTGTGATTGCAAATGGACATTACTCACCTGCCTTCACTACTGCTGTCCATGGTGCTGAACTTCTCGGCTCTGCAGCGTCTGCCCACCGCTCTCTGCAGCTACTTCCGGGTCGGCTGTTCCTGCTTTCATGAATATTCATGAGCCGGGCGGGAGCTGAAGAGAGCGGAGGCTGCACAGCACGTCGCTGGAAAGGTGAGTTGAAAATGTTTATTATTTGATATGTCAGTGTTTTTCTGGTACGTGTTTCACGGATCACACCATAGTGTGGTCCGAGGGTCATCAGTGATGCCAGAAAAAAAACTGACTTGTCTCCGTGCAGAATCACGGACACGCGTGTACGCTGCACGGAGACACATTCAGTGAAAAATCACTGATGTGTGAGCAGACCCATTGATTATAATGGGTCTGCATAGGTCAGTGATTCTGGTACGTACAAAAAAAAGCACATACGTACCAGAATCGCTGACGTGTGGAGGTGGCCTTAGAAAGAGAAACTCAGTTCCATGGAGGCAACAACCAAACATGGATTCCATCCTGCAGTGACTAAAACGGAAACACTTGTTCAGTAATTTCAGGTCCAGAATGGGATGAACTGAGCTGTTTTTCTACGGGACAACAAAAAAGTTTAAACATAAACCTTTGAACCATTCCTGTGAGTTAACTCGAACAATGATATTTGCATAGAAAAGAGTGGAGAAGGCTTGGAAGAAAATGTTCACCAAGGTGGTGTTCTGTGAAGGACATGATACAAAAAAATGATCTTACGGAGTATTGGAGATTTCTTTCTTGTCATTGTATACGGCGAACCACATGTCCAGGAACAGAAGGAAATGGCTGCCCACCTGAAAAGTGATCCCTAGTGTGGGTGCCCCATTGTGCAGGGGAAAACTTATTGCTTCTGGTCTGAGAAGACTTTGTGGACTGGTTGCATTTATGCCAGGAAACAGATTAAAGGATGGTCATTTCTTGTCTTGAGGAACGGAACTTCTTTAATGACTAGCCAGAAACTTACAAGAGGACGAAAGGGATGTGCCTTTTGTTTGGAGAAAGATCAAGTGTACTGTGGGAGCAGGATGCTATTTTCACCTGTGGCATCCGAAATTATCTTGTCAAGCTTTTCACCCAAGAAAACGAGAGCCACGAAAGTGAAGGCTCATGAGGGACTATTTGGGTGTGTCGTACACATTGCATGGCTTGAGCCATAGGATACGGCGAATAACTATAATATTGCTTGAAGCTTGTGCAGAGCATCTGCCTTCTTCAAGATAGGTGGAGCCAAGGTACTTACCAGCTTGGGCAATCTTATCTCTGAGGTCTGCCAGTTTGGACGATGGAGATCCAATTATGATACCTTGACACAGATATTCTTGGCAACCCAAGTAGTAGCAATGGTTTGAACAGGACTAATCCTGCAGCTTTAAATGCTGACTTGGTCATGGACTATACTCTTCGGTCTGTGGGCTTCTTTAGAGAAGCTGCGTCAGAGGGTGATAGGATCGTGGTCTTTGATCACCTAGATACCGGGGGCTCCACCCAAGGAGAGGATGACCAAGTGGCAATGAGATACACTGGAAAAGCAAACAAAATCTCCTCCTATGGAAGCACTTTTTAGGTAGAGCCCACTCCTTGTCCATTATGTCAGTGAAGTCTGTGTGATCAGAAATTCATTTGGCAGTATGTCTGACCCTCTTAAAAGACATGGGGTCTGCATAGGGGGAGTGATCCTCTGCCTTCATGTTGAAGGATTGGTTAACGGCACAGACCAGATTGTCAACCATGTCTCACAACTTTAGGCATCAGAATCTAGATATGAATCTGCATTAGAGTTGTGATATGATGCCTGAGGTGACCAAACCTTTGGTGAGGAAGATCATGATAGGAAGTATGGATTTGGATTCGTGGAGAGAGGAGACCAGGTTGAAGAACTCACTCTGGGCCACTTAAAACGCTGATGTTCTCTGCCTTGCTGGTGCATTGCAGCTGGTTGGTCTGCCTCACTATAAGCAGTGGTTTAAATACCTGGTGCGGTAATAGGCATGGGTAGCTGCTCCATACCTTGGTCAAATCTGCAACAGACTGAGAGAGGTTAGCATTATGGGAATTTGTGCTTAAAGGACGCACAGACAAAATGTCAAGGGCATGGCAGACTGGTGTGCTCGGTTTTTATTTTATATTTTTGTGGGGTCAAGCATAGTGGAGAAGCGATAAAATGAATAAGAAGAAAGATGTGACAGGCAGGAAAATGTTTATAGGTTTCAGTAAGAGTAGAGCTTAGCAAATGGATGCAGTCTTGGTTCCTCGGGGTCGGCAGCCTATCAGTGCTGGAGTCCAGGTCTAAGTAGCAGATGGAACAGGAGCCTGGGAAAGAAGCTTGTTGGTCTGACTAAGGGACGCTGCAGAGGAAAGAAATGGAGGTTTATTTGAAGGAGGGGGCGGGCACACTGCAGATAAGCCTGTGCAAGAGCCTGAGTGTCTGTGGTAAGTGTGAGCATGGCATGTTCCCTGCAACGGAAACCAAAGGCAAAATTTGCGCCTCGACCCCAGCCGAGGCATCAGGAGGCTGTATATGGTACGGGTTTGACTGGAAAGGGGGCAGAGTCAAGGGGAACCCCAGGAATGAATAAGGGTGCTTTCACACATCAGGCAAGATACGGCGAATACAGGATAAAAGTGATCCGGCGCCGGATACGTTTTTATCCTCATTGAATTGTATTAGCGCCGGATCGTGCCTGATGCCCTTGCGTTTCGCGCCGGATCTGTGTTCGGCTGCCGGAAAGGACGCACAGGGGAACGTTTCTTTCTCTTTCTCTTTTTCTCTCTTTCTTTCTCTCTCTTTTTCTTTCTCTCTCTCTTTTCTTCGGCGCTCCATTGGGAGACCCAGACGATTGGGTGTATAGCTACTGCCTCCGGAGGCCACACAAAGTATTACACTAAAAAGTGTAAGGCCCCTCCCCTTCTGCGTATACACCCCCCGTGGGATCACGGGCTGCTTCAGTTTTATGCTTTGTGCGAAGGAGGTCAGACATCCACGCATAGCTCCACTGTTTTAGTCAGCAGCAGCTGCTGACTATGTCGGATGGAAGAAAAGAGGGCCCATACTAGGGCCCCCAGCATGCTCCCTTCTCACCCCACTTTTGTCGGCGGTGTTTGTTAAGGTTGAGGTACCCATTGCGGGTACGGAGGCTGGAGCCCACATGCTGTTTTCCTTCCCCATCCCCCTGAAGGGCTCTGGTGAAATGGGATCTTACCGGCCTCCAGGCTCTGAGGCCGGGCTCCATCCACAGACGCGGAGATCCTGCTGGAATGGAGCGGAGTATCGTCAGGGACAGGCCCTGCAACGTTAAGGTACTCTGTGTCCCCGTACAGTCTATGCACAGACACACTCCAGCGTTGCCTGGTGTGTTAGTGCGCCGGGGACAGTAGCGCTGCGCGCTTGGGCTTTACTCACTGCAGCTTAGCTGAGTGAGTTTATGTGTCGGGAACTACCGCGCCAGCCGCTGCTGGAGCTCCATCCTCCATAGTTGCAGTGGAAGATGGGACTTCACTTAAAGATGCCATTGACAGACAGATGGACCTCTGGTTGAAATCTGTCTGTGAAGCTATCGGCGTGTCGTTTGCTCCGGCATTCGCAGCCGTATGGGCACTCCAAGCTATTTCAGCTGGTCTTGCGCAGATAGACACTGTCACACGTACATCTGTGCCGCAGGTGGCGTCCTTAACCTCGCATGCATTGCGACTTACGCTATTCATGCTGTCCTGGACTCTACGAGCCGTACGCCGGTGGCGTACGCCAACTCCGTGGTTTTGCGCAGACCCTTGGGGTTAAGGGAATGGAAGGCAGCTCCTGCTTCCAAAAAGGGCTTAACCAGTTTGCCATTATCTGGTGACAGACTGTTGGCTGAGCGATTGGGTGAAATCATTAAACGGGCCAAGGGTAAGGATTCTTCCTTACACCAGCCCAGATCAAACAAAACCCAAGGAAGGACAGTCGACGTTTCGGTCCTTTCCAGGCTCGGGCTGGTCCCAATTTTCCTAGTCCAAAAGGACTCAAAAGGCTCAGAGGGTCTCAGACTCCTGGCGGGCTCAATCACGCCCAAAGAAGGCAGCCGGAGGAACCGCTACCAAGGCGGTTTCCTCATGACTTTCAGCCCTCTCTCTCTCTCTCTCTCTCTCTCTCTCTCTCTCTCTCTCTCTCTCTCTCTCTCTCTCTCCGCATCAGCGGTCGGTGGCAGACTCTCCCGCTTTGGCGGCATTTAGCTGCCACAGGTCAAAGACCGGTGGGTGAGAGACATTTTGTCTCACGTGTACAGGATAGAGTTTTGTTCTCGTCCTCCGGCTCGATTCTTCAGAACTTCCCCACCTCTCGACCGAGCCGATGCTCTTCTGCAGGCAGAAGGAGTGATAATCCCTGTTCCTCTTCAGGAACAAGGTCACGGTTTTTCCTCCAATCTGGTTGTGGTGCCAAAAAAGGACGGCTCTTCCGTTCCGTTCTAGACCTAAAACTGCTCAAAAAGCAGTGTAAACCAGGCGGTTCCGGATGGAATCCCTCCGCTCCGTCATTGCCTCAAGGTCTCAAGGAGATTTCCTAGCATCAAGAGACATCAGGATGCTTATCTCCACGTGCCGATTGCTCCAGAGCACCAGCGTTTGCTGCGATTCGTTATAGAAAACGAGCATCTTCAGTTCGTAGACCTGCCCTTAGGTCTGGCGACAGCCCCACGGGTTTTCACCAAGGTCATGGCAGCAGTGGTAGCAGTCCTGCACTCTCAGGGTCACTCTGTGATCCCTTACTTGGACGATCTACTTGTCAACGCACCCTCTCAAGAGGCATGCCAACGCAGCCTGAACGTTGCGCTGGAGACTCTCCAGAGTTTCGGGTGGATCATCAACTTTTCAAAGTTAAATCTGACACCGACCCAATCACTGACAGATCTTGGCATAGAGTTTTATACTCTCTCAGCGAGAGTGAAGCTTCCGCTGGACAAACAGTGTTCACTACAGACGGGGGTGCAGTCTCTCATTCAAGGCCAGTCACACCCCTTAAGACGCCTCATGCACTTCCTAGCGAAGATGGTAGCAGCAATGGAGGCAGTCCCCTTCGCGCAGTTTCATCTGCGTCCACTTCAATGGGACATTCTCCGCCAAAGCGATGGGAAGTCGACGTCCCTAGACAGGAACGTCTCCCTTTCTCAGACGGTCAAGGACTCTCTTCAGTGGTGACTTCTTCCCACCTCATTGTCAAAAGGAAGGTCCTTCCTACCCCCATCCTGGACGGTGGTCACGACAGACGTGAGTCTGTCAGGGTGGAGAATAGTCTTTCTCCACCACAGGGCTCAGGGTACGTGGACTCAGCAGGAGTCCACCCTTCAGATCAATGTTCTGGAAATCTAAGCAGTGTATCTTGCCCTGCAAGCCTTCCAGCAGTGGCTGGGATGCAAACAGATCCGAGTTCAGTCGGACAACTCCACAGCGGTAGCATACATCAACCACCAAGGCAGAATACGCAGTCGGCAAGCCTCCCAAGAAGTCCGGCGGACTCTGATGTGGGTGGAAGACAGAGCATCCACCATATCCGCAGTTCACATCCCGGGCGTAGAAAACTGGGAAGCAGACTTCCTCAGTCGCCAGGGTATGGACGCAGGGGAATGGTCTCTGCACCCGAACGGGTTTCAGGAAATCTGGGGCCTTTGGGGGAGGCCGGACGTCGACCTAATGGCGTCTAGCCACAACACCAAGGTCACGAGTTTCATGGTGTGGTCTTACGATCAACGAGCTCTGGCGGCAGGCGCCTTAGTTCAGGATGGGTCGCAGTTCCAGCTACCCTATGTGTTTCCCCCTCTGGCACTGTTGCCCAGAGTGCTACGCAAGATCAGCTCCGATTGCCGCCGCGCCATCCTCGTCGCCCCAGACTGGCAGAGGAGTTCGTGGTACCCGGATCTGTGGCATCTCACAGTCGGCCAGCCGTGGGCACTACCAGACCGGCCAAACTTACTGTCCCAAGGGCCGTTTTTCCATCTGAATCCTACGGCCCTAAACCTGACTGGGTGGCCATTGAGTCCTGGATCCTAGCGTCTTCAGGATTATCTCATGACGTCATTGCCACCATGTGACGGGCTAGGAAGCCGACGTCTGCCAAGATCTACCACTGGACGTGGAAGATATTCTTACCTTAGTGCTCTGCTCAGGGACTGTCTCCCTGGCCATTTGCATTGCCTACTTGTCTTTCCTTCCTGCAATCGGGTTGGGAAACAGGTTTGTTGCTCGGCTCCCTTAAAGGACAAGTTCCAGCGCTGTCTGTATTCTTTCAGAAGCGCCTAGCACGACTTCCTCAGGTACGCACGTTCCTGCAGGGGGTTTGTCACATTGTCCCTCCGTACTGAGGCCGTTAGACCCATGGGATCTGACCAGGGTACTAATTGCTCTCCAGAAGCATTCGAGCCTCTGAGGGATGTTTCACTTTCTCGACTTTCACAGAAAGTGGCCTTTCTGGTAGCGGTCACGTCCCTTCGGAGAGTGTCCGAGCTAGCAGCGCGGTCATCCAAAGCTCCCTTCCTGGTGTTTCACCAAGACAAGGTAGTGCTGCGCCCGATTCCGGAGTTTTCTCCCTAAGGTGGTGTTCCCTTTTCATCACGATCAGGATATCTCCTTACCTTCCTTTTGTTCTTATCCATTTCATCGATATGAAATGGATTTGCATTGTTGGATCTGGTGAAGAGCACTCAGAATCTACATTTCCCGCACGGCGCCCCTGCGCCGATCGGATGCACTCTTTGTCCTTGTCACTGGTCAGCGCAAGGGGTCGCAGGCTGCCAAATCCACCCTGGCTCGATGGATCAAGGAACCAATCCTTGAAGCCTACCGTTCTGCTGGGCTTCCGGTTCCATCAGGGCTGAAGGCCCATTCTACCAGAGCCGTGGGTGCGTCCTGGGCATTACGGCACCAGGCTACGGCTCAGCAGGTGTGCCAGGCGGCTACCTGGGCGAGTCTGCACACCTTCACCAAGCGTTATCAGGTGCATGCCTACGCTTAGGCGGATGCCAGCCTAAGTAGAAGGGTCCTGCAGGCGGCGGTTGCCTCCATGTAGGGAAGGGCTGTTTTTACAGTCCAAACTTGAGGTATTAATTTACCCACCCAGGGACTGCTTTTGGACGTCCCAATCGTCTGGGTCTCCCAATGGAGCGCCGAAGAAGAAGGGAATTTTGTTACTTACCGTAAATTCCTTTTCTTCTAGCTCCAATTGGGAGACCCAGCACCCGCCCCTGTTCCTTCGGGATTTTTTGGTTGTTCGGGTACACATGTTGTTCATGTTGAATGGTTTCAGTTCTCCGATGTTCCTTCGGATTGAATTTGTTTAACCAGTTATTGGCTTTCCTCCTTCTTGCTTTTGCACTAAAACTGAAGCAACCCGTGATCCCACGGGGGGTGTATACGCAGAAGGGGAGGGGCCTTACACTTTTTAGTGTAATACTTTGTGTGGCCTCCGGAGGCAGTAGCTATACACCCAATCGTCTGGGTCTCCCAATTGGAGCTAGAAGAAAAGGAATTTACGGTAAGTAACAAAATTCCCTTCTTTCTTTCTCTCTCTTTCTTTTTCTTTCTCTCTCTTTCTTTTTCTTTCTCTCTCTTTCTCTTTCTTTCTCTCTCTCTTTCTCTCTCTTTCTCTTTCTCTCTTTCTCTCTCTTTCTCTCTTTCTCTCTCTTTCTCTCTCTTTCTCTCTTTCTCTTTCTCTCTTTCTCTCTTTCTCTCTCTTTCTCTCTCTTTCTCTCTCTTTCTCTCTTTCTCTCTCTTTCTCTCTCTTTCTCTCTTTCTCTCTTTCTCTCTCTTTCTCTCTCTTTCTCTTTCTCTCTCTCTCTTTCTCCTCTCTTTCTCTCTTTCTCCTCTCTTTCTCTCTTTCTCCTCTCTTTCTCTCTTTCTCCTCTCTCTTTCTCTCTTCTCTCTCTTTCTCTCTTCTCTCTCTTTCTCTCTTCTCTCTCTTTCTCTTTCTGTCTTCTCTCTTTCTCTTTCTCTCTACCCGGCTCATCCCGAATTGCCCTGGTGCGATCGGGGTAATAAGGAGCTAATGGCAGCCCATAGCTGCCACTAAGTCCTAGGTTAATGATGGCAGGTGTCTGAGACACACACCATGATAAATCTGTAAGTTAAAGAAAATAAACACATACACCCAAAAAATCCTTTATTTGGAATAAAAAACAAAAAAAACCCCACCCTCTTTCACCACTTTATTAATCCCCAAACAGCCCTTTAGGTCCAACGTAATCCACACGAGGTCCCACGACACTTTCAGCTATACTACTTCGGAAGCTGACAGGAGCGGCCGTAGAACACCGCCGCTCACTGTGAGCTCCACAGAGCAACTGAAGTGACTCGCGCTGTGAGCGGTGACATCACTCAAGTTACCTGCAGCCACAGCTCTCAGGTGGAGGACTTCAGCTGTGGCCACGGGTAACCTGAGTGACGGCACTGTTGATGGCGCGGCTCACTTCAGTCACTGAGGATTTGCGGTCACCGGTAAGTCCTGCATTTTGGATGCATTGTTTTTTTCAAATACTCTCATTACAAACTGCTACAACGGATCCGTTTTTTTTCTAGATGCGTCACATCAGTTTTACCACAATCTGCAATGGATCCGTTGCATCAGGCACAAACCAGATTGTGCCTGATGGCAAAAACCGGATGTGTGAAAGCACCCGAAAAGATACATGAAAGGAAGAAAAAGTCACAAAAAAACAGGGAAGGAATGTCACATCTGGGTCGGGAGCTTGCACAACACAGCGGGATGCGGAGATGTACTCGCCTGTCCTGAAGAAGCTTGATTCATTCATGGTCCAAATCTTCAGCTTTGTCTTCACTCCATGTAACGTGCCAGAGTTTGGGGGTTGAGGTGGGCAGGAGATTAAGGGCAAGTTACTAAATACTGACTGGGTTTGCAGGAGAAAAGATCCTGCTATCCAGACAGGAGAGGATACAGCCTGACAGGACTGTTCTTTCCGCCATCCCCTTCTGCTACCCTATTTAGAAGAGACAAAAAGATTAAAAATACCAAAAACACACCTTTAGTAGAAACCAGTCTAGAGACACCAGACTCGCATCTGCCTCCTAAGGCTAGGTTCACATTTACGTTGTTTTAAATCCGTCAGCAATGGATCAGTCGTTTTTAGATGTCAACTGACGCAACGGATGTGTTTTTCACAGAATTCCTTTCGCAGGAATCCTGTAAAAAAACTGATCCGTCGCGTCCGTTACATCCGCTGTGCGTCCGTTTTTTGACGGATCAGTCTTGATCCGTTTGTGTTTGGAACAGCCCAGTGGGTGTGCCAAACATGCTGAGCATGCTCAGTAGAGCATGACGGAATCCAGCGCTGGATTCCGCCGTAAGACTGATTACGACGGAATCCAGCACCATAGACATACATTACAAGCTTGATGGATAGCGACAGATTCCTGCACGGTGCGTTGATATTGATGGCCCGAAAAACGTTACATTCTGCGTTGTTTCTGCCCAGCGGTCAGTCCAAAAACGACTGACCGCGGCGCAGCGGATGCAACGCAAGGTAAGGCTAGGTTCACATTTCCGTTGTTTTGCATTAGTCACATGCGTTGCTTGACGCATGTGACTGATGCGTTGTACAACGGATGACAAAGAACAGAAATCATTGTCGGACTCTGTTGTGTGAGGGGGGTGGAGCACGAGGGGGGCGGAGCGTGAGGGGGCGGAGCGCGATCAGGCGGAGCCGAGCGGGACCGTGGCGCTGAGGACGTCAGTGCCGCGGGGACTGCAGGGCTGGGGACAAGTGTGTGTGTGTGTGTGTGTGTGTGTGTACACATGCGGATTGCGGGAGGGGGCGGAGCTGAGTGGGGAAGTGTCGGCCTCCTTACACACGTATCCAGGGTAAATATCGGGTAACTAAAAGCAAAGCACTTTTTGCTTGGTTACCCGATATTTATCTTGGATACCAGCGTACACCGCTTAGCGCTGGCTCCCTGCACAAGTAACCACTGTAAAGATCGGGTAACTAACCAAAGCGCATTACTTGGTTACCCGACGTGTATCCTGGTTACGGGTGCAGGGAGCCAGAGAGAGCATGCGCAGCAAAATCCTACGGATTGCGCTACTCAACGTTACAGGCTGCGTTGCTCCTGCCCGGCGGTCAGTTAAAAAACGACTGACCGCGACGTAGCGGATGCAACGCAGCATCATCAGTCGCAATCCGTCACTAATAGAGGTCTATAGGGAAAAACTGGATTCCTGCAAAATATTTTATATAGGTTCACATTTTAACGGAAATGTGAACCTAGCCTAAGTGACACTAAGCTATACTGGAAATCTTCTTGCCAGTAGGCCAGTGTAGCCTGCTGAGGAGGAGCCATCTCTTAATAAGTTGTAATACTTAGTATCCGCCTCCTTTTGGCACTAGCATACGCCCATGGTTTCCTGTGTCCCCCTTAATGAAACATTATTAGAATTACTGCTAGGCCTGGGTACATATCTTTTGTTTTCTTCCAGTTCAGAACAGTTTGCAACGGTTTCAAGAGAAATTCTTTATTTTCGCGTTGACTCCTCAGCAAGTTCGTGAAGTCTGCATCTCCAGGTACTACCTTTTCCATGATTTCATCTTCTGCTTTCTGTGGTGCTTGTCAGCTTAGATATAAATAAGGGCAGAGACAACAGTAGAATATGCGGTTTATGCTTCATAGGTCGTGTTATGAAGAGACATTGAAAGTAAGGACAGTATGATAAATGCCACTCAGCGCTCATCTCTAATCCGACACTGTTTTTTGTCCATGGCATTCCAGAGAGAAAGAGCTACTGAGTTGAGGATTAGCTGCAAATATTTCTATGCAACGAGCGCCACCATTTTTAAGGGTTTCCTACTTAAATTGATGTCCTATTTCTTTGTCGCTCCATTGGGAGACCCAGACAATTGGGTGTATAGCTACTGCCTCCGGAGGCCACACAAAGTATTACACTTTAAAAAGTGTAACCCCTCCCCTCTGCCTATACACCCTCCCGTGCATCACGGGCCCATCAGTTTTATGCTTTGTGTTGAAGGAGGCACACATGCACACAAGCTCCACATTTTAGTCAGCAGCAGCTGCTGATTATATCGGATGGAAGAAAAGAGGGCCCCCCACAGGGCCCCCGGCATGCTCCCTTCTCACCCCACTGAGTCGGCGGTGCTGTTAAGGTTGAGGTACCCATTGCGGGTACAGAGGCTGGAGCCCACATGCCGTTTTCCTTCCCCATCCCTTAGGGGCTCTGGGAGAAGTGGGATCCTAACCGGTCATCCAGGCACTGGGACCGGGCTCCATCCGCAGCCCCTGGGGGAATCTGATGGACAGGAGACTGGATATCATCAGGGACAGGGCCCTGCATCCATAAGGTACTCTGTGTCCCCTTAGGGACGGTACATGCAGCGCCTGTGTTACAGACGCCACAGCGGCTCCTGTGTGGTTTGTGAGACCGGGACTACCGCGCCGACCGCGCCTGTTTGCCGGCCGCGCTTTTAACTTTAGTCCCCGGCTTTTGCGGTCTAGTACCATATACTCCCGCCCCCGGGCCTGCCAGTCAGGGGTAAGGGCGGGACGGCCGACTGGACGTCGGCAGTGAGGGCTGGAGCATACTTTGGTATCCTCCTCCCCCCTCACTGAACACTGTGGGGCACCAGTTTCCCGCACTTTATTAGGCACGCCCACGGCTCCATCCTCCCCTCAGAACGCTGGCAGCCATTGTTATAACCACTTCTGCCGGTGGGGGATTTCAGAACGGGCTCCGCAGTTCTGGGAGAAGTGGGATCCTAACCGGTCGCCGGTCACTGGGACCGGGCTCCCTCCGCAGCCCCTGGGGGAATCTGACGGACAGGAGGCTGGATATCAGGGACAGGGCCCTGCATCCATGAGGTACTCTGTGTCCCCTTAGGGACGGTGCATGCAGCGCCTGTGTTACAGACGCCGCAGCGGCTGCAGTGTGGTTTGTGAGCCGGGACTACCGCGCCGACCGCGCCTGTTGGCCGGCCGCGCTTTTAACTTTAGTCCCCGGCTTTTGCGGCCTAGTACATGTACTCCCGCCCCCGGGCCTGCCAGTCAGGGGTAAGAGCGGGACGGCCGACTGGACGTCGGCAGTGAGGGCTGGAGCAGGCTTTGGTATCCTCCTCCCCCCTCACTGAACACTGTGGGGCACCAGTTTCCCGCACTTTATTAGGCACGCCCACGGCTCCATCCTCCCCTCAGAACGCTGGCAGCCATTGTTATAATCATTTCTGCCGGTGGGGGATTTCAGAACGGGCTCTGCAGCTCTGGGAGTCCCAGGCAGGGAATCTGGGGGACACACCACCGCTTGGGGCGGTTGGTAAGCCACACCAGTTGTCGGCAGTATTATTTGCTTTTGGCTATATCTCTAAGAGGAGACAACAGCATGTCGTCCGCAGAAAGCAAGGGTGCCAAGGCAATGTTACCTGCAGGTTCCACCTACCCTCATTGTGACAATGCTAGGCCCCTGCGGCACTCACTCAGCCGGAGCCTCCGGCACTGGTGGGACCCTCGGCTCAGGTGGTACCGCCGGTTTCCACTGCACAGATGGAAGGGACAGAGTTTACAATTTTGACTGAGAAACTCTCTGAGTCGCTTCACATTCCATGGCTCAGTCTATGGACAGATGGTCTGCTAAGATACTAGAAGCTTGGCAGTCCAGACCGGTAACACAGGGCCAGGGCACTGTGAGTTCATCGTCCCCAGGCCCCTCTCGGTCGGTACAGCAAAGGGCTCCTGGGGTGGCACCCAGATCCCACGGTGAGAACTCCGACACGGACCGCAGACTCAGACAGGCTAAGCGGGCTTGCTGGGAACCTTCCCCGGCTGCATCACGCGGTTCGGGGTCTCAGCATGAGGACCCTCTGGAGGATGAAGCGGAGGTCGCAGCTCAGGGCTCTGATCCTGACGTTGCTCTCAATCTGGATACACCTGAAGGGGACGCCATAGTAAATGACCTTATAACGTCCATCAACCAGGTGCTAGTCCTTCTCCCCCAACTCCACCTATAGAGGAGTCGGCTTCACAGTAGGAGAAACACCAGTTTAGGTTTCCCAAACGTACCCGGAGTGCGTTTTTCGATCACTCTAACTTCAGAGATGCTGTCCAGAAGCACAGAGCATTTCCGGACAAGCGCTTTACTAAGCGCCTTAATGACACACGTTACCCTTTCCCCCCTGACGTAGTTAAGGGTTGGGCTCAGTGTCCCAAGGTGGATCCTCCAGACTGGCGGCTAGATCCGTAGTATTAGTGGCAGATGGTTCATCGCTCAAGGATGCCACTGACAGGCAAATAGAGCTCATGATGAAATCCATCTATGAAGCCATAGGCGCGTCTTTTGCTCCGGCCTTCGCAGTCGAGTGGGCACTCCAAGCTATCTCAGCTTGTCTGTCTGAGACTAATGCGGTCGCACGTACCTCTGCTCCGCAGGTTGTGTCTTTGACGTCTCAGGCGTCGGCTTTTTCGTCCTACGCCATGAACGCCGTCCTGGACTCTGCGAGCCGTACAGCGGTAGCATCTGCCAATTCGGTGGCAGTCCGCAGGACCATGTGACTACGCGAATGGAAGGCAGACTCTGCTTCCAAGAAGTTCTTAACCGGTTTGCCATTTTCTGGCGACCGTTTGTTTGGCGAGCAATTGGATGAAAAACCGATGGGTGAGAGACATTTTGTCTCACGGTTACAGGATAGAGCTCAGCTCTCGTCCTCCGACTCGTTTCTGCAGATGGAGTTGTAATCCCCGTTCCACTTCAAGAACGTGGTCGCGGTCTTTACTCCAACTTGTTCGGGGTACCAAAAAAGGACGGATCATTCCGGTCCGTTTCCGGGCCTCATTCTGCTCAACAGACACGTGAGAACCAGACGGTTTCGGATGGAATCTCTCCGCTCAGTCATCGCTTCGATGTCCCAGGGAGTCTTCCTAGCATCAATCGACATCAGGGATGCTTATCTCCATGTGCCGATTACACCAGAGCATCAACGCTCCCGGTGTTTCGCCATCCGGGTCGAACACTTTCAGCTCGTGACTCAGTCCCACGGGTCTTCACCAAGGTCATGGCATCAGTGGCGATGGGCCTACACTCTCAGGGACACTCGGTGATCCCTTACTTAGACGATCTCCTAAGTCAAGGCACCCTCCCGGGTGGCATGTCAACACAGCCTGAACATTGTTTTGGAGACTCTCCAGAGGTTCGGGTGGATCATCAATTTCCCAAAGTAAAAATTGACACCGACCCAATTCACTGACTTACCTCGGGATGGAGTTCATTCTCTCTCAGAGATAGTGAAGCTACCGCTGGACAAACAGCGTTCGCTGCAGACAAGGGTGCACTTTCTCCTTCGGGCCCAGTCTCACCCCTTGAGGCGCCTCACGCGCTTCCTAGGGAAGATGGTGGCAGCAATGGAGGCAGTTCCCCTTGCGCAGTTTCATCTGCGTCCACTCCGATGGCACATTCTCCGCAAATGGGACGGGAGGTCGACGTCCCTAGACAGGAACGTCTCTCTTTCACTGGCAGACAAAACCTCTCCTCAGTGGTGGCTTCTTCCCACTTCTTGGTCGAAAGAAAAGTCCTTCCTGCTCCCATCCTGGGCTATGGTCACGACGGACGAGAGTTTGTCAGGGTGGACAGCGGTCTTCCTCCACCACAGGGCTCAGGGAACCTGGACTCTGACAGAGTCCTCCCTTCAGATCAATGTTCTGGAGATAAGGGCAGTGTAGCTAGCCCTAAAGTCGTTCCAGCGGTGGCTGGTCGGCAGGCAGATCCGGATACAGTTGGACGACGCCACGGCGGTCGCGTACATCAACCACCAGCACAGAGCGCTGGCGGCGGACGCATCAGTTCAGGTCTGGTCGCAATTTCGACTGCCTTATGTATTTCCTCCTCTGGCGCTGCTGCCCAGAGTGTTACTCAAGATCGGGTCCGACTGCCGCCGCGCCATCCTCGTCGCTCCAGACTGGCCGAGGAGGTTGTGATACCTGGATCTGTGGCACCTCACGGTGGGTCGACCGTGGGCACTCCCGGACCGACCAGACTTGCTGTCTCAAGGGCCATTTTCCATCTGAATTCTGCGGTCTTTAATCTGACTGGGTGGCCATTGAGTCCTGGCTCTTAGCGTTCTCAGAGTTATCTCTATCACGCCTTTCGCAGAAGGTGGTCTTCCTAGTGGCAGGCACATCACTTCGGAGAGTGTCTGAGCTAGCAGCGCTGTCATGCAAGCCCCCTTCCTGGTGTTTCGCCAGGACGAAGTGGTTCTGCGTCCGGTCCCGGAATTCCTACTTAAGGTGGTATCCTCCTTTTCTTCTCAATCAGGATATCTCCTTACCTTCTTTTGGCTCTCATCCAGTTCACAATTGTGAAAAGGATTGCACTTGTTAGATCTCGGGAGAGCACTCCGGCTCTTCTTTTCGCACACTGCGCCCCCGCGCCGTTCTGATGCGCTCTTTGTCCTGGTCACTGGCCAGCGTAAGGGGTCGCAGGCTTCCAAGTCAACTTTGGCTCGGTGGATCAAGGAACTGACCCTTGAAGCCTACCGTTCTTCTGGGCTTCCGATTCCTTTAGAGCTGAAAGCCCATTCTACCAGAGCCGCAGAGGCATCCTGGGCATTGCGTCACCAGGCTACGGCTCAGCAGGTGTGTCAGCACTACCTGATCGAGTCTGCACACTTTCACGAAACACTATCCGGTTCATGCCTATGCTGTGGCAGATGCCAGTCTAGGTAGGCGAGTCCTTCAGGAGGCGGTTGCTCACCTGTAAGAGAGGGCCGTTTTTTTTTTTCGGCTCTTTTTATCGAGGTATTCTTTTACCCACCCAGGGACTGCTTTTGGACATCCCAATTGTCTGGGTCTCCCAATGGAGTGACAAAGAAGAAGGGAATTTTGTTTACTTACCGTAAATTCCTTTTCTTCTAGCTCCAATTGGGAGACCCAGCACCCGCCCCTGTTCCCTTCGGGCTGTTGTTCTTTTGTGTACACATGTTGCTCATGTTGAAGGGTTCTTTTGGTTCATGGTTTCAGTTCTCCGAACATCCTTCGGATTGAATTTACCTTAGACCAATTTATAAGTTCCTCCTTCCTGCTTTGGCACCAAAACTGATGGGCCCGTGATGCACGGGAGGGTGTATAGGCAGAGGGGAGGGGTTACACTTTTTAAAGTGTAATACTTTGTGTGGCCTCCGGAGGCAGTAGCTATACACCCAATTGTCTGGGTCTCCCAATTGGAGCTAGAAGAAAAGGAATTTACGGTAAGTAAACAAAATTCCCTTCTTTTAACAGCAGTGTAAGCAATGAAAAGGCAGCGGCAGGGGAGCTGAGAGTTAGATTCTTACTGATCTGATAAGGAAAGTGGAGATTCTAATATTGAAAATCTAAGCTTTGACCTATGAGCAATTGGTTCTGGATTTTGGAAATATTTTGCTAAGAAAAAAATTCTGAAGGTCTTTTGGATTGTAGAAGAATTAATATTCTTACAAGAGAAGACCCTTAAAGTGAACCTGTCACATGGTTTCTCCCTTATGAGCTGCTGCAGCCACCACCAGCGACCGTCCCCCTAGGTGAGTATTATAAAGGTGTTTTTTTTTACTTTATACAGTGTTCTGGAATGCTGTATATAAGGGTTCACTGGTGGTGACCGCTGCTTATAAGGGATAAATCTGGTGACAGGTTCCCTTTAAAATAAGGTTGGAGTCCCGTGTATACCATTGTCCTAGTGGCACGATTTATGGGGTTGTCCAGGATTGGAAAAGAAGGGAATTTTGTTTACTTACCGTAAATTCCTTTTCTTCTAGCTCCAATTGGGAGACCCAGACAATTGGGTGTATAGGCTATGCCTCCGGAGGCCGCACAAAGTATTACACTAAAAGTGTAAAGCCCCTCCCCTTCTGCCTATACACCCCCCGTGCTCCCACGGGCTCCTCAGTTTTGGTGCAAAAGCAAGAAGGAGGAAAAAATTATAAACTGGTTTAAAGTAAATTCAATCCGAAGGAATATCGGAGAACTGAAACCATTCAACATGAACAACATGTGTACACAAAAAAACAGGGGCGGGTGCTGGGTCTCCCAATTGGAGCTAGAAGAAAAGGAATTTACGGTAAGTAAACAAAATTCCCTTCTTCTTTGTCGCTCCATTGGGAGACCCAGACAATTGGGACATCCAAAAGCAGTCCCTGGGTGGGTAAATAATACCTCATAATAGAGCCGTAACGGCTCCGTCCTACAGGTGGGCAACCGCCGCCTGAAGGACTCGCCTACCTAGGCTGGCATCCGCCGAAGCATAGGTATGCACCTGATAGTGTTTCGTGAAAGTGTGCAGGCTCGACCAGGTAGCCGCCTGACACACCTGCTGAGCCGTAGCCTGGTGCCTCAAAGCCCAGGACGCACCCACGGCTCTGGTAGAATGGGCCTTCAGCCCTGAGGGAACCGGAAGCCCAGCTGAACGGTAAGCTTCGAGAATTGGTTCCTTGATCCATCGAGCCAGGGTTGATTTGGAAGCCTGTGACCCTTTACGCTGGCCAGCGACAAGGACAAAGAGTGCATCCGAGCGGCGCAGGGGCGCCGTACGAGAAATGTAGAGTCTGAGTGCTCTCACCAGATCTAACAAGTGCAAATCCTTTTCACATTGGTGAATTGGATGAGGGCAAAAAGATGGTAAGGAGATATCCTGATTGAGATGAAAAGGGGATACCACCTTAGGGAGAAATTCCGGAACCGGACGCAGAACCACCTTGTCCTGGTGAAACACCAGGAAAGGGGCTTTGCATGACAATGCTGCTAGCTCAGACACTCTCCGAAGTGAAGTGACTGCTACTAGGAAAACCACTTTCTGCGAAAGGCGTGCGAGAGAAATATCCCTCATTGGCTCGAACGGTGGTTTCTGAAGAACCATCAGCACCCTGTTCAGATCCCAGGGTTCCAACGGACGTTTGTAAGGAGGGACGATGTGACAAACCCCCTGCAGGAACGTGCGTACCTGTGGAAGTCTTGCCAAGCGCTTCTGAAAAAACACAGAGCGCGCAGAGACTTGTCCCTTAAGGGAGCCAAGCGACAAACCCTTTTCCAATCCGGACTGAAGAAAGGACAGAAAAGTGGGCAAGGCAAATGGCCAGGGAGAAAAACCCTGATCAGAGCACCACGACAGGAATATTTTCCACGTCCTGTGGTAGATCTTGGCGGACGTTGGTTTCCTAGCCTGTCTCATAGTGGCAACGACCTCTTGAGATAATCCTGAAGACGCTAAGATCCAGGACTCAATGGCCACACAGTCAGGTTGAGGGCCGCAGAATTCAGATGGAAAAACGGCCCTTGAGACAGCAAGTCTGGTCGGTCTGGTAGTGTCCACGGTTGGCCGACCGTGAGATGCCACAGATCCGGGTACCACGACCTCCTCGGCCAGTCTGGAGCGACGAGGATGGCGCGGCGGCAGTCGGCCCTGATCTTGCGTAACACTCTGGGCAACAGTGCCAGCGGAGGAAACACATAAGGGAGTTGAAACTGCGACCAATCCTGAACTAAGGCGTCTGCCGCCAGAGCTCTGTGATCGTGAGAACGTGCCATGAATGCCGTGACCTTGTTGTTGTGGCGGGACGCCATTAGGTCGACATCCGGCATCCCCCAGCGGCAACAGATCTCCTGAAACACGTCCGGGTGAAGGGACCATTCCCCTGCGTCCATGCCCTGGCGACTGAGAAAATCCGCTTCCCAGTTGTCCACGCCCGGGATGTGAACTGCGGAGATGGTGGAGGCCGTGGCTTCCACCCACATCAAAATCCGCCGGACTTCCTGGAAGGCTTGCCGACTGCGTGTTCCTCCTTGGTGGTTGATGTAACCCACCGCTGTGGAGTTGTCCGACTGAATTTGGATCTGCTTGCCTTCCAGCCACTGCTGGAACGCTTTTAGGGCCAGATACACTGCCCTGATCTCCAGAACATTGATCTGAAGTGATGACTCTTGCCGAGTCCACGTACCCTGAGCCCTGTGGTGGAGAAAAACTGCTCCCCACCCTGACAGACTCGCGTCCGTCGTGACCACCGCCCAGGATGGGGGTAGGAAGGATTTCCCCTTCGATAATGAAGTGGGATGAAGCCACCACCGAAGGGAAGCTTTGGTTGCCTGAGAGAGGGAGACGCTCCTGTCGAGGGACGTCGGCTTCCTGTCCCATTTGCGTAGGATGTCCCATTGAAGAGGACGCAGGTGAAACTGCGCGAAAGGGACTGCCTCCATTGCTGCCACCATCTTCCCCAGGAAGTGCATGAGGCGCCTCAAGGGGTGTGACTGACCCTGAAGGAGAGATTGCACCCCCGTCTGTAGTGAACGCTGCTTGTTCAGCGGAAGCTTCACTATCGCTGAGAGGGTATGAAACTCCATGCCAAGATATGTCAGCGATTGGGCCGGTGTCAGATTTGACTTTGGAAAATTGATGATCCACCCGAAACTCTGGAGAGTCTCCAGAGTAGCGGTGAGGCTGTGCTGGCATGCCTCTTGAGAGGGAGCCTTGACCAGCAGATCGTCTAAGTAAGGGATCACCGAGTGACCCTGAGAGTGGAGGACCGCCACTACTGCAGCCATGACCTTGGTGAAAACCCGTGGGGCGGTCGCCAGGCCGAACGGCAGTGCCACGAACTGAAGGTGTTCGTCTCCTATGGCGAAGCGCAGGAAGCGCTGATGCTCTGGAGCAATCGGTACGTGGAGATAAGCATCTTTGATATCGATCGATGCAAGGAAATCTCCTTGGGACATTGAGGCGATGACGGAGCGGAGGGATTCCATCCGGAACCGCCTGGTCTTTACGTGTTTGTTGAGCAGTTTTAGGTCCAGGACAGGACGGAAAGACCCGTCCTTCTTTGGAACCACAAACAGGTTGGAGTAAAAACCGTGACCCTGTTGCTGAAGAGGAACGGGGACCACCACTCCTTCTGCCTTCAGAGTGCCCAGCGCCTGCATAAGAGCATCGGCTCGCTCGGGAGGCGGAGATGTTCTGAAAAATCGAGTCGGAGGACGAGAGCTGAACTCTATCCTGTAACCGTGAGACAGGATGTCTCTCACCCAACGGTCTTTTACCTGTGGCAGCCAAATGTCGGAAAAGCGGGAGAGCCTGCCACCGACCGAGGATGTGGTGTGAGGAGGCCGTAAGTCATGAGGAAGCCGCCTTGGTAGCGGCACCTCCAGCGGTCTTTTTAGGGCGTGACTTAGACCGCCATGGGTCGGAGTTCCTCTGATCCTTCTGAGGCCTTTTGTACGAGGAGAATTGGGACCTGCCCGCACTCCGAAAGGACCGAAACCTCGACTGTCCCCTCCTCTGTTGGGGTAATTTTGGTTTGGCCTGGGGTAAGGATGTTTCCTTTCCCTTGGATTGTTTGATGATCTCATCCAGTCTCTCACCAAACAAACGGTCGCCAGAAAATGGCAAACCGGTTAAGGACTTTTTGGAAGCCGAATCTGCCTTCCATTCCCGTAGCCACAAGGCCCTGCGTATTGCCACCGAATTGTTGGCTGCAACCGCCGTACGGCTCGCAGAGTCCAGGACAGCATTAATAGCGTAGGACGCAAATGCCGACGTTTGAGAAGTTACGGACGCCACTTGCGGCGCAGACGTACATGTGAGTGCGTCAATTTGCGCTTGACCCGCTGAGATAGCTTGGAGTGCCCATACGGCTGCGAATGCTGGAGCAAAAGACGCGCCGATAGCTTCATAGATGGATTTCAACCAGAGCTCCGTCTGTCTGTCAGTGGCATCCTTGAGCGAAGCCCCATCTTCAACTGCAACTAAGGATCTAGCCGCCAGTCTGGAGATTGGAGGATCCACCTTGGGACACTGAGTCCAGCCCTTGACCACGTCAGGGGGGAAGGGATAACGTGTATCCTTAAGGCGCTTGGAAAAACGCTTATCTGGACAAACTCGGTGTTTCTGGACTGCGTCTCTGAAATCGGAGTGATCCAGAAACATACTCGTTGTACGCTTGGGGAACCTGAAACGGAATTTCTCCTGCTGAGAGGCTGACTCCTCCGCTGGAGGAGCCGAGGGAGAAATATCCAACATTTGATGTATGGACGCAATAAGATCATTCACTATGGCGTCACCATCAGGAGTATCAAGGTTGAGAGCGGCCTCAGGCTCAGAATCCTGATCAGCTACCTCCGCTTCATCATACAGAGAGTCATCCCTCTGAGACCCTGAACAATGTGATGAGGTCGAGGGGATTTCCCAGCGAGCTCGCTTAGGCGGTCTGGGGCTGCGGTCCGTGTTAGAGACCTCACCCTGGGATCTATGAGACACCCCGGGGGAACATTGTTGTTCCAACTGAGGGGAACCAGGGGGCACTGATTCCACAGTGCCCATGGTCTGAGATACCGGTCTGGACTGCAAAGCTTCTAGAATCTTAGCCATAGTCTCAGAAAGTCTGTCAGTAAAAACTGCAAACTCCGTCCCTGTCACCTGGACAGTGTTAGCTGGTTGTTCCCCCTGGGCCCCCCTTAGCAGAGGCTCCGGCTGAGTAAGTGCCACAGGGGCCGAGCAGTGCACACAATGAGGGTCAGTGGAACCTGCCGGTAGCGAGGTTGTACATGCGGCGCAGGCAGCATAGTAAGCCTGTGTTTTGGCACCCCTGCTTCTTGTGGGCGCCATGCTGTTGTCTCCTTTGAGCAACACAACAGGGTATATAGCTAGAAATCAACTGTGCACCATACAGTGTAAAGTATAGCCTGTAAACATATAAACTATAATTACACTTCTGCACCAAGTGGGGCCAGCATCTGAGGTGCTGCTTACCGCCCGCTTAAAGCGGTTGTGTGGCCACCAGAATCCCTGCCTGGGTCCCCCAGAGCTTGTCTCCCCTCTGCAGCGTCCGAGGAGCTGACAGGAATGGCTGCCGGCGTCCTGAGGAGAGGAGGGAGCCGTGGGCGTGACCCAGAAAGTGCGGGAACTGGTGCCCCACTGTGCACAGTGAGGGGGGTGGAGTATGCAAAGCATGCTCCAGCCCTCAGTGCTGCCGTGCTGTACAGCGTCCCGCCCTTCCCCTGACTGGCAGGGCTGGGGGCGGGAAGAAAAAGAGACTAGGCCCAAAAGCCGGGGACTCGAGTTATAAGCGCGGCCGCCGTATAAGCGCGGTCTGCGCAGAAGTCCCCGGCGCACTAACAGTCCCAGCCGCGCCGCAGTGATAACAATGGCAGCGGCGGTCAGCGCGGTAGTCCCCATACAGTAACACACTCAGCGATGCTGCAGTGTGTAATGGCACAAACGCGGTCAGCGCCGCGGTCCCCGGTGCACTAGCACACCCAGCAATGCTGGAGTGTCGCTGTGCGCAGTCCCCACGGGGACACAGAGTACCTCAAAGTAGCAGGGCCATGTCCCTGAACGATACTCGGCTCCTATCCAGCAGAGTCCTCAGGAGCTGTGGATGGAGCACGGTCTCAGTGCCTGGAGACCGATAGGATCCCACTTCACCCAGAGCCCTAAGGGGGATGGGGAAGGAAAACAGCATGTGGGCTCCAGCCTCCGTACCCGCAATGGATACCTCAACCTTAACAACACCGCCGACAAGAGTGGGGTGAGAAGGGAGCATGCTGGGGGCCCTGTTAAGGGCCCTCTTTTCTTCCATCCGACATAGTCAGCAGCTGCTGCTGACTAAGATGTGGAGCTATGTGTGCATGTCTGCCTCCTTCGCACAAAGCAAAAAACTGAGGAGCCCGTGGGAGCACGGGGGGTGTATAGGCAGAAGGGGAGGGGCTTTACACTTTTAGTGTAATACTTTGTGCGGCCTCCGGAGGCATAGCCTATACACCCAATTGTCTGGGTCTCCCAATGGAGCGACAAAGAAATATACCTGCTTTCTTTTAGAATAGGCACCACCTATGACCATGGGTTGTGATTGGTAATGCAGCTAAGCTCCATTCACTTTAATAGAACTGTGTTGCAATAACAGACACAATCTATGGTCAGGGGAGCAGCCATGTTTTTCTAATCTGTTTATTTTAGGCATTCAGCTGTTATGGGTGTATTGCATGATGAAGAAGTTTGACAAATAACGCAGGTAGCGTTCGAAACACGTTGTAAGGCCTAAGCCACACGGCGAGAAAAACAGTGCGAGTGGAGTGCGATAAAACATCGCATTCCCCTCGGACCAATTCTAGCCTTTGTGTCAGCACACATGAGCGATTATTTTCTCAGCCCTAATCGGACCGAGAAAACAATCGCAGCATGCTGCGATTGTAAGCTGAGACTCTTTCTCTCGCACCCATTCAAGTGAATGGGGCGAGAGAAAAATCGCACTGCACTCGCGGTACACCGGTGTACCGCTAGTGCAGTGCGAGAATGGCAATAGCCGACTACGCAGGAGAGAGGGAGAGAAATCCCTCCCTCCCCTCCTGAGTGCCGGCCCGCCCCCCGCAGCTGAGGTCTGCTCGCATGAACGGACCTCAGTTGCAAGGACACACGCATGACACTCGGCTCTGCTGTACTGCCAGCACGAGCCGAGTGTCATGCAAGTGGATCGCAGTAGTCCCCGTGTGGCCCCAGCCTAATTATAAATTTTTTTTACGTCCTTTAAAATACAGCTTGCACGAGATTTTATATTATTCCGGAAGCTGAATTATCTTTTTTCTTCTATTGGATCCATGCACTATCACATGCCGGACCTTAGAACAGCTGAGCTGGATCACCTTTTTCCCTTCTATATTGCATGATGCCTATTCACATGGAGCGCTTTGTCTTCTCATAGAAAGGAGTCCCGAATGGATGGAGAGGGCTAGTTTAAATTGTACAAGTCAGGACAGAGCAGCTGGACGTGCATTGTGTCAATGTATATCTGAGCATCTAGGAAAACTTATGTTCATTCTCCCTTCTGTTCACAGGGATTATATGCCAGGGGGACGGAGAGACTATTCAGTGCAAGTTCAGCTGAGGTATGTCCACTTTATGGTTATCCTAGAAAAAGTGCCACATGCATAGACTAATCTTTATTCTCTTCTGTCCAGGTTGTGTTTAGCAGAGACCAGTTGTCCTCAGGAGGATAATTATCCCAGCAGCCTTTGTATTAAAGTCAATGGGAAGCTTTTTCCATTGCCGGTGAGTTATTGACCTACGCTTTTGATTAATATTTTTTCTTTGCCATTCTATACACTGTGTGCAAAATTATTAGGCAAGTTGTATTTTAGAGGAGGATTTTTTTTTTATTATTGATCAACAACTATGTTCTCAATCAACCCAGAAGACTCATAAATATCAAAGCTTAAAGGGAACCTGTCATCAGAAATTTAGCACTAATCCTAAAAGATTCCCCCTCTGCAGCTCCTTGGCTGCATTCTAGCAATGTTCCTGTTGTTTATGTGCCCCCTTTCAGACCAAAATAAAGACTTTGTAAAGTGGTACCTTTTTGTATTCAGATCTTGATAATGGTACACGGGGGTGGGCTCTCTGGTGGCCGTTAGTCTGCTTCCTGTCGCTTTAGGCCATCCCCCATCACGCAATTTCAAAGAGGTGACGTGAGGTAAGCTGGCCAGCGCTTGCGCAGAACAGTGGAGATGGAGGTGGCGGTGAAAGCGCGACCACGAGATTATGGGCGGGTACTTGCTGCTGAAAGTCACAGCGCCGCCCATAATCTCGCGCATGCGCAACACGTCACCAGCGGTCACACTGCACATTGCAATCCCACGAGAGTGGCACGGCGCATGCGTGAGATTATGGCCTCCCATAATCTCGCGCATGCGCCGTGCCACTCTCGCGGGACTATGCAATGTGCACAGTGTGACCGCTGGTGACGTGTTGCGCATGCGCGAGATTATGGGCGGCGCTGTGACTTTCATCAGCAAGTCCCCGCCCATAATCTCGTGGTCGCGCTTTCACCACCACCTCCACCGCCGCCTCCACCGTTCTGCGCAAGCACTGGCCAGCTTACCTCACGTCACCTCTTTGAAATTGCGTGATGGGGGACGGCCTAAAGCGACAGGAGGCAGACTAACAGCCACCAGAGAGCCCACCCCCGTGTACCATTATCAAGATCTGAATACAAAAAGGTACCACTTTACAAAGTCTTTATTTTGGTCAGAAAGGGGGCACATAAACAACAGGAACATTGCTAGAATGCAGCCCAGGAGCTGCAGAGGGGGAATCTTTTAGGTTTAGTGCTAAATTTCTGATGACAGGTTCCCTTTAATATTTTTGGCAGTTGGAGTGGGTTTTTTTTTTTTTTTTGATTTGGCTATCTTAGGAGGATATCTGTTTGTGCAGGTAACTATTACTGTGCAGAATTATTTGGCAACTTAATAAAAACCAAATCTATTCCCATCTCACTTGTTTATTTTCACCAGGTAAACCAGTATAACTGCACAAAATTTAGAAGTAAACATTTCTGACATGCAAAAACAAAACCCAAAAAAATTAGTGACCAATATAGCCACCTTTCTTTATGATGACACTCAGCAGCCGACCATCCATAGATTCTGTCATTGCTTGATCTGTTTACGATCAACATTGCGTGCAGCAGCCACCACAGCCTCCAGACACTGTTCCGGTGTGGACGAGGTGGACTGTTTTCCCTCCCTGTAGATCTTATATTTTATGAGGGACCACAGGTTCTCTATGGGGTTCAGATCAGGTGAATAAGGGGGTCATGACATTATTTTTTCATCTTTTAGACCTTTACTTGCCATCCACACTGTGGAGTAGTTGGATGCATGTGATAGAGCATTGTCCTGCATGATAATCATGTTTTTCTTGAATGATACCGACTTATTCCTGTACCACTGCTTGAAGAAGTTGTCTTCCAGAAACTGCCAGTAGGTCTGGGAGATGAGCTTCACTCCATCCTCAACCCGAAAAGGTCCCACAAGTTCATCTTTGATGATACCAGCCCATACCAGTACCCTACCTCCACCTTGCTGGCATCTGAGCCGGAGTGGAGCTCTCTGCCCTTTACTGATCCAGCCTCTGGCCCATCCATCTTGGCCCATCAAGAGTCACTCTCATAAAAAACATTGAAAAATCAGTCTTAAGATATTTCTTGGCCCAGTCCTGACGTTTTATCTTATGTTTCTTGTTCAAAGGTGGTGGTTTTTCAGCCTTCCTTACCTTGACCATGTCCCTGAGTATGGCACACCTTGTGCTTTTTGATACTCCAGTAACGTTGCAGCTCTGAAATATGTCCAAACTGGTGGTGTCAAGGGAGGAATTTTGGGTCAAGACTGCTAATGGAGTCTTCGTTTAGGATCCAGAGACGGTGCCCCATTAATGCTGTATACCAGTGCCGATATATATCAATGTATATAAGACAAAGAACACACAGACAACATGCTCTCTCCTTGAGTCAGCAGTACCCACTGAGCTCATTATTATATTGAAAGAAACTTAATTATTACAGAAGGCACCTTCGGCCTTGAAAATGATACACAGAGTTTATGGGAGTGTCACTCCCCTATTTCTCCCAGCAGATGTTCATTAAAACATTCTTTCTGTGTGGACACTACTGATAAGAGTTTGTAGCTTCACATTTTGGCTTCATTATCTTTGGTTAACCCCTTCATGACTATACAACTTTAAATTATACTATAGGTCTGTGCAATGGCTACATAGACAGACAGATAATTTTGCATCTACATCTAGATTTTGATTTAGTTATATACACAGATATTCTTATTACGTTTAAACAAACATACTACAGTTCAGGTGACCTCCACAGTCCCCCCTTAATAAAATATCTGTGAATATTATTAACCTTAAATTTAAAAATTTTCCCCATTTAGATATATTTTATTATTTGGGACTTATTTGTGACCTACTGCCCTTGGGACTTTAATTATATCCATATCTATATATGTGGGCTTTCTATGGGATTGTTGTTTAATTTAACACTACAGGCTTTAGCTCCCCCCTTAAGTACTTATTTTCTTTTTCGCTCCTAATTGGGAGACCCAGCCAATTGGGTGTATAGCTACTGCCTCCGGAGGCCGCACAAAGTACTACACTTAAAAGTGTAAGGCCCCTCCCCTTCTGGCTATACACCCCCCCGTGGGAGCACGGGTCCCTCAGTTTTTTGCTTTGTGCGAAGGAGGTCAGACACGCACGCATAGCTCCACTGTTTAGTCAGCAGCAGCTGCTGACTATGTCGGATGGAAGAAAAGAGGGCCCATACAGGGCCCCCAGCATGCTCCCTTCTCACCCCACTTTCTGTCGGTGGTGCTTGTTAAGGTTGAGGTACCCATTGCGGGTACGGAGGCTGGAGCCCACATGCTGATTCCTTCCCCATCCCCATTAGGGCTCTGGGCGAAGTGGGATTTTACCGGTCTCCAGGCACTGAGACCGTGCTCCATCCGCAGCCCCTGGAGAAGCCGCTGGATATGGAGCTGAGTATCGTCAGGGACATGGCCCTGCTCCGTCAAGGTACTCTGTGTCCCCGTGCATACGCGCGCACACCGCAGCATTGCTGGGTGTGTTAGTGCGCCGGGGACAACAGCGCTGCTGCGCTTGTGCCATTTCCTCACTTCAGCTTAGCTGAGTGGGTAGACTCAGGGAGAACGGTCGCGCCGGCCGCTGGGACTGCGACGCGGCTGGGACTTGTGGTGCGCCGGGGACTTCCGCGCTGACCGTGCATATATCACGGCCGCGCTTGTTACTACAGTCCCCGGCTTTTGCGGCCTAGTTCGCTCGTTCCCGCCTCCGCACCTGCCAGTCAGGAGGAGGGCGGGACGCTGTACAGAGCATCAGCGCTGAGGGCTGGAGTCTTTTTTACATACTCCAGCCCTCACACCAGGCACAGTAGGACGCAGTTTCCCGCACTTTGTTTGTGGCACGCCCACGGTCCGCCCCTCTTCACAGAACGCCGGCAGCCATTCCTGCCTGCACGCTGAGCTGCAGAGGGGAGACGGGGAGACCCAGACACGGGATTCTACGGCCTCATACCCGCTGTTCAGCGGGCGGTAAGCAGCCTCAAGGGCTCACCCCCACTTGTGCCGTTTGTATACTGAGTATTTCTTCAGCGCTCTATTGGGAGACCCAGACGATTGGGGTATAGCTACTGCCCTCTGGAGGCCACACAAAGCACTACATTAAAAGTGCAAGGCCCCTCCCCCTCTGGCTATACCCCCCCGTGGTATCACGGGTTCTCCAGTTTTAGCTTTGTGTGCGAAGGAGGTCAGACATTCCATGCATAGCTCCACAGATTTTAGTCAGCAGTAGCTGCTGACTGTTTCGGATGGAAGAAAAGAGGACACATATAGTGTCCCCAGCATGCTCCCTTCTCACCCCTGGATGGTGCTGTAAGGTTGAGGTACCTATTGCTGGTACAGGGCTGGAGCCTGACATGCTGTTTTCCTTCCACATCCCCTGGTAGGGCTCTGTGGAAGTGGGATCCTGCCGGCCTCTCAGCTCTGATGCCGGGCTCCATCCACAGACCCATTAGAACCTGATGGATTCGGAGCAGGAGTACGATCAGGGACAGGGCCCTGCATCTTACAGGTACTCTGTGTCCCCGGCAGGCACAGACACACTCAGGGCTGGCTGGGTGTTGTAGTGCGCCGGGGACCGCAACGTTGGAGCCAGTGTCCCTACAGATTACTGGGGGATGTTTTGTGTATGGGAACGCAGCGCCGACCCCCTCTGGACCGGGCGGCGCTGCTGTGACTTGTGGTGCGCCGGGGATCCGCCGTCCGCGCTTTTACGGCGGCGGCGGTTATAACTTTAGTCCCCGGCTTTTTGGGCCTAGGACGCCGGCAGCTCCGTTTCGTTCCCGCCCCCACCCTGTCACTCAGGGTAGGGGAGAGACGCTGTTCGCAAGCAGCGACGAGGGCTGGAGCCTGATTTACATGCTCCAGCCCTCACACTATGCACAGAGGGAAGCAGGCTTCCCGCTCTTGGCCAGGAACGCCCAGGGCCCGCCCCCCTTCCTCTCTAGAGACGCCGGCAGCCATTACATGCATGCCTGGCTGGAGGAAGGACGCAAGGCTCTGGGAGACCTGGTCTGGGGGCTATCTGGCGACCACACACCCGCTTTTTAAGCGGGCGGTAAGCGTTTTTTCTGTGCTGGTCCCTCTAGTGCCTCACTGTGTGTCAGTGTACTGATTACATATATATAGATATTGTATTTCTTGCACTGTGAGGTGCGCTTCTGGCTGCATATCCCAGATCGCTCTGTGGAAGCAGCAACATGTCATCCTCAAAACGCAAGGCGGCCAAGGCAAAAAGGGCTGTGTATACTGCGTGTGCTGCATGTGGGGCTAATCTACCAGCAGGCTCTGATGATCCCCATTGTGTGCAATGCTCCGACCCGGTGCTGCTTCGCCAGCCGGAGTCAGGAGAGGTAGCGACCCAGGCTGAGACGCTTGTAAGTTCTGCCCCGGTGACAGGGACGGACTTTGCAGTTTTTGCAGATAATATGTCTGTATCTATGGCAAAAATCCTTGAGACCTTGCAATCTATGCATGGGGCTCAGTCTCTGGGCACGGCGAGGCCTATGTCCTCAGGTCCCCCTTACTTGGAATGTATCCAGCCCACAGGGGGGTCCCCGGCTTCACAGGCCGAGGATTATGACTCAGATGATGGCCCCAGCCACCCTAAGCGAGCTCGCTGGGAAAGACCCTCGACGTCATCACACTGCTCAGGGTCTCAGCGCAATCAGTCTCCCTGTGACGTGTCTGATGAGAGTGATCAGGAATCCACTCCTGGAACCCCTCTCAACCTGGATACCCCGGATGGGGATGCCATGGTAGACGACCTTATCTCAGCCATCAATAGGCTGTTGGATATTTCTCCCCCAGCTCCTTCAGCAGAAGAGGCGGCTGCGGAGCAGGAAAAGTTTCGTTTCCTTTATCCCAAGCGTAAATTAAGTGCTTTGTTGGATCACTCTGACTTCAGAGAATCAATCCAGAAGCACGACGCTCACCCAGAAAGGCGTTTCTCTAAACGATCTAAAGATACGCGTTTCCCTTTCCCCCCTGAGGTGGTCAAGCGCTGGACACAGTGTCCAAAGGTAGACCCCCCGATTTCCAAACTTGCAGCTAGATCCATAGTTGCAGTGGAGGATGGCGCTTCACTTAAAGATGCCAATGACAGACAGATGGACCTTTGGTTAAAATCTGTCTATGAAGCTATAGGCGCGTCGTTTGCTCCGGCATTCGCAGCCGTATGGGCACTCCAGGCTATTTCAGCTGGCTTAGCAAAAGTGGATGCTATCATGCATCCAGCAGTGCCGCAAGTGGCGCACCTTACCACGCAGATGTCTGCGTTTGCGTCTTACGCTATCAATGCGGTCCTAGAATCTACCAGTCGCACCTCAATGGCATCCGCCAATTCGGTAGTTTTGCGCAGAGCCTTGTGGTTAAAGGACTGGAAAGCAGATGCTGGTTCCAAAAAATGTTTAACCAGTTTGCCTTTGTCTAGAGAGAGACTGTTTGGCGAGCCATTGGCTGACATCATTAAGCAGTCCAAGGGTAAAGACTCCTCTTTACCACAACCCAGAACACCCAAACCTCAGCAGAAAAAGTGGCAGCAGAGGTTTCAGTCCTTTCGAGGTTCGGGCAAGACACCATTTACCTCGTCCAAAGGGACTCAGAGGACGCAAAGAAACTCAGATTCGTGGCGGACTCACACACGCCCCAAGAAAGCAAATGGAGGTACCGCTTCCAAAGCGACTACCTCATGACTTCCAGCCCCTCCCCTCCGCATCGCCGGTCGGGGGCAGGCTCTCCCGCTTTTCCGGCATTTGGATGTCACAGGTCAAAGACCGGTGGGTGACGGACATTTTGTCTCGCGGGTACAGAATCGAGTTCAATTCTCGTCCTCCAGCTCGGTTCTTCAGAACCTCCCCACGTCCAGACCGAGCAGATGCTCTGCTGCAGGCGGTGGACTCCCTAAAAGCGGAAGGAGTGGTTATCCCAGTCCCTCCTCAGGAACAAGGGCAAGGGTTTTACTCCAATCTCTTTGTGGTTCCAAAAAAGGACGGCTCGTTCCGTCCTGTTCTGGACCTAAAACGGCTCAACAAACATGTGCACGCCAGGAGGTTCCGGATGGAAACCCTCCGCTCTGTCATTGCCTCAATGTCCAGAGGAGACTTCCTTGCCTCAATAGACATCAAAGATGCTTATCTCCACGTGCCAATTGCTACAGAACATCAACGTTTTCTACGTTTTGTGATAGGAGACGACCATTTTCAGTTCGTAGCTCTTCCATTTGGTCTGGCGACAGCCCCACGGGTCTTCACCAAGGTCATGGCGGCGGTGGTAGCAGTCTTGCACTCTCAGGGACACTCGGTGATCCCTTACCTAGACGACTTATTGGTCAAAGCTCCCTCTCAGGAGGCATGCCAACTCAGCCTGAATGCTACGCTGGAGACTCTACAGTCTTTCGGATGGATCATCAACTTTCCAAAGTCGATCCTATCACCGACTCAGTCACTAACGTATCTTGGCATGGAGTTTCATACTCTAGCAGCGATAGTGAAGCTTCCGCTGGACAAGCAGCGGTCACTACAGACAGGGGTGCAATCTCTCCTGCAGGGCCAGTTGCATCCCTTGCGGCGCCTCATGCATTTCCTAGGGAAGATGGTGGCAGCCATGGAAGCAGTTCCCTTTGCGCAGTTTCATCTGCGCCCACTTCAATGGGACATTCTCCGCCAATGGGACGGGAAGTCAACGTCCCTGGACAGGAAAGTCTCGCTTTCCCAGACGGCCAAGGACTCTCTACAATGGTGGCTCCTTCCCACATCATTGTCTCAGGGAAGATCCTTCCTGCCTCCATCCTGGGCAGTAGTCACGACAGATGCGAGTCTGTCAGGGTGGGGAGCAGTATTTCTCCACCACAGGGCTCAGGGGACGTGGTCTCCGCAGGAGTCCACACTTCAGATCAATGTTCTGGAGATCAGAGCAGTGTATCTTGCTCTACTGGCCTTCCAACAGTGGCTGGAAGGAAAGCAGATCCGAATCCAATCGGACAACTCCACAGCGGTGGCATACATCAACCACCAAGGAGGGACGCGCAGTCGGCAAGCCTTCCAAGAAGTCCGACGCATTCTAATGTGGGTGGAGGACAGAGCATCCACCATATCCGCGGTTCACATCCCAGGCGTAGAAAACTGGGAAGCAGACTTCCTCAGTCGCCAGGGCATGGACGCAGGGGAATGGTCCCTCCACCCGGACGTGTTTCAGGAAATCTGTCGCCGCTGGGGAGTGCCGGACGTCGACCTAATGGCATCCCGGCACAACAACAAGGTCCCGGCATTCATGGCGAGGTCGCGCGATCAAAGAGCTCTGGCGGCAGACGCCTTGGTTCAAGATTGGTCGCAGTTTCAGCTCCCATACGTGTTTCCGCCTCTGGCGCTCTTGCCCAGAGTGCTACGCAAGATCAGATCCGAGTGCAGCCGCGTCATACTCGTCGCTCCAGACTGGCCGAGGAGGTCGTGGTATCCGGATCTGTGGCATCTCACAATCGGTCGACCGTGGTCACTGCCAGACCGACCAGACTTACTGTCCCAAGGGCCGTTTTTCCATCAGAATTCTGCGGCCCTGAACCTGACTGTGTGGCCATTGAGTCCTGGATCCTAGCATCTGCTGGATTATCTCAGGGAGTCATTGCCACAATGAGACAAGCTAGAAAGTCGAATTCGGCTAAGATCTACCACAGAACGTGGAAGATTTTCTTGTCCTGGTGCTCTGCTCAGGGAGTGTCTCCCTGGCCATTTGCATTGCCCAAGTTTCTTTCCTTCCTGCAATCGGGGTTAGAAAAGGGCTTGTCGCTCAGCTCCCTTAAAGGGCAAGTTTCGGCACTATCCGTGTTTTTTCAGAAGCGTCTAGCACGTCTTCCTAAGGTGCGCACGTTCCTGCAGGGGGTCTGTCATATTGTGCCCCCGTACAAGCGACCGTTAGATCCATGGGATCTGAACAGGGTACTAGTTGCTCTCCAGAAGCCGCCCTTCGAGCCTCTGAAGGAGGTTTCCTTTTCTCGGCTGTCGCAGAAAGTGGCGTTTCTTGTTGCAATCACATCGCTTCGGCGAGTGTCTGAGCTGGCAGCTCTGTCATCTAAGGCTCCCTTCCTGGTGTTCCACCAGGACAAGGTTGTGCTGCGCCCCATTCCGGAGTTTCTCCCTAAGGTCGTATCCTCTTTTCATCTTAATCAGGATATTTCCTTGCCTTCTTTTTGCCCTCATCCGGTTCACCGGTATGAAAAGGCCTTACGTTTGCTAGATCTGGTGAGAGCACTCAGAATCTACATTTCCCGCACGGCGCCCATACGCCGTGCCGATGCACTTTTCGTCCTTGTCGCTGGTCCGCGCAAGGGGTTGCAGGCTTCTAAAGCCACCCTGGCTCGATGGATCAAAGAACCAATTCTAGAGGCCTACCGTTCTGCGGGGCTTCCGGTTCCTTCAGGGCTAAAAGCCCACTCAACCAGAGCCGTGGGTGCGTCCTGGGCATTACGTCACCAGGCTTCGGCTCAACAGGTGTGCCAGGCAGCTACCTGGTCCAGTCTGCACACTTTCACCAAGCATTATCAGGTGCATACCTATGCTTCGGCGGATGCCAGCTTAGGTAGAAGAGTCCTGCAGGCGGCAGTGACACCCCCGTAGGGGAGGGCTGTTTTGCAGCTCTAACATGAGGTATTTATTTACCCACCCAGGGACAGCTTTTGGACGTCCCAATCGTCTGGGTCTCCCAATAGAGCGCTGAAGAAGAAGGGAATTTTGTTACTTACCGTAAATTCCTTTTCTTCTAGCTCTTATTGGGAGACCCAGCACCCGCCCTGTTGTCCTTCGGGATGTTTTTTGTTGTTTGCGGGTACACATGTTGTTCATGTTGAACGGTTTTTCAGTTCTCCGATGTTATTCGGAGTTAATTTGTTTAAACCAGTTATTGGCTTCCTCCTTCTTGCTTTGGCACTAAAACTGGAGAACCCGTGATACCACGGGGGGGTATAGCCAGAGGGGGAGGGGCCTTGCACTTTTAATGTAGTGCTTTGTGTGGCCTCCAGAGGGCAGTAGCTATACCCCAATCGTCTGGGTCTCCCAATAAGAGCTAGAAGAAAAGGAATTTACGGTAAGTAACAAAATTCCCTTCTTTGTGTTTGCAAATACTTTGTACTGTACGGTCGCTGGTGATTCTCGGCTATATACCCTCCTAGATTATAAGGAGGCAACAGCATGTCGTCCGCAAAACGCAAGGGTGCCAAGGCACAGACATTATATGCTGCCTGTACCGCATGTGGGGCTGCTCTACCGGCAGGTTCCACTGACCCCCATTGTGTGCAGTGCTCGGCCCCTGTGCAACTTGCACAGCCGGGGCCTCTGCTGGACGTGACCCAGGGTGTACCACCTGTGAATGCTGTCCAGGTGACAGGAACGGAGTTTGCAGCTTTTGCTGACAGATTGTCTATGACCATGTCAAAGATTCTTGAAACATTGCAGTCTAGACCAGTAACTCAGACCATGGACACTGTGGCATCACTGCTCCCTGGTCCCCCTCAGCGGGAACACTTCCAAGCTCCGGGGGTGTCACATGCACCCCAGGGTGACGATTCTGACTCGGACGACAGTCCCAGACAACCTAAGCGGGCTCGTTATGAGGGGCCCTCAACTTCGTCTCACTGGTCAGGATCCCAGCGGGACGAATCTATGGGTGATGAGGCGGATGTAACTGATCAAGATTCTGATCCTGGGACCGCTCTCAATCTGGATACACCGGATGGTGACGCCATAGTGAATGATCTTATAGCGTCCATCAATAGGATGTTAGATATTTCTCCGCCAGATCCTCCTGCGGAGGAGGCAGCTTCACAGCAGGAGAAATTCCATTTCAGATATCCCAAGCGTAAATTAAGCACTTTTCTGGACCACTCTGACTTTAGAGATGCAATCCAGAAACACCACGCTTATCCTGAGAAGCGGTTTTCTAAACGGCTTAAAGATACGCGCTATCCTTTTCCCCCTGACGTGGTCAAGGGTTGGACCCAGTGTCCCAAGGTGGACCCTCCAATCTCCAGGCTTGCAGCTAGATCCTTAGTTGCAGTGGAAGATGGAGCGGCACTTAAAGATGCCACTGACAGGCAGATGGAGCTCTGGCTGAAATCCATCTATGAAGCTATTGGAGCGTCGTTGGCGCCAGCTTTCGCAGCCGTATGGGCACTCCAAGCTATTTCAGCTGGGCTTATACAAGTCGACTCGGTCACACGTACATCTGCCCCGCAGGTGGCACCATTGGCCTCTCAAATGTCTGCATTCGCGTCTTACGCGATTAATGCTGTCCTGGACTCTACGAGCCGTACGGCGGTGGCGTCAGCCAACTCCGTGGTTTTGCGCAGAGCCCTGTGGTTGAGAGAATGGAAGGCAGATTCTGCTTCCAAGAAGTGCTTAACCAGTTTGCCTTTTTCTCGTGACCGATTGTTTGGGGAGCATTTGGATGAAATCATTAAACACTCCAAGGGTAAGGACTCATCCTTACCTCAACACAGACAAAACAAGCCCCAACAAAGGAGGGGTCAGTCTGGTTTTCGGTCCTTTCGAGGCTCAGGCAGGTCCCAATTCTCCTCGTCCAAAAGGACTCAAAAGGATCAGAGAGGCTCAGATTCTTGGCGGACTCAGTCACGCCCAAAAAAGACAGCAGGAAGAACCGTTACCAAGACGGCTTCCTCATGACTTTCAGCCTCCTCTCTCCGCATCCTCGGTCGGTGGCAGGCTCTCCCGCTTTGGCGACATTTGGCTGTCACAGGTCAAAGACCGTTGGGTGAGGGACATTCTGGCTCACGGGTACAGGATAGAGTTCAGCTCTCGTCCTCCAACTCGTTTCTTCAGAACTTCCCCACCGCCCGACCGAGCCGATGCTCTGCTGCAGGCGGTGGCCGCTCTAAAGGCGGAAGGAGTGGTGACTTCCGTTCCTCTTCAGGAACAAGGTCACGGTTTTTACTCCAATCTGTTTGTGGTGCCAAAGAAGGACGGGTCTTTTCGGCCCGTTCTGGATCTAAAGTTGCTCAACAAACACGTAAAAACCAGGAGGTTCCGGATGGAATCTCTACGCTCCGTCATAGCCTCAATGTCTCAAGGAGATTTCTTAGCATCAATAGACATCAAAGATGCGTATCTTCACGTGCCGATTGCGCCAGAGCATCAGCGTTTTCTACGCTTCGTTATAGAAGCGAACACCTGCAGTTCGTAGCGTTACCTTTCGGGCTGGCAACAGCCCCTCGGGTCTTCACCAAGGTCATGGCAGCAGTAGTAGCTGTCCTGCACTCGCAGGGTCACTCCGTGATCCCGTATTTGGACGATCTACTTATAAAGGCACCCTCTTAAGAGGCATGCCAACACAGTCTGAACGTGGCACTGAAGACTCTCCAGAGTTTCGGGTGGATTATCAACTTTTCAAAGTCAAATCTAACCCCGACCCAATCACTAACATATCTTGGCATGGAGTTTCATACTCTCTCAGCGATAGTGAAGCTTCCACTGGACAAGCAGTGCTCTCTGCAGACAGGGGTGCAATCTCTCCTGCAGAACCAGTCCCACTCCTTGAGGCGCCTCATGCATTTCCTAGGGAAGATGGTGGCAGCAATGGAAGCAGTCCCTTTCGCGCAGTTTCATCTGCGCCCTCTACAATGGGACATTCTCCGCCAATGGGACGGGAAGTCGACGTCCCTCGACAGGGATGTCTCCCTCTCTCAGGCAGCCAAGGACTCTCTCCGATGGTGGCTTCTTCCCACCTCATTGTCAAAAGGAAAGTCGTTCCTACCCCCATCCTGGGCGGTGGTCACGACAGATGCGAGCCTATCAGGGTGGGGAGCAGTGTTTCTTCACCACAGGGCTCAGGGTACGTGGACTCAGAGAGAGTCCACCCTTCAGATCAATGTTCTGGAAATCAGAGCAGTCTATCTTGCTCTGCGAGCCTTCCAACAGTGGCTGGAGGGCAAGCAGATCCGGATTCAGTCGGACAATTCCACAGCGGTGGCGTACATCAACCACCAAGGGGGAACACGCAGTCGACAAGCCTTTCAAGAAGTCCGGCGGATTCTGACGTGGGTGGAAAACACAGCATCCACCATATCCGCAGTTCACATCCCAGGCGTGGAAAACTGGGAAGCAGACTTTCTCAGTCGCCAGGGCATGGACGCAGGGGAATGGTCCCTTCACCCGGACGTGTTTCAAGAGATCTGTCGCCGCTGGGGGATGCCGGACGTCGACCTGATGGCGTCACGGCACAACAACAAGGTCCCGGTTTTCATGGCACGGTCTCACGATCACCGAGCTCTGGCGGCAGACGCCTTAGTTCAGGATTGGTCGCAGTTCCGACTACCTTATGTGTTCCCACCTCTGGCATTGTTGCCCAGAGTGCTCCGCAAAATCAGGTCCGATTGCCGTTGCGCCATTCTCGTCGCTCCAGACTGGCCAAGGAGGTCGTGGTACCCGGAACTGTGGCATCTCACGGTAGGACAACCGTGGGCGCTACCAGGCCGTCCAGACTTGCTGTCTCAAGGGCCGTTTTTCCATCTGAATTCTGCGGCCCTGAACCTGACTGTGTGGCCATTGAGTCCTGGATCCTAGGGACCTCAGGTTTATCTCATGATGTTGTTGCCACCATGAGACAGGCTAGGAAACCATCCTCCGCCAAGATCTACCACAGAACGTGGAAGATATTCTTATCTTGGTGCTCTGCTCAGGGAGCTTCTCCCTGGCCATTTGCATTGCCTGTTTTTCTTTCCTTCCTGCAGTCTGGGTTGGAAAAAGGTTTGTCGCTTAGCTCCCTTAAAGGACAAGTCTCTGCGCTATCCGTATTCTTTCAGAAGCGCCTGGCGCGACTTTCTAAGGTACGCACGTTCCTGCAAGGGGTTTGTCATATCGTTCCCCCTTACAAGCGGCCGTTGGAACCCTGGGATCTGAACAAGGTTCTAATTGCTCTCCAGAAGCCACCTTTCGAGCCTATGAAGGAGATTTCCTTTTCTCGGCTTTCACAGAAAGTGGCTTTTCTGGTGGCGGTCACGTCTCTTCGGAGAGTGTCAGAGCTGGCTGCGTTATCTTGCAAATCTCCCTTCCTGGTGTTTCACCAAGACAAGGTAGTACTGCGTCCAATTCCAGAGTTTCTTCCCAAGGTGGTATCTTCCTTTCATCTCAATCAGGATATCACTTTACCATCTTTGTGTCCGCATCCAGTTCACCAATTTGAAAAAGGTTTGCATCTGTTGGACCTGGTGAGAGCACTCAGGATCTACATTTCCCGCACGGCGTCTCTGCGCCGCTCGGATGCACTCTTTATCCTGGTCGCTGGTCAGCATAAAGGGTCGCAAGCTTCCAAATCCACCCTTGCGCGGTGGATCAAGGAACCAATTCTTCACGCCTACCGTTCTGCTGGGCTTCCGACTCCTTCTGGACTGAAGGCCCATTCTACCAGAGCCGTGGGTGCGTCCTGGGCATTACGGCATCAGGCTACGGCTCAGCAGGTGTGCCAGGCGGCCACCTGGTCGAGTCTGCACACTTTTACCAAGCATTATCAGGTGCATACCTACGCTTCGGCGGATGCCAGCCTAGGTAGACAAGTCCTGCAGGCGGCGGTGGCCCACCTGTAAGAAAGGGCTGCCTGACAGCCCGATCACGAGGTATTCTTTTACCCACCCAGGGACTGCTTTTGGACGTCCCAATTGTCTGGGTCTCCCAATTAGGAGCGAAAAAGAAGAAGGGAATTTTGTTTACTTACCGTAAATTCCTTTTCTTCTAGCTCCAATTGGGAGACACAGCACCCGCCCTGGTTCTTCTTAGGGTATTTGTTTTTCGGGTGCACATGTTGTTCATGTTGATAAGTTACGTTCTCCGATATTGTTTATCGGATTGAATTTGTTTTTGAAACAGTTATTGGCTTTCCTCCTTCTTGCTTTCTTCGGCGCTCCATTGGGAGACCCAGACGATTGGGTGTATAGCTACTGCCTCCGGAGGCCACACAAAGTATTACACTAAAAAGTGTAAGGCCCCTCCCCTTCTGCATATACACCCCCCGTGGGATCACGGGCTGCTTCAGTTTTCATGCTTTGTGCGAAGGAGGTCAGACATCCACGCATAGCTCCACTGTTTTTAGTCAGCAGCAGCTGCTGACTATGTCGGATGGAAGAAAAGAGGGCCCATACTAGGGCCCCCAGCATGCTCCCTTCTCACCCCACTTTTGTCGGCGGTGTTTGTTAAGGTTGAGGTACCCATTGCGGGTACGGAGGCTGGAGCCCACATGCTGTTTTCCTTCCCCATCCCCCCTCGGGGCTCTGGGTGAAGTGGGATCTTACCGGTCTCCAGGCACTGAGACCGGGCTCCATCCACAGACCCGGAGAACCTGCTGGATATGGAGCTGGGTATCGTGAGGGACAGGGCCCTGCTACATTAAGGTACTCTGTGTCCCCGTACACATCGCGCACACACACACCAGCATTGCTGGGAGTGTTAGTGCGCCGGGGACAACAGCGCGGAGCGCTTGTGCTATTATTCACTGCAGCTTAGCTGAGTGAATTTATGTGTTAGAAACTGCCGCGCCGGCCGCTGCGGGGTGTTTTACACTGTGGCGCGGCTGGGACTTGTGGTGCGCCGGGGACTTCCGCGCTGGCCGTGCACATAGGACGGCCGCGCTTATTACTCGAGTCCCCGGCTTTGCGGCCTAGTTTTCGCTTCGTTCCCGCCCCCAGCCCTGCCAGTCAGGGGAGGGGCGGGACGCTGTACAGAAAGTCAGCGCCGAGAGCTGGAGTCTGCTTTGCATTCTCCAGCCCCCTTCACTGGACACAGTGGGACGCCAGTTTCCCGCTCTTGTCTGGGGCACGCCCACGGCCCGCCCCTCTTCACAAGACGCCGGCAGCCATTCCTGCACGCAGTCTGGGCTGGAGAAGGGAGACAAGCTCTGGGCAACCAGTCACAGGATTCGGGCGACCACACACCCGCCTTTGTGCGGGCGGTAAGCAGCACCTGAAGTGCTGACCCCACTAATGCCATTTGTACTTTATGCCTAGATGGCTAGACTACAGCAGCAAAAAGCAAGGGTGCTAAGGCACAGGCTTTCTAGGCTGCTTGTATTGCATGTGCTGAAGTGTTCATTTGTACTTTATGCTGGTATGCTATACACTGCACTGTACGGTCGCTATTCTTGGCTATATACTCCTAGATGGCTGGACAACAGCAGCAAAAACGCAAGGGTGCTAAGGCACAGGCTTTCTATGCTGCTTGTACTGCATGTGCTGAAGTGTTCATTTGTACTTTCTGCTTGTATGCTATACATTGCACTGTACGGTCGCTATTCTTGGCTATATGCTTCTAGATGGCTAGACAACAGCAGCAAAAAAGAAAGGGTGCCAAGGCACAGGCTTTGTATGCTGCTTGTACTGCACGTGATACTGTTCCACACGGCAGGTTCCACTGTCCCCATTGTGTGCAATGCTCCCCTGTAGCACTTGGTCAGCCGGGGTCTCTGCTAGAGGTGGCCAAAGGAACCACCTGTGAACCCTGTCCAGGGACAGGGACGGAGTTGCAGTTTTCGGTTGATAGATTGTCTGTGACTGTGACTAACATCTTAGAGACTTTGCAGTCCAGACGGACCATGGGCAATGTTGATACAATGCTCCCTGGCCGCCCTCATTTGGAACAAATCAGTGCTCCGGGGGGGTCCCATGCATCCCAGGGCGCAGGCTCTGACACGGACAACAGTCCCAGACAGCCTAAGCGAGCTCGCTGGGAGCGGCACTCGGCTTCATCACTGGTTAGGGTCCCAGCAGGACTCTCTCTGTATGATGAGGCAGACGTAGCTGATCAGGACTCTGATCCTGAGACCGCTCTAAGTCCGGATACTCCGGATGGTGACGCCATAGTGAATGATCCTCTAGCGTCCATCAAGGGAATGTTGGATATTTCTCCCTCAGCTCCTCCGGTGGAGGAGTCAGCTTCACAGCAGGAGAAATCCCTTTTCAGTATCTCAAGCGTATATTGAGTACTTTTCTGGCCACTCTGACTTCAGAGAAGCAATCCGGAAACACCACACTTATCCAGATAAGCGTTCTCCAATCGTATTAAGGATACACGTTATCCTTTTTTCTCCCTGACGTGGTCAAGCGCTGGACCCAGTGTCCAAAGGTGGATCCCCCAATCTCCAGGCTTGCGGCTAGATCCATAGTTGCAGTGGAAGATGGGACTTCACTTAAAGATGCCATTGACAGACAGATGGTCCTCTGGTTGAATTCTGTCTATGAAGCTATCGGCGTGTCGGTTGCTCCGGCATTCGCAGCCGTATGGGCATTCCAAGCTATTTCAGCTGGTCTTGCGCACGTGGACACTGTCACATGTACATCTGTGCCGCAGATGTCGTCCTTAACCTCGCAATGTCTGCATTGCGACTTACGCTATTAATGCTGTCCTGCACTCTACGAGCCGTACGTCAGTGGCGTCCGCCGACTCCGTGGTTTTACGCTGAGCCTTGTGGTTGAGGGAATGGAAAGCAGATTCTGCTTCCAAAAAAGTGCTTAACCAGTTTGCCATTATCTGGTGACAGACTGTTTGGTGAGCGATTGGATGAAATCATTAAACAGTCCAAGGGTAAGGACTCTTCCTTACACCAGCCCAGATCAAACAACACCCAACAGAGGAAGGGACAGTCGAGGTTTCGGTCCTTCCCAGGCTCGGGCAGGTCCCAATTGTCCTCGTCCAAAAGGACTCAAAAGGCTCAGAGAGGCGCAGATTCCTGGCAGGCTCAATCACGCCCAAGGAAGGCAGCCGGAGGAACCGCTACCAAGGCGGTTTCCTCATGACGTTCAGCCCTCTCTCTCCGCATCCGCGGTCGGTGGCAGACTCTCCCGCTTTGGCGACATTTAGCTGCCACAGGTCAAAGACCGGTGGGTGAGAGACATTTTGTCTCACGTGTACAGGATAGAGTTCTGTTCTCGTCCTCCGACTAGATCTTCAGAACTTCCTCACCTCCCGACCGAGCCGATGCTCTTCTGCAGGCAGAAGGAGTGGTAATCCCTGTTCCTCCTCAGGAACAAGATACGATTTTTACTCCAATCTGGTTGTGGTACCAAAAAACGACGGCTCTTTCCGTTCCGTTTTGGACCTAAACCTGCTCAACAAGCACGTGAAAACCAGGCGGTTCCGGATGGAATCCCTCCGCTCCGTCATTGTCTCAATGTCTCAAGGAGATTTCCTAGCGTCAATAGACATCAGGATGCTTATCTCCACGTGCCGATTGCTCCAGAGCACCGGTGTTGGCTACGATTCGTTATTGAAGACGAGCATCTTCAGTTCGTAGCCCTGCCCTTCGGTCTGGCGACAGCCCCATGGCTTTTCACCAAGTTCATGGCAGCAGTGGGAGTAGTCCTGCACTCTCAGGGTCACTCTGTGATCCCTTACTTGGACGATCTACTTGTCAAGGCACCCTCTCAAGAGGCATGCCAACACAGCCTGAACGTGGCGCTGGAGACTCTCCAGAGTTTCGGGTGGATCATAAACTCTTCAAAGTTAAATCTGACACCGACCCAATCGCTGACATATCTTGGCATGGAGCTTCACACTCTCTCAGCGATAGTGCAGCTCCCGCTGGACATACAGCGTTCACTACAGACGGGGGTGCAGTCTCTCCTTCAAGGCCAGTCACACCCCTTAAGACGCCTCAAGCAGAGGCAGTCCCTTTCGCGCAGTTTCATCTGCGTCCACTTCTATAGGACATTCTTCGCCAATGGGATGGGAAGTTGACGTCCCTAGACAGGAACGTACCCCTTTCTCAGACGGGCAAGGACTCTCTTCAGAGGAGTCCACCCTTCAGATCAATGTTCTGGAAATCTGGGCAGGGTATCTTGTCCTGCAAACCTTCCAGCAGAGGCTGGAAGGCAAACAGATCCGAATTCAGTCGGACAACTTCGCAGAGGTGGCATACATCAACCACCAAGGCGGAACACGCAGTCGGCAAGCCTCCCAGGAAGTCCGGCGGATTCTGATGTGGGTGGAAGACAGAGCATACACCATATCCGCAGTTCACATCCCGGGCGTAGAAAACTGGGAAGCAGACTTCCTCAGTCGCCAGGGCATGGACGCAGGGGAATGGTCTCTGCACCCGGACGGGTTTTAAGAAATCTGTAGCCGCTGGGGGAGGCCGGACGTCGACCTAATGGCGTCTCGGCACAACAACAAGGGCCCGATTTTCATGGCGCGGTCTCACGATCAAAGAGCTCTGGCGGCAGGCGCCTTAGTTCAGGATTGGTCCCAGTTCCAGCTACCCTATGTGTTTCCCCCTCTGGCACTGTTGCACAGAGGGCTACGCAAGATCAGCTCCGATTGCCGCCGCGCCATCCTCGTCGCCCCAGACTGGCCGAGGAGGTCGTGGTACCTGCATCTGTGGCATCTCACGGTCGGCCAACCGTGGGCACTACCAGACCGGCCAGACTTACTGTCCCAAGGGCCGTTTTTTCCATCTGAATTCTACAGCCCTGAACCTGACTGTGTGGCCATTGAGTCCTGGATCCTAGCGTCTTCAGGATTATCTCAAGACGTCATTGTCACCATGAGACGGGCTAGGAAGCCGACGTCTGCCAAGATCTACCACAAGACGTGGAAGATATTCTTATCTTAGTGCTCTGCTCAGGGAGTGTCTCCCTGGACATTTGCATTGCCTACTTTTCCTTCCTTCCTGCAATCTGGTTTGGGAAAAGGTTTGTCGCTCGGCTCCCTTAACGGACGAGTCCCAGCGCTGTCTGTATTCTTTCAGAAGCGCATAGTACGACTTCCTCAGGTACGCACGTTCCTGCAGGGGGTTTGTCACATTGTCCCTCCGTACAAGAGGCCGTTAGACCCATGGGATCTGAACATGGTACTAATTGCTCTCCAGGAGCCGCCCTTTGAGCCTCTGAGAGATGTTTCACTTTCTCGACTTTCACAGAAAGTGGCCTTTTTGGTAGCGGTCACGTATCTTCAGAGAGTGTCCGAGCTAGCAGCGCGGTCATCCAAAGCTCCCTTCCTGGTGTTTCACCAAGACAAGGTAGTGCTGCGCCTGATTCCCGGGTTTCTCCCTAAGGTGGTATCCTCTTTTCATCTCAGTCAGGATATCTCCTTACCTTCCTTTTGTCCTCACCCAGTTCATCGATATGAATTGGATTTGCATTTGTTGGATCTGATGAGAGCGCTCAGAATCTACATTTCCCGCACGGCGCCCCTGCGCCGCTCGGATGCACTCTTTGTACTTGTCGCTGGTCAGCGCAAAGGGTCGCAGGCTTCCAAATCCACCCTGGCTCGATGGATCAAGGAACCAATTCTTGAAGCCTACCGTTCTGCTGGGCTTCCGGTTCCATCAGGGCTGAAGGCCCATTCTACCAGAGCCGTGGGTGCGTCCTGGACATTACGGCACCAGGCTACGGCTCAGCAGGTGTGCCAGGCGGCTACCTGGGCGAGTCTGCACACCTTCACCAAGCGTTATCAGGTGCATGCCTACGCTTAGGCGGATGCCAGCCTAAGTAGAAGAGTCCTGCAGGCGGCGGTTGCCTCCATGTAGGGAAGGGCTGTTTTTACAGTCCAAACTTGAGGTATTAATTTACCCACCCAGGGACTGCTTTTGGACGTCCCAATCGTCTGGGTCTCCCAATGGAGCGCCGAAGAAGAAGGGAATTTTGTTACTTACCGTAAATTCCTTTTCTTCTAGCTCCAATTGGGAGACCCAGCACCCGCCCCTGTTCCTTCGGGATTTTTGGTTGTTCGGGTACACATGTTATTCATGTTGAATGGTTTCAGTTCTCCGATGTTCCTTCGGATTGATTGTTTAACCAGTTATTGGCTTTCCTCCTTCTTGCTTTTGCACTAAAACTGAAGCAGCCCGTGATCCCACGGGGGGTGTATATGCAGAAGGGGAGGGGCCTTACACTTTTTAGTGTAATACTTTGTGTTGCCTCCGGAGGCAGTAGCTATACACCCAATCGTCTGGGTCTCCCAATTGGAGCTAGAAGAAAAGGAATTTACGGTAAGTAACAAAATTCCCTTCTTTGCACTAAAACTGAGGGACCCGTGCTCCCACGGGGTGGTGTATAGCCAGAAGGGGAGGGGCCTTACACTTTTAAGTGTAGTACTTTGTGCGGCCTCCGGAGGCAGTAGCTATACACCCAATTGGCTGGGTCTCCCAATTGGAGCTAGAAGAAAAGGAATTTACGGTAAGTAAACAAAATTCCCTTCTTTATTTATTAAACATAACTTTATGATTTATAGGGGCTATTAGAAGTGGCGTTATTACTCTCATTAGGGCACATTATCCTGATTAAGAAAAATTTAATCTAGACCTTATTTAAAAACTAGCACATAATTAAAAAAACAAAAAAAAACCAAAAGGACATTTGGAAATTGTCCATGGTTCTTCTTTCCGGATATGAAACAAAAAGGAGGATGCTTAGTCAGTGCTAGTCCACTTAGGGCCACTTTGTGAACTTGGATAATCTGCTCTTGATAAAAAAACAACAAAACATGATGAGGCTTCATGCGAACAGTTTGTGGCACAGACTTGGAAAAACCTTCTTCTGGGATAATGGGTTGAATAGCGTCCGCTTTCTGCTTCGGTTGTGTCTGGTCCATTTGGTTTTTGAGATGTGACGTCAACTCGCGTGTCACTGCCAGTGCTCAGCAGACTAGGCCGGAGAGACATCAGCCTGATGGGATAGGCTCTTCTAAAACTTTTCCTGAGATGAGAGAATCCATATCTAGCATTTTGTATTAAGGAAAATCACTGAAATTAGTAGGAAACAAAAACTTTTGTAAATGGTTAGATTACATTAACCAAACCACATTTTTTGGGTCTATGAAATGGCTGAATTAAGTATTTTCGAATACTCAATTCGTACCCTCAACAGTCCCCCCTTGACTTCTGCCATTTCCAAATACTAAGGGTACTGTGTTCCCTTAATAAAAGAGGAAGAAAGATCTGTTGGGAAATCCTGCCTGACTGAACGTTGAGGCATGGGTGGAGAGGGGAATGGGATTTCTTCACCGGTTTGAGACCAAGGACCCCTAGGCGAGTCCTCACCCTTTGTAGTTGGACTTTCCCATGTCTCAAGGTTCTCTAAGTCCTCTCTTCTAACTGTTTCGGCAATGATGGTTTGGGACTGTACAGGTTTGTTTTTTTTTGTTTTTTTTTAAAGGATAAATATGAGCAGGAAGTTTAGTGCAGCTCCGGTGGATCGACCCTTCTGCAATACGGGGCATGAATCCATGTTGTCCTGCCGTTGAGCTTTATCGAAATTTGTGTCCTTTTAGGATTAATCAGTCTCCTGACCGAAAACTATATACTACTAACTCTGATTTAGGATCTGGAATTAGAAAATACACTTGTTTATTTCTCTAATTAGTCAATCATATGACAATTATACGTGGTTTGCGCTAGACCAAAGAAAAACATTTTACATTGGAACCTGCTTATTACTAAAGAGAAACACAACACACACTAAAGAGAAATACAACACGCATTGATTTACAACTTATCAGTTTGTTTTTTACATACCACTTGCATTATGTGGATTTTCAGCAATGACGTCGTTTTCTGCACTGGAATGCCTCTGACCAGACCTGGAAAGAAATCTACACAACACGCACAGACTTGCATACAACGTGCTCATGATAAACATCTATAATCAGTTTGCAGTCTCTAAGAATGGGTAGAGCAGATGCAGAGTGTTTCTACGGACACTTTACAGTTTTTCCTCATTGTTTTAAAAATGTGCTCCACAAGACCGGGTGAGTTTATCTACCTGGGTACTGAACACTGGCGTCACCAAAGCGCACACTGATATCCAACTGTCACAGATGTTAGTCCATGTTACTTGGGCCATCATTAAGTAGAGATCTCATGGCAGAGAAAGCTTACCGCCCTTCATCCACAGACCTTCCTCAGTCAGCCGGCTCCCTGTGTCTCCACTCCTTATTGGTTCACTTGATCCTGTAGGGATTTAAGAACACAAGGAGTGACCGAAGTCACTGACGTGACCGGTGTCACCGAGGCATGGTCTCTATGCATGGTAAAGGACTCCTCAACTCTAGGCCCGTTCACTGCTTCTTGGTCCGCTGCACCTGTGCGGGGATCTCCATCCGATTCCATCAGCTCAGATCTAGACTTTCTTTTTGGCATACCTAGCTTATTTGACAACAGGAAAGATCTACATCCTACATACATTTTGACTATCTTACCTACCTCTGCTCCACCCATCTAGAGAGGCACTTACGTCACTTCCTGCTGTACCGATAGGAGGGGAGGGAGTGGCCTAAATTTAGACTACCTCATGTTGTGTAAACTGTAGCATATCCAGTGCAGAATCGACCACCATCTGGTTTCATCTATAAAAACAAAGACTAAAAGAAATATGCATTAGATCATTCCTATAACAGACATATATTCCTACATTCATAATAATCCAATAAACATGACATAACTGTTGCAAAAGAAAGGCCTGCTTTAAAGCCTATCCAATATATCTGCTGCTAGAAAAATATAATAGATATCTACTTCCTCCCTTTTTATATATACTACTTTGACAAAATATATAGATCCATAACCGTAAACAATATGATTAACCAACCAATAAATATAACTTATACTCTACTGGGAAATTTTGAAACCTTACAACAGGGTTCATAGATATTCTGTATCTACAAAAGAAAAGGAAAGTAATCAATATTGGCAGTTTGTATGCAAAAATAATACAAAACAAAAACATAACCAAAAAAACCTAATTTGTATACTTTTTTAAAAAAATATACTTTTCCCTGCAAAATTAATTTAATTATTTTAATAGCAGCAGAATACTATTGATAATCTCCTATGAACTTTTGAACTCTAAGGCTATGTGCGCACTAGGCGTTTTTTTCACGCTGCGTTTTTATGTGCGTTTTTGTCTAAAAAACGCACCCGCGGCTAAAAAAACGCGGCAAAAACGCATGCGTTTTTGCCGCGATTTGGTGCGTTTTTTGCTGCGTTTTTACTCACTGCGTTTTTAATCAGTGCACAATGCCATTAAAGATTGTTGATGAAAAAAAAAAAAAAAAAAGGTCTGATGTCATTTCCTTCTTCAAAATGTTCATTGTATGCAGGAGAGCAGACAGCTGCAGAACTAGTGTATGCAGGAGAGCAGACAGCAGCTGCAGAACTACAAGTCTCAGCATCCTCCATTCACTAGTGTATGCAGGAGAGCAGACAGCAGCTGCAGAACTACAAGTCTCAGCATCCTCCATTCACTAGTGTATACAGGAGAGCAGACAGCAGCTGCAGAACTACAAGTCTCAGCATCCTCCATTCACTAGTGTATGCAGGAGAGCAGACAGCAGCTGCAGAACTACAAGTCTCAGCATCCTCCATTCACTAGTGTATGCAGGAGAGCAGACAGCAGCTGCAGAACTACAAGTCTCAGCATCCTCCATTCACTAGTGTATGCAGGAGAGCAGACAGAAGCTGCAGAACTACAAGGCTCAGCATCCTCCTTCCAGGACTGTATGCAGTTTTTTGCCCAAAAAGAAAAAAAAAATGACATGGGCTTCGCCATATTTTTGTATGCTAGCCGGGTACAGCAGGCAGGTACGGCTGCCCCCAACCCCCAGCTGCCTATTTGTACCCGGCTGGGAGCCAAAAATATAGAGAAGCCCTTTTTTTTAATTATTTCATGAAATAATTAAAAAAAAAATAAATGACGTGGGCTTCGCCTAATTTTTGAGTCCAGCCGGGTACAACTAGGCAGCTGGGGATTGGAATCCACAGTGCAGGGTGCCCATGCTTTCTGGGCACCCCCACTGCGAATTGCAGTCCGCAGCCACCCCAGAAAATGGCGCTTTCATAGAAGCGCCATCTTCTGGCGCTGTATCCAACTCTTCCAGCTGCCCTGAAGCCGGGTGGCTAGCCAGGTAATAATGGAGTTAGGGCTAGCTGTATATTATCAGCTGGCCCTAAGCCCGAAATTCATGGTGTCACGCCAATATTAGACATGGCCACCATGAATTTCTAGTACAGATAAAAAAAAACCACAACACACAGAAAAATATTTTTATTAGAAATAAAACACAACACAATTAGTGACTCCATCTTTATTGAAATAAAGAACCCCCCTCCGCAGTAATCCTGGGTTAGGGTCCCGCGCCGTCCAATCAGGATCCAATATCATCTGATCGGTTTGCTGGAAGGCATACCGATCAGATGATCTGTCAGGTTCAAGGATGTGAATCACATCACACATCAGCTGATTGTATAATCGGCTTTTATACAATCAGCTGATGCATCAGTAGAAAAAAAAAAAAAATAATAATACTCACTTATGTGCTGTGCTGATTACCGGCAGCTCCTGGAGCGATCGATTGGACAGGAGTCTGATCCCGTCCGATCGCTGCAAGAGCTGCTGGTAATCAGCTGATGAAGTCCCCTGACGGCAGGATCAGCTGATAGCCGGCCGGGCGCCCGCGTCACCGCGATCAGCTGATGCGTCAGGTGACTGCATCAGGTGATCCACCGCCAGGTCCTGCAAGCAAGGTCCTGCCTCGGGGAGACTGCACACAGCCAGAGCGGCGGGACCGGGAGGAGCTGGGAGCGGGCATGGCACCGGGACCCTGCGGACAGGTGAGTATATATGAAATTTTTTTTTTCTACTGTTCACTTTGATTTTCGCCGCTGCCTCCACCTCCCGCCCAGACATGGCGCCGCACGGAGCTGACATGCACAGGACGGAAGGTGGACGCAGCGGTGACGGTACCGGGAGGATTCCTGCTTCTGTGTTTACCAACAGAAGGAATCCTCTTCCTGTACACGTCACTGTAGTACCCACCCCTTGCGTTTATAGCTGCGTTTTTAGTCATAGAAACGCGGCTATATGCATTTTTCATTGCGTTTTTAACATCTCATTGAATTCAATGGGTGAAAAACGCAGTGAAAAACGCAGAAATAATTGACATGCTGCGTTTTTGTGGTCACCACAAAAACGCAGCTAAAAAAAAACGCTGTGTGCGGACAGCACTTCTGAAAACCCATTGACATTGCTGGGGAAGCAATGTCACTGCGTTTTCAGCACAAAAACGCGGTAAAAAACGCCGCTAAAAACGCGGCAAAAACGCCTAGTGCGCACAAGGCCTAAGGATTAAACAGAATCCACTCCACCAGCCGGAAAAAGCACTTGTTAGTACATGAGACAGAAACAGCCTTGTAAATCTGCTGAAACTACTTTTTTTTTTTTACAACTTATAATAACTAGCAGCGTACTGTATACCCTCCCACACATCCCTGCAGGAGTGCGAGAGCATCATTAGAGCAGGTAGCTTGGGACTGGAAATCACTGCAACAAAAACAAGCAGTCCGGGGCTCCCCCCTGTGTCAGTAGGGAAGGTTGGGGCAGACTCCTGGGTGCAGCCGGACTGTAGGCAGTATCTTGGGAAATCTCCTGGGACTGATTTAAAGGGATACTATGATACTCTGGGAAAAGGCACACCTGGCTTCAGGTAGATCATTACTGAATCTACAGGGAACACCTTTTATTGTAAATTTATGTGTTGCAAGTTTCTTTGTCGCTCCATTGGGAGACCCAGACAATTGGGTGTATAGCTTCTGCCTCCGGAGGCCACACAAAGTATTACACTTAAAAGTGTAAAGCCCCTCCCCTTCTGCCTATACACCCCCCGTGCCTCACGGGCTCCTCAGTTTTTATGCTTTGTGCGAAGGAGGCTGACATCCACGCATAGCTCCACATCTTAGTCAGCAGCAGCTGCTGACTATGTCGGATGGAAGAAAAGAGGGCCCATAACAGGGCCCCCAGCATGCTCCCTTCTCACCCCACTCTGGTCGGCGGTGCTGTTAAGGTTGAGGTACCCATTGCGGGTACATAGGCAGGAGCCACATGCTGTTTTCCTTCCCCATCCCTTAATGGGCTCTGGGTGAAGTGGGATCCTAATCGGTCTCCAGGCACTGGGACCGTGCTCCCTCCGCAGCCCCTGGGGAATCTGCTGGACAGGAGCCGGGTATCGTCAGGGACAAGGCCCTGCTACTGTGAGGTACTCTGTGTCCCCCTGGGGGACCGCGCATGGAGCGCTTGTGCCATACACACTGCAGCACTGCTGGGTGTGTTAGTGCGCCGGGGACTACCGCGCCGGCCGCGCTTATTTGCCGGCCGCGCTTATAACTTTAGTCCCCGGCTTTTGCGGCCTAGTATCGCATATTCCCGCCCCCAGGCCTGCCAGTCAGGGGAAGGGCGGGACGCTGCACAGGACGTCAGCGCTGAGGGCTGGAGCATACTTTGTATCCTCCTCCCCCCTCACTCAGCACAGTGGGGCATCAGATTCCCGCACTTTCTAGGGCACGCCCACGGCCCCCTCCTCCCCACAGAACGCCGGCAGCCATTCCTGTCAGCACTTCTGACGCTGGAGAGGAGAGACAACACGGCTCTGGGAGGCCCAGGCAGGGAATCTGGTGATCACACAACTGCTTTGAGCGGTCGGTAAGCAGCACCTGGGTGCTGGCCCCACTGAGTGCCGAAGTGTACATATATATATATATATGCTTATATGCTATACATTTACACTGTACGGTCGCACTGTTGATTTTCTTTGTCGCTCCATTGGGAGACCCAGACAATTGGGTGTATAGCTTCTGCCTCCGGAGGCCACACAAAGTATTACACTTTAAAAAGTGTAACCCCTCCCCTCTGCTATACACCCTCCCGTGCATCACGGGCTCATCAGTTTTTTGCTTTGTGTTGAAGGAGGCACACATGCATACAATGCTCCACATTTTAGTCAGCAGCAGCTGCTGATTATATCGGATGGAAGAAAAGAGGGCCCCTAACAGGGCCCCCGGCATGCTCCCTTCTCACCCCACTCAGGTCGGCGGTGTTGTTAAGGTTGAGGTAACCATTGCGGGTACACAGGCAGGAGCCACATGCCGTTTTCCTTCCCCATCCCTTAGGGGCTCTGGGGAAGTGGGATCCTAACCGGTCATCCAGCCACTGGGACCGGGCTCCCTCCGCAGCCCCTGGGGGAATCTGCTGGACAGGAGACGGAGTATCGTCAGGGACATGGCCCTGCATCTACAGGTACTCTGTGTCCCCGTTGGGACGGTGCATGAAGCACCTTGGCCTCAGACGCAGCTGCGACTGCGGTGTGGATTTTTTGTCTGGGACTACCGCGCCGACCGTGCCTGTTTGTCGGCCGCGGTTTATACTTTAGTCCCCGGCTTTTGCGGCCTACTGTGTTAAACTCCCGCCCCTGAGCCTGCCAGTCAGGGAGAAAGGCGGGACGGTCGGTATGATGCCGACAGTGAGGGCTGGAGCACACTTCGCTGTCCTCCGCCCCCCTCACTGATCTCTATGGGCCACCAGGTTCCCGCACTTTTGCGGTGCCGCCCACGGCTCTCTCCTCCCCTCGGAACGCCGGCAGCCATTGTTATAATTCTGCCGGTGGAGGATCTCAGAATCTGCAAAGGTTTCCCACTGCTCTGGGAGAGGGGGATCCTAACCGGTCGCCATGCAGGGACCGGGCTCCATCCGCAGCCCCTGGGGGATTCTGACGGACAGGAGACTGGACATCATCAGGGACAGAGCCCTGCATCATAAGGTACTCTGTGTCCCCTGAGGGACGGTGCATGCAGCATCTGTGTTACAAATGCCGCAGCGGTTGCTGAGTGGTTTGTGAGACTGGGACTACCGCGCCGACCGCGCCATGTTTGCCGGCCGCGTTTTTAAATTTAGTCCCCGGCTCTTGCGGCCTAGTACCATATACTCCCGTTCTCAGGCCTGCCAGTCAGGGGTAACGACGGGACGGCCGACTGGACGTCGGCAGGGAGGGCTGGAGCATACGTTGGTGTCCTCCTTCCCCCTCACTGAGCACTGTGGGGCACCAGTTTTCAGGTGCTGACCCCCCTTGGTGCCGCAGTGTATATATATATGTTTATTTATATGGTATATGATCTCACTGTCCGGCAGCATTATTTGCTTTTGGCTGTATACCCTCACTGATTACTCTGCGGACGACATGCTGTTGTCTGCTCTTAAAGAGTAAGGGTGCCAAGGCACTGGCTTATTTTGCAACCTGTACCATATTACAGGCAGGTTCCACATACCCTCATTGTGTACAATGCTTGGCCCCGAGGGCACTCACTCAGCCGGAGCCTCCGGCACTAGTGGGACCCTCGGCCAGGTGGTACCGCCGGTTTCCACTGCACAGATGACAGGGACAGAGTTTGCATGTTGGAATCAGCAAATCTCTGAGTAGCTTTCACATTCCACGACTCAGTCTATGGACAGAGGGTCTGCTAAGATACTGGAAGCCTTGCAGTAGTCCAGACCGAGAACACAGGGCCAGGGAGCTGTGAGTTCATCGCTCCCGGGTTCCTCTGGGTCGGTACAACAAGGGGCTCCTGGGGTAACACCCAGATCCCACGGTGAGAACTCCGTCACGGACCGCGGCCTCTGATAGGCTAAGCGGGCCCGCTGGGAACCTTCCCCGACTTCATCAGGAGTGCGTGTTTCGATCACTCTAACTCCAGAGGGGCCGTCCAGAAGCACAGAACTTTACGGACAAGCGCTTACTAAGCGCCTTATGGACACGCGTTACCCTTTTCCCCCCTGACGTTGTTAAGGGTTGGGCTCAGTGTCACAGGGTGGATTCTCCAGTCTCTAGGCTGGCGGCTAGATCCGTAGTATTAGTGGCAGATGTCCATCTCTCACGAATGCCCTGACAGGCAAATAAAGCTTATGATGAAATCCATCTATGAAGCCATAGTCGCATCTTTTGCTCCAGCCTTCGCAGCCGTGAGGGCACTCCAAGCTATCTCAGCTTCTCTGGCTGAGATTATTGCGGTTGCACATACCTCTGCCCCGCAGGTTGTGTCCTTCACTTCTCAGGCGTAGGTTTTTTCGTTCTACGCCATGAACGCCGTTCATGGACTCTGCGAGCCGTACAGCGGTAGCATCCACCAATTCGGTGGCAGTCTGCAGGGCCATGTGGCTACGTGAATGGAAGGCAGGCTCTGCTTCCAAGAAGTTCTTAACCGGTTTGCCATTTTCTGGCGACCGTTTGTTTGGCGAGCAATTGGATGAAGTTACTAGACAGTCCAAGGGAAAGGTCTCGTCCTTGCCCCAGTCCAAAGGTTTCGGTCATTTCGGTCCTCAGCAAAGTTCCGTTCCTCCACGTCCAACAGGTCAGAGGAGGGCTAGAGGAACTCTTCTGCATGACGGTCTAAGTCACAAGGCGGCTTCCTCATGACTTCGGCCTCACCAAGACCGCATCCTCGGTCGGTGGCAGGCTCTCCCGCTTTTGCGACGCCTGGTGGCCACATGTCCAAGACCGATGGGTGAGAGACATTCTGTCTCACGGTTACAGGATAGAGCTCTGCTCTCGTCCTCCGACTCGTTTCTTCAAAACATCTCCGCCCCCCGAGCGAGCCGATGCACTTTTTCAGGCGGTGAACACTCTGAAGCCTCGATGTCACAAGGAGACTTCCTAGCATCAATTGACATCAAGGATGCTTATCTCCATGTACCGATCGCACCCGAGCTTCAACGCTTTCTGCGTTTCGCCATCAGGGACGAACAAATTCAGTTCGTGGCACTGCCATTCGGCCTGGCGACAGCCCCACGGGTCTTCACCAAGGACATGGCAGCAGTGGTGGCGGTCCTACACTCTCAGGGCCACTCGGTGATCACTTACCTAGACGATCTTCTAGTCAAGACACCCTCCTGGGTGGCATGTCAACACAACCTGACCATTGCTCTGGAGACTCTCCAGGGGTTCGGGTGGATCATCAAATTTCCAAGGTCAAAACTGACACCGACCCAATCACTGACTTGCCTCAGGATGGAGTTTCATACTCTCTCAGCGATAGTGAAGCTTCCGCTGCATAGTCAGCGTTCACTACAGACAGGGGTGCAATCTCTCCTTCGGGCCCAGTCACCCCTTGAGGCGCCTCATGCACTTTCTAAGGAAGATGGTGGCAGCAAGGGAGGCAGTTCCCTTGCGCAGTTTCGTCTGCGTCCGATTCTATCGGACACCGCAAATGGGACAGGAGGTCGACGTCCCTAGACAAGAACGTCTCTCTTTCCCTTGCAGCAAAACCTCTCTTCAGTGGTGTCTTCTTTCCACTTCCTGGGCGAAGGAAAAATCCTTCCGGCCCCCAGCCGGGGCTGTGGTCACGACGGACGCGAGTCTGTCAGGGTGGGGAGCGGTCTTCCTCCACCACTCGGCTCAGGGAACCTGGACTCCGACAGAGTCCTCCCTTCAGATCAATGTTCTGGAGATAAGGGCAATGGATCTAGCCCTAAAGGTGTTCCAGCAATGGCTGGAGGGCAGGCAGATCCGAATTCAGTCGGACAACGCCACGGCGGTTGCGTACATCAACCACCAGGGCGGCACACGCAGTCGTCAAGCCTTCCGAGCAGTTCGGCGGATTCGGCTGTGGGCGGAAGCCACAGCCTCCACCATCTCCGCAGTTCACATCCCGGGCGTAGAAAACTGAGAAGCAGATTTTCTCAGTCGCCAGGGCATGGACGCAGGGGAATGGTCTCTTCACCCGGACGTGTTCTAGAGATCTGTTGCCGCTGGGGAACGCCGGACGTCGATCTAATGGCGTCTCGGCACAACAACAAAGTCCCGGCATTCATGGCTCGGTCCAAGGATCACAGAGCTCTGGCGGCAGACGCGCTAGTTCACGACTGGTCGCAGTTTCGACTGCCTTATGTATTTCCTCCTCTGGCACTACTGCCCAGAGTGTTACGCAAGATCAGGTCAGACTGTCGCTGCGCCATCCTCGTCGCTCCAGACTGGCCGAGGTGATCGTGGTACCCGGATCTGTGGCACCTCACGGTGGGTCAACCGTGGACACTCCCAGACCGACCAGACTTGCTGCCTCAAGGGCCATATTTCCTTCTGAATTCTGCGGCTCTAAACCTGACTGTGTGGCCCTTGAGTCCTGGCTCCTAGCGTCATCAGGGATATCTCCAGATGTCATTGCCACCATGAGACAGGCCAGGAAACCAACGTCCGCCAAGATCTATCACAGGACTTGGAGGATCTTCTTATCCTGGTGCTCTGATCAGGGTTTTACTCCCTGGCCGTTTGCCTTGCCCACTTTTCTTCTTTCCTTCAATCCGGAATGGACAAGGGCTTGTCTCTCGGCTCTCTCAAGGGACAAGTATCGGCGCTTTCCGGTCCCACCTTACAAGCGTCCGTTAACACCCTCGGATCTCAACAGGGTGCTGACGACTCTTCAGAAGCCACTTTTCGAGCCGATGCGGGATCTCTCTATCTCTCCTTTCGCAAAGGGTGGCCTTCCTAGTGGCAGTCACATCACTCAGAAGAGTGTCTCAGCTAGCAGCGCTGTCATGCAAAGCCCCCTTCCTGGTGTTTCACCAGGATAGGGTGGTTCTACGTCCGGTCCCGGACTTTATCCCTAAGGTATCCCCGTTTCATCTCAATCAGGATATCGTCTTACCCTCTTTGGGTCCGCATCCAGTTCACCAATGTGAAAAGGATTTGCATTTATTAGATCTGGTGAGAGCACTCCGGCTCTACACTTCTCGCACGGCGCCCCTGCGCCGGTCTGATGCGCTCTTGTCCTTATCGCGGGCCAGAGTAAGGGATTTCAGGTTTTCAAGTCAACCTTGGCTCGGTGGATCAAGGAACCGATTCTTGAAGCCTACCGTTCTTTTAGGCTTCCGATTCCTGCAGGGCTGAAGGCCCATTCTACCAGAGCAGTCGGTGTCCTGGGCATTGCGACACCAGGCTACGGCTCGGCAGGTGTGTCAGGCGGCTACCTGGTCGAGTCTGCACACTTTCACGAAACACTATCAGGTGCATGCCGATGATTCGGCAGATGCCAGCCTAGGTAGGCGACTCCTTCAGGCGGCAGTTGCCCACCTGTAAGAGGGGGCCGTTTTTCGGCTCTTTTTATCAAGGTATTCTTTTACCCACCCAGGGATTGCTTTTGGACATCCCAATTGTCTGGGTCTCCCAATGGAGCGACAAAGAAGGGAATTTTGTTTACTTACCGTAAATTCCTTTTCTTCTAGCTCCTATTGGGAGACCCAGCACCCGCCCCTGTTCCCTTCGGGCTGTTGTTCTTTTGTGTACACATGTTGTTCATGTTGAATTGTTCTTTTGGTTCATGGTTTCAGTTCTCCGAACATCCTTCGGATTGAATTTACCTTAGACCAATTTATAAGTTTCCTCCTTCCTGCTTTGGCACCAAAACTGATGAGCCCGTGATGCACGGGAGGGTGTATAGCAGAGGGGAGGGGTTACACTTTTTAAAGTGTAATACTTTGTGTGGCCTCCGGAGGCAGAAGCTATACACCCAATTGTCTGGGTCTCCCAATAGGAGCTAGAAGAAAAGGAATTTACGGTAAGTAAACAAAATTCCCTTCTTTGGCTATATACCCTCCTGGATTGTACTCAGTGGAGACAACAGCATGTCGTCCGCAAAAAGCAAGGGTGCCAAAGCACAGGCTTACTTTGCAACCTGTACCTCATGTGCGGCTATACTACCGGCAGGTTCCACCGATCCTCATTGTGTACGATGCTCGGCCCCTGTGGCACTTACTCAGCCGGAGCCTCTGCTACTGGTGGCCCAGGTGGAACCACCTGCTACCACTGTCCAGGTGACAGGGACGGAGTTTGCAGTATTTGCTGACAAACTGTCTGAGAGTATGGATAAATGGTCGGCTAAGATACTAGAAGCCTTACAGTCCAGACCGGTGACTCAGGCCACGGGCACTGTTGAATCATTGACCCCAGGCCCCCCTCAGTTGGAGCAGCAAAGTGCTCCTGGGGTGACCCATAGGTCCCAGGGTGAGGTCTCTGACACGGACCGCAGTCCCAGGCCGCCTAAGCGGGCTCGCTGGGAAATTCCCTCGACTTCATCACACTGTTCGGAGTCTCAGCAGGAGGACTCTCTGGATGATGAAGCGGAGGTAGCAGATCAGGATTCTGATCCTGAGGCCGCTCTCAACCTAGATACACCTGAAGGTGACGCCATAGTGAATGACCTTATAGCGACCATCAATCAGGTGTTGGATATTTCTCCCCCAGCTCCTCCAATTGAGGAGTCAGCTTCTCAGCAGGAGAAATTCCGTTTCAGGTTTCCCAAGCGTACATTGAGTACGTTTCTGGATCACTCTGACTTCAGAGAGGCAGTCCAGAAACACCGAGCTTGTCCAGATAAGCGTTTTTCCAAGCGCCTTAAGGATACACGTTATCCCTTCCCCCCTGACGTTGTCAAGGGCTGGGCTCAGTGTCCCAAGGTGGATCCTCCAGTCTCCAGACTGGCGGCTAGATCCATAGTTGCAGTGGAAGATGGGGCTTCACTCAAAGATGCCACTGACAGACAGATGGAGCTCTGGTTGAAATCCATCTATGAAGCTATCGGCGCGTCTTTTGCTCCAGCATTCGCAGCCGTATGGGCACTCCAAGCTATCTCAGCTTGTCAGGCGCAGATTAATGCAGTCACACGTACGTCTGCTCCGCAAGTGGTGTCCTTAACCTCTCAGGCGTCGGCGTTTGCGTCCTACGCCATTAATGCTGTCCTGGACTCTGCGAGCCGTACGGCGGTAGCATCCGCCAATTCGGTGGCAGTCCGCAGGGCCATGTGGCTACGTGAATGGAAGGCAGACTCTGCTTCCAAAAAGTTTTTAACCGGTTTGCCATTTTCTGGCGACCGTCTGTTTGGTGAGCGATTGGATGAAATCATTAAACAATCCAAGGGAAAGGACTCATCCTTACCCCAGTCCAAACCAAACAGACCTCAACCACGGAAGGTACAATCGAGGTTTTGGTCCTTTCGGTCCGCGGGCAGGTCTCAATTCTCCTCGTCCAAAAGGCCTCAGAAGGATCAGAGGAACTCCGTTTCATGGCGGTCTAAGTCACGTCCTAAAAAGACCGCCGGGGGAACCGCTCCCAAAGCGGCCTCCTCATGACTTTCGGCCTCCTCACACCGCATCCTCGGTCGGTGGCAGGCTTTCCCGCTTTTGCGACGCCTGGCTGCCACAGGTAAAAGACCGTTGGGTGAGAGACATTCTGTCTCACGGTTACAGGATAGAGTTCAACTCTCGTCCTCCGACTCGGTTCTTCAGAACATCTCCGCCCCCCGAGCGAGCCGATGCTCTTCTTCAGGCGATGTGCACTCTGAAGGCAGAAGGAGTGGTGATCCCTGTTCCTTTTCAGCAACAGGGTCACGGTTTTTACTCCAACTTGTTCGTGGTGCCGAAAAAGGACGGATACTTCCGTCCTGTTCTGGACCTAAAACTGCTCAACAAACATGTAAAAACCAGGCGGTTCCGGATGGAATCGCTCCGCTCCGTCATCGCCTCAATGTCCCAAGGAGATTTCCTAGCATCAATCGACATCAAAGATGCTTATCTCCACGTACCGATTGCTCCAGAGCATCAGCGCTTCCTGCGTTTCGCCATAGGGGACGAACACCTGCAGTTCGTGGCACTGCCTTTCGGCTTGGCGACAGCCCCACGGGTCTTCACCAAGGTCATGGCAACAGTAGTAGCAGTTCTGCACTCTCAGGGACACTCGGTGATCCCTTACTTAGACGATCTGCTTGTCAAGGCACCCTCTCAAGTGGCATGCCAACACAGCCTGAGCATTGCTCTAGAGACTCTCCAGAGTTTCGGGTGGATCATCAATTTTCCAAAATCAGATCTGACACCGGCCCAATCACTGACATATCTTGGCATGGAGTTTCATACTCTCTCAGCGATAGTGAAGCTTCCGCTGGACAAACAGCATTCACTACAGACAGGGGTGCAATCTCTCCTTCAAGGCCAGTCACACCCCTTGCGGCGCCTCATGCACTTCCTAGGGAAGATGGTAGCAGCAATGGAGGCAGTTCCTTTTGCGCAGTTTCATCTGCGTCCACTTCAATGGGACATTCTCCGCAAATGGGACAGGAAGTCGACGTCCCTCGACAGGAACGTCTCCCTTTCTCGGGCAGCCAAGGCTTCCCTTCAGTGGTGGCTTCTTCCCACTTCTCTGTCGAAGGGGAAATCCTTCCTGCCCCCATCCTGGGCTGTGGTCACGACGGACGCGAGCCTGTCAGGGTGGGGAGCGGTCTTTCTCCACCACAGGGCTCAGGGTACTTGGACTCAGCCAGAGTCCTCCCTTCAGATCAATGTTCTGGAGATAAGGGCAGTGTATCTTGCCCTAAAGGCGTTCCAGCCGTGGCTGGAAGGCAAGCAGATCCGAATTCAGTCGGACAACTCCACAGCGGTGGCATACATCAACCACCAAGGCGGAACACGCAGTCGGCAAGCCTTCCAGGAAGTCCGGCGGATTCTGCTATGGGTGGAAGCCACAGCCTCCACCATATCCGCAGTTCACATCCCGGGCGTAGAAAACTGGGAAGCAGACTTTCTCAGTCGCCAGGGCATGGACGCAGAGGAATGGTCCCTTCACCCGGACGTGTTTCAGGAGATCTGTTGCCGCTGGGGGATGCCGGACGTCTACCTAATGGCGTCCCGGCACAACCACAAGGTCCCGACATTCATGGCACGGTCTCAAGATCACAGAGCTCTGGCGGCAGACGCTTTAGTTCAGGATTGGTCGCAGTTTCAACTCCCTTATGTGTTTCCTCCTCTGGCACTGTTGCCCAGAGTGTTACGCAAGATCAGGTCCGACTGCCGCCGCGCCATCCTCGTCGCTCCAGACTGGCCGAGGAGGTCGTGGTACCCGGATCTGTGGCATCTCACGGTGGGCCAACCGTGGGCACTACCAGACCGACCAGACTTGCTGTCTCAAGGACCGTTTTTCCATCTGAATTCTGCGGCCCTCAACCTGACTGTGTGGCCATTGAGTCCTGGATCCTAGCGTCTTCAGGGTTATCTCAAGAGGTCATTGCCACTATGAGACAGGCTAGGAAACCAACGTCCGCCAAGATCTACCACAGGACGTGGAGGATATTCTTATCTTGGTGCTCTGATCAGGGTTTTTCTCCCTGGCCATTTGCCTTGCCCACTTTTCTTTCCTTCCTTCAATCCGGATTGGAAAAAGGTTTGTCGCTCGGCTCCCTTAAGGGACAAGTCTCAGCGCTCTCTGTGTTCTTTCAGAAGCGCCTAGCCAGACTTCCACAGGTACGCACGTTCCTGCAGGGGGTTTGTCACATAGTCCCTCCTTACAAGCGGCCGTTAGAACCCTGGGATCTGAACAGGGTGCTGATGGCTCTTCAGAAACCACCTTTCGAGCCAATGAGGGATATTCCTCTCTCACGCCTTTCGCAGAAAGTGGCCTTCCTAGTAGCAGTCACATCACTTCGGAGAGTGTCTGAGCTAGCAGCGCTGTCATGCAAAGCCCCTTTCCTGGTGTTTCACCAGGACAAGGTGGTTCTGCATCCGGTTCCGGAATTTCTCCCTAAGGTGGTATCCCCCTTTCATCTCAATCAGGATATCTCCTTACCCTCTTTTTGTCCTCATCCAGTTCACCAATGTGAAAGGGATTTGCACTTGTTAGATCTGGTGAGAGCACTCAGAGTCTACATTTCTCGTACGGCGCCCCTGCGCCGCTCGGATGCACTCTTTGTCCTTGTCGCTGGCCAGCGTAAAGGGTCACAGGCTTCCAAATCAACCCTGGCTCGGTGGATCAAGGAACCTATTCTCGAAGCTTACGATCTTCTGGGCTTCCGGTTCCCTCAGGGTTAAGGGCCCATTCTACCAGAGCCGTGGGTGCGTCCTGGGCTTTGCGGCACCAGGCTACGGCTCAGCAGGTGTGTCAGGCAGCTACCTGGTCGAGCCTGCACACTTTCACGAAACACTATCAGGTGCATACCTATGCTTTGGCAGATGCCAGCCTAGGTAGGCGAGTCCTTCAGGCGGCGGTTGCCCACCTGTAGGAAGGGGCCGTTTTACGGCTCTATTTCGAGGTTTTACTTTACCCACCCAGGGACTGCTTTTGGACGTCCCAATTGTCTGGGTCTCCCAATGGAGCGACAAAGAAGAAGGGAATTTTGTTTACTTACCGTAAATTCCTTTTCTTCTAGCTCCAATTGGGAGACCCAGCACCCGCCCCTGTTCCCTTCGGGCTGTTGTTCTTTGTGTACACATGTTGTTCATGTTCAATGGTTTCAGTTCTCCGAAATTTCTTCGGACTGAATTTACTTTAAACCAATTTATAACTTTTCCTCCTTCTTGCTTTTGCACCAAAACTGAGGAGCCCGTGATGCACGGGAGGGTGTATAGGCAGAGGGGAGGGGTTACACTTTTTAAAGTGTAATACTTTGTGTGGCCTCCGGAGGCAGAAGCTATACACCCAATTGTCTGGGTCTCCCAATTGGAGCTAGAAGAAAAGGAATTTACGGTAAGTAAACAAAATTCCCTTCTTTGGTTACGGTTTTGAGGGTACCTGGCCAAACACTGAGATTTGGGGGTGTGACACTTTCTTTGATAGTGACCGGGCTGACCACAACGCCAACAATTCTGTTGCTGGCTTTGTTGATTGGGAGCTACGTATACGGGGTTTGGACTTTGTTGGGGCATGGGCTGTGGCGGGGGCTGCACCGGCACATTTGTATATACCAATTGATCTTGAGCCCATCTTTTTAAAGCTGCACAATACTGTTGTCCACTTTGGAAAATGGTATCATCAGTGCCTGGGGGCATTGTGAGATAGGGTTTCATTAAGGGCCAAAAACTGTCTCCTGCTTTTACTTTGGTGAGATTAACAAGGTCCTTCCGGGCAGCTGAGTATAACTGATGGACCTGTAGCATCTTCCTATAAAATCGCATAGGGTTAATGCTGGGATCTGGCAGGCAGGGGATTAATGCCGCTGACTGGGTGGGGTTGAAAGGGACATATTTAAATGAGGGCTGTTCCTCGTCAGGTTCGGGGTAGGGATCACTATGTGTCCTAGGGGAAAGAGGGGGATCCAAGGGGAGGGGATTGGTAACTTCGGAGCGTGATGTCAGACTGGCCGGTGAGGGGAGAGACGGCATTGCAGGTATGGGAGGAACCAGGGGTATGGGTGTGGAAAGGGTTAAGGGATGCTGTCTAGTGACTGCAGCATCTGTGAATATCTCCGGGACGGGGAATAGAATGGAGATCAGGTTGTGGGGCAGCAACAAAACAACCTGTCGGAGGACCCTCAGATCTGTCCTCAGACTCGGGTAACATATAGAAAAACACAACATCTCCTCGCTCATCCTCTTCTTTGACCTCAATATATCTTTCTGATAGCAATATCTGCAATACTCTGTTAAACAATTCAGCATCAATCAACAAGTAATACTCTGGAAATCTCCGGGGCACGTTACACAGCTGAACTCTCCAGCACGTGCCCCTCCCTAAGGAATGCTTACTAAATCAACTGTGAATCCTCAGCTTTCTTAACCTTGTCTTCTCCGTTGTAAACATTTTTGCTATGTTGGTGGTGTCTGGATTACACTAATATAACTATGCGGTGTAAGCGTTAAAGCCCGGCCGGAACTTAAGGCTACCCCTCTATACTAGCTGGCAACTCCTCAGCTATATCTATCTCAAACCTGGTCACAGATCTTTCTAAAAATGAGCCCACTGATCTTTCAAAAAATTGATCACAGATCTCGCCAAAAATTAGAGCACTGATCTTCCAGAGCTTGGTCAAAAACTAGCCCAAAACTTTAGTCACAGATCTTCCCAAAAAAAAAAAAAATGGGTCACTGATCTTCCAAAGATTGGTCAAAAATTATTGTAATAAGGGTCCCGTGTCACGGAGGAGGGGTACAAAATGTATTCCCTCCGGACTTGATCAGCTGCACCAATATTTTTTATTGTCCTAACTCACTATCTTCGGTCACGTGAAAATCTTCCGTGTCACGGAGGAGGTCGTACAAGAATGCATATGCACATGCAAACAAGTCCCGGCCTCCGGACTTGGTCAGCTGTACCAATATTTAAACGTCCTAACTCGCTATCTTCGGTCACGGGAACCCCCCCGCGTCTTTAATTACAGACCGGGTCAGTCTAACTAGCTATATCCAGCCACCACCGTCTTTCCTGCCCTAACAACCGTCCTCTGGATCCCTTGTGACACTCGATCCACACCTCAGGGCTGGGATCCTGCTCTGAGCTCCAGCGGGCAACACCCCTGAGTCACAATCAGGTACCTTTTAACACCGATATGGACACACAGCCCGTCACTCCCTCCTCTCCAAAACCAACCATAACGGTAGTGAATACACAGTATGTAACACTTACCCGTGGGGTCGGAGGTGATCAGCCTGGTTGGAGCGGAGGGAGGTCTCAGTCCAAGACATCCCAAACGATCGGTATTTGCAGGTCGGTATTGCGTCCTTGAAGGAGCTCCACGTTGGGTGCGCCAAACTGTCAAGGGAGGAATTTTGGGTCAAGACTGCTAATGGAGTCTTCGTTTAGGATCCAGATACGGTGCCCCATTAATGCTGTATACCAGTGCCGATATATATCAATGTATATAAGACAAAGAACACACAGACAACATGCTCTCTCCTTGAGTCAGCAGTACCCACTGAGCTCATTATTATATTGAAAGAAACTTAATTATTACAGAAGGCACCTTCGGCCTTGAAAATGATACACAGAGTTTATGGGAGTGTCACTCCCCTATTTCTCCCAGCAGATGTTCATTAAAACATTCTTTCTGTGTGGACACTACTGATAAGAGTTTGTAGCTTCACATTTTGGCTTCATTATCTTTGGTTAACCCCTTCATGACTATACAACTTTAAATTATACTATAGGTCTGTGCAATGGCTACATAGACAGACAGATAATTTTGCATCTACATCTAGATTTTGATTTAGTTATATACACAGATATTCTTATTACGTTTAAACAAACATACTACAGCTCAGGTGACCTCCACAGTGGCAAATGGCATCTTGGTAGATTCACACTTGATTTTCCTCAATTCATGGGCAGTTATTTTGCGCCTTTTTTGCCCAACACGCTTCTTGCGACCCTGTTGGTGATTTGCCATGAAACGCTTGATTGTTCGCTGATCACGCTTCAAACGTTTGGCAATTTCAAGACTGCTGCATCCCTCTGCAAGACATCTCACAATGTTGGACTTTTCAGAGCCCGTCAAATCTCTCTTCTGACCCATTTTGCCAAAGGAAAGGAAGTTGGCTAATAATTAAGCACCCCTTATATAGGGTGTTGATCTCAATACACCGCAGCCCTCCTCATTACAGAGATGCACATCATCTGATTTACTTAATTGGAAGTTGGCTCTCAGCCTATACAGCTTGGAGTAGGACAACATGTATAAAAAGCATCATGTGATCAAAATACGCATTTGCCTAATAATTCTGCACACAGTGTATTGTCCGTGAAAACAATCTCTAGTATATGTTTGAATTCCTCTGATATATAGAGATATCTGCTTGCTGTCATTCTATAGGAACCCTCCTATTTCTAGTGCAAAAAAAAATCTGTCCTGGCCATGTGCGTTTTTATCCTAAATACTGACCTAATCCTAATACACATTTCCTCTCTTAGGTCAGTAGGATGACTGCTCAAAAAATGAGGGGACCTTTTCCACATCACCATATAACCCTCAGCCATATTAATCTGTCTGGTTAGGATTCAGAAGCGAATGTGAATCTCTGTTATCGGATTTGGTGCTAATAAAAATTACAGCATTAGCCCTAGAAAGGAACAGCAATATGACACCCAGAGAAGGAGTCTCTCTCCTAATCCTTCTGACTGATTCTTCTTTAGTGTTTGTGTTTTCCTGTTGTCTTTGTTACTACTGGTAACATGAAATGAAACAACTTGTAGCCCATTCAGGTTGCACAGGTAGTCCAACTCCTCCAGGATGGCACATCAATATGTGGTGTCGCAAGGTTTGCTATGTGTCCCCAGACAATCTCCAGAGCATGGAGAAGTTACAAGGACACCAGCTGTTGCACGAGGAGAGCCGGACAGGACACTAACCCAGCAGCAGTTTCTGCTCCTTTGCGCAGGTTTTAACATGCAGAGCAATGCCAGAGCCCTACAATATGATCTTGCGCGGGTGAGGTTGGTATGAGTAGCTGATGGCCTGCAGTGGGACCTGTGTTAAAAATTGAAGAAAGCAGTGGAAAAATCCAGCTGGACTCCAAAGGGATAAATAAAAATGCTTCTTTATTTATATCAACTCGATTAAAAATATATATCCATTTCTCAAGTAAAGACACCGGCTTGTTCACACTGATGCATGGCAGATGTATACTACTACGCGTTTCGGCGGAACGCCTTCCTCAGGTCATTGAATTGATCAATGTAATAGAGCCCCAACACTACGCCAAAGTAGCTAAATTTAGTAGCTAAATTTCTCTTTATTCATATATTCATGGCAGTAATGCAGGTTCCATTTTTCACATTTCATTCTTCCATATAGCTATTGAATTTTTCATGTCAGTATTCACACAGCAGTTTCTGCTATTACATGTATTCCCCTTCCATAGTCACTGGTGTGCATACCTTATCTCCCCATAGTGATGTTTTTTAGGTTTTTTGCACCCAGTTCAGACATAGAATGGAGTTCCAAACGTTATTCCTTAATGTTAGTAGTTTTTCGTTTGTGAACCCTCCCCATACACACCTATTGCCAATCCACATCGTATATATAGCCTGGGTCTCAGCTTCCCATACACGGTAAGTTTTTTAACTGCATGAGAGGACACACACAAGCTAGGGACCCCAACGTAGAGAAATACTTTGGCGTAGTGTTGGGGCTCTATTGCATTGATCAATTCAGTAGCTAAATTTCTCTTTATTCATATATTCATGGCAGTAATGCAGGTTCCATTTTTCACATTTCATTCTTCCATATAGCTATTGAATTTTTCATGTCAGTATTCACACAGCAGTTTCTGCTATTACATGTATTCCCCTTCCATAGTCACTGGTGTGCATACCTTATCTCCCCATAGTGATGTTTTTTAGGTTTTTTGCACCCAGTTCAGACATAGAATGGAGTTCCAAACGTTATTCCTTAATGCCCTTCTAGTCAGGGCTTCATCCAGTGCAGACTGTCAGCGGAGTGTCTCGCTCACTCTCGCCACGCTTGCAAGTCCACTCTGACCCCGACCCAGGAACTTACGTACCTAGGGATGCAATTCGAGACTCGGCTGGCACTTGTGAAGCTGCCCTTAGTCAAACAGCAGTCTCTTCATCTGGCGGTTCGCTCTCTGCTGAGGCTCCGCCGTCATTCCATCAGGCACCTCATGCAGGTGCTGGGTCAGATGGTGGCGTCAATAGAAGCGGTTCCCCTTGCCAGTTCCATCTGCGTCCCCTGCAGCTGGACATTTTCCGCTGTTGGGACAAGGGACTTCTTCCTTGCACAGGCTGGTGGCTCTGTCGCCACAGACCAGGAGCTCTCTTTAAGTGGTGGCTTCGGCCCCTCTCTCTGTACCAGGGACGCTCCTTTCTGGCCCCGTCATGGGTGATTCTCACCACGGATGCCAGTCTATCCGGCTGGGGAGCAGTGTTTCTCCACCACCGAGCACAGGGCACTTGGACTCCGTCCGAATCAGCCCTCTCGATCAATGTGCTGGAAATCAGGGCTGTAGTCCTAGGACTCGCAGCCGCCTAGCAATGTTGGAAGTTCAACATATCCTTCAGTGGACGGAGGACTCCAAGTCCACCATATCCGCAGTCCACATCCCAGGCGCAGAGAACTGTGAGGCAGATTATCTCAGCCGTCAAACCGTGGACAGCGGCGAGTGAGCCCTGCATCCGGCAGTGTTCCGGTCAATTTAGCAGGCAGGGCACTCCGGGAGTGGATCTAATGGCATCCCGGCACAACAACAAGGTCCCGGTTTACGTGGCTCGCTCCCACGATCCTCAGGCCTTGGCAGCGGACGCGCTGGTTCCAGACTGGTCCCAGTTCCGTCTGGCCTACGTGTTTCCCCCTTTAGCTCTCTTGCCTAGAGTCCTGCGCAAGATCAAAATGGAGGGCCGTCGGGTCGTACTCATCGCCCCAGGCCCAGGCGAGCTTGGTTCCCAGACCTGCTCCGTCTGTTCGTAGAGGTGCTGTGGCATCTCCCGGACCGGCCAGACGTTCTCTCAGAGGGTCCGTTTTCCACAACAATTCTGCGGCTCTCAGATTGACGGCGTGGCTCTTGAGCCCTGAATCCTTACGGCTTCAGGCATTCCTTCCGAGGTCATCTTCACTATGACTCAGGCTCGGAAGTCTTCCTCGGCCAGGTTTTACCTCAGGACTTGGAGAATTTTCCTGTCCTGGTGTCGTTCTTCCGGCCATGCTCCTTGGCCGTTTTTTCCTTGCCGACCATCCTGTCCTTTCTACAGTCCGGCCTGCAGCTAGGTCTGTCCCTCATTCCCTCAAGGGACAGGTCTCGGCTCTGTCAGCGGCGTATCGCCCGACTGGCCCAGGTGCGCACCTTCATGCAGGGCGCATCTCACATCATTCCGCCTTACCGGCGGTCTCTGGATCCCTGAGACCTTTCTTGGTCCTCATGGCCTTACAGAAACCCCCCTTTGAGCCTCTTAGGGAGGTTTCGTTGTTTAGTCTTTCACAGAAAGTGGTTTTTCTGGTGGCCATAATTTCTCTCAGGAGAGTCTCTTATTTGACTGTGCTCTCTTCGGAGTCACCCTTTTTGGTTTTTTTCACCAAGACAAGGTGGTTCTCCATCCAACTCCGGGCCTTCTCCCTAAGGTGGTGTCTCCGTTCCACCTTAACCAGGACATTTCATTGTCTTCCCTTTGTTCAGCCCCTGTGCATCGCTTTGAGAAAGCGTTGCATGCTTTAGATTTGGTGCGGACGCTCCGGATCTATGTGTCACGCACCGCTGTTTTTTTTAGGCGGTGCACCTCTCTTTTTGTGCTGACCACAGGTCAGCGCAAGGGTCTCTCGGCTTCTAAACCGACCCTAGCTCATTGGATTAGGTCGGCCATATCCGATGCCTACCTATGTTCTCAGATGCCTCCCCCGCCAGAGATTAAGGCGCACTCGACCAGAGCTGTCGGTGCCTCTTGGGCTACGGCTCAGCAGGTCTGTCAGGCTGCCACTTGGTCTAGTCTGCACACCCTTTCGAAGCACTACCAAGGGCATGCTCATGCTTCGGCAGATGCGAGCTTGGGCAGACGCATCCTTCGGACGGCTGTCGCCCATTTGTGAAGTTAGGTTTCGCCTACTTCTCAGTTTCTGTTTATTTCCCACCCATGGACTGCTTTGAGACGTCCCATGGTTTAGGTCTCCCATAAGGAACGATAAAGAAAAAGAGAATTTTGTTTACTTACCGTAAATTCTTTTTCTTATAGTTCCGACATGGGAGACCCAGCACCCTCCCTGTTGCCTGTTGGCAGCTTTCTTGTTCCGTGTGTTTTCACCGGCTGTTGTTGTAGACAGAAGTTCCGGTTATTCCGGGTTTTACTCTATCTCTACTTATGGGTGGATGTCCTCCTTCAGCTTTGGCACTAAACTGGTTGGATTTGTCATCCGGGGAGTGTATATGCTCGGAGGGAGGAGCTACACTTTTAGTGTAGTACTTTGTGTGTCCTCCGGAGGCAGAAGCTATACACCCATGGTTTGGGTCTCCCATGTCGGAACTATAAGAAAAAGAATTTACGGTAAGTAAACAAAATTCTCTTTTTTGCTGCTATATCTTTGATTACACATGTTCAGCATACAGCAGCATTGACTTCAACCCCTTTCCACCGCAGTTTTCTTTGTGGTATTTCAATTTTTATTCCTCCTGTCTCCTTCTATATGGCTGTACCAGGTTTCTTATTTGTAGGATGAATTGTACTTTTGAATGACACTGTTCACTTTAGCATATAATATACTGGAAAAAGGAAAAATTCCATGCGGGAGAACATGATAAAAAAAAGTTTTCTGCCATTGTTTTTTTGAGTTTTGTTTTTTCAGCGATTTATTGTGTGGTAAATAGAATAATAACAGCACTGTCCAATTTTTGGAGCTTGATTAAAATTGTCTTGTCAAGGAGGAAGGAGACAAACTATAGTGTCACCTATTGGAAGTAGCAATCCTAAAAGTCAAAAGTGGACCTTCAACGAGTCTTTTCATATGATTGGATTTACGCCAGATTAGAAACTCAACTTGCGACACAGTGTTTCGGGATGATTGTCTCTTGTCAGTGCAAAGTATGAGATCTGAGCTGGCTATATGAGAAGCTAAAGTGGGGTTTAAGGGCAAAACTTTTCTCCTTGCAGAGATTGACAAACCAATCTGGCTGTCAGTGGTGAGGAGTCTTTTAGCTGCAATGCCCCTCTGGGAAATATTCAAATTGTCTCTTCAGGGAGGAAGGAGACGAACTCTAGCGCCACCTATTGGAAGTAGCAATCCTAAAAGTTACAAGTGGCCCTTTAACAAGCCTTTTCCTATGACCTAGGATTTATGCCAGATCAGAACCTCAATTTGCAGACACGCTGTTTCGGGATGACTGTCCCTCATTAGTGCAAACTAGAGCTTGATTAATAATTCAGGACTTTGTAAGAAAAAAAAATTGTTGCTGTAATGTTTAAATTATTATATGTTGCTGTCAACTGGCCATGTTTTTTTGCAGTGCAAGCTGACATTTTAATTTGTATCATTTGGTGCTTTGTGAATCTTGAATGCTATTTATTCCAATATGTTTTTCTATTTGGAAGATCATACTTTCTCTGACGCCTCATTGGGGGACACAGGACCATAAGTGTTATGCTGCCTATCCATAGGAGGACACTAAGTAGATGCAAAAGCATAGCTCCTCCTCTGCAGTATACGCCCCCTGGCCGGGCCAGGCAAGCTCAGTTTTAGCTTTGTGTCTGTAGGAGGCACATCTTCCAAATTTTTGTTATTTTTTAAGGGTGACGGTTTCCTTTTGGGACCGATCTCCCAATACCATCAACGGGCGGGAACGCGGAGTGCTGTCTCCACGTACCCCCTTCTGCGACTCTGGATCCTGGGCTGCATTTCACTGGACGAAGGTCCCACAGACACCGATTTTCCAGAGCCTAGGGCAGAAGCACAATTCCTCAGCCCCTCTTTGCAGGCTCTGACTTGAACATTGCACTGTGTGACCGGATACAGCAGGCTGACTCTACTATTCCCACTGCCTTGACTCAAGCAGTGTTTAAGGTGAGATCCCCCCTGACTGGTTTCCCAGACAAAGGGAGAAAAGACGGTGCAGAAAGTCCCTTGCTGATTGCAAGGAGGAGAGTCCCAGGGATCCTGAACACACAGTGTTAATTCTTTCCCTAGCTGCGTTCCGGCTGGAGGAGGGGGGAAGTCCCTCGCTGTTTGCAGAGAATCTGCACAGATAATTTACGGTGGCGGGGGGGGGAGGGAGGGCCCAGAGCTCAGGAACTCACACTGTTTAATTGCTCTGTTTATTTGCTCTAGCTGCAGCTCTGATTGCAGAATGCCGGCAGAGATTATTTTTCGGTGACAAGCTGTGTGCTGACTGGAGGGAGATGTCACAGAAGCTCCCTTCCCGCCGTTTTTTTGCTACCAACAGCAGGGGGGCACACTGACTTATTCTTGGCGCTCTTTTAGCACTAAGCCCCCCCCCCCCCCCCCGAAAAGCGTGCGAAGATCTCCACACAGAGGTAACAGCTCAAATCAGAGCTTACTCCTTCCTGAGGACGCATGGCCATCGGCTGATTCTGGTGAGGTACTTGCTTCACTTGTAGCTCTGCTGACCATTGCTCCCCCTCCTGGCATACTCCTATTAGGAACATGCAGAATTGTTAGGGCACTAAGAGCGCTAAGGCTCACATAGTCTACTATTCAGCCTGCACTGCCTGCCACGCTGAACTACCACGTAAACACACCTCTTCTCTCTGTGGTTCCTGTGCCTCTATAGCCCCCCAAGACCCCCCCCGCCACCACCGCCGCAACAGTCAGCCCAGAGCCTAGGGCTCCCAGCCCACCGGAATGGGCACAGTTGACTCGCCCAACCCAGGGCTATGGGACACCCGGTGCCGGGCCGGACTAGTCCATGGGTCGTCAGTGGTGGCGGGGCCCGACTCCGTGACCCTGGAGGGAGTCAATTAACCCCTTCACGACCGCGGGCCGTAAAATTACGTCCTATTTTAACGTGACTTAACGACCAGGGACGTAATTTTACGGCCTAAACTTCATTTGATTGCCGTGGCCATAGCAACGGCTTTCAAATGATGTCCCCTGCTGTTTCTTACAGCAGGGGACCTTTGCTTGACCCCAGGGGGGGCGGCATCGCCACCCCCTATCGACGATCGATGTGATTGGCTGTTCAAATCTGAACCGCCAACCACATCGATCGCACTAATTTCGGCAAAAATAATGCCCGAATTAGTGCGATCCTGTGAGATCCAGCTATGAGATGCCGCAGCTGCAGCAGCATATCATAGGTGGACCTCAAACATGCCGCCCCCAGCCCCTGCAGCACTGATTGGAGCGATCGTGCTATGACGCGCAATCGCTCCAATCAGTGTGCAGTGGGGCGGTCTGATCTGCCGGTGGCCGTCCTCCCCAGGCCTGTGCTGGCCTGTGAGCCCTCCCCCAACATGTCTGCAGCGTGGAGTGGCTGGTACTTTTGGTACCACGCCACCGCTGCTGCTGCCGCCGCCGCCTCTGATGTCTCCGCCGCTGCAGCTCTAATGGTAAGTATTCCGCTCCCTGCGCGCTCCCGTGAAGGCCCCTGCGCGCTCCCGTGAAGGCCCCTGCGCGCTCCCGTGAAGGCCCCTGCCCGTGCCCCCCCCCCGATCTGCCCCCCTACGCCCCGATCTGCCCCCCCCGGCATCCCGATCTGCTACCACCGCTGCTGCTGCAAAGTGAGTACTGTGCTCACTTTGCAGCCCGTGCGCGCTCCCGTGGTGCCCCTGCGCGCTGCCGTGATAGCCCCTGCCGTGCCCCCCCCGCGATCTGCTCCCCCCAACCACCCCCCCCCCCCCCCGACATCCCGATCCGCTCCCCCCGCGATCTGACTGCCTCCCCCATTATTTCTATTCTGCTTCTGCAGCTCCCTCTCCGGTCTCCCCCTCTGCTCTCCCCCCCCTCCCCCTCTGCTCTCCCCCCCTCCCCCTCTGCTCTCCCCCTCTGCTCTCCCCCCTCCCCCTCTGCTCTCACCCCCCCCCCTCTCCCCCTCTGCTCTCCCCCGACGTCCTCTTACCTGTCTTCACCGGCCTGATCACATCTGCGTCCATCGCTGGGTCCTTCCTGGGCATTCTGCTGATCTGCCTGCTGCTCCTGTAAAGCTGTCCATCTCTCTGCCATCTGTTCCTCTGCAGCTCTTCTGGTCAGTGATCCTCCTGCTAGTCCTGTGGGTACTGTGAGTATAACTTTTTTTTTTTTTTTTTTCCGTATCCCCTGTCCATTTTTACACCTCATCCGTCCGTGCGTCCCGCCAAGCGCTGATCAGGGATGCAGATAACGGATCTGCATCCCTGCTCAATTTTTGGCGTGACTTTTTTCCGTATCCCCGACGCTTTTTGTATCGCATCCGTCCGTGCGTCCCGCCAAGCGCTGATCAGGGATGCAGATAACGGATCGGCATCCATGGTCAATTTTTGGCGTGACTTTTTTTTCCGTATTCACGACGCTTTTTGTATCGCATCCGTCCGTGCGTCCCGCCGAGCGCTGATCAGGGATGCAGATAACGGATCGGCATCCCTGCTCAATTTTTGGCGTGACTTTTTTTTCCGTATCCCCGACGCTTTTTGTATCGCATCCGTCCGTGCGTCCCGCCAAGCGCTGATCAGGGATGCACATAACGTATCTGCATCCATGGTCAATTTTTGGCGTGACTTTTTTCCGTATTCACGACGCTTTTTGTATCGCATCCGTCCGTGCGTCCCGCCAAGCGCTGATCAGGGATGCACATAACGGATCGGCATCCATGGTCAATTTTTGGCGTGACTTTTTTCCGTATTCACGACGCTTTTTGTATCGCATCCGTCCGTGCGTCCCGCCGAGCGCTGATTAGGGATGCAGATAACGGATCGGCATCCCTGCTCAATTTTTGGCGTGACTTTTTTCCGTATTCACGACGCTTTTTGTATCGCATCCGTCCGTGCGTCCCGCCGAGCGCTGATTAGGGATGCAGATAACGGATCGGCATCCCTGCTCAATTTTTGGCGTGACTTTTTTCCGTATTTGCGACGCTTTTTGTATCGCATCCGTCCGTGCGTCCCGCCAAGCGCTGATCAGGGATGCACATAACGTATCTGCATCCATGGTCAATTTTTGGCGTGACTTTTTTTTTTTACGTATCCCCGACGCTTTTTTTTATCGCATCCGACCGTGCGTCCTGCAGCGGCCGATCAGTGCACTGCATCTGTGCGTTTGAAAAGTCAAATGGCGCTCCTTCTCTTCTGAGCCCCGCCATGCGCTCAAACAATTACTTTCCACCACATATGAGGTATCTGCGTACTCAGGAGAAAATGCACAATACGTTTTATGGTGCATTTTTTCCTGTTACCCTTGTGAAAAAAAAGCTACCTAGTTGAAGCAACCGTTTTGTGGTAAAAAAAAAAAAAATTCTTTTCACGGCTCAACGCTATAAACTTCTGTGAAGCCCCCAGGTGTTCAAAGTGCTCACCAAACATCTAGAAAAAATATTTGAGGGCTCTAGTTTCCAAAATGGTGTCACTTGTGGGGGAGCTCCACTGTTTAGGCACCATAGGGGGTCTCCAAACGTGACATGGCGTCCGCTAATGATTCCAACCAATTTTGCTGTCAAATGGCGCTCCTTCTCTTCTGAGCCCCGCCATGCGCCCAAACAATTACTTTCCACCACATATGAGGTATCTGCGTACTCAGGAGAAAATGCACAATACATTTTATGGTGCATTTTTTCCTGTTACCCTTGTGAAAAAAAAAGCTACCTAGTTGAAGCAACCGTTTTGTGGTAAAAATTTTTTTTTTTCTTTTCACGGCTCAACGCTATAAACTTTTGTGAAGCCCCCAGGGGTTCAAAGTGCTCACCAAACATCTAGAAAAATTATTTGAGGCCTCTAGTTTCCAAAATGGGGTCACTTATGGGGGAGCTCCATTGTTTAGGCACCTCAGGGGGTCTTCAAACCCGACATGGCGTCCGCTAATGAGTGCAGCTAATTTTGCGTTCAAAAATTCAAATGGCGCTCCTTCCCTTCCGAGCTCTGCCGTGCGCCCAAACAATTTATTTTTACCACATATGGGGTATCAGCGTACTCAGGAGAACATGCACAATAAATTGTAGGGTGCACTTTCTCTTTTCTCCCTTGTAAAAATGAAAATTTTATGGCTAAAGTAACATTTCTTTGTCGCTCCATTGGGAGACCCAGACAATTGGGTGTATAGCTATTGCCTCTGGAGGCCACACAAAGTATTACACTTAAAAGTGTAAGGCCCCTCCCCTTCTGGCTATACACCCCCAGTGGGATCACTGGCTCACCAGTTTTGTGCTTTGTGCGAAGGAGGCAACACATCCACGCATAGCTCCACTTTTTAGTCAGCAGCAGCTGCTGACTATGTCGGATGGAAGAAAAGAGGACACATATAGTGTCCCCAGCATGCTCCCTTCTCACCCCACTGTATGTCGGAGGTGTTTGTAAGGTTGAGGTACCCATTGCGGGTACGGCGGCAGGAGCCCACATGCTGATTCCTTCCCCATCCCTTTTTACAGGGCTCTGGGTGAAGTGGGATTTACCGGTCTCCAGGCACTGAGACCGTGCTCCATCTACAGCCCCTGGAGAAGATGCTGGATGGAGCGGAGTACATCAGGGACATGGCCCTGCTTCCTCAAGGTACTCTGTGTCCCCGTGCATTTGGCGCTCACACCGCAGCATGCTGGGTGTTGTAGTGCGCCGGGGGACATCAGCGCTGCGGCGCCTGTGCCATGGCCTCATTCAGCTTTGCTGAAGCAGGCTCACTTATGGGAATTGGTCGCGCCGGCCGCTGGGACTGCGGCGCGGCTGGCACTTGTAGTGCGCCGGGGACTTCAGCGCGGCCTGCGCTTTTACGGCGGCCGCGCTGATAACTAGAGTCCCCGGCTTTTGCGGCCTGCTTCCGTTCGTTCCCGCCCCCAGACCTGCCAGTCAGGAGAGGGGCGGGACGCTGGCCACTTCCAGGAATCGGTCGCGCCGGCCGCTGGCAGCGGCGCGGCTGGCACTTGTGGTGCGCCGGGGACTTCAGCGCGGCCCGCGCTTTTACGGCGGCCGCGCTGATAACTAGAGTCCCCGGCTTTTGCGGCCTGCTTCCGTTCGTTCCCGCCCCCAGACCTGCCAGTCAGGAGAGGGGCGGGACGCTGGCCACTTCTATGAATCAGTCGCGCCGGCCGCTGGAACTGCGGCGCGGCTGGCACTTGTGGTGCGCCGGGGACTTCAGCGCGGCCCGCGCTTTTACGGCGGCCGCGCTGTTAACTCGAGTCCCCGGCTTCTGGGCCTAGTCTCCCTTCGTTACCGCCCACAGCCCTGACAGTCAGGGTAGGGGCGTGACGCTGCATAGAGCAGAGCTGAGAGCTGGAGTATGTTTTGCATACTCCACCCCTCTCACTGTGTGCACTGTGAATCCGGATTCCCGCACTTTCTCAGGCACGCCCACGGCTTCCTTCTCTACAAGGACACCGGCAGCCATTAGTGTCAGTTTCTGTACGATACAGAGACAAGTGTGGAAGACCCTGGCATTCTGATAGTCACACAATCGCTGTAACAGGCGTTAAGCAGCACCTGTGGTGCTAACCCCACTAGTGCAGAAGGGCACTTATAGATATGCTTGCACTATATACATTGCACTGTTTGGTCGCACGTTGTATATACCCTCCTGGATTATGCGGAGGAGTTATCAGCATATTCTCTGTGTAAAACAAAGGTGCAGAACCACATGTTTTTCTATACAGCTGGTACAGCATGTACGGCTATACGGCCGGCAGGTACATAGACTCCCATTGTATGCACTAATGGCCAGGGGATGAGGACGGTGTCTGCAGTATTTACTGACAGTTTTTCTGAGACTATGGCTATGATACTAGAAGCCTAGCAGTCCGGACATGTCTCTCACAATATGGGCACTGTTGAATCATTGATCCATGGCCCCCCTCAGTGTGAATAACTAACAGCTCCGGGAATGTCACACGCATCCCAGAGTCACGGCTCTGCACGGACGTCAGTCCCAGACAGCCTAAGTGGGCTCGCTATGAGCGGCCTCGGTTTCATCAGGGTCCTAACAGAAGGACTCGCTGTGTAAGGAGGCGGAAGTAGCGGCTCAGGATTCTGATCCTGAGACCGCTCTCAATCTGGATACACCTGATTGTGACGCCATAGTAAATAATCTTATAGCGTCCATCTATAGAATGTGGGTTATTTCTCACAGCTCCTCCAGTGGAGGAGTCAGCTTCACGTATTTTTCTGGACCACTCTGCCTTCAGAAAGGCAGTCCAGGAACACCACGCTTATCCAGATATGCGCTTCTCCAAACGGCTTAGGATACACGTTATCCCTGTCCCCTGACTTGGTCAAGGACTGGACCCAATGTCCCGAGCGGCATCCTCCAATCTCCAGGCTTGTAGCTAGATCCATAGTTGCAGTGGGAGATGGAACTGCAAACTCAAAGATGCCACTGACAGACAGATGGATCTCTGGCATTCTCTCCCTTGGGGCACTCCAAGCTATTTCAGCTTGTCTTACACAGATTGACACGGTTACACGTACATCTGTGCCGCAGGTGGCATCCTTAACCTCTCAAATGTCTGCATTTGTTTCTTACGCGATTCAGGTTGTCCTGGACTCTGCGAACCGTGCGGCGGTAGCCTCCGCTACTCCGTGTTTTTAAGCAGAGCCTGGTCTGCTCGTTAAGTGAATGGAAGGCAGATTCTGCTTCCAAAAAAGGTTGCCTAACCAGTTGCCTTTTTCTGCTGACCGACTGTTTGGTGAGCGTTGGATGTAACCATCAAACAGTCCAGGGGTAAGGATTCATCCTTTCCTCAGCCCGGACACAACAAACCCCAACAGAGCAAGAGGCAGTCGGGGTTTTCGGCCTTTTCGAGGCTCGGGCAGGTCCCATTTTTCCTCGTCCAATGTGGACTCAAAAGGATCAGAGGAGCTAAGATTCTTAGCGGGCTCAGTCTCGCCCAAAAAAGCGACAGTCTGAAAACCCGCTTCCAAGGCGGCTTCCTCATGACTTGCGGCCTCGGTCGGTAGCAGGCTCTCCCGCCTTGGCGATATTTAGCTGCCATAGGTCAATGACCATTGAGTGTGAGACATTCTGTCTCACGGGTACAGGATAGAGCTCACTTCTCGTCCTCCAACTCGATTCTTCAGAATTTCTCCACCTCCCGGCCGGGCCGCTGCTCTTCTGCAAACAGGGTGCACTCTATAGGCAGAAAGAGTGATGACCCCCGTTCCTCTTCAGGAACAAGGTCACGGTTTTTACCCCAAATTCTTTGCGGTACCTATAACAACGGGCCGTTCCGTCCCGTTCTGGATCTAAAAATGCTCAGCAAGCTCGTGGACACCAGGCGGTTCCGGATGGAATCCCTCCGCCATGTCATCGCCTCAAGGTCCCAAGGATATTTCCTAGCATCATTAGGCATCAAGGATGCTTATCCACACGTGCCGATTGATCCAGAGCACTAGCGTTTCTACACTTCGTTATAGGAGACGAACACCCTCTGTTCGTAGCTCTACCTTCCGGCTAGCGACAGTCCAACTGGTCTTCGCCAAGGTCAGGGCAGCAGTAGTCACAGTCCTGCACTCTCAGGGTCACTCTGTGGTCCCGTATTTAGACGATCTACTTGTCAAGGCACTCTCTTAGGAAACATGCCAACACTGCCCGAACGTTGCGCTGGAGACTCTCTAGAGTTTTGGGTGGATCATCAACTTTGTAAAGTCAGATCCGACCCCGACCCTATCGATAACATATCTAGGCATAGAGTTTCTTACTCTCTCAGCGATAGTGAAGCTGCCGCTAGACAAACAGCATTCACTACGGGCTGCAAGCTCTTCTTTAAGAACCAGTCGCACACGTTGAGACGCCTCATGCACTTCCTACGTAAGATGGTAGCAATGGAGGCAGTTCCTTTCGCGCAGTTTTACTGCGTCCACTACAATGGGACATTCTCCGCCAATGGGACGAGGAGTCGACGTCCCTCAACAGAGTCGTCGTTCTTTCTCAGGCGGCCAAGGAATCTCTACGGTGGTGGCTTCTTCTCACCTCTTGGTCAAAAAGAAGGTCCTTCCTATCCCCGTCCTGGGCGATAGTTACGACAGACGCGAGTCTATCAGGGTGGGGAGCAGTTTTTCTCCACTACAGCGCTCAGGGTACGTGGACTCAGCAAGAGTCCACTCTTCAGATCAATGTTCTTGAACACAGAGCAGTGTATCTTGCCCTACAATCCTTCCAACAGCGGCTGGAAAGCAAGCATATCCGACTTCAGTCGGACAGCTCCACAGCGGTGGCATACATCAACCACCAAGGAAGAACGCGCAACCGGCAAGCCTTCCAGGAAGTCCGGCAGGTTCTGATGTGGGTGGAAGACACGGCATCCACCATATCCACAATTCACATCCCAAGTGTGGAAACTAGGAAGCTGACTTCCTAAGTCGCTGAGGTGTGGCCGAAAGAGTATGGTCTCCTCACCCGGACGGGTTTCAGGAGATCTGGCGCCGCTGACAGAGGCCGGACGTCGATCTAATGGCGTCACGGCACAACAACAATGTGCCAGCTTCATGGCACGGTTTCACAATCATCGAGCTCTGGCGGCAAACGCCTTAGTTCAGCATTGGTCGCAGTTCCAGCTACCTTAGGTGCCACCTCTGGCATTGTTGCCCAGAGTACTGCGCTAGATCAAGACCGACTGCGGCCGCGCCATCCTCGTCGCTACAAATTGGCCGAGGATGTTGTGGTACTCGGTTCTGTGGTGCCTCACGGTAGGCTAACCGGGGGCACTACCAGACCAATCAGACTGGCTGTCTCAAGGGCCATTCTTCCATTTGAATTCTACGGCCCTCAACCGGATGGTGTGGCATTGAGTCCTGGAACCTAGTGTCGTCAGGATTACCTCAGGACGTGGTTGCCACCATGAGACAGGCTAGCATACCAACGTCCGCCAAGATTGACCACAGGACGTGGAAGATGTTCTTATCTCGGTGCTCGGCGCAGGGTGTTTCTCCCTGGCCGGTTGCATCGTCTATGTTTCCTTCCTTCCTGCAATCTAGGTAGGAAAATGGGTTGTCGCTCAGTTCCCTTTAGGGACAAGTCTCAGCGCTATCTGTATTTTTTCAGAAACGACGACTTCCTCAGGTACGCACGTTCCTACGGGGAGTTTGTCTTCTCAGCACTCCGTACAAGCGGCCGTTAGAGCCCTGAGATCTGAACAAGGTTCTAATTGCTCTCCAGATGCCGCCTTTCGAGCCTTTGAAGGATGTCTCCCTTCCCGTTTTTCACGGGAAGTGGCCTTCTAGTAACGGTCTCGTCTCTTAGGAGAGTTTCCGAGCTAGCAACGCTCTCATACAAACTCCCTTCCTGGTCCTTCACCAGGACAGGGTAGTTCTGCGTCCGGTTCCGGAATTTCTCCCTAAGGTGGTATCCCATTTTCATATCAATCAGGATATCACCTCACCTTCTTTGTGTCCTCGTCCAGTCCATCAATTTCAGAAAGATTTGCAATCTGTTGGTTCTGGTGAGAGCACTCAGGTTCTACTTCCCGCATGGCGCTCCTGCGCCACCCGGATGCACTCTTTGTCCTTGTCGCTGGTCGGCGTAAACAGTCGCAAGCTTCCAGATCCACCCTTGCTCGGGGGCTCGAGGAACCAATTCTTGAAACCTACAGTTCTACTGGGCTTCTGGTTCTCTCAAGGCCGAAGGCCCATTCTACCAGAGCCGTGGGTGCATCCTGGGCATTACGGCACCAGGCTACGGCTCAGCAGGTGTGTCAGGCACCCACCTGGTCGAGTCTACTTACTTTTACCAAGCATTATCAGATGCATACCTACGCTTCGGCAGACGCCAGCCTAGGTAGATAAGTCATTCAGGCGGCGGTTGGCCACCTGTAGGAGAGGGCCGTTTGACGGCCCTATCATGAGGTATTCTTTTACCCACCCAGGGATTGCTTTTGGACATCCCAATTGTCTGGGTCTCCCAATGGAGCGACAAAGAAGAAGGGAATTTTGTTTACTTACCGTAAATTCCTTTTCTTCTAGCTCCAATTGGGAGACCCAGCACCCGCCCTGTTTTCTCGGGGTTTTTCTGTTTTTTCGGGTACACATGTTGTTCATGTGGTATGGTTCAGTTCTCCGATGTTTCCTCGGATTGAATTGGTCTTTAAACCAGTTATTGGCTTTCCTCCTTCTTGCTTTGGCACTAAAACTGGTGAGCCAGTGATCCCACTGGGGGTGTATAGCCAGAAGGGGAGGGGCCTTACACTTTTAAGTGTAATACTTTGTGTGGCCTCCAGAGGCAATAGCTATACACCCAATTGTCTGGGTCTCCCAATTGGAGCTAGAAGAAAAGGAATTTACGGTAAGTAAACAAAATTCCCTTCTTTTGTGTTAAAAAGTAAAATTTTCATTTTTTCCTTCCACATTGCTTTGGTTCCTGTGAAGCACCTAAAGGGTTAATAATCTTATTGGATGTGGTTTTGAGCAGTGTGAGGGGTGTAGTTTTTAGAATGGGGTCACTTTTGGGTATTTTCTGTCACCTCGGCCTCTCAAAGTCACTTCAAATGTGATGTGGTCCCTAAAAAAATTATTTTGTAAATTTTGTTGGAAAAATGAGAATTTGCTGATGACCTTTGACCCCTTCTAACTTCCTAACGGAAAAAAAATTTGTTTCGAAAATTGCGCTGATGTAAAGTAGACAAGTGGGAAATGTTATTTAGTAACTATTTTGTGTGACATATCTCTCAGATTTATGGGCATAAATTTTCAAAGTTTGAAATTTGCGAAATTTTCGCCAAATTTCCTAAATTTTCACAAATAAACGCAAAAAATATCGGCCTAAATTTACCACTGACATGAAGCACAATATGTCACGAAAAAACAATCTCAGAATCGCCAGGATCCGTTGAAGCGTTCCAGAGTTATAACCTGTCAAAGTGACACTGGTCAGAATTGCAAAAAATGGCCCGGTCATTAGGGTGTTTTAGTGGCCGGGGGTGAAGGGGTTAATATGGCTTCAGTGGGGGTGCTTAAAGTCTATATTATTCGTGACGCCACCTGTGGTTTGCGGATATTAAGCCGCCGCTGCTGTGTGGGGCCTCCGGGGCTGGTGGAATGGCAGCTTGGATGGTCCTGCTCCCCACAGGTGGAACGGTGCCCCAGGGCAACAGTTGGTGTTTGTAAGAGTCTATGCAGTGATGGAAGTCTATGCAGTGCAGATGAAATAACAGAGGAAACACCAAGGGTGCAGTTTCAAGTTGTTTATTCACAATTCCTGGTTTATGGCGCACTGTGCCTTTGGACGGCTGGAACCCCCTTTCAGGGATCTCCGCTGATCCCGGGTAGATCTAGGAATAAAAGCCGGTGCACCCTTCTATTGTGTTCCTCTCTTCAGCTGTCTTCTAAACCTTGCCTTTGCTGGATGAACCTGGCTTGGCCTCCACCACAGCCTCCGGATAAGGGGCTAGCCTAGCTGGAACTTCACCCTCTTCCCAGAGGTTCTGCAGTGGGCTGTGGCCCTGGGCGCTTGCAGCCACCCTGGACCTCTGTTTTCACTTTTGGAATTGACTTCTCTTCCTCCAGTTTCTAGGGACCGTCCCCTGTCTGCAGCTTGATCCCTCCACCTGATCTTTCTGTGGAACAGGCCCTGTGCTTGGAAGCAGTTCAGTGGCCCTGGAATCCCTTTTGTCTTTCTCGGTTGTGGTGTCACCTTGACCTAGCTGGGTCCCAGGGTCTTCACCAGGAAGCGTCACTTTCTCCTTCTTGCTCCTGACTGACTAGAGCACTTCTCTCAGCTCTCCAACTTCTCACTTCACACTCTAACTTCAACTTCAGACTCTCTACACTTGACCTTCTTCTTTCTTCTCTACTCTCGACTGGCTCCTCCCACCCACCCAGTTGCTAGGCCCCACCCAATGGGTGAAGGGATGGGTCTTATGCCCCCCATCATACAGCATGGGGGTGGCTGCCACTATCCCCGGTCCCAAAATATGCCTAACAATGGGTGTAGTGCAGATTTGCCTGTGGACCGGCGTTTACTCCTTTCCTTACCCAGGATGGGACATCACACCTCTGGCTGGGGTGCAATGTTCCTGTGGTGACAGAAGCCTCAGGGGCGCCACACAGTTTCTGTCCCAATCCATGGAAAAACTGTCACAGAACCTGGTTCTGGCTATGCAATGTCGTCCTCCACACCCTTCTGGGCCCTTGGACGGAACACAGCCTGAGGATACCCCTATGGAGGATCCTTCTGAGGTAATCCGGGCACATGCTTCACCGGTTGCAGGGATCAGGAAAAGAGCCGGCCGGGTGTCTCCAGCACTCTCTCATGGCCCCATGACTCTCCCTCGGGAGCACACAGGACAGGCTCTCCCACACACTCCACGGCTTCTGAAGAGCTGGAGGAGGGAGAATGCTGTTTGTACCAGGAGGATTCCTTGGTTTCATCCTCCCCAGATGATCAAACTGCAATAGACTCCTTTTATAGCAGCAGTCAACCAAACACTGCATGTGGAGGATCCCCCATCCACTACCACTGACCATGTGGTCTCCTTTAACAGGGCAAGCAAACCCCAAAAGGTTTTCGCTGATAACCTACAGTTTCAGAATATCCTCACAAAGCAAAGGGAGAAGCCTGACAGGCGCTTCGGTAACCGAAAACTCATGGAGTCACGGTACCCTTTTGCCTCACCTGCCCCTAAGGGCTGGGCCGATCCGCCCTCGGTCGACCCCCCCCGCCCGGTCTCCCGCATTACCACAAACACGCTCCTCTCTTTACCCGATGGTTCCTCCATCAAGGACCCGACAGACAGACAGGTGGAACACCTCGCCCGCTCTGCTTTTTGAGGCTGCAGGTTCCTCCCTCTCGCCCTCCTTTACCTCTGTGTGGGTCGCAAAGGCGATCTCGGTCTGGGCAGAATCCCTTAACACTTCGCTTGAGGAATCCCAGTTCCCTCATACCTTCACAGAGGTAACAGCTCAAAATTGCCGCTGTGGCAGAGTACCTCATGCAGGCCTCCATGGACGCTGCTTCCTGCGCAGCGTTTGCCGCCTCAAATACCATAGCCATCCGTAGAGCTCTCTGGCTCTGACAATGGCGAGCGGACTCTGCCTCCAAGAAGTCTCTCACGGGCCTTCCCTTTTTTCCAGACCGATTGTTTGGCGAACGTCTGGACAAGCTCTTTTCTGACGCCACGGGAGGAAAGAGTACCTCCTTCCTTCAGCTGAAGTCAAGGACAACCTTCACCAGACGTCCACAGTCCTCGTTCCGCTCCTTTCGGAACTCATTTAGTTGGTCGATATCCCGTGCTGTCCCCGCCGCCAGCCGCGGACTACGCAGGGACCGACCTTCTCAGCTCTCCCCGAAACCCACTTCGACATGGCAGCCTAGACCGAAACAGTCCAGGACTACGGAGACTCGTCCACGACGTTTTTCTCCCCTCATGACTCCTTCGGCGCCCCGGAAGACACACTCATTGTAGGAGGTCGACAGTGGCTCTTTTCAACACATCTGGGCTGCCGCCTCAGACGACAAATGGGTGCGAGACCTTGTGTCTTCCGGTTACCAGGACCCGACCCCCGAGTCGGTTCTTTCTCTCAAACCCCCAAAGACTCGAAAACGACGCAATGTTTTTTTTATCAGCAATCCACTTGCTCCAAACTGCAGGAGTGATAATACCTGTCCCGGACGACGTGAAGTTCAGGGGTTTTTATTCCAACCTCTTTGTGGTCCCCAAAAAGGATGGGTCAGTTCGACCCATCCTGGACCTCAAACATCTGAACAAACATGTGCACGTATGGAGTTTCAGAATGGAGTCCCTAAGGTCCATTATTGCATCCATGGTTGAAGGGGAATTCCTCGCCTTAGTCATCAAGGCCCCCTCCTCCCGCGACTGCTCAACCAGCGTACAGATCACTGTGGACACCCTATCCCGCTTAGGGTGGCTAGTGAATCTAGACAAATCATCCCCGATCCCATCACAATCCTTCACCTTCCTGGGCATGTCCCTGGACACCCGTCGGGGCTTGATCTATCTCCCCCTGGACAAGGCGATCGCTCTTCAACGAGCGGTACGCTGCCTTCTACGTCCTCCGTCTCGCTCCAATCGATTCAGCATGAAGGTGCTCGGCAGGATGGTGGCGGCTATGGAAGCAGTACCCTTTGCTCAACTGCACCTCCGCCCACTGCAGCTAGCCCTTCTAGCGGCCTGGGACAAGAGCCCCTTCTCCCCGGACAGACATCTTCACCTGACGCCTTCAGTCAGGTACGCATTCCGCTGGTGGCTTCGGTCCTCATCCCTATCGAAGGGGAGATCTTTTTCTCCCAGCGAACTGGCTGGTCCTGACCTCGGACGCCAGCCTCCTAGGCTGGGGAGCAGTGTACCGGCACCACACTGCTCAAGGACGTTGGATGCCCCAGGAGTCTTCCCTACCCATAAACATCCTGTAAATCTGCGCGCTCTTCCTCGCGCTCAGGGCATTCTGCCCTCTGCTAGCGGGTCATCAGATTCGAGTCCAATCGGACAATGCGAGAGCTGTAACCTACATCAATCGCCAAGGGGTATACCTGCAGCAAGGCAGCTTATCTCGAGGCCCACAGGATCCACAGCTGGGCCGAATTGACAGGGTCAGTGATATCAGCGGTACACATACTGGGAGTAGATAACTGGGCAGCAGACTTCTAAGTCGCCAAGGCCTGGCCGCTGGAGAGTGCTCTCTCCACTTAGAAGTGTTCCTACACATCTGCACTCGCTGGGGTACACCAGACGTGGATCTAATGGCCTCAAGGTTGAACGTAAAGGTACCCGCATTCATAGCCAGGTCACGCGATCCGCAGTCCATCGGCGCGGATGCTCTAGTCTGCTCCTGGCTCCACTTCCGCCTGCCTAACATATTTCCACCCCTACCTCTGCTGCCGCGGGTAATCAGGAAAATCAAAGCAGAGGAAGTCCCGGTGATACTGATAGCACCGGACTGGCCCAGGCGCGCCTGGCACGCCGAATTAGTACAAATGCTCGTAGACGTACCGTGGCGCCTTCCAGACATCCCAGACTTGCTGACCCAGGGGCCCATTTCCCATCAGAACTCCAGAGCCCTGAATCTGACGGCATTGCCATTGAGACCTGGGTATTAACAAGAGCAGGATTCTCCCCTGCGGTTATCTCCACCATGATCAGCGCCCGAAAGCCTGCTTCATCCTGCAGTTACCACCGTACGTGGAAAATCTTCCTTTCATGGTGCAGGGAAACTAACGTCCAGCCTCTGCCTCTGGCCACCCCCAGAATTCTCGATTTTCTGCAGGTTGGCTCTCAGTTCCCTTAAAGGACAGGTCTCGGCTCTCTCAATCTTCTACCAATGCCGCCTGGCTCAAAAATCGCAGGTCAATACCTTCCTCCAGGGCGTTTCCCATCTAGTTCCCCCGTACAAACATCCGCTGGAACCATGGAACCTCAATCTCGTTCTGGACGGTCTCCAGAGGTCCCCCTTTGAACCTCTCAAGGAATTTTCCCTTGCTTTTCTGTCCTGGAAGGTAACATTCCTAGTGGCAATTACGTCCATCAGACGGGTTTCAGAGCTAGCAGCACTCTCTTGCCGCGAGCCTTTTCTGATTTTTCACCAGGACAAGGTGGGTCTGCGCCCCCTTCCGGATTTTCTTCCAAAGGTTCCTACCCCGTTTCATTTGAACGAGGACATTGTTCTGCCTTCCTTTTGTCCACACCCAGTTCATAGGGTGGAAAGGTCTCTGCATTCGTTAGACCTCTCAGATATTGCATATCCAGGAAAGCCCCTTTTAGGAAAACGGACTCTTTGTTCGTCATTCCTGAGGGGCCTAAGAAGGGACAGGCAACTTCAAAGGCGACTCTGTCTCGCTGGATTCGCTCTGCGATCCAGGAAGTCTACCGCTTGCAACTCAAGCCCATTCCTAGTGGGCTACGGGCGCATTCCACGCGAGCAGTTGGCGCTTCGTGAGCCATTCGGCATCAGGCTTCAGTGGAACAGGTGTGTAAGGCTGCGACCTGGTCTAGCCTACATACGTTTTCAAAGCATTACAGAGTCCATGCCCAGGTTTCAACTGAGGCAAATCTGGGTAGGACAATTCTGCAAACGGCAGTAGAGCACCTTCTCTCAGTAGGTGCTCCAGGCTGTCTGGGACTGGTTCCTAGTCCTTGGGTTGCGTTGTCTTGTTTTTATGTTTCCCACCCATGGACTGCTTTAGGACGTCCCATGGTCCTGTGTCCCCCAATGAGGCGTCAGAGAAAAACGGATTTTTGTGTATTCACCGTAAAATCGTTTTCTCTTAGCCATCATTGGGGGACACAGCACCCACCCTGTTGCCCTGTTGGGCCTTGGTTCTCTCAGTACCTTATTTGGTTATGACTCTTCTTTTCTCATGTTCCTCTGTTGAGGTAAGTTTTTACTGGCTTTTTTTCTTTACTGCTTCTGTACTAAAACTGAGGCTGCCTGGCCCGACCAGGGGGTGTACTGCAGAGGAGGAGCTATGCTTTTGCATCTACTTAGTGTCCTCCTATGGATAGGTACCGTGTTTCCCCGAAAGTAAGACAGTGTCTTACATTCTTTTTACCCCCAAAAGTCCCACTATGTCTTACTTTCGGGATATGTCTTATATTGGAAAAAAATCCCACAGCAATCGCAGCAAGTCTCCATGCAATGTACCGTATGGGGACTTGCCGCGATTGCTGCACATGAGGGCACTGAGGCTGCGTGTTTTTGTATGTTGTCCGTGGTCCTGATGGACCACGGACAACATTACTGCAACATTTCTCGGTGGCCGAGCGTTCGGCTGAGCGCCCGACCGCCGGCATGTGACAGCTCTCAGCTGAGCGCTCGGCTGCCGGCGTGTCAGGGCGCTCAGCTGGGCGCTTGGCCGGTACTGTAAAGAAGAACTGGGCGCTCGGCCGCCGGCATGTCAGGGCACTCAGCTGGGCGCTCGGCCGCCGGCATGTCAGGGCGCTCAGCAGGGCGCTCGGCCGCCGGCATGTCAGGGCACTCAGCTGAGCGCTCGGCCGCCGGTGTGTCAGGGCACTCAGCTGGGCACTCGGCCGCCGGCATGTCAGGGCGCTCAGCTGGGCGCTCGGCCGGTACTGTAAAGAAGAACTGGGCGCTTGGCCACCGGCATTTCAGGGCGCTCAGCTGGGTGCTCGGCCGTCGGCATGTCAGGGCGCTCAGCTGGGCGCTCGGCCGGTACTGTAAAGAAGAAGAAGAAAAAAAAAATAACGCTTTCCGTTTACTATGTCTTATTTTCGGGGTACGTCTTACATTAGCCGCCCCCCCAAAACCCCCACTATGTCTTACTATCGGGGGTGTCTTACTATCGGGGAAACACGGTAGCATAACACCCATGGTCCTGTGTCCCCCAATGATGGCTAAGAGAAAACGATTTTACGGTGAGTACACAAAAATCCGTTTTTTACCAACCCAGTGATACCAAGTATCGTTATTTTCCTAAACTTTAGGCGCCCCCCCAGAACCACCCCATGCTCTGTAGATCGGTATCTTGCACTTTTCTTATTTAATCAGTGGAGCAGCAAAAACAAACCTTAAGTGTAACCCTAATATATTTTTTTTAAGGCAGCCACTAAAATGTGATAAATCTTTTAGAAGTCTGGTCTGGACACCCTGTGCTAGGTATAGCAGATGCTTTGCTGCCTCATAACATCCGGCCTCTTCCTCCAGTGGCCGAGATTAGAGAATTCTCAGATCCAGCGCATTAAACTCCTTTGATTGCTGCGGTCAATATTCACTGCAGCATTTAAGTGATTTTAAAGGGAGGGGTTGGGGTGCTGATTTGCTACCCTGGCAGCTAGAGATCCTCAGTGTCCTCTAGGTCTGCCAGGTTATTACAGGCTGACGTCCGAGATCGGCATATTGGTCTGCACTACATACTTTAGGTTGTAGAGTTTACAGTAATTGATGTGAATAATACAGTCTCCTTCAGAAGCTTTATATTTTAATTTATTGATTTCTTGCTGTGGCTAGCGTATTTGACGTACTTTAATGATTTTTGGCGTCTGCTGTTGCAGGGTTGTGCCCCACCTCCAAAAAATGGGGTTGAACAGAAGCGACCTGGACGTCCCCTGAACATCACAGCTCTGGTCCGCCTGTCATCTGCTGTTCCTAACCAAGTCTCTATCTCCTGGGCCTCAGAGATTGGAAAGGTGGGTGAGTTCCTAGCAGCGTTACTTACAAATTTTGGATGGTCATGATCTGTATAAACGCTACGGCTTCATATGTTGAACGTACAAATTTAAGTAGTTGTTTTTCTTAACCAAGTGCCGTTTTTTTCCTCCATAGAATTATTCGATGTCTGTGTATCTGGTCCGGCAGCTGACGTCAGCGGTGTTATTACAGAAGCTAAAGATGAAAGGCATCAGGAATCCAGATCACTCCAGGGCACTGAGTAAGTGTACGCACATCGTATCAAGTCCTCGATTTCCCGTCCCCTTGTTAGTCTTTGTTTAACCTTTTAATGATCGCGGGCGGTAAAATTACGTCGTAGCGGTCATAGGGGTAATCAGCGCACATCTCAGCTGATTTATACAGCTGAGATGTGTGCCTGCTAGGCACGAGCGGAATTGTTATCCGCCCGTGCCGTTTAACCCCTTAAATGGCACATTCAATAAGTGACAGCGCCATTATAATTGCGAGCGCGGTGAAAATTTAGATACCACCGATACCGGAAGTTACCTGGTGTGATCACGTGACTTCCGGTGGTTGTCATGGTAGCACAGGGTCATGTGATGACTCCTGTAGCTCACATGACTCACTTACTGTTTCACCTGGCCCAGAGCTGGGTGAGACAGAAAATGAGCATATCTGCTGTTCACAGCTGTGTAGCTGTGATCAGTAGATATGTAAGAGCGGTCAGACTGCTGATCCATAAAGTCCCCTAGGGGACCTAGTAAAATAAAAAAAAAAGTTTTAAAAAAACCTAAAAGTTCAAATCAGCCCTCATTCGCCCCATTAAAAACTAAAGGGTTAAAAAACTACACATATTTGGTATCGCCGCGTTTAGAAATGCCTGAACTATCAAAATATAAAATCAATTAATTTGATCGGTAAACAGCGTAGCAGCAAAAAAAATTCCAAACGCCAAAATTCCTTTTTTTGGTCGCCACAAAGTTTACGCTAAATGCAATAACAGGCGATCAAAACTTAGCATCTGTGCAAAAAAGGTACCATTAAAAACATCAGCTCGAGACGCAAAAAATAAGCCATCACTGAGCCATAGATAACAAAGGATGAGAACGCTACTGGCCACGGAATATGGCTTGAAATGTACGCCACTTTTTTCGGACAAACTTCTGATTTTATTTTTTAACCCCTTAGAGACAAGTAAATCTATACATGTTTGGTGTCTACGAACTCGCACCGACCTGAGGCATCACACCCACACATCAGTTTTACCATATAGTGAACACCGTGAATAAAATATCTCAAACAGTGCAATTGCACTTTTTTTTTTTTTTGCAATTTTTCCCCATTTGGACCTTTTTTTTGCCTTTTTCCAGTACACTATATAGTAAAACTCATGGTGTCATTTAAAAGTACAGCTAGTTCCGCAAGAAAACGAGCCCTCACATGACCATATTGGCCGAAAATAAAAAAAAGTTACATCTCTGGGAAGAAGAATGGCAAAAAAAACGGAAAGCGAAAAATCGGCCGGTCGTAAAGGAGGTAACTTTACTTGTCTGCTACTTCATTGAAAGCCTATTAAAACGATAGAGTCGGCCCAGAGCTGTGCTTGATTTATGTTATTCCCCTGGACTTTGAATGGTGCGGCACCACATGCTGCATTCATACTCCAGTTCTGCGTGGAGAAGGAAGAGGGTGGGATACACGATCCAGACCTGTAGATTTATGATAAATATCAATTCTATTTCATTTTTTCTGGCCTTGTAGTAAAAGAAAAGCTAACGGCAGATCCCGACAGTGAGATTGCCACCACTAGCTTACGCGTTTCATTGATGTGCCCTGTAAGTACCGCCGTGCAGTAAGTATATCTCTTATTCTAACCATCATGTGTGTCTTTCAGTCAACCTCCTGTTATGGCAGATTATTCAGGAAATTAAGTTTAGAGATATAAAGTGCCCAAATTTGTACTAGTTGTCTCAATTGACATCCTCTTTCTTTATCGTTCCTATGGGAGACCCAGACCATGGGGTGTATAGCTACTGCCTCCGGAGGACACACAAAGTTACTACACTCAAAACGTGTAGCTCCTCCCTCCTAGCATATACACCCCCTGCTAGCCAGTCCTAGCCAGTTTAATGCTTTGTGTTTCAGGAGGTCACACACACATGCATTCTCTGATTTTGATTTTTGATTTTTCCTTTTGGACAAAGATTTGGAAGAAAAGCGGGTCCAGTCTGGACTCCCGGCATGCCCCTTCTCACCCCACTGGGCGGTGCTGTTAAGGTTGATTTCAGGGCTGTATCCCTCTCATGCCGCGCTCCTTCACCATCCCATGCTGGGGCTCTGGCTTGAAGTGGGAGCCAACACGGTTCTCACTGCTTTGCAGGAGACCGGTCTCCATCCGCAGCCCTTTTGCAGGACCCTGCTGGACGGAGCTATCATCCCCCAGGAACCTGGCAACCTGCGTCTCAAGCTAAGTATATGAGACGTTATTACCACAGAAAGTGGTCTTTCCAGGGGTCCTTTATGTTTATTTATTGGGGGAGTGTGTTTTATGTTTGGTGTTAACATTTCCGGCCGGTTCTCCAGTTTTCACTGGAGAACCGCGCCGATGGTGCCTGCACGCCGGCCGCATGTTTTACTCTAGGCCCCGGCTTCGCCTGAGGCCTAGTTTCGGTTTCCACTGTCTCTGCATGTCAGTCTTGCAGAGAGGCAGTGTAGCTCCGCCCAGCGGCTGCGCAGCACAGGGGAAGGGACACTCCTCATTGAGGAAGGATTCCCTCCCCTGGCTACCTCACTGAGGGAATCCTTTTGCCGCTCTAAGAGTAGGCCCAGCCCCCTCTCCTCGCTCCGGTCGCCATTTTCTCGGCGTTCTCTGTGCCTGCATAGGCACAGAGATTCCACAGTGTGACAAGTGGGGACCTGGGCTGAGGGACCAGGGGGCACAGACATGTCTGTTTAAACGATTGGCAGCCACAACCTCCGGTTGTGCAGCTGCTTGTTTTATCGGTTTATATATGCTGGGGGCCAGTCTTGACAGAGCCCCCACCTCTGCAGCATGTCTCACAGAGCAGGGCTGCAGGTTGTTTTTATTATGCACTGCAGGTAGTCTCGTACGGCTGTACCGAGCTCATAACCATGGTGGCCCCTCAGCTTGGAGGCAGAGCCGAATGATTGCTAATTAGTGGCCCCTCCATCTGCTCCGGTTTCGGTGGCTGACCCCTGAGGGAATCCTATTTCCAGGGGTCGGCTGTCCTGGCATCTGCTGAGCATGCAGCTCCCCTCTCAGGGCGTTTTCTGCTTCAGCTCGCTCAATAAAGCTCACAAAGGACTCTCCTTCTGGGCTCAGACCCCGTCCTCCTGACAGGGAGACGCAGGGTCCCCTGTCCTTCCCCGTCCCGCAGCTCCGATTACGAGCTGACTCACTGGACGAGGAGGATGTCTCTACCAGGGGCTCGGACGCTACTTTATGTACATTGATCCGTCCGTACGTGACGCAGAGCCGAATGATTGGATTGCGTCCATTATACTTGTACTGGACCTCCATCCGCCCGTATCAGGGGAGTATTCCCCGCTGGCAGAAAGGCATCAGTATACCTTTAACAGGACGAGGAGTGTGTTCTTTAACCACTCCAGTTTTCAGCCTGCTGCGTCCAAGCTCACAGCCTGTCCTGCAGACCCGAAAGCGGGGTTCTGCGGCCTGTTTCCCCCTCCCATCAGAGGTGGTCAAGGAGTGTACTCATTCGCCAAACGTGGCCCCTCCAGTGTCCAGACTTTCAGCCCGGATAGTTGTATCAGTGGCTGACGGCACCTCTATAGGGCTCCCACGGTACATTAATTTTGTACTGGACCCCAATCCGCCGGAGTTACCTTACCTAGGAGAACACAAAGTGTGTTCCTTAACCACTCCAGTTTTCAGGCCCCTGTGACCAAGCCCAGGGTCCGCTCTGACAGTCGCTTCCCATGAAGCGTGATTCTGAGGACTGTGTTTCCCCTGTCCACCAATGGTGGTCAAGAAGTGGGCTCAGTCACCTCAGGTGGCTCAGCCCGGACCGTTATGTCAGTGGCTGTTAGCTCCTCACTTAAGGTTTTGCGGTCCGCCCGGTTGTCCTTGGGCCAAGTCGGTATTGGGGCGGCAGCAGCTTCGTTCTCCTCAGCTTTACAGCAGTGCGGTTCTTTTGTACCTTCTCTGCTTGTCTGGAGGAGATGCATTCCCTCACAGGGACTCTATGCCCAAAACGGTTGCCTGAACTTCCAGACTTCAGTCTTTTCATCCTATGCCAGGTCTGCCATACTGGACACCGCACGGCGGTGGTCTTGGCTACTTTCCTCGCTATCCGCAGGCTCCTGTGGCTTCGGTAATGGAAAGCAGATGCCTCTATAGGGGTTCCTTGCTGGGCTCCCCTTTGGTGGGACCAGTCTCTTCGGAACCAACTGGATGAAATTCAGGAAGCTCTTGGCGGGGAGAGTTCTTCCTTGCCACAAACCTAAACCAGGGAACCTGTCCAGGACAGGAATCAGTTGAGGTTTTGGTGGTTTCCGTTCCTCCATCTGATCGTCCTCTAGCTCGGCCTTGGTTCATAGAACCAAATAGCTTGAAGCTGCGTCTTCAAAAGACCGCAGGAGATGCTACCACGGAGTCAGCTTCCTCCGAGCTATCTAGCCACGCCAACCACCTCCTTGGTCGGTGGCAGGCTCTCTCCACTTGGCGACGTATGGTTCTACCACGTCTCCGTTCAGTGGGGGCGGGATCATATCTCCCATGGCTACAGGATGGATTTCTGTCCACCCGCCAAACAGATTTTTTTCTGTCACCTCCCGGCTCCAAGGCCGCCGCCTTTTCACAGGCCGTGGCATTTCTTGCAGGCCAATGGAGTAATTGTACCGGTTCTCGACTGGGAACGGTTCTGAGATTTTTGTTCAAATCTATTTCTAGTCCCCGAAGAGGGCGGTGCCTTCCGACCTAGATCTTTAGCTTTTTCAGCATGGTCAGGTGTGGCGTTTTCACATGGAGCCTCGGTCTTGTTCCGTGTGTTTTTTTTCACCGGATCAATCAAGAACCCAAGGAGATTCCCTAGCAGCCATCGGCATCAGAGATGCTTTTCGGCAGGGGTCAATCGCAGTTTCACACCAGCGTTGACTACGTTTTGCCATCGGAGTGGTCCAATTCGTGGCTCTTCCCTTGGGGTTAGCCACGGCCCCTCGAGTATTCTCATTGGGGCTGCTGTGATTAAGGTCCTGCACCCCTAGGGATTGGCAGTGATCGTTTGCCCTGGACGGCCTTCTTCTCGGGGCTTCATCCAGTGCAGACTCTTAGCAGAGTACTTCGCTTACTCTCGCCACTCTAACCTATTCGGGTGGCTTGTCATTCTGTTCAAGTCCACTCTGACTTCGAACCAGAGGTTCTCAGGGACGCAATTCGAGACTCTGTCGGCTCTTGTGAAGCTGCTCTTAGTCGATCAGTAGTCCCTCCGCTGGCGGTCGACGTCGTTCTATCAGACACCAAATACAGGTGCTGGTCAGACGGTGGCGTCAATGGAAGCGATTCCTTGCCCAGTTTCTCCTGCGTCCTCTGAGACTGGATGTTTTCCGCTGTACACGCGAACTCCCTCCTTCCACGGGGTGGTGGCTTTGCCACTGACCAGGGGCTCGTTTTCAGTGGTGGTTTCGGCCACTCTGTCTCAGGGACGCTCCTTCCTGGCCCCGTCCCGGGTGATCCTCACCAGGGTGCTGGTCTTTCCGCCTTGGGAGCAGTATATCTCCACCGTGGAGCGCAGGGCGCTTGGACTCTGTCCGCATCAGCCCTCTGGATCAATAGGCTGGAAATCAGAGCTCTTTTTCTAGCTCTCTAAGCCTTCGCCATCTGTTGGCGGCTAGGCACATTCGAGTCCAGTCGGAAAACGTGACAGCGTTTTCCTACATCGACTTCCAGGGCGGGACACTCAGCCGCCTGGCAATCTTGGCGCCTCAACATTCTTCAGTGGACAAGGGACTCCTAGTCCACCGTATCCGCAGCCCACATCCTAGATGTCAAAACTGCGAGGCAGACTATTTCAGCTGTCCAACCGTGGTCCACAATCCTCAGGTTTTGCGGTAGACACACTGGCTCATGTTTGATCCCAGCTTCGTCCCTACCTCTTGCCCAGAGTCCTGCGCAAGATCAGTAAAGGGGGCCGTCGGGTCATTCTCTTACTCCAGACTGACCCAGGCAGGCTTGGTACCCTGACCTGCTCCTTTTGTCCGTTAGGTTGCCATGGCATCTTCCGGACCGTCCAGACCTTTTCTCAAAAGGTCCGTTTTTTCCGTCAGAATTCTGGATTCTCAGATTGACGGCGTAGCTATTGAGTCCTGGATCTTGGCGACTTCTGGTATCCTTCCTGAAGTCATCTCCGCTATGACTCGAGCTCCAAAGTGTCCTTGGACCTTTTTAGCCTTGCCGACCCTCCTGTCCCTTCCACAGTCCGGTCTACAGCTAGGACTATCCCTCATTAAGGGACAGGTCTCGGCTCTGTCAGTATGTGCCAGCGGCGTATCGTCCGGCTGGCTCCGGTGCGCTCCTTTAAGGGCGCATCTCACATCATTCCGCCTTTCCGGCGGCCTATGGACCTTAATCCGGTCCTCCCGGTTCCCGGAAACCCCCCTTTGCGCCTCTTAGGGAGGTTTCTTTGTTTCATATTTCACAGAAAGTAGTCTTTCTAGTGGCTATAATTTCCCGCCAGGGAGTTCTGGCGGCACTTTCTCTGAGTCACCCCCTTTTTTTGGTCTTTTGCATCAAGACAAGGTGGTCTCCGTCCGACTCCGGACTTTTTTCCCTAAGGTGGTTACAGCTTCCACCTTATCCGGGGCAATTTTCCTGCCTTCCTTTTGTCCGGCTCCTGTTCATCGCTTTGAGGAAGCGTTGCATATCCTGGATCTGGTGAGGGCGCCCCGGATCTATGTGTCTCGCACCGCCGTTATTAGGCGGTGCACCTCTCTCTAGTACTGACTGCTAGTCAGCGTAGCGGTCTCTCGGCATCTAAGCCGACCCTGGTTCGTTGGCTTAGGTCGGCCATTTCCGAGGCCTACAAGTGTACTCAAGTGCCTTCCCCGCCGGGGATTAGAGCACATTTGATCAGACCTGTCGGTGCCTTTTGGGCTTTCACGCCAGGCTACGGCTCAGTAGGTCTGTCAGACTGCAGCTCGAATTAGTCTGCATACTTTTTCGAAGCTCTATCCAAGGCATGCTCTTGCTTTGGCAGACGTGGGCTTGGGCAGACGCATCTTTCAGGCGTCTGTCGCCCATTTGTGAAGTTGGGTTTGCCTGCTTCTCAGTTGTCTGTTTATTCCCACCCATGGACTGCTTTTGAACGTCCCATGGTCTGGGTCTCCCATAGGAACGATAAAGAAAAAGAGAATTTTGTTACTTACCGTAAATTCTTTTTCTTATAGTTCCGTCATGGGAGACCAAGCACCCTCCCTATTGCCTGTTGGCAGGTTTCTTGTTCCGTGTGTCTTCACCGGCTGTTATTGTTGTAGACAGAGGTTCCGGTTCTTCCGGATTTTACTCTGTCTCTTCTTGTGGGTGGATGTCCTCCTTCAGCTTTTGCACTAAACTGGCTAGGACTGGCTAGCAGGGGGTGTATATGCTAGGAGGGAGGAGCTACACGTTTTGAGTGTAGTAACTTTGTGTGTCCTCCGGAGGCAGTAGCTATACACCCCATGGTCTGGGTCTCCCATGACGGAACTATAAGAAAAAGAATTTACGGTAAGTAACAAAATTCTCTTTTTTGTGACCTATTGGGAATTCTACTTTATCGATGTGTTAAAATTGCTTTAGAAAAGTCTTCTTGCTGCAATTTCCATTGTCTCGAAGACATATTCTGGTTGTTTATCAATGATTAACGTTTTTTGTAAATCTTGCACTATTCAGCTTGGAAAAATGAGGCTAACTTTTCCTTGTCGGGCCGTCACCTGCACACATTTGCAATGTTTCGACGCTGCACTTTATCTGCAAATGAATGAAAAGAAACCCACCTGGATCTGCCCTGTGTGTGACAAGAAGGCCAGTTACGAGGGCCTCATATTAGACGGGTATGTACTTTTTTGTTTTTAAGAGGAATCTATCAGGTGCAATATGAACCCAGAACCACAAGCAGTTCTGGGTGCATATTGCTAATCCCTGCCTAACTGTCCCAGGAAATAGTGGCATAGATAAAGAGATCTTTAGAAAAAGTATTTCTAAAGATCTTTTATCATATACTAATGAGGCCAGGGACTAGTCACAAGGGCGTGACTTTCCCTGGCTAGTCGGCCCACTTAGCTTGTTAGTACGCCCCTGTGGGCGTGTTAACATGGAAATCAATTTGCATAGGATGGTCTCGCTGAGCTCTCTGCTGCCATCGCGTCTGAGTCCTGATTTCGGCTCAGTGTACACGGTCCTGGACTTTTGGTCATGTGCACTACATGGGTTTTTGAAGCCAGGACTCGCGCACCCGGTGGTCATGTGCACTATGAAGCCGGGTGCAATGAAGAGATAAGTCTGGGCTAGCTGGCATATGGCAATGTGAGGGTAGGCCTGGTCCAGATGTAATAAGATAATCTGTGTGTGTGTATATAAACAAAGCATAGATGTCGTTGCATAATTATCTGTATGTCTGTATGAAAATCGCATAGACGCCATTATAACTTTAAGACGTGTGATCAAGAATGTGTTAACTAGATAATCAAGCCAGAAGGAACAATGAACAAAGAGGTATTTAGAATATACTGAGAGAATCTGTAATCCGTTAGTTCTATGTGAAATGTGGGATGTGAGATGTGGCAGGTTGACTCCTCATTCTTACTCAGCAACATGTTAAAAAAGAAGTATTCAAACTGGTATTAGGAAGCCAGAAACAGGCTAATGAGGTACTATATGGACATTGCTGGTTATCTCTAACCAATCGGGGACAATGTTGAACTGAATAACTGTGTGTATTTTATAATATACGGATCAGAAGACCATTGAGCTTCTCCCGAATAGAGCCACGTCTCTGTGTGGTTATTTTTCCTCATACATTTATCTGCGCAGATTGATTTGAACTCAGTCTCTGTGACCCTGAAAATCCCAATTTGCGTTTTTCTTTGTCGCTCCTTATTGGGAGACCCAGACAATTGGGTGTATAGCTATGCCTCCGGAGGCCACACAAAGTATTACACTAAAAGTGTAAAGCTCCTCCCCTTCAGCCTATACACCCCCCGTGCTGCCAAGGGCTCATCAGTTTTTATGCTTTGTGCGAAGGAGGCAGACATGCACGCATAGCTCCCCAGCTTAGTCAGCAGCAGCTGCTGACTATGTCGGATGGAAGAAAAGAGGGCCCATAACAGGGCCCCCAGCATGCTCCCTTCTCACCCCACTCTTGTCGGCGGTGTTGTTAAGGTTGAGGTATCCATTGCGGGTACGGAGGCTGGAGCCCACATGCTGCTTTCCTTCCCCATCCCTCAATTAGGGCTCTGGGTGAAGTGGGATCCTTTCGGTCTCCAGGCACAGGAGACCGTGCTCCATCCACAGCTCCTGAGGACCCTGCTGGATAGGAGCCGAGTATCGTTCAGGGACATGGCCCTGCTACTTTGAGGTACTCTGTGTCCCCGTGGGGACCGCGCACAGCAACACTCCAGCATTGCTGGGTGTGCTAGTGCACCGGGGACAGCAGCGCTGGCTGCGTTTGTGCCATTACACACTTCAGCGTCGCTGAGTGTGTTCGTGTAGGGGGACTGCCGCGCTGACCGCCGCTGCCATGGTTATCACTGCGGCGCGGCTGGGACTGTTAGTGCGCCGGGGACTTCCGCGCCGACCGCGCTTATACGGCAGCCGCGCTTATAACTCGAGTCCCCGGCTTTTGCGGCCTAGTCTCGTTTTCTTCCCGCCCCCAGCCCTGCCAATCAGGGGAAGGGCGGGACGCTGTACAGGACGGCAGCACTGAGGGCTGGAGCATGCTTTGCATACTCCACCCCCCTCACTCTGCACAGTGGGGCACCAGTTCCCGCACTTTTCTGGGTCACACCCACGGCTCCCTCCTCTCCTCAGGACGCCGGCAGCCATTCCTCTCAGCTCTGCTAACGCTGGAGAGGAGAGACAAGCTCAGGGAGACCCAGGCAGGATTTCTGGTGCCCACACAACCGCTTTGCGCAGGCGGTAAGCAGCACCTGTGGTGCTGGCCCCACTAGTGCAGAAGTGTACTTATAGATTATATGATTATAGACTATACTTTACACTGTATGGTGCACTGTTGATTTTTGTCTATATACCCTCCTGTATTGCTCAGAGGAGACAACAGCATGTCGTCCACAAATAGCAAGGGTGCCAAAGCACAGACTTACTATGCTGCCTGTGCAGCATGTACGGCTATACTGCCGGCAGGTTCCACTGACCCTCATTGTGTGCAATGCTCGGCCCCTGTGGCACTTTCTCAGCCGGAGTCTCTGCTAAGGGTGGCCCAGGGAGAACCACCTGTTAACACTGTCCAGGTGACAGGGACGGAGTTTGCAGTTTTTACTGAAAGACTTTCTGAGACTATGGCTAAGATATTAGAAGCCTTGCAGTCCAGGCCGGCATCTCAAGCCAGGGGCACTGTGGAATCATTGCCCCCTGGTCCCCCTCAGTTGGAACAGCAATGTCCTCCCGGGGTGTCTCATGGATCCCAGGGTGAGGTCTCTGACACGGACCGCAGCCCCAGACCGATTAAGCGAGCTCGCTATGATATCCCCTCGACATCATCACAATGTTCAGGGTCTCAGCGAGAGGACTCTCTGTATGATGAAGCGGAGGTAGCTGATCAGGATTCTGATCCTGAAGCCGCTCTCAACCTTGATACTCCTGATGGGGACGCCATAGTGAATGATCTTATTGCGTCCATCAATGAAATGTTGGATATTTCTCCCTCAGCTCCTCCAGTGGAGGAGTCAGCCTCTCAGCAGGAGAAATTCCGTTTCAGGTTTCCCAAGCGTACAAAGAGTATGTTTCTGGACCACTCTGACTTCAGAGAGGCAGTCCAGAAACACCGAGCTTGTCCAGATAAGCGTTTTTCCAAGCGCCTTAAGGATACACGTTACCCTTTCCCCCCTGACGTGGTCAAGGGCTGGACTCAGTGTCCCAAGGTGGATCCTCCAATCTCCAGACTTGCGGCTAGATCCATAGTTGCAGTGGAAGATGGAGCTTCACTCAAGGATGCCACTGACAGACAGATGGAGCTCTGGTTGAAATCCATCTATGAAGCTATCGGCGCGTCTTTTGCTCCAGCATTCGCAGCCGTATGGGCACTCCAAGCTATCTCAGCTGGTCAGGCGCAAATTGACGCACTCACACGTACGTCTGCGCCGCAGGTGGCGTCCATAACCTCTCAAACGTCGGCATTTGCGTCCTACACTATTAATGCTGTCCTGGACTCTGCGAGCCGTACGGCGGTTGCAGCCGACAATTCGGTGGCAATACGCAGGGCCTTGTGGCTGCGGGAATGGAAGGCAGATTCGGCTTCCAAAAAGTGCTTAACTGGATTGCCATTTTCTGGCGACCGTTTGTTTGGTGAGAGATTGGATGAAATCATCAAACAATCCAAGGGAAAGGAAACATCCTTACCCCAGGCCAAACCAAAAACACCCCAACAGAGGAGGGGACAGTCGAGGTTTCGGTCCTTTCGGGGTGCGGGCAGGTCCCAATTCTCGTCCAAAAGGCCGCAGAAGGATCAGAGGAACTCCGACGCATGGCGGTCTAAGTCACGCCCTAAAAAGACCGCCGGAGGTGCCGCTACTAAGGCGGCTTCCTCATGACTTACGGCCTCCTCACACCGCATCCTCGGTCGGTGGCAGGCTCTCCCGCTTTTGCGACACCTGGCTGCCACAAGTAAAAGACCGTTGGGTGAGAGACATTTTGTCTCACGGTTACAGGATAGAGTTCAGCTCTCGTCCTCCGACTCGATTCTTCAGAACATCTCCGCCTCCCGAGCGAGCCGAGGCTCTTCTGCAGGCGGTGGGCATTCTGAAGGCAGAAGGAGTGGTGGTCCCGGTTCCTCTTCAGCAACAGGGTCACGGTTTCTACTCCAACCTGTTTGTGGTTCCAAAGAAGGACGGGTCCTTCCGTCCTGTTTTGGACCTAAAACTGCTCAACAAACACGTAAGGACCAGGCGGTTCCGGATGGAATCCCTCCGCTCCGTCATCGCCTCAATGTCCCAAGGAGATTTCCTAGCATCGATCGATATCAAGGATGCTTATCTCCATGTACCAATTGCTCCAGAGCATCAGCGCTTCTTGCGCTTCGCCATAGGAGACGAACACCTTCAGTTCGCGGCACTGCCGTTCGGCCTGGCGACAGCCCCAAGGGTTTTCACCAAGGTCATGGCTACAGTAGTTGCGGTCCTCCACTCTCAGGGTCACTCAGTGATACCTTACTTAGACGATCTGCTGGTCAAGGCACCCTCTCAAGAGGCATGCCAACACAGCCTCAACGTTACTCTGGAGATTCTCCAGAGTTTCGGGTGGATCATCAATTTTCCAAAGTCAAATCTGACACCGGTCCAATCGCTGACATATCTTGGCATGGAGTTTCATACTCTTCCAGCGATAGTGAAGCTTCCGCTGGACAAACAGCGTTCACTACAGACAGGGGTGCAATCTCTCCTTCAAGGTCGGTCACACCCCTTGAGGCGCCTCATGCACTTCCTGGGGAAGATGGTGGCAGCAATGGAAGCAGTCCCTTTCGCGCAGTTTCACCTGCGTCCACTTCAATGGGGCATCCTACGCAAGTGGGACAGGATGCCGACGTCCCTAGACAGGAACGTCTCCCTCTCTCAGGCAACCAAAGCTTCCCTTCGGTGGTGGCTTCTTCCCACCTCATTATCGAAGGGAAAATCCTTCCTACCCCCATCCTGGGCGGTGGTCACGACGGACGCGAGTCTGTCAGGGTGGGGAGCAGTTTTTCTCCACCACAGGGCTCAGGGTACGTGGACTCAGCAAGAGTCCTCACTTCAGATCAATGTTCTGGAGATCAGGGCAGTGTATCTTGCCCTAAAAGCGTTCCAGCAGTGGCTGGAAGGCAAGCAGATCCGAATTCAGTTGGACAACTCCACAGCGGTGGCTTACATCAACCACCAAGGTGGGACACGCAGTCGGCAAGCCTTCCAGGAAGTCCGGCGGATTCTGCTGTGGGTGGAAGCCACAGCATCCACCATATCCGCAGTTCACATCCCGGGCGTAGAAAACTGGGAAGCAGACTTTCTCAGTCGCCAGGGCATGGACGCAGGGGAATGGTCCCTTCACCCGGACGTGTTTCAGGAGATCTGTTGCCGCTGGGGGATGCCGGACGTCGACCTAATGGCGTCACGGCACAACAACAAGGTCCCAACATTCATGGCTCGATCTCAAGATCACAGAGCTCTGGCGACAGACGCCTTAGTTCAGGATTGGTCGCAGTTTCGGCTTCCTTATGTGTTTCCTCCTCTGGCACTGTTGCCCAGAGTGTTACGCAAGATAAGGGCCGACTGCCGCCGCGTCATCCTCGTCGCTCCAGGCATCTCACGGTCGGCCAACCGTGGGCACTGCCAGACCGACCAGATTTGCTGTCTCAAGGGCCGTTTTTCCATCTGAATTCTGCGGCCCTCAACCTGACTGTGTGGCCATTGAGTCCTGGATCCTAGCGTCTTCAGGATTATCTCAAGAGGTCATTGCCACTATGAGACAGGCTAGGAAACCAACGTCCGCCAAGATCTACCACAGGACGTGGAAAATATTCCTGTCGTGGTGCTCTGCTCAGGGGTTTTCTCCCTGGCCATTTGCCTTGCCCACTTTTCTGTCCTTTCATCTCAATCAGGACATCTCCTTACCCTCGTTTTGTCCTCATCCAGTTCACCAATGTGAAAAGGATTTGCACTTGTTAGATCTGGTGAGAGCACTCAGACTCTACATTTCTCGTACGGCGCCCCTGCGCCGCTCGGATGCACTTTTTGTCCTTGTCGCTGGCCAGCGTAAAGGGACACAAGCTTCCAAGTCAACCCTGGCTCGGTGGATCAAGGAACCAATTCTCGAAGCTTACCGTTCCTCGGGGCTTCCGGTTCCCTCACGACTGAAGGCCCATTCTACCAGGGCCGTGGGAGCGTCCTGGGCCTTGCGACACCAGGCTACGGCTCAGCAGGTGTGTCAGGCAGCTACCTGGTCGAGCCTGCACACTTTCACGAAACACTATCAGGTGCATACCTATGCTTCGGCAGATGCCAGCCTAGGTAGGCGAGTCCTTCAGGCGGCAGTTGCCCACCTGTAGGACGGAGCCGTTACGGCTCTATTATGAGGTATTATTTACCCACCCAGGGACTGCTTTTGGACGTCCCAATTGTCTGGGTCTCCCAATAAGGAGCGACAAAGAAGAAGGGAATTTTGTTTACTTACCGTAAATTCCTTTTCTTCTAGCTCCAATTGGGAGACCCAGCACCCGCCCCTGTTTTCTTCGGCGCTCCATTGGGAGACCCAGACGATTGGTGTATAGCTACTGCCTCCGGAGGCCACACAAAGCATTACACTAAAAAGTGTAAGGCCCCTCCCCTTCTGGCTATACACCCCCCGTGGGATCACGGGCTTGCTCAGTTTTCAAGCTTTGTGCGAAGGAGGTCAGACATCCACGCATAGCTCCACTGTTTTTAGTCAGCAGCAGCTGCTGACTATGTCGGATGGAAGAAAAGTGGGCCCATATGGGGCCCCCAGCATGCTCCCTTCTCACCCCACTTTTGTCGGGTGTTTGTTAAGGTTGAGGTACCCATTGCGGGTACGGAGGCTGGAGCCCACATGCTGTTTTCCTTCCCCATCCCCCCTCAGGGCTCTGGGTGAAGTGGGATCTTACAGGTCTCCAGGCACTGAGACCGGGCTCCATCCACAGACCCAGAGAACCTGCTGGATATGGAGCTGAGTATCGTCAGGGACAGGGCCCTGCTACATTAAGGTACTCTGTGTCCCCGTACACATCGCGCACACACACACCAGCATTGCTGGGAGTGCTAGTGCGCCGGGGACAACAGCGCGGAGCGCTCGTGCTATTATTCACGGCAGCTTTGCTGTGTGAATTTATGTATTGGGAACTGCCGGGCCGCTGCTGGGTGTTTTTACACTGTGGCGCGGCTGGGACTTGTGGTGCGCCGGGGACTCCGCGCTGGCCGTGCACATAGGACGGCCGCGCTTATTACTCGAGTCCCCGGCTTTGCGGCCTAGTTTTCGTTTCGTTCCCGCCCCCAGCCCTGCCAGTCAGGGGAGGGGCGGGACGCTGTACAGAAAGTCAGCGCCGAGGGCTGGAGTCTGCTTTGCATTCTCCAGCCCCCTTCACTGGACACAGTGGGACGCTGGTTTCCCGCTCTTGCCTGGGGCACGCCCACGGCCCGCCCCTCGTCACACGAGCTGGAGAAGGACGCCGGCAGCCATTCCTGCAGTCCGAGCTGGAGAACGAAAGACAAGCTCTGGGCAACCAGTCACAGGACTCTGACGACCACACACCCGCCTATAGGCGGGCGGTAAGCAGCACCTGAAGTGCTGACCCCACTAAATACCGTTGTGTCCATTTGTATTTTATGCTTACACTGCACTGTAGGTCGCTATTTTTGGCTATATGCCCTCTTAGATGGCGAGACAACAGCAGCAAAAAAGCAAGGGTGCTAAGGCACAGGCTTTCTATGCTGCTTGTATTGCATGTGCTGAGGTGTTCATTTGTACTTATGCTTGTATGCTATACATTGCACTGTACGGTCGCTATTCTTGGCTATATTCTCCTAGAATGGCTAGACTACAGCAGCAAAAAAGCAAAGGTGCTAAGGCACAGTTTTTCTAGGCTGCTTGTATTGCATGTGCTGAAGTGTTCATTTGTACTTATGCTTGTATGCTATACATTGCACTGTACGGTCGCTATTCTTGGCGATATTCTCTTAGATGGCTAGTCTACAGCAGCAAAAAAGCAAGGGTGCCAAGGCACAGGCTTTCTAAGCTGCTCATATTGCATGTGCTGAAGTGCTCATTTGTACTTTATGCTTGTATGCTATACATTGCACTGTACGGTCGCTATTCTTGGCTATATGCTCCTAGATGGCTAGACTACAGCAGCAAAAAAGCAACACAGGCTTTCTATGCTGCTTTTACTGCATGTGATACTGTTCCACCGGCAGGTTCCACTGACCCCCGTTGTGTGCAATGCTCCCCTGTAGCACTTGGTCAGCCGGGGTCTCTACTAGAGGTGGCCAAAGGAACCACCTGTGAACCCTGTCCATGGACAGGGACGGTGTTGCAGTTTCGGCTGATAGATTGTCATGGGATAGTGACTTGCAGTCCAGACAGGCCATGGGCAATCTTGATCATTGCTCCCTGGCCACCCTCATTTGGAACAAAATCAGTGCTCCGGGGGGGGTCCCAGGCATTCCAGGGTGAAGGCTCTGACACGGACGACAGTCCCAGACAGCCTAAGCGAGCTCGCTGGGAGCGGCACTCGGCCTCATCACTAGTCAGGGTCACAGCAGAGGACTCTCTGTATGATGAGGCAGACGTAGCTGATCAGGACTTTGATCCTGACACCGCTCTCAATCCGGATACACCGGATGGTGACGCCATGGTGAATGATCTTATAGCGTCCAGCAATGGCATGTTGGATATCTCTCCCCCAGCTCCTTCAGTGGAGGAGTCAGCTTCCCAGCAGGAGAAATCCCATTTCAGTATCTCAAGCGTACATTGAGTACTTTTCTGGCCACGCTGACTTCAGAGAAGCAGTGCAGAATCACCACGCTTACCAGATAAGCGTTTCTCCAAATGTATTAAGGATACATGTTATCCCTTTCCCCCTGACGTGGTCAGGCGCTGGACCCAGGGTCCAAAGGTGGATCCCCCAATCTCCAGGCTTGCGGCTAGATCCATAGTTGCAGTGGAGATGGGACTTCACTTAAAGATGCCATTGACAGACAGATGGACCTCTGGTTGAAATCTGTCTATGAAGCTATCGGCGTGTCGGTTGCTCCGGCATTCGCAGCCGTATGGGCACTCTAAGCTATGTCAGCTGGTCTTGCGCAGCTGGTCTTGAGCACAGGTACATCTGTGCCGCAGGTAGCGTCCTTATCCTCGCAATGTCTGCATTGCGACTTACCCTATTAATGCTGTCCGAGAGAGACAGTCGAGGTTTCGGTCCTTCCCAGGCTCGGGCAGGTCCAAATTGTCCTAGTCCAAAAGGGCTCAAAAGGCTCAGAGGGGCTCAGATTCCAGGCGGGCTCAATCACGCCCAAGGAAGGCAGCCAGAGGAACCGCTTCCAAGGCGGTCTCCTCATGACTTTAAGCTCTCTCTCTCCGCATCCGCGGTTGGTGGCAGACTCTCTCGCCTTGGCGACATTTAGCTGCCACAGGTCACAGACCGGTGGGTGAGAGACATTGTGTCTCACGTGTACAGGATAGAGTTCTGTTCTCGGCCTCCGGCTCGATTCTTCAGAACTTCCCCACCTACCCACCGAGCCGATGCTCTTCTGCAGGCAGAAGGAGTGGTAATTCCTGTTCCTCTTCAGGAACAAGACACGGTTTTTCCTCCAATCTGATTGTGGGGGACCTAAAACTGCTCAACAAGCACGTGAAGGCCAGGCGGTTCCGGATGGCATCCCTCCGCTCCGTCATTGCCTCAATGTCTCAAGGAGATTTCCTAGCATCAATAGACATCAGGATGCTTATCTCCACGTGCCGATTGCTCCAGAGCACCAACGTTTGCTACGTTTCGTTATTGAAGACGAGCATCTTCAGTTCGTAACCCTGCCCTTCGGTCTGGCGACAGCCCTACGGGTTTTCACCAAGTTCAGGGCAGCAGTGGGAGCAGTCCTGCACTCTCAGGGTCACTCGGTGATCCTTCCTTGGACGGTCGACTTGTCAAGGCACCCTCTCAAGAGGCATGCCAACACAGCCTGAGCGTAGCGCTGGAGACTCTCCAGAGTTTCGGGTGGATCATCAACTTCTCAAGGTTAAATCTGACACCGACCCAATCGCTGACATATCTGGGCATGGAGTGTCACGCTCCCTCAGCGATAGTGAAGCTTCCGCTGGACAAACAGCGTTCACTACAGACGGGGGTGCAGTCTCTCCTTCACGGCCAGTCACACCCCTTAACACGCCTCATGCAGAGGCAGTCACTTTCGCGCAGTTTCATCTGCGTCCACTCCAATGTGGCATTCTTTGCCAATGGGATAGGAAGTCGACGTCCCTAGAAGGAACGTCCCCCTTCTCAGACGGTCAAGGACTCTCTTCAGAGGAGTCCATCCTTCAAATCAATGTGCTGGAAATCTGGGCAGTGTATCTTGCCCTGCAAGCCTTCCAGCCGTGGCTGGAAAGCACACACATCCGAATTCAGTCGGACAACTCCACAGCGGTGGCATACATCTACCACCAAGGCAGAACGCGCAGTCGGCAAGCCTCCCAGGAAGTCCGGCGGAGTCTGATGGGGGTGGAAGACAGAGCATCCACCATATCCGCAGTTCACATCCCGGGCGCAGAAAACTGGGAAGCAGACTTCCTCAGTTGCCAGGGTATGGACGCAGGGGAAGGGTATCTTCACCCGGACGGTTTTCAGGAAATCTGTCAACGCTGGGGGATGCTGAACGTCGACCTAATAGCGTCTCGGCACAACAACAAGGTTCCGATTTTCATGGCGCGGTATCACGATCAAAGAGCTCTGGCGGCAGACGCCTTAGTTCAGGTTTGGTCGCAGTTCCAGCTACCTATGTGTTTCCCCCTCTGACTCTGCTGCCCAGAGGGCTACGCAACATCAGGTCCGTTTGCCGCCGCGCCATCCTCATCGCCACAGACTGGCCGAGGAGGTCGTAGTCCCCGGATCTGTGGCATCTCACGGTCTGCCAACCGTGGGCACTACCAGCCCGGCCAGACTTACTGTCCCAAGGGCCGTTTTTTCCATCTGAATTCTACGGCCCTGAACCTGACGGTATGGCCTTTGAGTCCTGAATCCTAGCGTCTTCAGGATTATCTCAGGACGTCATTGCCACCATGAGACAGACTAGGAAACCGACGTCTGCCTAGATCTACCACAGGATGTGGAGGATATTCTTCTCTTAATGCTCTGCTCAGGGAGTGTCTCCCTGCCCATTTGCATTCCCTACTTTTCCTTCCTTCCTGCAATCTGGTTTGGAAAAAGGTTGTCACTCGGCTCCCTTAAAGGACAAGTCTCAGCGCTATCTGTATTCTTCAGAAGCGCCTAGCACCACTTCCTCAGGTACACACGTTCCTGCAGGAGGTTTGTCACATTGTCCCTCTGTACAAACGGCCGTGGGACCCATGGGATCTGAACAGGGTACTAATTGCTCTCCAGAAGCCGCCCTTCGAGCCTCTGAGAGATGTTTCACTCTCTCGACTTTCCCAGAAAGAGGCCTTTCTGGTAGCGGTCACGTCTCTTAGGAGAGTGTCCGAGCTAGCAGCGCTGTCATCCAAAAGCTTCCTTCCTGGTGTTTCACCAAGGCAAGGCAGTGCTGCGCCCGATTCCGGAGTTCTCCCTAAGGTGGTATCCCCCTTTCATCTCAATCAGGATATCTCCTTACCTTCCTTTTGCCTCATCCATTTCATCGATATGAAATGGATTTGCATTTGTTGGATCTGGTGAGAGCACTCACAATCTACATTTCCCGCACGGCGCCTCTGCGCCGCTCGGATGCACTCTCGGTGCTTGTCGCTAATCAGCGTAAAGAGTCGCAGGCTTCCAAATCCACCCTGGCTCGATGGATCAAGGAACCAATTCTTGAAGCCTACTGTTCTGCTGGGCTTCCGGTTCCATCAGGGCTGAAAGCCCATTCTACCAGAGCCGGTGGTGCGCCCTAGGCATTACGGCACCAGGCTACGGCTCAGCAGGTGTGCCAGGCAGCTACCTGGTCGAGTCTGCACACTTTCACCAAGCATTGTCAGGTGCATACCTACGCTTAGGCGGATGCCAGCTTAGGTAGAAGAGTCCTGCAGGCGGCGGTTGCCTCCTTGTAGGGAAGGGCTGTTTTACAGCTCTAACATGAGGTATTAATTTACCCACCCAGGGACTGCTTTTGGACGTCCCAATCGTCTGGGTCTCCCAATGGAGCGCCGAAGAAGAAGGGAATTTTGTTACTTACCGTAAATTCCTTTTCTTCTAGCTCCAATTGGGAGACCCAGCACCCGCCCTGTTTCCTTAGGGATTTTTGGTTGTTCGGGTACACATGTTGTTCATGTTGAACGGTTTTCAGTTCTCCGATGTTACTTCGGATTGAATTTGTTTAAACCAGTTATTGGCTTTCCTCCTTCTTGCTTTAGCACTAAAACTGAGCAAGCCCGTGATCCCACGGGGGGTGTATAGCCAGAAGGGGAGGGGCCTTACACTTTTTAGTGTAATGCTTTGTGTGGCCTCCGGAGGCAGTAGCTATACACCAATCGTCTGGGTCTCCCAATTGGAGCTAGAAGAAAAGGAATTTACGGTAAGTAACAAAATTCCCTTCTTTGTATACACATGTTGTTCATGTTAAATGGTTTCAGTTCTCCGATATTCCTTCGGATTGAATTTACTTTAAACCAGTTTATAATTTTTTCCTCCTTCGGGCTTTTGCACCAAAACTGATGAGCCCGTGGCAGCACGGGGGGTGTATAGGCTGAAGGGGAGGGGCTTTACACTTTTAGTGTAATACTTTGTGTGGCCCCCGGAGGCATAGCTATACACCCAATTGTCTGGGTCTCCCAATTGGAGCTAGAAGAAAAGGAATTTACGGTAAGTAAACAAAATTCCCTTCTTTCTAAATTCCTGACTTTGACAGGAACAGTCTTGTGTTACAACTCTCTACAATCTGAAAATGCAACTACTTTTGTACGTAAATAAATAGATAGTTGTACTTTGGTTATGAAACATTAATTTATCCCCAAGTCTTTCTTATCACTGAACAGCCTATTGCTAGTCAGCTCCATGCTGCCCTCAGACATAATAGAAGCTATGACCAATAGATAACGTTCCTCTCTCCTCCATAAACCATGGGAAGAGAAGAATAATCTGCTGGCAGATAAATGTGTGTTCTTCAGACTTCTCTGCTCCATGCAGCGCTAATCTTTTCGGATTGCAATTGATTGGGCATATCGAAGCACTCTGTGACAAGTCATTCCAGATGTTGGGAAACTGTCAGGCTCCTACATTATATCTAGGGGTGCACTGGTCTCGTCTCCTTTGGTGTGGTTGTGACTCCTGGGTATTGCTTCCTAGCTCTGGACTAATAGCTATAGCATAAAATATTTTGCTTGGACAATTTTTTTTTCTTTTTAATATAAATGGCAATGTGTGATTGGGAACTAGTTAAAGGGAACATGTCACCAGTTTTTCTTTGTCGCTCCATTGGGAGACCCAGACAATTGGGTGTATAGCTCATGCCTCCGGAGGCCACACAAAGTATTACACTAAAAGTGTAAAGCCCCTCCCCTTCTGCCTATACACCCCCCGTGCATCACGGGTTCCTCAGTTTACATGCTTTGTGCGAAGGAGGTCAGACATCCACGCATTAGCTCCACAGCTTGGTCAGCAGCAGCTGCTGACTATGTCGGATGGAAGAAAAGAGGGCCCATAACAGGGCCCCCAGCATGCTCCCTTCTCACCCCACTCTTGTCGGCGGTGTTGTTAAGGTTGAGGTACCCATTGCGGGTACGGAGGCTGGAGCCCACATGCTGTTTTCCTTCCCCATCCCTTGATGGGCTCTGGGGAAGTGGGATCCTAATTCGGTCTCCAGACACTGAGACCGTGCTCCATCCACAGCACCTGGGGTATCTGCTGGACAAGGAGCCGAGTATCGTCAGGGACACTGCTGCTTTGAGGTACTCTGTGTCCCCGTGGGGACCGCGCACAGAATCACTCCAGCATTGCTGGGTGTGTTAGTGCACCGGGGACCGCGGCGCTGACCGCGTTTGTGTCATCACACACTACAGCGTGCTGGTGTGCTTGGTTTACTAGAGACTACCGCCTGACCGCGCGCTGCCATTGCATCCGCGCAGACCGAGCTTATACGCCGGCCGCGCTTATAACTTGAGTCCCCGGCTTTTCAGGCCTAGTCTCGGTCTTTTCCCGCCCCCAGGCCTGTCAGTCAGGGGAAGGGAGAGATGTTGTGCAGAACGTCAGCACTGAGGGCTGGAGCGTGCTTTGCATACTCCACCCCCCTCACTGTGCACAGTGGGGCTCCAGACTCCCGCACTTTTTCGGGCACGCCCACGGCCTCCTCCTCTCCTCAGGACGCCGGCAGCCATTCCTGTCAGCTCTTCCGACGCTGGAGAGGGGAGACAAGCTCTGGGAGACCCAGGCAGCGTTTCTGGTGACCACACAACCGCTTGAGCGGTCGGTAAGCAGCACCTATGGTGCTGGCCCCACTAGTGCAGTAGTGTACATATAGATTATATCCTTATATGCTATACTTTACACTGTATGGTGCACGATTGATTTTTGGCTATATACCCTCCGGGATTGCTCAGAGGACACAACAGCATGTCGTCCACAAGAAGCAATGGTGCCAAAGCACAGATTTACTATGCTGCCTGCGCTGCATGTACGGCTATACTACCTAGATACACCTGATGGGGACGTCATAGTGAATGATCTTATCGCGTCCATCAATCAAATGTTGGATATTTCTCCCTCAGGTCCTCCAGTGGAGGAGTCAGTTTCTCAGCAGGAGAAATTCCGTTTCAGGTTTCCCAAGCGTACAACGAGTATGTTTCTGGACCACTCTGACTTCAGAGACGCAGTCCAGAAACACCGGGCTTGTCCTGATAAGCGTTTTTCCAAGCGCCTTAAGGATACACGTTATCCATTTCCCCCTGACGTGGTCAAGGGCTGGACTCAGTGTCCCAAGGTGGATCCCCCAATCTCCAGACTGGCGGCTAGATCCATAGTCGCAGTGGAAGATGGGGCTTCCCTCAAGGATGCTACTGACAGGCAGATGGAGCTCTGGTTGAAATCCATCTTTGAAGCCATCGGCGCATCTTTTACCCCAGCATTTGCAGCAGTATGGGCACTCCAAGCTATCTCAGCGGGTCAAGCGTAGATTGGCGCAATCACACGTACGTCTGCGCCGCAAGTGGCGTCCATAACCACTCAGACGACGGCATTTGCGTCCTACGCTATTAATGCCATCCTGGACTCTGCGAGCCGTACGGCGGTTGCAGCCGACAATTCGGTGGCAACACGCAGGGCATTGTGGCTACGGGAATGGAAGGCAGATTCGGCTTCCAAAAAGTGCTTAACCAGTTTGCCATTTTCTGGTGACCGTTTGTTTGGTGAGCGATTGGATGAAATAATCAAGCAATCCAAGGGAAAGGATACATCCTTACCCCAGGCCAAACCAAACATACCCCAACAGAGGAGGGGACAGTCGAGGTTTCGGTCCTTTCGGGGCGCGGGCAGGTCCCAATTCTCCTCGTCCAAAAGGCCTCAGAAGGATCAGACAAAATCCGATTCATGGCGGTCTAAGTCACGTCCTAAAAAGACCGCTGGAGGTGCCGCTACCAAAGCGGCCTCCTCATGACTTTCAGTCTCCTCACACCGCATCCTCGGTCGGTGGCAGGCTCTCCCGCTTTTGCGACACCTGGCTGCCACAGGTAAAAGACCGTTGGGTGAGAGACATTCTGTCTCACGGTTACAGGATAGAGTTCAGCTCTCGTCCTCCGACTCGATTCTTCAGAACATCTCCGCCTCCCGAGCGAGCCGATGCTCTTCTGCAGGCGGTGGACACTCTAAAGGCGGAAGGAGTGGTGATCCCGGTTCCTCTTCAGCAACAGGGTCACGGTTTTTACTCAAACCTGTTTGTGGTTCCAAAGAAAGACGGGTCCTTCCGTCCTGTCCTGGACCTAAAACTGCTCAACAAACACGTAAAGACCAGGCGGTTCCGGATGGAATCCCTTCGCTCCGTCATCGCCTCAATGTCCCAGGGAGACTTCCTTGCATCGGTCGATATCAAAGATGCGTATCTTCACGTACCGATTGCTCCAGAGCATCAGCGCTTCCTGCGTTTCGCCATAGCAGACGAACACCATCAGTTCGTGGCACTGCCGTTCGGCCTGGCGACAGCCCCACGGGTTTTCACCAAGGTCATGGCTACAGTAGTGGCGATCCTTCACTCTCAGGGACACTCGGTGATTCCTTACTTAGACGATCTCCTAGTCAAGGCACCCTCTCAAGAGGCATGCCAACACAGCCTCAATGCTACTCTAGAGACTCTCCAGAGTTTCGGTTGGATCATCAATTTTCCAAAGTCAAATCTGACTCCGGCCCAATCACTGACATATCTTGGCATGGAGTTTCATACTCTCTCAGCGATAGTGAAGCTTCCGCTGAACAAACAGCGTTCACTGCAGACAGGGGTGCAATCTCTCCTTCTAGGTCAGTCACACCCCCTGAGACGCCTCATGCACTTCCTAGGGAAGATGGTAGCAGCAATGGAGGCAGTTCCTTTTGCGCAGTTTCATCTGCGCCCACTTCAATGGGACATTCTCCGCAAATGGGACAGGAAGTCGACGTCCCTCGACAGGAACGTCTCCCTCTCCCAAGCAGCCAAAGCTTCCCTTCGGTGGTGGCTTCTTCCCACTTCATTGTCGAAGGGGAAATCCTTCCTACCCCCATCCTGGGCGGTGGTCACGACGGACGCGAGTCTGTCAGGGTGGGGAGCAGTCTTTCTCCACCACAGGGCTCAGGGTACATGGACTCAGCAGGAGTCCTCCCTTCAGATCAATGTTCTGGAGATCAGGGCAGTGTATCTTGCCCTAAAAGCGTTCCAGCAGTGGCTGGAAGGCAAGCAGATCCGAATTCAGTCGGACAACTCCACAGCGGTGGCTTACATCAACCACCAAGGCGGCACACGCAGTCGTCAGGCTTTCCAGGAAGTTCAGCGGATTCTGATGTGGGTGGAAGCCACGGCCTCCACCATATCCGCAGTTCACATCCCGGGCGTAGAAAACTGGGAAGCAGATTTTCTCAGTCGCCAGGGCATGGACGCAGGGGAATGGTCTCTTCACCCGGACGTGTTTCAGGAGATCTGTTGCCGCTGGGGGATGCCGGACGTCGACCTAATGGCGTCCCGGCACAACAACAAGGTCACGGCATTCATGGCACGATCTCACGATCACAGAGCTCTGGCGGCAGACGCCTTAGTTCAAGATTGGTCGCAGTTTCAACTTCCTTATGTGTTCCCACCTCTGGCACTGTTGCCCAGAGTGATACGCAAGATCAGGTCAGACTGCCGCCACGCCATTCTCGTCGCTCCAGACTGGCCGAGGAGGTCGTGGTACCCGGATCTGTGGCATCTCACGGTGGGCCAACCGTGGGCACTGCCAGACCGTCCAGACTTGCTGTCTCAAGGGCCGTTTTTCCATCTGAATTCTGCGGCCCTCAACCTGACTGTGTGGCCATTGAGTCCTGGATCCTAGCGTCTTCAGGGTTGTCTCAAGAGGTCATTGCCACTATGAGACAGGCCAGGAAACCAACGTCTGCCAAGATCTACCACAGGACGTGGAAGATATTCCTTTCTTGGTGCTCTGATCAGGGATTTTCTCCCTGGCCATTTGCATTGCCCACGTTTCTTTCCTTTCTTCAATCAGGATTGGAAAAAGGTTTGTCGCTTGGCTCCCTTAAGGGACAAGTCTCAGCGCTCTCTGTGTTCTTTCAGAAGCGTCTTGCCAGGCTTTCTCAGGTACGCACGTTCCTGCAAGGGGTTTGTCACATTGTTCCTCCTTACAGGCGGCCGTTAGAACCCTGGGATCTGAACAGGGTTCTGCTGGCCCTTCAGAAGGCACCCTTTGAACCTTTGAAAGATATTTCTCTTTCTCGCCTTTCGCAGAAAGTGGTCTTCCTAGTAGCAGTCACCTCACTTCGGAGAGTGTCTGAGCTAGCAGCGCTGTCATGCAAAGCCCCTTCCCTGGTGTTTCACCAGGACAAGGTGGTGCTGCGCCCGGTTCCGGAATTCCTTCCTAAGGTGGTATCCACCTTTCATCTCAATCAGGATATCTCCTTGCCTTCTTTTTGTCCTCATCCAGTTCATCAATGTGAAAGGGATTTGCATTTGTTAGATCTGGTGAGAGCACTCAGAATCTACATTTCCCGTACGGCGCCTCTGCGCCGCTCGGATGCACTCTTTGTCCTTGTCGCTGGTCAGCGTAAAGGGTTACAGGCTTCCAAATCCACCCTGGCTCGGTGGATCAAGGAACCAATTCTTGAAGCCTACCGTTCTTCTGGGCTTCCGGTTCCCTCAGGGCTAAAGGCCCATTCTACCAGAGCCGTCGGTGCGTCCTGGGCTTTACGACACCAGGCGACGGCTCAGCAGGTGTGCCAGGCGGCTACCTGGTCGAGCCTGCACACTTTCACCAAACACTATCAGGTGCATGCCTATGCTTCGGCGGATGCCAGCCTAGGTAGACGAGTCCTTCAGGCGGCGGTTGCCCACCTGTAGGAACGGGCCGTTTTACGGCTCTATTATGAGGTATTATTTTACCCACCCAGGGACTGCTTTGGGACGTCCCAATTGTCTGGGTCTCCCAATGGAGCGACAAAGAAGAAGGGAATTTTGTTTACTTACCGTAAATTCCTTTTCTTCTAGCTCCAATTGGGAGACCCAGCACCCGCCCTGTTGTTTTTTCGTGTACACATGTTGTTCATGTTGAATGGTTTCAGTTCTCCGAGATTCTTCGGATTGAAGTTACTTTAAACCAATTTATTTGCTTTCCTCCTTCTTGCTTTTGCACTAAAACTGAGGAACCCGTGATGCACGGGGGGTGTATAGGCAGAAGGGGAGGGGCTTTACACTTTTAGTGTAATACTTTGTGTGGCCTCCGGAGGCATGAGCTATACACCCAATTGTCTGGGTCTCCCAATTGGAGCTAGAAGAAAAGGAATTTACGGTAAGTAAACAAAATTCCCTTCTTTGAGTATTAAACCAAAAGTGTCACCTTCTGAAGCTCCTGTTCTGCATTCTATAAAGGTGCACCTCGTTGCTGAACCCCCCTGCAGACTCCAAAAAGAACTTTATCTTTATCGTTCCTATGGGAGACCCAGACCATGGGTGTATAGCTTCTGCCTCCGGAGGACACACAAAGTACTACACTAAAAAGTGTAGCTCCTCCCTCCGAGCATATACACCCCCTGGATAACCAAATATAGCCAGTTCAATGCTTTGTGTTCAGGAGGCACACATCCACACATGCATTCTCATCTGATTTTTGATTTTAAAGAGTTTGAAGAAAAGCGGGTCCAAGCTGGACCCCCGGCATGTCCCTTCTCACCCCACTGGGTCAGCGGTGTTGTTAAGGTTGATTTCAAGGCTGGAGCCTTACATGCCGCGCTCCTTCACCATCCCTCGGGCTCTGGCTTGAAGTGGGAGCCAGCACGGTTCTCACTGCTTTGCAGGAGACCGGTCTCCATCCGCAGCCCTTTCAGGACCCTGCCGGACGGAGCACTCATCCCTCAGGGACCTGGCCCTGCATCTCACAAGCTAAGTATTGAGACGTTATTGTCAGGGGGGTCTCTTGCACTTTAATGTTGGGGAGAGTGTGTTATGTAACCTTTGTGACATTTCCGGCCGGTTCTTCGGTTTTCACCAGAGAATCGCGCCGAGGGTGCCTGCGCGCCGGCCGCATTGTACAATTTAGGCCCCGGCTTCGGCTGCGGCCTACTTTCGTTTTCACTGCCCCTGCATGTCAGTAATGCAGAGGGACAGTGCGGCGCCGCCCACCGGCCGTTCAGCACAGGGGAGGACACTCCTCTCTGAGGAGATGTTTCCCTCCCCTGTATATCCCCTTGGCCCTCCGGTTCCCTCTCTTGGACTAGGCCCCGCCCCCCCCTCCTCACTCCGGCGCCATTTTATCAGCGTTCTCACACTGATCGGCGCTGGCTGCTGCATCTCTGCAACCTGTCTGGGGGTCCAAGCTGTGGGATCCGGAGGGCACACAAAACGGTCTGGTAAGCCACAACCTCTGGTTGTGGACCTTCTTATACACTCTCTGGGGGTCATTCTGAAGGAGTGTGTTCTTTACTGCAGAGCCCCCACCTCAGCAGCAGGTCTCACACTAGGAGCAAGGCTGCAAGGCTGTACTCAATATGCACGGCATGTAAGCTCGTACTGCCTGAACCGAGCACATATCCTCATTGTGATGCCTGCTCTAACATGGTGGTGCCTCAGCCTGGAGTCTCCCCAGTGGTCCCTCCGGCTGCTCCGGCCCCGGTGGCTGAACCCCCGGCTTGGGTAGAATTGTTTTCTAAGTCTATCTCCCAGTCCTTTGCCGACTCCATGGGACAGCTGTCCCAGACTCTGCTGACCATGCATCAGCCCCCTTCTCAGGGCGCCTCTGCTGCTTCGGCTCGCTCTGCAGAGCTCACAGAGGATTCTTCATCTGCTCCCAGACCCCGTCCTCCTAAAAGGAGACGCAGGGTCCACTCTCCTTCCTCGTACCGCGGCTCCGATTCCTGAGCCGACTCGCAGGACGAGGAGGATGTCTTTACTGGGGGCTCGGACGCTACCTCCATGTGCCCCATTGATCTGACCGAGGGTGATGCAGATGTTAGTGATTTGATTGCGTCCATTAATTCTGTACTGGACCTCAATCCGCCAGTATCAGAGGAGCAACCCTCTCTGGCAGAAAAGCACCAGTTTACCTTGCCTAAGAGAACAAGGAGTGTGTTCTTTAACCACTCCAGTTTTCAAGCCACTGTGTCCAAGCCCAGAGCCTGTCCTGACAAACGCTTCCCAAAGCGTGGTTCTGATGACCGTTTTCCTTTTCCAACAGAGGTGGTCAAGGAGTGGGCTCACTCACCAAAGGTAGACCCTCCGGTGTCTAGACTCTCAGCCCAGACCGTTGTATCTGTGGCTGAAGGCACCTCACTTAAGGATCCCACTGACCGCCAGGTTGACCTCCTGGCCAAGTCTGTCTATGAGGCGGCAGGGGCCTCGTTCTCCCCATCCTTTGCAGCAGTGTGGGCTCTCAAAGCCATCTCTGCTTCCCTAGAGGAGATGCATTCCCTCACTAGGGACTCTATGCCTGAATTGGTTGCCTTAACTTCCCAGGCTTCAGCCTTTTCAGCCTACGCCATGTCTGCCATGCTGGAGGCCTCTCACCGCACTGCGGTGGCCTCCGCTAATTCCCTCGCTATCCGCAGGATCTTGTGGCTTCGAGAGTGGAAGGCAGATGCTTCCTCAAAGAAGTACCTTGCTGGGCTCCCATTTGCTGGGTCCAGGCTGTTCGGTGAACAACTGGATGAAATAATTAAGGAGGCTACTGGCGGGAAGAGTACTTCCTTGTCACAGACTAAAACCAGGAAACCTGTCCAGGGCAGGAACCAGTCGAGGTTTCGTTCCTTTCGTTCCTCTAACTGGTCGTCCTCTAAGCCCTCGGCCTCGTCCACTAACTCAGCCAAGGACCAGAAGCCCACCTGGCGCAAGAAGCCGCGTCCACAAAAGTCCGCAGGAGCTGCTGCCACCAAGGCAGCCTCCTCTTGACTATCTGGCCGAGCCAGCAACGTCCTTGGTCGGTGGCAGGCTCTCCCACTTTGGCGACGTGTGGTTTCAACACGTCTCCGATCAGTGGGTGCGGGATATCATCTCCCACGGCTACAGGATAGAGTTCTCTTCCAGCCCGCCAAACAGATTTTTTCTGTCAACTCCCCCCTGCTCCAAGGCCGCCGCCTTCTCTCAGGCCGTGGCATCCTTGCAGGCCAACGGAGTAATTGTACCGGTTCCTGCCAGGGAACGGTTCAGAGGTTTTTACTCAAATCTCTTCCTAGTCCCCAAAAAGGACGGTTCCTTCCGGCCCATCCTGGATCTCAAGCTTCTCAACAAGCATGTTCAGGTGCGGCATTTTCGCATGGAGTCTCTGCGATCAGTCATTGCCTCAATGACCCAAGGAGATTTCCTGGCATCCATCGACATCAGAGATGCCTATCTGCATGTGCCAATTGCAGTTTCACACCAGCGTTGGCTACGTTTTGCAATCGGAGAGGAACATTTCCAATTCGTGGCTCTCCCCTTCGGGTTAGCCACGGCCCCTCGAGTATTTACCAAGGTCATGGCAGCAGTGGTTGCGGTTCTGCACCTCCAGGGGTTGGTAGTGATTCCTTACCTGGACGACCTTCTTGTCAAGGCTTCATCCAGTGCAGACTGTCAGCGGAGTGTCTCGCTCACTCTCGCCACTCTTGTTCAATTCGGGTGGCTTGTCAATCTGCCCAAGTCCACTCTGACCCCGACCCAAAAACTCACGTACCTAGGGATGCAATTCGAGACTCTGCCGGCACTTGTAAAGCTGCCCTTAGTCAAACAGCAGTCCCTCCATCTGGCGGTGCGCTCTCTGTTGAGGCCCCGCCGTCATTCCATCAGGCACCTCATGCAGGTGCTGGGTCAGATGGTGGCGTCAATGGAAGCGGTTCCCTTTGCCCAGTTCCATCTGCGTCCTCTGCAGCTGGACATTCTCCGCTGTTGGGACAAGCGGACTTCTTCCTTGCACAGGTTGGTAGCTCTGTCGCCACAGACCAGGAGCTCTCTTCAGTGGTGGCTTCGGCCCCTCTCTCTGTCTCAGGGACGCTCCTTCCTGACCCCGTCCTGGGTGATCCTCACCACGGATGCCAGTCTATCCGGCTGGGGAGCAGTATTTCTCCACCACCGAGCACAGGGCACTTGGACTCCGTCCGAATCAGCCCTCTCGATCAATGTGCTGGAAATCAGAGCTGTGCTCTTAGCTCTCGTAGCCTTTCTCCACCTGTTGGCGGGCAAGCACATTCGAGTCCAGTCAGACAATGCGACAGCAGTTGCCTACATCAATCACCAGGGCGGGACTCGCAGCCGCCTGGCAATGTTGGAGGTTCAACGCATCCTTCAGTGGACGGAGGACTCCAAGTCCACCATATCCGCAGTCCACATCCCAGGCGTAGAAAACTGGGAAGCAGATTATCTCAGCCGTCAAACCGTGGACAACGGCAAGTGGGCTCTGCATCCGGCAGTGTTCCGGGCGATCTGCCGCAAGTGGGGCACTCCGGAAGTGGATCTAATGGCATCCCGGCACAACAACAAGGTCCCGGTTTACGTGGCTCGCTCCCACGATCCTCAGGCCTTTGCAGCGGACGCGCTGGTTCAGGATTGGTCCCAGTTCCGTCTGTCTTACGTGTTTTCCCCTCTAGCTCTCTTGCCCAGAGTCCTGCGCAAGATCAGAATGGAGGGCCGTCGGGTCATACTCATTGCTCCAGACTGACCCAGGCGAGCTTGGTACCCAGACCTGCTCCGTCTGTCCGTAGAGGTGCCGTGGCATCTCCCGGACCGCCCAGACCTTCTCTCACAAGGTCCGTTTTTCCGCCAGAATTCTGCAGCTCTCAGATTGACGGCGTGGCTCTTGAGTCCTGGATTCTGACGGCTTCCGGCATTCCTCCCGAAGTCATCTCCACTATGACTCCGGCTCGGAAGTCTTCCTCGGCCAAAATTTACCACAGGACTTGGAGAATTTTCCTGTCCTGGTGTCGTTCTTCCGGCCATGCCCCTTGGCCTTTTTCCTTGCCGACCATCCTGTCCTTTCTACAGTCCGGTCTGCAGCTAGGACTATCCCTCAATTCCCTTAAGGGACAGGTCTCGGCTCTGTCAGTGTTGTTCCAGCGGCGTATCGCCCGACTGGCCCAGGTGCGCACCTTCATGCAGGGCGCATCTCACATCATTCCGCCTTACCGGCGGCCTTTGGATCCCTGGGACCTTAATCTGGTCCTCTCGGCCTTACAGAAACCCCCCTTTGAGCCTCTTAGGGAGGTTTCTTTGTTTCGACTTTCACAGAAAGTCGTCTTTCTGGTGGCCATAACTTCTCTCAGGAGAGTCTCTGATTTGGCTGCGCTCTCTTCGGAGTCACCTTTTTTGGTTTTTCATCAAGACAAGGTGGTTCTCCGTCCGACTCCGGACTTTCTCCCTAAGGTGGTGTCTCCTTTCCACCTTAACCAGGACATTTCATTGCCTTCCTTTTGTCCGGCTCCTGTTCATCGCTTTGAGAAAGCGTTGCATACTTTAGATCTGGTGCGGGCGCTCCGGATCTATGTGTCACGCACCGCTGTTCTTAGGCGGTGCACCTCTCTTTTTGTGCTGACCACAGGTCAGCGCAAGGGTCTCTCTGCTTCTAAACCGACCCTAGCTCATTGGATTAGGTCGGCCATATCCGATGCCTACCAGTGTACTCAGGTGCCTCCCCCGCCGGGGATCAAGGCACACTCGACCAGAGCTGTCGGTGCCTCTTGGGCTTTCAGGCACCAGGCTACGGCTCAGCAGGTCTGTCAGGCTGCCACTTGGTCTAGTCTGCACACCTTTTCGAAGCACTACCAAGTGCATGCTCATGCTTCGGCAGATGCGAGCTTGGGCAGACGCATCCTTCAGGCGGCTGTCGCCCATTTGTGAAGTTAGGTTTTGCCTACTTCTCAGTTTTCTGTTTATTTCCCACCCATGGACTGCTTTGAGACGTCCCATGGTCTGGGTCTCCCATAGGAACGATGAAGAAAAAGAGAATTTTGTTTACTTACCGTAAATTCTTTTTCTTATAGTTCCGTAATGGGAGACCCAGACCATGGGTGTATAGCTTCTGCCTCCGGAGGACACACAAAGTACTACACTAAAAAGTGTAGCTCCTCCCTCCGAGCATATACACCCCCTGGATAACCAAATCTAGCCAGTTTAGTGCAAAAACTGAAGGAGAATAGCCACCCACAAGTAGAGATAGAGCAAAAAAACGGAACAACCGGAACCTCTGTCTACAACAACAGCCGGTGATAACACGCGGAACAAGAAACTGCCAACAGGCAACAGGGAGGGTGCTGGGTCTCCCATTACGGAACTATAAGAAAAAGAATTTACGGTAAGTAAACAAAATTCTCTTTTCTTTTTCGCTCCTAATTGGGAGACCCAGACAATTGGGTGTATAGCTACTGCCTCCGGAGGCCGCACAAAGTACTACACTTAAAAGTGTAAGGCCCCTCCCCTTCTGGCTATACACCCCCCCGTGGGAGCACGGGTCCCTCAGTTTTTGCTTTGTGCGAAGGAGGTCAGACACGCACGCTTAGCTCCACTGTTTAGTCAGCAGCAGCTGCTGACTATGTCGGATGGAAGAAAAGAGGGCCCATACAGGGCCCCCAGCATGCTCCCTTCTCACCCCACTTTCTGTCGGTGGTGCTTGTTAAGGTTGAGGTACCCATTGCGGGTACGGAGGCTGGAGCCCACATGCTGATTCCTTCCCCATCCCCATTAGGGCTCTGGGCGAAGTGGGATTTTACCGGTCTCCAGGCACTGAGACCGTGCTCCATCCGCAGCCCCTGGAGAAGCCGCTGGATATGGAGCTGAGTATCGTCAGGGACATGGCCCTGCTCCGTCAAGGTACTCTGTGTCCCCGTGCATACGCGCGCACACCGCAGCATTGCTGGGTGTGTTAGTGCGCCGGGGACAACAGCGCTGCTGCGCTTGTGCCATTTCCTCACTTCAGCTTAGCTGAGTGGGTAGACTCAGGGAGAACGGTCGCGCCGGTCGCTGGGACTGCGACGCGGCTGGGACTTGTGGTGCGCCGGGGACTTCCGCGCTGACCGTGCATATATCACGGCCGCGCTTGTTACTACAGTCCCCGGCTTTTGCGGCCTAGTTCGCTCGTTCCCGCCTCCGCACCTGCCAGTCAGGAGGAGGGCGGGACGCTGTACAGAGCATCAGCGCTGAGGGCTGGAGTCTTTTTTACATACTCCAGCCCTCACACCAGGCACAGTAGGACGCAGTTTCCCGCACTTTGTTTGTGGCACGCCCACGGTCCGCCCCTCTTCACAGAACGCCGGCAGCCATTCCTGCCTGCACGCTGAGCTGCAGAGGGGAGACGGGGAGACCCAGACACGGGATTCTACGGCCTCATACCCGCTGTTCAGCGGGCGGTAAGCAGCCTCAAGGGCTCACCCCCACTTGTGCCGTTTGTATACTGAGTATTTTGTGTTTGCAAATACTTTGTACTGTACGGTCGCTGGTGATTCTCGGCTATATACCCTCCTAGATTATAAGGAGGCAACAGCATGTCGTCCGCAAAACGCAAGGGTGCCAAGGCACAGACATTATATGCTGCCTGTACCGCATGTGGGGCTGCTCTACCGGCAGGTTCCACTGACCCCCATTGTGTGCAGTGCTCGGCCCCTGTGCAACTTGCACAGCCGGGGCCTCTGCTGGACGTGACCCAGGGTACCACCTGTGAATGCTGTCCAGGTGACAGGAACGGAGTTTGCAGCTTTTGCTGACAGATTGTCTATGACCATGTCAAAGATTCTTGAAACATTGCAGTCTAGACCAGTAACTCAGACCATGGACACTGTGGCATCACTGCTCCCTGGTCCCCCTCAGCGGGAACACTTCCAAGCTCCGGGGGTGTCACATGCACCCCAGGGTGACGATTCTGACTCGGACGACAGTCCCAGACAACCTAAGCGGGCTCGTTATGAGGGGCCCTCAACTTCGTCTCACTGGTCAGGATCCCAGCGGGACGAATCTATGGGTGATGAGGCGGATGTAACTGATCAAGATTCTGATCCTGGGACCGCTCTCAATCTGGATACACCGGATGGTGACGCCATAGTGAATGATCTTATAGCGTCCATCAATAGGATGTTAGATATTTCTCCGCCAGATCCTCCTGCGGAGGAGGCAGCTTCACAGCAGGAGAAATTCCATTTCAGATATCCCAAGCGTAAATTAAGCACTTTTCTGGACCACTCTGACTTTAGAGATGCAATCCAGAAACACCACGCTTATCCTGAGAAGCGGTTTTCTAAACGGCTTAAAGATACGCGCTATCCTTTTCCCCCTGACGTGGTCAAGGGTTGGACCCAGTGTCCCAAGGTGGACCCTCCAATCTCCAGGCTTGCAGCTAGATCCTTAGTTGCAGTGGAAGATGGAGCGGCACTTAAAGATGCCACTGACAGGCAGATGGAGCTCTGGCTGAAATCCATCTATGAAGCTATTGGAGCGTCGTTGGCGCCAGCTTTCGCAGCCGTATGGGCACTCCAAGCTATTTCAGCTGGGCTTATACAAGTCGACTCGGTCACACGTACATCTGCCCCGCAGGTGGCACCATTGACCTCTCAAATGTCTGCATTCGCGTCTTACGCGATTAATGCTGTCCTGGACTCTACGAGCCGTACGGCGGTGGCGTCAGCCAACTCCGTGGTTTTGCGCAGAGCCCTGTGGTTGAGAGAATGGAAGGCAGATTCTGCTTCCAAGAAGTGCTTAACCAGTTTGCCTTTTTCTCGTGACCGATTGTTTGGGGAGCGTTTGGATGAAATCATTAAACACTCCAAGGGTAAGGACTCATCCTTACCTCAACACAGACAAAACAAGCCCCAACAAAGGAGGGGTCAGTCTGGTTTTCGGTCCTTTCGAGGCTCAGGCAGGTCCCAATTCTCCTCGTCCAAAAGGACTCAAAAGGATCAGAGAGGCTCAGATTCTTGGCGGACTCAGTCACGCCCAAAAAAGACAGCAGGAAGAACCGTTACCAAGACGGCTTCCTCATGACTTTCAGCCTCCTCTCTCCGCATCCTCGGTCGGTGGCAGGCTCTCCCGCTTTGGCGACATTTGGCTGTCACAGGTCAAAGACCGTTGGGTGAGGGACATTCTGGCTCACGGGTACAGGATAGAGTTCAGCTCTCGTCCTCCAACTCGTTTCTTCAGAACTTCCCCACCGCCCGACCGAGCCGATGCTCTGCTGCAGGCGGTGGCCGCTCTAAAGGCGGAAGGAGTGGTGACTTCCGTTCCTCTTCAGGAACAAGGTCACGGTTTTTACTCCAATCTGTTTGTGGTGCCAAAGAAGGACGGGTCTTTTCGGCCCGTTCTGGATCTAAAGTTGCTCAACAAACACGTAAAAACCAGGAGGTTCCGGATGGAATCTCTACGCTCCGTCATAGCCTCAATGTCTCAAGGAGATTTCTTAGCATCAATAGACATCAAAGATGCGTATCTTCACGTGCCGATTGCGCCAGAGCATCAGCGTTTTCTACGCTTCGTTATAGAAAGCGAACACCTGCAGTTCGTAGCGTTACCTTTCGGGCTGGCAACAGCCCCTCGGGTCTTCACCAAGGTCATGGCAGCAGTAGTAGCTGTCCTGCACTCGCAGGGTCACTCCGTGATCCCGTATTTGGACGATCTACTTATAAAGGCACCCTCTCAAGAGGCATGCCAACACAGTCTGAACGTGGCACTGAAGACTCTCCAGAGTTTCGGGTGGATTATCAACTTTTCAAAGTCAAATCTAACCCCGACCCAATCACTAACATATCTTGGCATGGAGTTTCATACTCTCTCAGCGATAGTGAAGCTTCCACTGGACAAGCAGTGCTCTCTGCAGACAGGGGTGCAATCTCTCCTGCAGAACCAGTCCCACTCCTTGAGGCGCCTCATGCATTTCCTAGGGAAGATGGTGGCAGCAATGGAAGCAGTCCCTTTCGCGCAGTTTCATCTGCGCCCTCTACAATGGGACATTCTCCGCCAATGGGACGGGAAGTCGACGTCCCTCGACAGGGATGTCTCCCTCTCTCAGGCAGCCAAGGACTCTCTCCGATGGTGGCTTCTTCCCACCTCATTGTCAAAAGGAAAGTCGTTCCTACCCCCATCCTGGGCGGTGGTCACGACAGATGCGAGCCTATCAGGGTGGGGAGCAGTGTTTCTTCACCACAGGGCTCAGGGTACGTGGACTCAGAGAGAGTCCACCCTTCAGATCAATGTTCTGGAAATCAGAGCAGTCTATCTTGCTCTGCGAGCCTTCCAACAGTGGCTGGAGGGCAAGCAGATCCGGATTCAGTCGGACAATTCCACAGCGGTGGCGTACATCAACCACCAAGGGGGAACACGCAGTCGACAAGCCTTTCAAGAAGTCCGGCGGATTCTGACGTGGGTGGAAAACACAGCATCCACCATATCCGCAGTTCACATCCCAGGCGTGGAAAACTGGGAAGCAGACTTTCTCAGTCGCCAGGGCATGGACGCAGGGGAATGGTCCCTTCACCCGGACGTGTTTCAGGAGATCTGTCGCCGCTGGGGGATGCCGGACGTCGACCTGATGGCGTCACGGCACAACAACAAGGTCCCGGTTTTCATGGCACGGTCTCACGATCACCGAGCTCTGGCGGCAGACGCCTTAGTTCAGGATTGGTCGCAGTTCCGACTACCTTATGTGTTTCCTCCTCTGGCATTGTTGCCCAGAGTGCTCCGCAAAATCAGGTCCGATTGCCGTTGCGCCATTCTCGTCGCTCCAGACTGGCCAAGGAGGTCGTGGTACCCGGATCTGTGGCATCTCACGGTAGGACAACCGTGGGCGCTACCAGGCCGTCCAGACTTGCTGTCTCAAGGGCCGTTTTTCCATCTGAATTCTGCGGCCCTGAACCTGACTGTGTGGCCATTGAGTCCTGGATCCTAGGGACCTCAGGGTTATCTCATGATGTTGTTGCCACCATGAGACAGGCTAGGAAACCATCCTCCGCCAAGATCTACCACAGAACGTGGAAGATATTCTTATCTTGGTGCTCTGCTCAGGGAGTTTCTCCCTGGCCATTTGCATTGCCTGTTTTTCTTTCCTTCCTGCAGTCTGGGTTGGAAAAAGGTTTGTCGCTTAGCTCCCTTAAAGGACAAGTCGCTGCGCTATCCGTATTCTTTCAGAAGCGCCTGGCGCGACTTTCTAAGGTACGCACGTTCCTGCAAGGGGTTTGTCATATCGTTCCCCCTTACAAGCGGCCGTTGGAACCCTGGGATCTGAACAAGGTTCTAATTGCTCTCCAGAAGCCACCTTTCGAGCCTATGAAGGAGATTTCCTTTTCTCGGCTTTCACAGAAAGTGGCTTTTCTGGTGGCGGTCACGTCTCTTCGGAGAGTGTCAGAACTGGCGGCGTTATCTTGCAAATCTCCCTTCCTGGTGTTTCACCAAGACAAGGTAGTACTGCGTCCAATTCCAGAGTTTCTTCCCAAGGTGGTATCTTCCTTTCATCTCAATCAGGATATCACTTTACCATCTTTGTGTCCGCATCCAGTTCACCAATTTGAAAAAGGTTTGCATCTGTTGGACCTGGTGAGAGCACTCAGGATCTACATTTCCCGCACGGCGTCTCTGTGCCGCTCGGATGCACTCTTTATCCTGGTCGCTGGTCAGCATAAAGGGTCGCAAGCTTCCAAATCCACCCTTGCGCGGTGGATCAAGGAACCAATTCTTCACGCCTACCGTTCTGCTGGGCTTCCGACTCCTTCTGAACTGAAGGCCCATTCTACCAGAGCCGTGGGTGCGTCCTGGGCATTACGGCATCAGGCTACGGCTCAGCAGGTGTGCCAGGCGGCCACCTGGTCGAGTCTGCACACTTTTACCAAGCATTATCAGGTGCATACCTACGCTTCGGCGGATGCCAGCCTAGGTAGACAAGTCCTGCAGGCGGCGGTGGCCCACCTGTAAGAAAGGGCTGCCTGACAGCCCGATCACGAGGTATTCTTTTACCCACCCAGGGACTGCTTTTGGACGTCCCAATTGTCTGGGTCTCCCAATTAGGAGCGAAAAAGAAGAAGGGAATTTTGTTTACTTACCGTAAATTCCTTTTCTTCTAGCTCCAATTGGGAGACCCAGCACCCGCCCTGGTTTTTCTTAGGGTATTTGTTTTTCGGGTGCACATGTTGTTCATGTTGATAAGTTACGTTCTCCGATATTGTTTATCGGATTGAATTTGTTTTTGAAACAGTTATTGGCTTTCCTCCTTCTTGCTTTTGCACTAAAACGAGGGACCCGTGCTCCCACGGGGGGGTGTATAGCCAGAAGGGGAGGGGCCTTACACTTTTAAGTGTAGTACTTTGTGCGGCCTCCGGAGGCAGTAGCTATACACCCAATTGTCTGGGTCTCCCAATTGGAGCTAGAAGAAAAGGAATTTACGGTAAGTAAACAAAATTCCCTTCTTTATAAAATCCCACCGTGTTGTATGCTAATGAACTGTGTTGGCCAGATGGGCGGGCTCTATTTCGGCTCTTGTCCCTTTTTGTCACCTTGTTCGCCGTCCTCCTCTTATGATTGACAAGGATAGCGCCGCCGTCCTCATCCCACGCTGCTGTCCAAGTCTCGCGCAGGCGCAGTTCTCTCTGCCCCTATCGCGGGCCGAGCATAGAAACCTACCTCGCACCCGCCGGTGATGTATCTGCGCAGGCGCGAGATCATGGTCGGGTACTAGGATGACGCTGCTGTCATGCACAGCGCCAACCATGATCTCGCACCTGCGCAAATACATCACCGGCGGGTGCGAAGTAAACTGTTTTTATGCTCAGCCCGCGATAAGGGCAGAGAGAACTGCGCCTGCGCGAGACTTGGACAGCAGCGTGGGATGATGACGGCGGCTCCGTCCTTGTCAATCATGACAGGAGGACGGCGAACAAGGTGACAAGGAGGGACAGGAGCTGAAATTGAGCCCGCCGATCTGGCCAACACCGCTCATTATAAAATCCCACCGTGTTGTATGCTAAAGTTCTTTTTGGGGTCTGCAAGGGGGGTCAATAACGAGGTGCACCTTCATAGAATGCAGCCCAGGAGCTGCAGAAGGTGACACTTTTGGTTTAATAGTCAAAAAACTGGTGGCAGGTTTCCTTTAAATTAACCATTTTAAATGGATTTTCTCAGATGCCTCATTGGTGGACCAAAACATCATGGGTGGATACTGCGGCCACCATGAGGCTGACGCTAAGGATTACACCTCAGAGCAGGCTGCACCCACCTACCAGCACTGAGCCACTCCGTTCAGCTTACTGTAGAGTAGGAGGCAGACACCGGCCTGTGGCCCAGACCTGTCTCTACCTATGGTATTTTTTATGGGGAAGACTTCATTTAAAAAAAAAAAACACCTTATTTATTTCCTGATTCCCCTCATCTGCGCTGCCTCTCCGGCAGTCTCCATTGGACCGGAAGCATCCTGACCACCAGTCGCCTAGTCATGCAGCTAATCAGTGGCCTCAGCGGTCAGGTCACTTGTGGTCAGGACATCATCGCTTCCAGTGTGACGTAGCAGCAACGCTACTGAAAACCATGCGGAGAACCACTTTATTAACAGAGCAGCAAAACCCCTTTAAGTCTTGGTCTGATCTTTCTATTTCTGTCTACTTTGACACAGACTCTTCATGGAGATTCTCAATCAGTGCTCAGACGTAGATGAGATCCAGTTCCAGGAGGACGGGTCCTGGTGTCCCATGAGACCAAAGAAAGAGCCACTGACCGCACCAAGCTCACAGTTCCCACACAGTGAAGGTATGGCCAGAGAATAATGGCATAAAGGTTTTTAGTTTTTTTTTTTAAATTCTATTTATCGTTTGTTATGCAAATGCTGAAAGCTTGCAGGTAACATTTCTTAATGATTATTTTGCATAGGCAGAACGTCTTTGATTTCACCTATAGCTTAAAGGACTTGACACTTTAAGATTAATATTAAACCTGTTGGGGTCATGATTTTGTGACACTAATATACAGTGTATCCACTGCCATTAACTTCAGAACAGTGCCAGCTATAGGCATAGAAGTGGTGTCTAGGTATAGTAAAGTAGTTATCCGCTGCGCATTGAAACCACCTATAGCGCCACCTGGTGGAAAACAACGGAGTTAGCATTTTTATCTCAAACGGAACGAGATAGAGAAAAAACAGTGAATTACAAAGTTGCAGGGCATTATCAATTCAATACGAATCGACACCTTGCATACAGAAATGCTATGATTAGAACGTGTAAAACTCACAAGGCTGCAGACGTGAAGCGATACCTCATGGAGACCTTCCTACAAGTCATTGGGTATGGTGGCTGCGTGGAGTGGCCTCCACGCTCACCTGACCTGACCCCATTGGACTTCTTTCTGTGAGGTCACATCAAACAGCAGGTGTATGCGACCCCTCCTCCAACATTGCAGGACCTACGACGACGTATCACAGATGCTTGTGCAAACGTGTCACCTACCATATTGCACAACGTGCAGCAAGATACAGTATGCTGTGCACAGTCCAGATGTGCATTGCAGCTGACAGTGGCCACTTAAGCATCAAAGTTAAATAAGTGCCATATGTGTGACCAGCATTCAATGTTTTGGGGGGGTCATGGGTTTCATATCATAGCATTTCTGTATGCAAGGTGTCGATTTGTATTGAATTGATGATGCCCTACAATTTTTTAATTCACTTTTTCTTCGGCGCTCCATTGGGAGACCCAGACGATTGGGTGTATAGCACTGCCTCCGGAGGCCACACAAAGCAATTACACTAAAAAGTGTAAGGCCCCTCCCCTTCTGGCTATACACCCCCAGTGGGATCACTGGCTCACCAGTTTTCTGCTTTGTGCGAAGGAGGTCAGACATCCACGCATAGCTCCACTGTTTAGTCAGCAGTAGCTGCTGACTATATCGGATGGAAGAAAAGAGGGCCCATACTAGGGCCCCCAGCATGCTCCCTTCTCACCCCACTTGTGGTTTGTAAGGTTGAGGTACCCATTGCGGGTACAGAGGCTGGAGCCCACATGCTGCTTTCCTTCCCCATCCCCCTGAGGGGCTCTGAGGAAGTGGGATCTTACCGGCCTCCAAGCCCTGAGGCCGGGCTCCGTCCACAGACCCATTGAACCTGCTGGATAAGGAGCCGGGGTACCGTTCAGGGACAAGGCCCTGCAACTTTCAGGTACTCTGTGTCCCCGTACAGACAGGCACGCACACGCCAGACTTGCTGGGTGTGTTAGTGCGCCGGGGACAGTAGCGCTCCACGCTGGGCTTGGATCACAGCAGCTTAGCTGTGTGGATTCATGTGCTGGGAACTACCGCGCCGGCCACTCTCGGAGCGGCGGCGCGGCTGGGACTTGTAGTGCGCCGGGGACTTAGCGCCGACCACGCTTTTACGGCGGCGGCGCTTATAAATTTAGTCCCCGGCTTTTGCGGCCTAGCTCCGCTTCGTTCCCGCCCCCTCCCTGTCAATCAGGGAATGGGACAGACGCTGTGCAATCGTCAGCGCCGAGGGCTGGAGCCTTATTTACATGCTCCAGCCCTCTCACTAGGCACAGTGGGACGCAGGTTTCCCGCTTTTGGTCTGAGCACGCCCAGGGCCCGCCCCCCCCCCTCCACAGGACGCCGGCAGCCATTCCTGCATGCAGTCTGGCTGGAGGACGGACACAGGCTCTGGGAGACCCAGACTAGGGATTTCTGGCGACCACACACCCGCGTTTAGCGGGCGGTAAGCAGCACATTAGTGCTGGCCCCACTAGTGCCACAGTGTGTATTGGTGTACTTTTTCCTGTACCAGATATATATATATATATATACTGCACTGTACGGTCGCTTCTTGGCTGTATACCCCTATATTGCTCTGAGGAGACAGCAACATGTCATCCACAAAACGCAAGGGTGCCAAGGCACGGGCTGTATACTCTGCTTGTACAGCATGTGGGGCTAATCTACCAGCAGGCTCCAACGACCCTCATTGTGTGCAATGTTCAGTCCCAGTGGCACTTCGTCAGCCAGAGCATATGGTGGTGGTAGCCCAGGCAGAGGCGCCTGTGAACCCTGCCCCGGTGACGGGGACAGAATTTGCAGTCTTTGCTGATAAAATGTCTGTGACTATGACAAAAATCCTGGAGACCTTGCAGTCCAGGCCAGTGGCTCAGACCATGGACTCTGCTGTGGCTATGTTCCCAGGTCCCCCTCAGTTGGAACTAATCCGTACTTCGAGGGGGTCCCAGGCATCACAGGCTGAGGGCTCTGATTCTGATGACAGTCCCAGGCCGCCTAAGAGAGCTCGCTGGGAGAGACCCTCCACGTCGTCACGCGGGTCAGGGTCTCAGCGAGAAGGGTCTCTATATGATGAGACAGAGGTGGGTGATCAGGAGTCTGGTCCTGACACCGCACTCAATTTGGATACGCCAGATGGTGACGCCATGGTAAACGACCTTATAGCGGCCATCAATAGGCTGCTGGATATTTCTCCACCAGCCCCTTCAGCTGAGGAGGCAGCTGCCCAGCAGGAGAAATTCCATTTCCTGTATCCCAAGCGTAAATTGAGTACTTTTCTGGACCACTCTGACTTCAGAGAATCAATCCAGAAACACCATGCTTATCAGGACAAGCGTTTTTCCAAACGTCTTAAGGATACACGTTATCCCTTTCCCCCTGACGTGGTCAAGCGCTGGACCCAGTGTCCAAAAGTGGACCCTCCAATATCCAGGCTTGCAGCTAGATCCATAGTTGCAGTGGAGGATGGGGCTTCACTTAAAGATGCCAATGACAGACAGATGGACCTTTGGTTGAAATCTGTCTATGAAGCTATTGGCGCGTCGTTTGCTCCAGCATTCGCGGCCGTGTGGGCGCTCCAAGCTATTTCAGCTGGTCTGGCACAGGTGGACTCTTTCTTAAGTCCAGCAGTGCCGCAAGTGGCGTCCTTAACTACGCAAATGACTGCGTTTGCGACCTACGCTATCAATGCGGTACTAGAATCTACGAGCCGTACCTCAATGGCATCCGCCAACTCTGTAGTTTTGCGCAGAGCCTTGTGGTTAAAAGAATGGAAAGCAGATTCTGCTTCTAAAAAATGTTTAACCAGCTTGCCACTATCTGGAGACAGACTGTTTGGTGAGCAATTGGCGGAAATCATTAAACAGTCCAAAGGTAAGGACTCTTCCTTACCCCAGCCCAGATCAACTAAACCTCAACAGAGGAAGTGGCAGTCAAAGTTTCGGTCCTTTCGAGGCTCGGGCAAGTCCCAATTCTCCTCGTCCAAAGGGACTCAGAAAGAGCAAAGGAGCTCTGATTCCTGGCGGTCTCACTCACGCCCCAAGAAAGCAGCCGGAGGTACTGCTTCCAAGGCGGCTGCCTCATGACTTTCGGCCGCCTCCCTCCGCATCCTCGGTCGGTGGCAGGCTCTCCCGCTTTTGCGACATTTGGCTGCCACAGGTCAAAGACCAGTGGGTAACAGACATTTTGTCTCACGGGTACAGGATAGAGTTCAGTTCTCGTCCTCCGCCTCGGTTCTTCAGAACTTCCCCACATCCCGACCGAGCAGATGCCCTTCTGCAGGCGGTGCATTCTCTAAGAGCAGAAGGAGTGGTGGTCCCTGTTCCTCTTCGGGAACAAGGACAAGGTTTTTACTCCAATCTCTTTGTGGTGCCAAAAAAGGACGGCTCATTCCGTCCTGTTCTGGACCTAAAACTGCTCAACAAGCATGTGAACGCCAGGCGGTTCCGGATGGAATCCCTCCGCTCAGTCATTGCCTCAATGTCTCAAGGAGATTTCCTAGCATCAATAGACATCAAAGATGCTTATCTCCACGTGCCGATTGCTACAGAGCACCAACGCTTTCTACGTTTCGTGATAGGAGACGACCATCTTCAGTTCGTAGCTCTGCCATTTGGTCTGGCGACAGCCCCACGGGTGTTCACCAAGGTCATGGCGGCAGTGGTAGCAGTCTTGCACTCTCAGGGACATTCTGTGATCCCTTACTTGGACGATCTACTTGTCAAGGCACCCTCTCAGGAGGCATGCCAACTCAGCCTGAACGTTGCACTGGAGACTCTCCAGACGTTCGGGTGGATCATCAACTTCTCAAAGTCAAATCTGTTACCGACCCAATCACTGACGTATCTTGGCATGGAGTTTCATACTCTCTCAGCGATAGTGAAGCTTCCGCTGGACAAGCAGCGGTCACTACAGACGGGGGTGCAGGCTCTCCTTCAAAGTCAGTCGCACTCCTTAAGACGCCTCATGCACTTCCTCGGGAAGATGGTGGCGGCAATGGAGGCGGTTCCGTTTGCGCAGTTTCATCTGCGCCCACTTCAAGGGGACATTCTCCGCCAATGGGACGGGAAGTCAACATCCCTGGACAGGAAAGTCTCCCTTTCCCAGACGGCCAAGGACTCTCTGCAGTGGTGGCTTCTTCCCACCTCATTATCACAGGGAAGATCCTTCCTACCACCGTCCTGGGCGGTGGTCACGACAGACGCGAGTCTGTCAGGGTGGGGAGCAGTTTTTCTCCATCACAGGGCTCAGGGTACGTGGACCCAGCAGGAGTCCACCCTTCAGATCAATGTTCTGGAAATCAGAGCAGTGTATCTTGCCCTACTAGCCTTCCAGCAGTGGCTGGAAGGAAGGCAGATCCGAATTCAGTCGGACAACTCCACAGCGGTGGCATACATCAACCACCAAGGGGGGACACGCAGTCGGCAAGCCTTCCAGGAAGTCCGGCGGATTCTGATGTGGGTGGAAGCCACGGCCTCCACCATATCCGCAGTTCACATCCCCGGCGTAGAAAACTGGGAAGCAGACTTCCTCAGTCGCCAGGGCATGGACGCAGGGGAATGGTCCCTTCACCCGGACGTGTTTCAGGAAATCTGTCGCCGCTGGGGAAGGCCGGACGTCGACTTAATGGCGTCCCGGCACAACAACAAGGTCCCAACCTTCATGGCACGGTCTCGCGATCACAGAGCTCTGGCGGCAGACGCCTTAGTGCAAGATTGGTCGCAGTTCCGGCTCCCTTATGTGTTTCCACCTCTGGCACTCTTGCCCAGGGTGCTACGCAAGATCAGATCCGACTGCAGCCGCGTCATACTCGTCGCCCCAGACTGGCCACGGAGGGCGTGGTATCCGGATCTGTGGCATCTCACGGTCGGCCAACCGTGGGCACTACCAGACCGACCAGACTTGCTGTCCCAAGGGCCGTTTTTCCATCGGAATTCTGCGGCCCTGAACCTGACTGTGTGGCCATTGAGTCCTGGATCCTAGCGTCTTCAGGATTATCCCAAGGGGTCGTTGCCACCATGAGACAGGCTAGGAAGCCCACGTCCGCTAAGATCTACCACAGAACGTGGAGGATATTCTTATCCTGGTGCTCTGCTCAGGGAGTGTCTCCCTGGCCATTTGCATTGCCTACTTTTCTTTCTTTCCTGCAATCTGGGTTAGAAAAAGGTTTGTCGCTCGGCTCCCTTAAAGGGCAAGTCTCGGCGCTATCCGTCTTTTTTCAGAAGCGTCTAGCACGACTTTCTAAGGTACGCACGTTCCTACAGGGGGTTTGTCATATTGTACCCCCGTACAAGCGGCCGTTAGATCCATGGGATCTGAACAGGGTACTGGTTGCCCTCCAGAAGCCGCCCTTCGAGCCTCTGAGGGAGGTTTCACTTTCTAGACTATCACAGAAAGTGGCTTTTTTGGTAGCGATCACATCTCTTCGGAGAGTGTCTGAGCTAGCAGCGCTGTCATCCAAGGCTCCCTTCCTGGTCTTCCACCAGGACAAGGTAGTGCTGCGACCCATTCAGGAGTTTCTCCCGAAGGTGGTATCCTCGTTTCATCTTAATCAGGATATCTCTTTGCCTTCTTTTTGTCCTCATGCAGTTCATCGCTATGAGAAGGATTTACATTTGTTAGATCTGGTGAGAGCACTCAGAATCTACATTTCCCGCACGGCGCCCCTGCGCCGTTCGGATGCACTCTTTGTCCTTGTCGCTGGTAAGCGCAAAGGGTCGCAGGCTTCCAAGGCCACCCTGGCTCGATGGATCAAAGAACCAATTCTTGAAGCCTACCGTTCCGCTGGGCTTCCGGTTCCATCAGGGCTGAAGGCCCATTCTACCAGAGCCGTGGGTGCGTCCTGGGCACTACGACACCAGGCTACGGCTCAACAGGTGTGCCAGGCAGCTACCTGGTCGAGTCTGCACACTTTCACCAAACATTATCAGGTGCATACCTATGCTTCGGCGGACGCCAGCCTAGGTAGAAGAGTCCTGCAGGCGGCAGTTGCCTCCCCGTAGGGGAGGGCTGTCTTGCAACTCTAACATGAGGTATTTCTTTACCCACCCAGGGACAGCTTTTGGACGTCCCAATCGTCTGGGTCTCCCAATGGAGCGCCGAAGAAGAAGGGAATTTTGTTACTTACCGTAAATTCCTTTTCTTCTAGCTCCTATTGGGAGACCCAGCACCCGCCCTGTTGTCCTTCGGGATTTTTGGTTGTTTTTCGGGTACACATGTTGTTCATGTTGAATGGTTTTCAGTTCTCCGTCGTTACGTCGGAGTGAATTTGTTTAAACCAGTTATTGGCTTTCCTCCTTCTTGCTTTTGCACTAAAACTGGTGAGCCAGTGATCCCACTGGGGGTGTATAGCCAGAAGGGGAGGGGCCTTACACTTTTTAGTGTAATTGCTTTGTGTGGCCTCCGGAGGCAGTGCTATACACCCAATCGTCTGGGTCTCCCAATAGGAGCTAGAAGAAAAGGAATTTACGGTAAGTAACAAAATTCCCTTCTTCTTTGTCGCTCCATTGGGAGACCCAGACAATTGGGTGTATAGCTTCTGCCTCCGGAGGCCACACAAAGTATTACACTTTAAAAAGTGTAACCCCTCCCCTCTGCCTATACACCCTCCCGTGCATCACGGGCTCTTCAGTTTTATGCTTTGTGTGGAAGGAGGCACACATCCACTCATGCATTCTCATTTTAGTTATATCGGTTGGAAGAAAAGTGGGCCCCCACGGGGCCCCCGGCATGTTCCCTTCTCACCCCACTACGTCGGCGGTGCTGTTAAGGTTGAGGTACCCATTGCGGGTACAAAGGCCGGAGCCTCATGCCATCTCCTTCACCATCCCTTAGCGGCTCTGGGAGAAGTGGGATCCTGAGCGGTCATCCATTCACTGGGACCGTGCTCCCTCCGCAGCCCCTGTGGGAATCTGTCGGACAGGAGTCTATTTATCCTCAGGGACCGGGCCCTGCATCACTAAGGTACTCTGTGTCCCCATGGGGGATGTGCATGGAGCGCCTTCATCCCGGACGCTGCAGCAGCTGCTTATTGGTGACGGCCGGCAGACTTCCGCGCCGACCGTGCCTGCTTGTCGGCCGCGGTGTTAAATTTAGTCCCCGGCTTCAATTGCGGCCTAGTAGCAAAACTCCCGCCCCCGGGCCTGTCTATCAGGGGTAAGGGCGGGACTGCCGACCTGACGTCGGATGTGAGGGCCGGAGCATCCTGTATGTTTCCTCCCCCCTCACTGATCACTGTGGGGACTCCAGATTCCCGCACTTTTCTAGCGCCGCCCACGGCCCCACTCCTCCCCAGAGAGCTCCGGCAGCCATTTTTTTGGCATTCTGCCGGTGGAGGATTTCCAGGAAAGAGCTCTGCAACGCTGGGAGACCTAAGGCAGGGAATCTGGAGGACACACGCTCCGCTTTTTAGCGGTCGGTAAGCCACACCGGTCACCCGGTGCTGGTCCCCTTAGGGTGCCGGAATAGATACTATATATTTATATTTCTTCGGCGCTCCATTGGGAGACCCAGACGATTGGGTGTATAGCACTGCCTCCGGAGGCCACACAAAGCAATTACACTAAAAAGTGTAAGGCCCCTCCCCTTCTGGCTATACACCCCCAGTGGGATCACTGGCTCACCAGTTTTCTGCTTTGTGCGAAGGAGGTCAGACATCCACGCATAGCTCCACTGTTTAGTCAGCAGTAGCTGCTGACTCTATCGGATGGAAGAAAAGAGGGCCCATATAGGGCCCCCAGCATGCTCCCTTCTCACCCCACTTGCGGTTTGTAAGGTTGAGGTACCCATTGCGGGTACGGAGGCTGGAGCCCACATGCTGCTTTCCTTCCCCATCCCCCGGAGGGGCTCTGTGGAAGTGGGATCTTACCGGCCCCCAAACCCTGAGGCCGAGCTCCATCCACAGACCCAGAGACCCTGCTGGAGGAGCTGAGTACAGTCAGGGACAAGGCCCTGCAACGTTCAGGTACTCTGTGTCCCCGCACAGACAGGCCACGCACACTCCAGGCTTGCTGGGTGTGCTAGTGCGCCGGGGGCACTAGCGCTGCGCGCTCGGGTTAGAGTCACTGCAGCTTAGCTGAGTGACTTTATGTCTTGGGAACTACCGCGCCGGCCGCTCCGGGAGCGGCGGCGCCGCTGGGACTTGTAGTGCGCCGGGGACTCGCGCTGCCCGCGCTTTTACGGCGGCAGCGCTCATAAATCTAGTCCCCGGCTTTCTTCAGCGCTCTATTGGGAGACCCAGACGATTGGGGTATAGCTACTGCCTCCGGAGGCCACACAAAGCACTACACTAAAAAGTGCAAGGCCCCTCCCCTTCTGGCTATACCCCCCCGTGGTATCACGGGTTCTCCAGTTTTCAAGCTTTGTGCGAAGGAGGTCAGACATCCATGCATAGCTCCACAGATTTTAGTCAGCAGTAGCTGCTGACTATTTCGGATGGAAGAAAAGAGGGCCCATATAGGGCCCCCAGCATGCTCCCTTCTCACCCGTTGATGGTGTTGTAAGGTTGAGGTACCTATTGCTGGTACGGAGGCTGGAGCCCACATGCTGCTTTCCTTCCACATCCCCCTGGGGGGCTCTGAGGAAGTGGGATCCTGCCGGCCTCAAAGCTCTGACGCCGGCTTCCATCCACAGACCCATTTGAACCTGCTGGATACGGAGCTGGAGTACCGTTCAGGGACATGGCCCTGCACCATTACAGGTACTCTGTGTCCCCGTACACACAGGCACAGCACACTCCAGACTTGCTGGGTGTGCTAGTGCGCCGGGGACAGTAAAGGGTTACAGTCACTGCAGCTTTGCTGAGTGACTTTGTGTATTGGGAACTACCGCGCCGGACGCTCCGGGAGCGGCGGCGCGGCTGGAACTTGTAGTTCGCCGGGGACTGGGCGCCGACCGCGCTTTTACGGCGGCGGCGCTTATAAATCCAGTCCCCGGCTTCTGCGGCCTAGTGCCGCTTCGTTCCCGCCCCCTCCCTGTCACTCAGGGAAGGGGACAGACGCTGAGCAATCAGCAGCGCCGAGGGCTGGAGCCTTATTTACATGCACTGCACACTGTCGGACGCCGGATTCCCGCTCTGACTTGGGGCACGCCCACGGCCCGCCCCTCCTCACACGAGCTGGGGAAGACGCCGGCAGCCATTACTGCAGTCCGAGCTCGGACTTTCGGCAACCAGGCAGGACGGTGGCGACCATACACCCGCTTATAGGCGGGCGGTAAGCGGCACACATAGTGCTGACCCCAATATATACTGCAGTGTGTACATGTGTATTTTAACTGCATAGGTCGCTATATGCCCGCTTGGAGAGCGACACATCAGCAGCAGGAAAGCAGGTGTGCTAAGGCACAGGCTTTCTAGGCTGCTTGTATTGCACGTACTGAAGTGTTCATTTGTGTTTATGCTTGTATGCTATACACTGCACTGTACAGTCGCTAGTCTTAGCTATATTCTCCTGGAATGGCTAGACTACAGCAGCAGAAAACCAAGGGTGCTGGGGCACAGGTTTTTTTCTATGCTGCTTGTATTGCATGGGCTGCAGTGTGCATTTGTACTTGTGCTTGTATGCTATACATTGCACTGTATGGTCACTCTTCTGGGCTATATTCCCCTAGATGACTAGTCTACAGCAGCAGAAGAGCAGAGGTGCCAGGGCACAGGCTTCTATGCTGCTTGTATTGCTTGTGCTGCAGTGTTCATTTGTACTTTATGCTTGTATGCTATACATTGCACTGTACGGTCACCAATCTTGGCTATATACTTCTAGATGGCTAGTCGGCAGCGGCAAAAAAGCAACACAGATTTTCAGTGCTGTTTTTACTACATGGGATGCTGTTCATGACACCGTCCCATTGTGTGCATGCTCCCCTGTAGCACTTCGTCTGCCGGGGTCTCTAGCACTTCGTCTGCCGGGGTCTCTACTAGTCGTGGCCAAAGAAACCACCTGTCATCCCTGTCCAAGGACAGGGACGGAGTTGCAGTTTCGACAGATATATTGTCATAAGATAGAGACTTGCAGTCCAGACAGGCCATGGGCAATCTTCCTGACCAACCTCATTTGGAACGGGGGGGGGTCCCAGGAGGACTCTCTGTATGATAAGGCAGCTCTCCAGGACTTTGATCCTGACATCGCTATCAATCCGGATACACCGGATGGTAACGCCATACGGAATGATCCTATAGCGTCCATCAATGGAAGGTTGGATCTTTCTCCCTCAGCTCCCCCAGTGGAGGAGTCAGCTTCACAGCAGGAGAAGTCCCTTTTCAGTATCTCAAACGGATATTGAGTATTTTTCTGGCCACGCTGACTTCAGAGAAGCAGTCCAGAAACACCACGCTTACCAGATAAGCGTCTTCTCCAAACGTTTTTAAGATACACGTTATCCCTTTTCCCCTGACGTGGTCAAGCGCTGGACCCAGGGTCCAAAGGTGGATTCTCCAATCTCCAGGCTTGCGTCTAGAGCCATAGTTGCACTGGAGATGGGGCTTCACTTAAAGATGCCATTCACAGACAGATGGACTCTGGTTGAAATCTGTCTAGGAGGCTATCGGCGTGTCGGTTGCTCCGGCATTCACAGCCGTATAGGCAACCTAACCTTTTCAGCTGTTCTTGCGCAGCTGGCCTTGAGCACATGTACATCTGTACCGCAGAGGCGTCCGTAACTCCGCAATGTCTGCACTGCGACTTACCCTATTAATGCTGTCCTAAAAGTACAGTCGAGGTTTCGGTCCTTCCCAAGCTCGGGCAGGTCCCAATTGTCCTCGTACAAAAGGGCTACAAAACCTAAGACGGGCTCAGATTCCGGCCGGGCTCAATCACGCCCAAGGAAGGCAGCCGGAGGAACCGCTACCAAGGCGGTCTCCTCATGACTCTCAGCTCTCTCTCTCTCTCCGCATCCGCGGTTGATGGCAGACTCCCCCGCCTTTGGCGACATTTAGCTGCCACAGGTCACAGACCGGTGGGTGACGGACATTGTGCTCACGTGCACAGGACAGTGTTCTGTTCTCGTCCTCCGACTCCATTCTTCAGAACGGCCCCACCTCCCCACCGAGCAGATGCCCTGCTGCAGGCGGTGGACGCTCTAAGAGCAGAAGGAGTGGTGATCCCTGTCCCCCCTCAGGAACGAGGGCGAGGGTTTGTACTCCAATCTCTTTGTGGCTCCAAAAAAAGGACGGCTCCTTCCGTCCTGTTCTGGACCTAAAACTGCTCAATAAGCATGCGAACGCCAGGCGGTTCCGGATGGACTCCCTCCGATCCGTCATTACCTCAATGTCTCGAGGAGACTTCCTTGCCTCAACAGACATCAAAGATGCCTATCTCCACGTGCCAATTGCTACGGAGCACCAACGTTTTCTACGTTTTGTGATAGGAGACGACCATCTTCAGTTCGTAGCTCTGCCATTCGGTCTGGCGACAGCCCCACGGGTGTTCACCAAGGTCATGGCAGCAGTGGTAGCAGTCTTGCACTCTCAGGGACACCCAGTGATCCCTTACTTGGACGATCTACTCGTCAAAGCACCCTCCCTCGAGGCATGACAACGCAGCCTGAATGTTACGCTGGAGACTCTCCAGACTTTCGGGTGGATCATCAATTTGGCAAGGTCAAATCGGTCACCGACTCAATCACTAACGTATCTCGGCATGGAGTTCACACTCTATCAGCGATAGTGAAGCTTCCGCTGAACAAGCAGCGTTCACTGCAAACAGAGGTGCAGTCTCTCCTTCAAGGCCAGTCGCACCCCTTAAGGCGCCTCATGCACTTCCTAGGGAAGATGGTGGCAGCCATGGAGGCAGTTCCCTTTGCGCAGTTTCATCTGCGCCAACTGCAAGGGGACATTCTCCGCCAATGGGACGGGCAGTCAACCTCCCTGGACAGGAAAGTCTCCCTTTCCCAGACGGCCAAGGACTCTCTGCAATGGTGGCTTATTCCCACCTCATTGTCACAGTGAAGATCTTTCCTACCCCCATCCTGGGCAGTGGTCACGACAGATACGAGTCTGTCAGGGTGGGGAGCAGTTTGTCTCCGCCACAGGGCTCAGGGGACGTGGACTCAGCAGGAGTCCACCCTTCAGATCAATGTTCTGGAAATCGGGGCAGGGTATCTTACCCTACTAGCTTTCCAGCAGTGGCTAGAAAGAGAGCAGATCCGAATCCAGTCGGACAACTCCACAGCGGTGGCATACATCAACCACCAAGGAGGGACGCGCAGTCGGCAAGCCTTCCAGGAAGTCCGGCGAATCCTCATGTGGGTGGAGGACACAGCATCCACCATATCCGCAGTTCACATCCCGGGCGTAGAAAACTGGGAAGCAGACTTCCTCAGTCGCCAGGGTATGGACGCAGGGGAATGGTCCCTTCACCCGGACGTGTTTCAGGAAATCTGTCGCCGCTGGGGGGTGCCGGACGTCGACCTAATGGCGTCTCGGCACAACAACAAGGTCCCGGCATTTATGGCACGATCGCGCGATCACAGAGCTCTGGCGGCAGACGCCTTAGTGCAAGATTGGTCGCAGTTCCGGCTCACATATGTGTTTCCACCTCTGGCACTCTTGCCCAGAGTACTGCGCAAAAAATCAGATCCGATTGCAGCCGCGTCATACTCGTCGCCCCAGACTGGCCGAGGAGATCGTGGTACCCGGATCTGTGGCATCTCACGGTCGGCCGACCGTGGTCACTACCAGGCTGGCCAGACTTACTGTCCCAAGGGCCGTTTTTCCATCGGAATTCTGCGGCCCTGAACCTGACTGTGTGGCCATTGAGTCCTGGATCCTAGCGTCTTCAGGATTATCCCAAGGGGTCGTTGCCACCATGAAACAGGCTAGGAAGTCCACCTCTGCTAAGATCTACCACAGAACGTGGAAGATTTTCTTAACCTGGTGCTCTGCTCAGGGAGTGTCTCCCTGGCCATTTGCATTGCCTACTTTTCTTTCCTTCCTGCAATCGGGGTTAGAAAAGGGCTTGTCGCTCGGCTTCCTTAAGGGGGAAGTCTCGGCACTATCCGTGTTTTTTCAGAAGCGTCTAGCACGTCTTTCTAAGGTGCGCACGTTCCTACAGGGGGTCTGTCGTATCGTACCCCCGTACAAGCGGCCGTTAGATCCATGGGATCTCAACAGGGTATTAGTTGCTCTCCAGAAGCCGCCTTTCGAGCCTCTGAAGGAAGTTTCCTTTCTCGCCTGTCACAGAAGGTGGCGTTTCTCGTTGCGATCACATCGCTTCGGCGAGTGTCTGAGCTGGCAGCTCTGTCATCCAAGGCTCCCTTCCTGGTGTTCCACCAGGACAAGGTAGTGCTGCGCCCCATTCCGGAGTTACTCCCTAAGGTCGTATCCTCATTTCATCTTAATCAGGATATATCCTTGCCTTCCTTTTGTCCTCATCCGGTTCACCGGTATGAAAAGGACTTACGTTTGTTAGATCTGGTGAGAGCACTCAGACTCTACATTTCCCGCACGGCGCCCATGCGCCGTTCCGATGCACTTTTTGTCCTTGTCGCTGGTCCGCGCAAGGGGTTGCAGGCTTCTAAAGCCACCCTGGCTCGATGGATCAAAGAACCAATTCTAGAGGCCTACCGTTCTGCGGGGCTTCCGGTTCCTTCAGGGCTAAAAGCCCACTCAACCAGAGCCGTGGGTGCGTCCTGGGCATTACGACACCAGGCTTCGGCTCAACAAGTGTACCAGGCAGCTACCTGGTCCAGTCTGCACACTTTCACCAAGCATTATCAGGTGCATACCTATGCTTCGGCGGATGCCAGCTTAGGTAGAAGAGTCCTGCAGGCGGCAGTGACACCCCCGTAGGGGAGGGCTGTTTTGCAGCCCTAACATGAGGTATTTCTTTACCCACCCAGGGACAGCTTTTGGACGTCCCAATCGTCTGGGTCTCCCAATAGAGCGCTGAAGAAGAAGGGAATTTTGTTACTTACCGTAAATTCCTTTTCTTCTAGCTCTTATTGGGAGACCCAGCACCCGCCCTGTTGTCCTTCGGGATGTTTTTGTTGTTTGCGGGTACACATGTTGTTCATGTTGAACAGTTTTTCAGTTCTCCGATGTTACTCGGAGTTAATTTGTTTAAACCAGTTATTGGCTTTCCTCCTTCTTGCTTTGGCACTAAAACTGGAGAACCCGTGATACCACGGGGGGGTATAGCCAGAAGGGGAGGGGCCTTGCACTTTTTAGTGTAGTGCTTTGTGTGGCCTCCGGAGGCAGTAGCTATACCCCAATCGTCTGGGTCTCCCAATAAGAGCTAGAAGAAAAGGAATTTACGGTAAGTAACAAAATTCCCTTCTTTGCGGCCTAGTTACGGTTCGTTCCCGCCCCCACCCTGTCACTCAGGGAAAGGGAGAGACGCTGTGCAATAGGCAGCGCCGAGGGCTGGAGCCTTATTTACATGCTCCAGCCCTCTCACTGGGCACAGTGGGGACGCAAGTTTCCCGCTCTTGGTCTCAACACGCCCAGCGCCCGCCCCTCTCCACAGGACGCCGGCAGCCATTCCTGCATGCAGTCTGGCTGGAGAACGGACACAGGCTCTGGGGGACTCAGACAAGGGACTCTGGCGACCACACACCCGCGTTTATGCGGGCGGTAAGCTGCACTTAAGTGCTGGCCCCACTAGTGCCACAGTGTTATTTGGTGCATTTTTTCCCTGTACCATATATATTTATATTGCACTGTACAGTCGCTTCTTGGCTTATACCCTCATTGCTCTGAGGAGACAACAACATGTCATCCGCAAAACGCAAGGGTGCCAAGGCACAGGCGGTATGCACTGCTTGTGCCGCATGTGGGGCTAATCTACCGGCAGGTTCCAATGACCCCCATTGTGTGCAATGTTCCATCCCTGTGCCACTTCGTCAGCCAGAGTCTATGGTAGTAGTGGCCCAGGCAGAGACGCCTGTGAACCCTGCCCCGGTGACGGGGACAGAATTTGCAGTTTTTGCTGATAAGATGTCTGTGACTATGACAAAAATCCTGGAAACCTTGCAGTCCAGGCCAGTTTCTCAGACCATGGACACTGCTGTGTCTATGCTCCCCGGTCCCCCTCAGTTGGAACTAATCCGTACTTCAAGGGGGTCCCAGGCATCACAGGCTGAAGACTCTGACTCGGATGACAGTCCCAGGCAGCCTAAGCGGGCTCGCTGGGAAAGACCCTCGCCGTCATCACACTGGTCAGGGTCTCAGCGAGACGAGGCTCTGTATGAGGAGACAGAGGTGGGTGATCAGGAATCTACTCCTGACACTGCTCTCAATCTAGATACCCCTGATGGTGACGCTATGGTAAATGACCTTATAGCGGCCATCAATAAACTGTTGGATATTTCTCCCCCAGCCCCTTCAGCAGAGGAGGCAGCTGCACAGCAGGAGAAGTTCCAGTTCCGGTATCCTAAGCGTAAATTGAGTACTTTTCTGGACCACTCTGACTTCAGAGAATCAGTCCAGAAACATCATGCTTATCCAGATAAGCGTTTCTCCAAACGTCTTAAGGATACACGTTATCCCTTTCCCCCTGACGTGGTCAAACGCTGGACCCAGTGTCCAAAGGTGGACCCCCCAATCTCCAGGCTTGCGGCTAGATCCATAGTTGCAGTGGAAGATGGGGCTTCACTTAAAGATGCCAATGACAGACAGATGGACCTTTGGTTAAAGTCTGTCTATGAAGCTATCGGCGCGTCGTTTGCTCCAGCATTCGCGGCCGTGTGGGCACTCCAAGCTATTTCAGCTGGCCTGGCACAAGTGGACTCTATCATACGTCCAGCAGTGCCGCGAGTAGCGTCCCTAACCTCGCAAATGTCTGCGTTTGCGACTTACGCTATCAACGCTGTCCTGGACTCTACGAGCCGTACCTCAATGGCGTCTGCCAACTCTGTGGTTTTGCGCAGAGCCTTGTGGTTAAAGGAATGGAAAGCAGATTCTGCTTCCAAGAAATGTTTAACCAGCTTGCCACTATCTGGAGACAGACTGTTTGGTGAGCAATTGGCTGAGATCATTAAACAGTCCAAGGGTAAGGACTCCTCCTTACCCCAGCCCAGATCGAGCAAACCTCAACAGAGGAAGTGGCAGTCGAGTTTTCGGTCCTTTCGAGGCTCCAGCAAGACTCAATTCTCCTCGTCCAAAGGGACTCAGAAGGAGCAAAGGAGCTCAGATTCCTGGCGGGCTCATTCACGCCCCAAGAAAACAACCGGAGGAACCGCTTCCAAGGCGGCTGCCTCATGACTTTCGGCCTCATCCCTCCGCATCCTCGGTCGGTGGCAGGCTCTCCCGCTTTTGCGACATTTGGCTGCCACAGGTCAAAGACCGGTGGGTAGCAGACATTTTGTCTCACGGGTACAGGATAGAATTCAGTTCTCATCCTCCGCCTCGGTTCTTCAGAACCTCCCCACATCCCGACCGAGCAAATGCCCTTCTGCAGGCGGTGTGCTCACTAAGAGCAGAAGGAGTGGTGATCCCTGTTCCTCTGCAGGAACAAGGGCAAGGTTTTTACTCCAATCTCTTCGTGGTTCCAAAAAAGGACGGCTCGTTCCGTCCTGTTCTGGACCTAAAGCTGCTCAACAAGCATGTGAACGCCAGGCGGTTCCGGATGGAATCCCTCCGCTCGGTCATTGCCTCAATGTCTCAAGGAGATTTCCTTGCATCAATAGACATCAAAGATGCTTATCTCCACGTGCCGATTGCTACAGAGCACCAACGTTTTCTACGTTTCGTGATAGGAGACGACCATCTCCAGTTCGTAGCTCTGCCATTTGGTCTGGCGACAGCCCCACGGGTTTTCACCAAGGTCATGGCGGCAGTGGTAGCAGTCTTGCATTCTCAGGGACACTCGGTGATCCCTTACTTGGACGATCTACTTGTCAAAGCACCCTCTCAAGAGGCATGCCAACACAGCCTGAATGTTGCGCTGGAGACTCTCCAGACTTTCGGGTGGATCATCAACTTTCCAAAGTCAAACCTGGCACCGACTCAATCACTAACGTATCTTGGCATGGAGTTTCATACTCTCTCAGCGATAGTGAAGCTTCCGCTGGACAAGCAGCGGTCTCTACAGACAGGGGTGCAGTCTCTCCTTCAGGGTCAGTCGCACCCCTTAAGGCGCCTCATGCACTTCCTAGGGAAGATGGTGGCAGCAATGGAGGCAGTCCCGTTCGCGCAGTTTCATCTGCGTCCACTTCAATGGGACATTCTCCGCCAATGGGACGGGAAGACAACTTCCCTAGACAGGAAAGTCTCCCTTTCTCAGACGGCCAAGGATTCTCTGCTATGGTGGCTTCTTCCCACCTCATTATCGCAGGGAAGATCATTCCTGCCCCCATCCTGGGCAGTGGTCACGACAGACGCGAGTCTGTCAGGGTGGGGAGCAGTTTTTCTCCACCACAGGGCTCAAGGGACGTGGACTCAGCAGGAATCCACCCTTCAGATCAATGTTCTGGAGATCAGGGCAGTGTATCTTGCCCTATTAGCCTTCCAGCAGTGGCTGGAAGGAAAACAGATCCGAATTCAGTCGGACAACTCCACAGCGGTGGCATACATCAACCACCAAGGAGGGACACGCAGTCGGCAAGCCTTCCAGGAAGTCAGGCGGATTCTGATGTGGGTAGAGGAAAGAGCATCCACCATATCAGCAGTTCACATCCCGGGCGTAGAAAACTGGGAAGCAGACTTCCTCAGTCGCCAGGGCATGGACGCAGGGGAATGGTCCCTTCATCCGGACGTGTTTCAGGAAATATGCCGCCGCTGGGGGGTGCCGGACGTCGACCTAATGGCGTCTCGGCACAACAACAAGGTCCCGACCTTCATAGCGCGGTCTCGCGATCAAAGAGCTCTGGCGGCGGACGCCTTAGTGCAAGATTGGTCGCAGTTCCGGCTCCCTTATGTGTTCCCACCTCTGGCACTCTTGCCCAGAGTGTTACGCAAGATCAGATCCGATTGCGGCCGCGTCATACTCGTCGCCCCAGACTGGCCGAGGAGGTCGTGGTACCCGGATCTGTGGCATCTCACGGTCGGCCAACCGTGGGCACTACCAGACCGTCCAGACTTACTGTCCCAAGGGCCGTTTTTCCATCGGAATTCTGCGGCCCTGAACCTGACTGTGTGGCCATTGAGTCCTGGATCCTAGCGTCTTCAGGATTATCCCAAGGGGTCGTGGCCACCATGAGACAGGCTAGGAAGTCCACTTCTGCTAAGATCTACCACAGAACGTGGAAGATTTTCTTATCCTGGTGCTCTGCACAAGGAGTATCTCCCTGGCCATTCGCGTTACCTGTCTTTCTTTCCTTCCTGCAATCTGGGTTGGAAAAGGGCTTGTCGCTCGGCTCCCTTAAAGGGCAAGTCTCGGCACTATCCGTGTTTTTTCAGAAGCGTCTAGCACGACTTTCTCAGGTGCGCACGTTCCTGCAGGGGGTTTGTCATATCGTACCCCCGTACAGGCGGCCGTTAGATCCGTGGGATCTAAACAAGGTCCTTGTTGCTCTCCAGAAGCCGCCCTTCGAGCCTCTGAGGGATGTGTCACTTTCTCGACTCTCACAGAAAGTGGCCTTTCTGGTAGCGGTCACGTCTCTTCGGAGAGTGTCCGAACTAGCAGCGCTGTCATCCAAGGCTCCTTTCCTGGTGTTCCACCAGGACAAGGTAGTGCTGCGCCCCATTCAGGAGTTTCTCCCTAAGGTGGTATCCTCTTTTCATCTTAATCAGGATATCTCCTTGCCTTCCTTTTATCCGCATGCAGTTCATCGGTATGAAAAGGATTTACATTTGTTGGATCTGGTGAGAGCACTCAGAATCTACATTTCCCGCACGGCGCCCCTGCGCCGCTCGGATGCACTCTTTGTCCTTGTCGCTGGTAAGCGCAAAGGGTCGCAGGCTTCCAAAGCCACCCTGGCTCGATGGATCAAAGAACCAATTCTTGAAGCCTACCGTTCTGCTGGGCTTCCGGTTCCATCAGGGCTGAAGGCCCATTCTACCAGAGCCGTGGGTGCGTCCTGGGCATTACGACACCAGGCTACGGCTCAACAGGTGTGCCAGGCAGCTACCTGGTCGAGTCTGCACACTTTCACCAAACATTATCAGGTGCATACCTATGCTTCGGCGGACGCCAGCCTAGGTAGAAGAGTCCTGCAGGCGGCAGTTGCCTCCCCGTAGGGGAGGGCTGTCTTTGCAGCTCTAACAGGAGGTATTTCTTTACCCACCCAGGGACAGCTTTTGGACGTCCCAATCGTCTGGGTCTCCCAATGGAGCGCCGAAGAAGAAGGGAATTTTGTTACTTACCGTAAATTCCTTTTCTTCTAGCTCCTATTGGGAGACCCAGCACCCGCCCTGTTGTCCTTCGGGATTTTTGGTTGTTTTTCGGGTACACATGTTGTTCATGTTGAATGGTTTTCAGTTCTCCGACGTTACTTCGGAGTGAATTTGTTTAAACCAGTTATTGGCTTTCCTCCTTCTTGCTTTTGCACTAAAACTGGTGAGCCAGTGATCCCACTGGGGGTGTATAGCCAGAAGGGGAGGGGCCTTACACTTTTTAGTGTAATTGCTTTGTGTGGCCTCCGGAGGCAGTGCTATACACCCAATCGTCTGGGTCTCCCAATAGGAGCTAGAAGAAAAGGAATTTACGGTAAGTAACAAAATTCCCTTCATTTCTGTTCGGTCGGGCTGTATACCCTTTCCCATATACCCTCAGTGATCACTCTCCTAGGAGACAACAGCATGTCGTCCACAAGGAGCAAGGGTGCCAAGGCACAGGGTTATTTTGCCACCTGTACCTCTTGTGCGGCTAAGTTACCTGCGGGTTCCACCTACCCTCACTGTGAGCAATGCTCAACCCCTGTTTTGCTTGCTCAGCCGGAGCCTCGGTCACTAGTGGGCCCCTCGGCTCAGGTAGACCCCCCTGCTCCCCCTGTCCAGGCGGCAGGGACAGAGTTTGCCGTTTTTGCTGAAAAACTCTGAGTCACTCTCAGGACTCCTGCCCGGACCACAGTCCCAGACCGGCTAAGCGGGCCCGCTGGGAATCTTCCCCGACTTCTTCACGCTGCTCGCATTCCCAGCTTGAGGACTCTCTGGAGGACGAGGCGGACGTCGCAGCTCAGGGCTCTGACCCTGACGTTGCTCTCAATCTTGATACACCTGAAGGGGACGCCTTAGTAAATGACCTTATCTCGTCCATCAACCAGGTGTTAGATATATCTCCCCCGCCTCCTCCTGTAGAGGAGTCGACTTCTCAGCAGGAGAAACACCAGTTTCGGTTCCCTAAACGTACACGGAGTGCGTTTTTCGATCACTCTAACTTCAGAGATGCTGTCCAGAAGCCCAGAGCGGTTCCGGACAAGCGCTTTACTAAGCGCCTTACTGACACACGTTACCCCTTCCCCTCTGACGTAGTTAAGGGTTGGGCTCAATGTCCCAAGGTGGATCCCCCAGTCTCTAGATTGGCGGCTAGATCTGTGGTATCGGTTGCAGATGGCTCATCGCTAAAGGATGCCACGGACAGGCAGATAGAGCTCCTGGTGAAATCCATCTATGAAGCCACGGGCGCGTCTTTTGCCCCGGCTTTTGCAGCCGTGTGGGCACTCCAAGCTATCTCAGCTTGTCTGGCTGAGATTAATGCGGTCACACGTAATTCTTCTCCGCAGGTTGCGTCTTTGACTTCTCAGGCGTCAGCTTTTTCTTCCTACGCCATGAACGCAGTTCTAGACTCTGCTAGCCGTACAGCGGTGGCATCCGCTAACTCTGTGGCAGTCCGCAGGGCCATGTGGCTGCGCGAATGGAAGGCAGACTCGGCTTCCAAGAGGTTCTTAACCGGTTTGCCGTTTTCTGGCGACCGCTTGTTTGGCGAACGATTGGATGAGATTATTAAGGAATCCAAGGGAAAGGACTCCTCCTTACCCCAGTCCAAACCGAAGAGACCTCAGCAACGGAAAATACAATCGAGGTTTCGGTCCTTTCGTCCCTCCGCCAAGCCTCAATCCTCTTCGTCCAGCAGGCCGGAGAAAGGCCAGAGGAACTCCTATGCGTGGCGTGCTAAGCCACGCCCCCAAAAACCCGCCGGAGGCAATGCCTCCAAGGCGGCCTCTTCATGACTCTCGGCATCCCCGAACCGCATCCTCGGTCGGTGGCAGGCTCTCCCGCTTTTGCGACGCCTGGTGGCCACATGTTCAAGACCGATGGGTGAGAGACATTCTGTCTCACGGTTACAGGATAGAGTTCAGCTCTCGTCCCCCGACTCGTTTCTTCAGAACCTCTCCGCCCTCCGAGCGAGCCGATGCACTTTTTCAGGCGGTGAACGCTCTGAAGACAGAAGGAGTTGTGATCCCTGTTCCCCCCCAGGAACATGGTCGCGGCTTTTACTCCAACTTGTTTGTGGTGCCAAAGAAAGACGGCTCGTTCCGTCCCGTTCTGGACCTCAAACTGCTCAACAGACATGTGAGCACCAGACGGTTTCGGATGGAATCTATCCGCTCGGTCATCGCTTCGATGTCACAAGGAGACTTCCTAGCATCGATCGACATCAAGGATGCTTATCTCCATGTGCCGATCGCATCCGAACATCAACGCTTTTTGCGTTTCGCCATCGGGGACGAACACCTTCAGTTCGTGGCATTGCCTTTCGGCCTGGCGACAGCCCCACGGGTGTTCACCAAGATCATGGCATCGGTTGTGGCGGTCCTACACTCTCAGGGCCACTCGGTGATTCCCTACTTAGACGATCTTCTGGTCAGGGCACCCTCTCAGATGGCGTGTCAAAACAGCCTTTCCGTCGCTCTGGCGACTCTCCAGCAGTTCGGGTGGATCATCAACTTCCCAAAATCCAAGTTGACACCGACCCAATCACTGACGTACCTTGGGATGGAGTTTCATACTCAGTCAGCGGTAGTCATGCTACCGCTGGACAAACAGCTGTCGCTGCAGGCAGGGGTGCAATCTCTTCTTCGGGGTCAGTCACACCCCTTGAGGCGCCTTATGCACTTCCTGGGGAAGATGGTGGCAGCGATGGAGGCAGTGCCCTTCGCGCAATTCCATCTGCGGCCACTCCAGTGGGACATTCTCCGCAAATGGGACAGGAGGTCGACTTCCCTCGACAGGAACGTCTCTCTTTCCCTTGCAACCAAGACGTCACTTCAGTGGTGGCTCCTTCCCAACTCTCTGTCGCAGGGAAAATCCTTCCTACCCCCAACCTGGGCTGTGGTCACCACGGACGCGAGCCTGTCAGGGTGGGGGGCGGTTTTTCTCCACCACAGGGCTCAGGGAACCTGGACTCCGATAGAGTCATCCCTTCAGATCAATATTCTGGAGATAAGGGCAGTGTATCTAGCCCTATTGGCCTTTCATCGGTGGCTGGAGGGCAGGCAGATCCGGATCCAGCCGGACAACGCCACTGCCGTCGCATACATCAACCACCAAGGCGGCACTCGCAGTCGTCAAGCCTTCCAGGAAGTCCGCCGGATTCTGCAGTGGGTGGAAGCCACAGCTTCCACCATCTCCACAGTTCACATCCCGGGTGTAGAAAACTGGGAAGCAGATTTTCTCAGTCGTCAGGGCATGGACGCGGGGGAATGGTCTCTTCACCCAGACGTGTTTCGAGAGATCTGTCGCCGCTGGGGAACGCCGGACGTCGACCTCATGGCGTCACGGCACAACAACAAAGTCCCGGCATTCATGGCCCGGTCTCAAGATCACAGAGCTCTGGCGGCGGACGCATTTCTAGTGGCAGTTACATCGCTCCGTAGAGTGTCGGAGCTGGCAGCGCTGTCATGCAAAGCCCCCTTCCTGGTTTTTCACCAGGATAAGGTGGTTCTGCGTCCTGTTCCGGAATTTCTCCCTAAGGTGGTATCTCCTTTTCATCTCAATCAGGATATCTCCTTGCCTTCATTTTGCCCTAATCCAATTCACCAGTGTGAAAAGGATTTGCACTCATTAGATCTGGTGAGAGCACTCCGGCTCTACGTGTCTCGCACGGCGCCCCTGCGCCGTTCAGATGCGCTCTTTGTCCTTGTCGCTGGCCAGCGTAAGGGTTCGCAGGCTTCCAAGTCAACCTTGGCTCGGTGGATCAAGGAACCGATTCTTGAAGCCTACCGTTCTTCTGGGCTTCCGCTTCCTTTGGGGTTGAAAGCCCATTCTACCAGAGCCGTGGGTGCGTCCTGGGCATTGCGGCACCGGGCTACGGCTCAGCAGGTGTGTCAGGCAGCTACCTGGTCTAGTCTGCACACTTTCACGAAACACTATCAAGTGCATACCTATGCTTCGGCAGACGCCAGTCTAGGTAGGCGAGTCCTTCAGGCGGCGGTTGCCCACCTGTAAGAGGGGGTCGTTTTCGGCTCTTTTTATCGAGGTATTCTTTTACCCACCCAGGGACTGCTTTTGGACGTCCCAATTGTCTGGGTCTCCCAATGGAGCGACAAAGAAGAAGGGAATTTTGTTTACTTACCGTAAATTCCTTTTCTTCTAGCTCCTATTGGGAGACCCAGCACCCGCCCCTGTTCCCTTCGGGCTGTTTTGTTCTTTTGTGTACACATGTTGTTCATGTTGAATTGTTCTTTTGGTTCATGGTTTTCAGTTCTCCGAACATCCTTCGGATTGAATTTACCCTAGACCAATTTATAAGTTTCCTCCTTCCTGCTTTTGCACCAAAACTGAGGAGCCCGTGATGCACGGGAGGGTGTATAGGCAGAGGGGAGGGGTTACACTTTTTAAAGTGTAATACTTTGTGTGGCCTCCGGAGGCAGAAGCTATACACCCAATTGTCTGGGTCTCCCAATAGGAGCTAGAAGAAAAGGAATTTACGGTAAGTAAACAAAATTCCCTTCTTTTCTCTATTTCGTTCCGTTTTCGAGATAAAAATGCGAACTCCGTTGTTTTCCACCAGGTGGCGCTATAGGTGGTTTCATTGCGTAGCGCATGGCTACTTTACTATACCTAGACACCACTTCTATACCTATAGCTGCCGCCGTTTTCAAGTTAATGGCGGTGCACAGGATATGGGTAGACACACTTTATAAGTAATACACATTCCCTACTTTGTTAGCATAGTCTTCCTCCTATTCTCAAACTAGCGATGAGTCGGTAAGCATGTGTCCAGTCCTGTCAGCTTCTTCCAGATGGAAAACTGCTAATCATCCACTGCTAATAATGCGGCCCTGATTTGTTCTCTCTCCACGTCTCGCAGGGTCTGGAGTGATCAGCAAGATCTACTCTGCTAAAGAGCCCGCTGACATAAGCCCTAAGAAGAAGGCAGAAGTCATTGACCTGACCATCGACAGCTCCTCTGAAGACGAGGATGAGCCATCACGGAAAAGGAAATGTCTGTATATGCCGGACACACAGGGGTCTCCGATGAAAGGGTACGGAGATTATTGTCTAATCAACCTCCCCCACCCCCCACAAGATCAGGAGTAGTGTCCTATATGTTTTATATTTTCACTTTATAAATCTATTTTGATAGGTTTCTTCTAGTCTGTAACAAAAGAAACCTCCCGCCTAGCATTACACCTAACATTGTATCTTGGATTGTATGTGTGGGACATTGACTCATTATTTATTTTTAATTTATTTTTTTTAAAGTGTGTTATCTTATCAACCATCTACAATGCGACTGGGGAAGATGGGGGGCATGGAGCCCGACTCCTTACATCAATCCATGCTGGAATACCAAGATCACTTCCACCATCCAGCCATCTCTGGTCTCGCTGCAGATTTACCAGGTAGGTTTTATGTGCTCAGGTCTCTACTCCGTACTCTTAAGTAAGGACCAGGAGGCATACACTGCGAGTGGAAGAAAAGCGATTCCGGCAGCTAAATTGGAAGAGGTTCTTTACAGTTAGAGCAGTCAGACTGTGGAATACCCTACCATAAGAAGTAGTAATGGCAGATACTATAACGGCTTTTAAAAAAGGGCTGGATGATTTCCTCAGTACACATAACATTGTTGGTTATAAGTGACTTAGGGACAAAATGTAGAATTGGTGGAGGAAGGTTGAACTAGATGGACCGAGGTCTTTTTTCAACCTGAGTAACTATGTAACCCACAGAGCATCATAAAGGGTGGTCCCCTCTGCTTAGGACTCCTTGCAGGATCGAGTGATGCTGCAAAGAGCCGCTACAGTTATGTATATATTATACGTGGCTAATATTACTTATTGTTATGGTGATGCAACTACTTGATTGTGTCAATAGACTAGCAAGCAACCGCCACATCACCAGAGGAAGCAGGAGCAGCCCACTACCATATTTCTGCTATCACAATCGTTTCTAGACACTAAATAAAACAAGATGTTTTCATTTAATTTTTCCACAATTTGCAGATCATTAACATATCTATTCATCTTGTGATTTTCATAATTCCATTTTTCTTCAGCGCTCTATTGGGAGACCCAGACGATTGGGGTATAGCTACTGCCCTCCGGAGGCCACACAAAGCACTACACTAAAAAGTGCAAGGCCCCTCCCCTTCTGGCTATACCCCCCCGTGATATCACGGGTTCTCCAGTTTTAGCTTTGTGTGCGAAGGAGGTCAGACATCCATGCATAGCTCCACAGATTTTAGTCAGCAGCAGCTGCTGACTATGTCGGATGGAAGAAAAGAGGGCCCATGTAGGGCCCCCAGCATGCTCCCTTCTCACCCGTGGATGGTGTTGTAAGGTTGAGGTACTTATTGCTAGTACAGAGGCCGGAGCCCACATGCTGTTTTCCTTCCCCATCCCCATGAGGGGCTCTGGGTGAAGTGGGATCTTACCGGTCTCCAGGCACAGAGACCGAGCTCCATCCACAGACCCAAAAGAACCTGCTGGATATGGAGCTGAGTATCGTCAGGGACAGGGCCCTGCTACATCAAGGTACTCTGTGTTCCCATGCACATCGCGCCCACACACACCAGCATTGCTGGGAGTGTTAGTGCGCCGGGGACAACAGCGCGGAGCGCTGGTGCTATTATTCACTGCAGCTTTGCTGAGTGAATTTATGTATTGAAAACGGCCGCGCCGGCCGCTGCTGGTTGTTTTTTACATTGTGGCGCGGCTGGGACTTGTGGTGCGCCGGGGGACTTCGGCGTCGGCCGTGCACATAGGACGGCCGCGCTTATTACTAGAGTCCCCGGCTTTGCGGCCTAGTTTTCGTTTCGTTCCCGCCCCAGCCCTGCCAGTCAGAGGAGGGGCGGGACGCTGTACAGTAGCTCAGCGCAGGGAGCTGGAGTCTGCTTTGCATTCTCCAGCCCCCTCTCACTGAACACAGTGAGACGCCGGGTTCCCGCTCTTGGCTGGGGCTCGCCCACGGCCCGCCCCTCTGCACAGGACGGGGAAGAGAAGCCGGCAGCCATTATGGTTTCCACTCTGGGAGAACGGAACCAGTCACAGGTTTTTGGGCGACCTCGCATCCGCTCTTGTGCGGGCGGTAAGCAACTGACACCACTAATGCTGAAGTGGGCTTTTGGGCTGTGTGCTGATATGCTATGCACTGTACTGTACTGTCGCTATTCTGGGCAACAGCAGCAAATAAGCAATGCTGCTGAGGCACAAGCTTTCAATGCTTCTTCGTTTGCATGTGCTGCAGTGTTTACTGTCAGATTGGGCAACAGCAGCAGTAGAGCAATTTGTGCTAAGGCACAAGCTTTCAATGCTGCTTCGCTTGCATGTGCTGCACGGTTTATTGTTATGATATACATTCACTGTATGTCGCTATTCTTGGCTAATGCGCCCAGATAAACAGACAAAAGCAGCAGTAGAGCAATGGTGCTACGGCACAAGTTTTCAATGCTGCTTGACTTGCATTGGCTGCAGTGTTTACTGTCATGCTTGTATGCTATACATTCACTGTATGTCGCTATCCTTGGCTAATGTTCCTGGATAAATAGACAACAGCAGCAGAAAGGCTAGGGTGCTAACGCGCAAGCTTTCAATGCTGCTTGGATTGCATGGGCTGCAGTGTTTACTGTCATGCTGTATGCTATACATTCACTGTATGTCGCTATCCTTGTCTCATGCTCCTAGATAAATAGACAACAGCAGCAGAAGAGCAAATGTGCCAAGCCACAAGTTTTCAATGCTGCGTGTACTACATGTGCTGAAGTGTTTATTTGTACTTCATGCTTGTATGACTATTCACTGTACGGTCGCTATCCTCGGCTAGGCTCTTAGATAGCTAGACAACAACAGCAGAAAAAGACAAGTTGCCAATGCACGGGCTTTCTATGCTGCTTGTACTGCATGTCATACGGTTTCAGGACCCCCAGTGTGTGCAATTGCTCAACCGGGGTCTCTGCTATATGTGGCCAAAGGAACCACCTGTGATCTCTGTCCAGAGACAGGGACGAAGTTGCAGTTTTTCCGCTGATATATTGTCTGTGACTATGACTGACATCTTACAGACTTTGCACCCCAAGCAGACCGTGGGCAATATGGTTGCAATGACCCTGGCCGCCCTGATCTGGAGCATCTCAAGGCGCCAGAGTGATTCCAGGCATCCCAGAGAGCAGGCATCCGACACGGTCGACAGTCCCAGATGGCCTAAGCGGGCTCGCTGGCATTAGCCCTCGACTACATCACTGGGCAAGGTCCCAGCTGGAGTACTCTCTGTACGATGAGGCAGACGTAGCTGTTCAGGACTCTGTTCCTGAGACCGCTCTCAATCCGGATACACCGGATGGTGACGCTATAGTGAATAATCTTATTGCGTCCATCAACGAAAGGTTGGGTATTTCTCCCTCAACTCCTCCAGTGGAGGGGTCAGCTTCACAGCAAGAGAAATCTCTATATATTGAGTACTTGTTTAGCACTCTGACTCCAGAGACGCAGTCCAGAAACGACACGCTTATCACGATAAGCGTTTCTCCGACCGTATTAATGAGACACGTGTCGCTCCCCCTGACGTGGTCAAGCGCTAGACCCAGTATCCAAATGTGGATCCACCAATCTCCATGCTTGCAGCTAGATCTATAGTTGTAGTGGTGGATAGGACTTCACTTCAAAATGCCATTGACAGGCAGATTGGCCTCTGGTTGCAATCTGTCTATGAAGCTATCGGCAGGTCGGCTGCTCCGGCAGTCGCAGCCGTGAAGGCACTCCAAGCTATTTCAGCTAGTATTGCGCAGAGGGTCGCTGTCACAGGTACTCTCGGTCCCAGCAGCGTCTTTAACTCGCAATGTCGGCATGGCGAATCATGCTGTTATTGCTGTCCGAGACTCTACGAGCCGGACGTCAGTGGCATCCGCCAACTCCGTGTTTTTACGCAGAGGCTAGTAGTTGAGAGATTGGAACAGAGGCTGCTTCCAACGAAGTGCTTAACCAGGTTGCCTTTATCTAGTGATAGTCTGTTGGTAAGGGTTGAATGAAATCATTCAACTATCCAAGACGACTCAAAAAGCCCAGAAGGGCATAGATTCCTAGCGGGCTCAATTCACGCCCGGGGAAGGCAGCCGGAGGATCCGCTACCAAAGCGTTTTCCTCATAATTTTCAGCCCTCTCACTCCGCAACCGCGGGGGGGCAGACTCCCCCGCTTTAGCGGCATTTACCTACCGCAGGTTAAGGGCCTGTGAGTGAGAGTCAGTTTGTTTTCAAACTACCGCACCGACCGAGCCGAGGCTCTTCTGCAGGCGGAAAGAGCGGTAATCCCTGTTCCTCTTCAGGAACCAGATACGCATTTTGCCCCGACCTGGTTGTGGTGCCAAAATAGGACGGCTCCTTCCGTCCCGTTCTGGACTTTATACTGCTTAACGAGCACGTGAAAACCAGGCGGTTCCGGATGGCATCACTCCGCTCCGTCATTGCCTCTCTGTCTCAAGGAGTTTTCCTAGCTTCAATAGACATCAGGATGCTTATCTACACGTGCCGATTGCTCCGAGGCACCGGCGTTGGCTACGATTCGTTATTAAAGACGAGAATATTTCGTTTCGTAGCCATACCCTTTGGCTGGCGACAGCCCCACGGGTGTTCACCAAGTTCGTGGCAGCAGAGGGAGCAGTCCCGCGCTCTCACGGTCACTCTGTGATCCTTTACTTGGGCAATCTACTGGTCAAGGCACTCTCCTTTACAAGCATGCCAACACAACCTGAACATGGCGCTGGACCCTTCCCAGAGTTTCGGGTGGGTCTTCAACTTTTCAAGGTTGAACCCAATCGCTGGCATCTCCTGGAGAGTTTTCACACTCTCTCAGCGATAGTGAAGCTTCCGCTGGACAAACAGCGTTCACTACAGACGAGGGGACAGTCTCTCCTTCAAGGAGGCGCCTCATCCAGAGGCGAGTTTTAGCTTTTCCAGACGGTCAAAGACCATCTTCAGAGGAGTCCACTCTTCAACTCAGTGGTCTGGAGCTCTGGGCAGTGTATCTTGCACTGCAAGCCTTCCTGCAGTGGCTGGAATGCAAATAGATCCGAATTCAGTCGGACTATCCACAGCGGTGGCATACACCAACCACCAAGGCGGACTACGCAGTCGACAAGACTCCCAAGAGGTCCGGCGGATTCTGCTATGGGTAGAAGACAGAGCATACACCATATCAGCTGTTCACATCCCGGGCGTACGACACTAGGAAGCAGACTTCCTCAGTCGCCAGGGCGTGGACGCAGGGGAATGGGCTCTGCACCCGTTTGTTTGCAAGAATTCTGTAGACGCAGGATGAAGACGGACGTCGACGTCATGGCTTCTCGGCAACAACAAGGTCCCGATTTTCATGACGCGGTCTTACGATCAAAGAGCTCTGGCGACAGGCGCCTTGGCTCAGGATTGGTCACAGTTCCAGCTACCGATTGCTGCCACACCATCCTCGTCGCCCCAGACTGGCCGGGGAGGTCGTGGTACCGTGATCTGTGGCATCTCACCGTCGGTCGACCGTGAGCACGACGTCATTGCCACCATGAGACGGGCTAGCCAGCCGCGGTCTGCCAAGATCTACCACAACTCGTGGAAGATATTCTTATCTTAGTGTTCTGCTCAGGGAGGGTCTCCCTGGCCATCGGCATTGCCTACTTTGCCTTCCCTCCTGCAATCTGGTTGGGAAAGAGGTTGGTCGCTCGGCTCCCTTTAAGGGCAAGTCTCGGCACTATCCGTGTTCTTTTCAGAAGCGTCTAGCACGTCTTCCTAAGGTGCGCACGTTACTACAGGGGGTTTGTCATATTGTGCCCCCGTACAAGCGGCCGTTAGATCCATGGGATCTGAACAGGGTACTAGTTGCTCTCCAGAAGCCGCATTTCGAGCCTCTGAGGGAAGTTTCCCTTTCGCGCCTGTCACAGAAAGTGGCCTTTCTGGTTGCGATCACGTCGCTTCGGCGAGTGTCTAAGCTGGCGGCTCTGTCATTCAAGGCTCCCTTCCTAGTGTTCCACCAGGACAAGGTAGTGCTGCGCCCTATTCAGGAGTTTCTCCCTAAGGTTGTATCCGCGTTTCTTCTTAATCGGGATATACCCTTTCCTTCCTTTTGTTCTCATCCGGTTCTCCGGTATGAAAAGGATTTACAGTTGTTAGTTCTGGTGAGAGCACTCAGAATCTACATTTCCCGCACGGCGCCCATGCGCCGCTCTGATGCATTTTTTGTCCTTGTCGCTGGTACGCGCAAGGGGTTGCAGGTTTCTAAAGCCACCATGGCTCGATGGATCAAAGAACCAATTCTTGAAGACTACCGTTCTGCGGGGCTTCCGGTTCCTTCAGGGCTGAAGGTCCATTCTACCAGAGCCGTAGGTGCGTTCTGGGCATTACGACACCAGGCTACGGCTCAACAGGTGTGCCAGGCAGCTACCTGGTCGAGCCTGCACATTTTTCACCAAACATTATCAGGTGCATACCTATGCTTCGGCGGACGCCAGCCTAGGTAGAAGAGCCCTGCAGGTGGCAGTGGCTTCCCCATAGGGGAGGGCTGTCTTGCAGCTCTAACATGAGGTATTTCTTTACCCACCCAGGGACAGCTTTTGGACGTCCCAATCGTCTGGGTCTCCCAATAGAGCGCTGAAGAAGAAGGGAATTTTGTTACTTACCGTAAATTCCTTTTCTTCTAGCTCTTATTGGGAGACCCAGCACCCGCCCTGTTGTCCTTCGGGATTTTTTTGTTGTTTGCGGGTACACATGTTGTTCATGTTGAACGGTTTTTCAGTTCTCCGATGTTACTCGGAGTTAATTTGTTTAAACCAGTTATTGGCTTTCCTCCTTCTTGCTTTGGCACTAAAACTGGAGAACCCGTGATATCACGGGGGGTATAGCCAGAAGGGGAGGGGCCTTGCACTTTTTAGTGTAGTGCTTTGTGTGGCCTCCGGAGGGCAGTAGCTATACCCCAATCGTCTGGGTCTCCCAATAAGAGCTAGAAGAAAAGGAATTTACGGTAAGTAACAAAATTCCCTTCTCCTTCTTGGTGTCGAAATTTCTATGATAAGGAGTGTAGATGGTAAAGAAAAAAATGTAAAAAAAAAAAAAAGTAAAAGTCGCATTTGATCATTAGGGCTAGGACACATGGTGAGTAAAACGGGCCGGGTGGAATGCGATAAAAAATTAAATCAGACTCATGTTACTCTATGGGGCTGTTCCCATCTGCAATTTTTTTTTTCTCAGCCCTAATCGGACCGAGAAAACAGTCACAGCACGCTCTGAGTGTAATCCGATCTGTATTCACTTGCACCCATACAAGTCTATGGGTGCGAGTGAATCATCGCACTGCACTCGGATGACACCGGAGTGCAGTGCGATAAATGCATCAGCTGATACTAGAGGAGATGGGGAGATTAGTCCCTTGCCCCGCAGCTGTGATCCGATCGCAGGATGGGATCACAGTATAATGGCTCACGCTCGCAGCAGAGTAGGAGCTGAGGGTCATTAGCATAATGCATCGAATGCCAGACGCTCATGTGTCCCCAGTCTTAAAGGCATTGTTTCTGGTTCCTATATTTAGGAGTTCACCTTTTATCTGCTTCTTGGCTTGCTGGGAGCAGTGCTCTCTTGACAACTGACCATTGGAGCCAGGGGCAGGGCTGAGCATTTGCCCCAATTTGCCCATGCACCGACTCTTAAAGCAGAGGCCGTTCTGCATCGGTGCAGCGCAGGGGCACTAGAGATGGCCAAACACATCTTGAGAATAGAGCATAGAGTTTATTGCTAAGAAGTAAATAGCAAAGCTGCATGTTTTTAGAAGATGAGACAACCGCTTTAAGTAGGAGAAATACGCAAAACATTGTATTTTGACTTTCAATTATGTTTGTAGTAATGTAAAGAACCAAATAAAGGCAATATGTCATGCCCCTAAATGTTACTAATATGCAGGGTAACGGCGTTACAATGCTGTCTGTCCCGCCTTACTGCAAGTCCGGCTGCCAGGAGAAAATGATCTTCTTTCCTCCTGGAAGGAACCGGCTTTCAATCAAAGACTTGTACACGGAGAGACTTCTGTCACCGCACGCAGCATTGTGAAAGATGGCTTTAATTACACCCCTGCACTTTGATTAACAGCTTCCTCTGCACAGATGACTGTAGATGCTCCAGGCATTTCTTTATGCCTGAAAGCCAGAGGCTCCGAGGATTAAATAGGAGGATTTTAGTACTTACCATAAAATCCTTTCTTCATCGTTCCTTATGGGAGACCCAGACCATGGGTGTATAGCTTCTGCCTCCGGAGGACACACAAAGTACTACACTAAAAGTGTAGCTCCTCCCTCCGAGCATATACACTCCCCGGATGACAAATCCAACCAGTTCAATGCTTTGTGTTCAGGAGGTCACACACACACATGCATCCTTTGATTTTTGATTTCAAAGATTTGGAAGAAAAGCGGGTCCAATCTGGACTCCCGGCATGTCCCTTCTCACCCCACTGTGTCGGCGGTGCTGTTAAGGTTGATTTTACAAGGCTGGAGCCTTCACATGCCGCGCTCCTTCACCATCCCCTGAGGCTCTGGCTTGAAGTGGGAGCCATCACGGTTCTCACTGCTTTGCAGGAGACCGGTCTCCATCCGCAGCCCTGTTCAGGATCCTGTCGGACGGAGCGCTCACCTCCCAGGGACCTGGCACCTGCGTCTCACAAGCTAAGTACTGAGACGTTATTACCACAGACAGTGGTCTTTCCAGGGGTCCCTTGTACTTTATATTTCTTCGGCGCTCTATTGGGAGACCCAGACGATTGGGTGTATAGCACTGCCTCCGGAGGCCACACAAAGCAATTACACTAAAAAGTGTAAGGCCCCTCCCCTTCTGGCTATACACCCCCAGTGGGATCACTGGCTCACCAGTTTTCTGCTTTGTGCGAAGGAGGTCAGACATCCACGCATAGCTCCACTGTTTAGTCAGCAGTAGCTGCTGACTATATCGGATGGAAGAAAAGAGGGCCCATACTAGGGCCCCCAGCATGCTCCCTTCTCACCCCACTTGTGGTTTGTAAGGTTGAGGTACCCTTTGCGGGTACGGAGGCTGGAGCCCACATGCTGTTTTCCTTCCCCATCCCCCTGAGGGGCTCTGAGGAAGTGGGATCTTACCGGCCACCAAGCCTTGAGGCCGGGCTCCATCCACAGACCCATAGAACCTGCTGGATGTGGAGCGGGAGTGCCGTTCAGGGACAAGGCCCTGCAACTTTCAGGTACTCTGTGTCCCCGTATGGCAGGCCACGCGCACCCCAGGCTTGCTGGGTGTGCTAGTGCGCCGGGGACTGTAGCGCTGTGCGCTGGGCTTATAGTCCCCGCAGATTACTGGGGGACTTTATGTGTGTGGATCGCCGCGCCGACCGCCCCTGGAGCGACGGCGCAGCTGCGACTTGTAGTGCGCCGGGGTCGCGCCGACCGCGCTTTTACGGCGGCGGCGCTTCTAACTTTAGTCCCCGGCTTTCTGCGGCCTAGCCGCTTCGTTAACGCCCCCCACCCTGTCAATCAGGGTAGGGGAGAGACGTTATTCACTCGGCAGCGCCGAGGGCTGGGGCACGATTTACATGCTCCAGCCCTCTCACTGAGCACAGTAGGACACAGGCTTCGCGCTTTTTCTCTGTGCACGCCCTAGGCCCGCCCCCAGGCTTGCAGCTCCCCAGGACGCCGGCAGCCATTATACACATGCAGTCTGGCTGGAGAACGCACGCAGGCTCTGGGGGACCCAGGCGAGGGGTTTCTGGCGACCACACACCCGCGCTCAGCGGGCGGTAAGCAGCACATACGTGCAGACTAGTGCCACAGTGTTATATTTTTCGCTGTATATAGACACTGCTGTGTCTAGATATATTTAATACTGCACTGTAAGGTCGCTTCTTGGCTGTACACCCTATATTGCTTGAGGAGACAACAGCATGTCATCCGCAAAACGCAAGGGTGCCAAGGCACGGGCTGTATACACTACTTGTACAGCATGTGGGGCTAATCTACCAGCAGGCTCCAACGACTCTCATTGTGTGCAATGTTCAGTCCCAGTGGCACTTCGTCAGCCAGAGCCTACTGTGGTGGTAGCCCAGGCAGAGACGCCTGTGAACCCTGCCCCGGTGACGGGGACAGAATTTGCAGTCTTCTTCGGCGCTCTATTGGGAGACCCAGACGATTGGGTGTATAGCACTGCCTCCGGAGGCCACACAAAGCAATTACACTAAAAAGTGTAAGGCCCCTCCCCTTCTGGCTATACACCCCCAGTGGGATCACTGGCTCACCAGTTTTCTGCTTTGTGCGAAGGAGGTCAGACAAAAATCCTGGAAACCTTGCAGTCCAGGCCAGTTGCTCAGACCATAGACAATGCTGTGTCTATGTTCCCCGGTCCCCCTCAGTTGGAACTAATCCGTACTTCAAGGGGGTCCCAGGCATCACAGGCTGAGGGCTCTGACTCCGATGACAGTCCCAGTCCGCCTAAGCGAGCTCGCTGGGAGAGACCCTCCACATCATCACGTGGATCAGGGTCTCAGCGAGAAGAGTCCCTATATGAGGGTTCAGAGGTGGGTGATCAGGAGTCTTGTCCTGACGCCGCACTCAATTTGGATACGCCAGATGGTGACGCCATGGTAAATGACCTTATAGCGGCCATCAATAGGCTGTTGGATATTTCTCCCCCAGCCCCTTCTGCAGAGGAGGCAGCTGCACAGCAGGAGAAATTCCATTTCCTGTATCCCAAGCGTAAATTGAGTACTTTTCTGGACCACTCTGACTTCAGAGAATCCATCCAGAAACATAATACTTATCCGGACAAGCGTTTTTCTAAACGCCCTAAGGATACACGGTATCCTTTTCCCCCTGACGTGGTCAAACGCTGGACCCAGTGTCCAAAAGTGGACCCTCCAATATCCAGGCTTGCAGCTAGATCCATAGTTGCAGTGGAGGATGGGGCTTCACTTAAAGATCCCAATGACAGACAGATGGACCTTTGGTTGAAATCTGTCTATGAAGCTATTGGCGCGTCGTTTGCTCCTGCATTCGCGGCCGTGTGGGCGCTCCAAGCTATTTCAGCTGGTCTGGCACAGGTGGACTCTCTCATACGTCCAGCAGTGCCGCAAGTGGCGTCCCTAACTACACAAATGTCTGCGTTTGCGACCTACGCTATCAATGCGGTACTGGACTCTACGAGCCGTACCTCAATGGCATCTGCCAACTCTGTAGTTTTGCGCAGAGCCTTGTGGTTAAAGGAATGGAAAGCAGATTCTGCTTCTAAAAAATGTTTAACCAGCTTGCCATTATCTGGAGACAGACTGTTTGGTGAGCAATTGGCGGAAATCATCAAACAGTCCAAAGGTAAGGACTCCTCCTTACCCCAGCCCAGATCAAGCAAACCTCCACAGAGGAAGTGGCAGTCAAGGTTTCGGTCCTTTCGAGGCTCGGGCAAGCCCCAATTCTCCTCGTCCAAAGGGACTCAGAAAGAGCAAAGGAGCTCTGATTCCTGGCGGGCTCACTCACGCCCCAAGAAAGCAACCGGAGGTACCGCTTCCAAGGCGGCTGCCTCATGACTTTCGGCCGCCTCCCTCCGCATCCTCGGTCGGTGGCAGGCTCTCCCGCTTTTGCGACATTTGGCTGCCACAGGTCAAAGACCGGTGGGTAACAGACATTTTGTCTCACGGGTACAGGATAGAGTTCAGTTCTCGTCCTCCGCCTCGGTTCTTCAGGACTTCCCCACATCCCGACCGAGCAGATGCCCTTCTGCAGGCGGTGAATTCTCTAAGAGCAGAAGGAGTGGTGGTACCTGTTCCTCTTCAGGAACGAGGTCAAGGTTTTTACTCCAATCTCTTTGTGGTGCCAAAAAAGGACGGCTCATTCCGTCCTGTTCTGGACCTAAAACTGCTCAACAAGCATGTGAACGCCAGGCGGTTCCGGATGGAATCCCTACGCTCAGTCATTGCCTCAATGTCTCAAGGAGATTTCCTAGCATCAATAGACATCAAGGATGCTTATCTCCACGTGCCGATTGCTACAGAGCACCAACGCTTTCTACGCTTCGTGATAGGAGACGACCATCTTCAGTTCGTAGTTCTGCCATTTGGTCTAGCGACAGCCCCACGGGTGTTCACCAAGATCATGGCGGCAGTGGTAGCAGTCTTGCACTCTCAGGGACACTCTGTGATCCCTTACTTGGACGATCTACTGGTCAAGGCACCCTCTCAAGAGGCATGCCAACTCAGCTTGACTGTAGCACTGGAGACTCTCCAGACGTTCGGGTGGATCATCAACTTCTCAAAGTCAAATCTGTCACCGACCCAATCACTAACGTATCTTGGCATGGAGTTTCATACTCTCTCAGCGATAGTGAAGCTTCCGCTGGACAAGCAGAGGTCACTACAGACTGGGGTGCAGGCTCTCCTTCACAGTCAGTCGCACTCCTTAAGACGCCTCATGCACTTCCTCGGGAAGATGGTGGCGGCAATGGAAGCGGTTCCGTTTGCGCAGTTTCATCTGCGCCCACTTCAATGGGACATTCTCCGCCAATGGGACGGGAAGTCAACATCCCTGGATAGGAAAGTCTCCCTTTCCCAGACGGCCAAGGACTCTCTGCAGTGGTGGCTTCTTCCCACCTCATTATCACAGGGGAAATCCTTCCTACCCCCATCCTGGGCGGTGGTCACGACAGACGCGAGTCTGTCAGGGTGGGGAGCAGTTTTTCTCCACCACAGGGCTCAGGGTACGTGGACCCAGCAGGAGTCCACCCTTCAGATCAATGTTCTGGAAATCAGAGCAGTGTATCTTGCCCTACTAGCCTTCCAGCAGTGGCTGGAAGGAAGGCAGATCCGAATTCAGTCGGACAACTCCACAGCGGTGGCATACATCAACCACCAAGGGGGGACACGCAGTCGGCAAGCCTTCCAGGAAGTCCGGCGGATTCTGATGTGGGTGGAAGCCACAGCCTCCACCATATCCGCAGTTCACATCCCCGGCGTAGAAAACTGGGAAGCAGACTTCCTCAGTCGCCAGGGCATGGACGCAGGGGAATGGTTCCTTCACACAGACGTGTTTCAGGAAATCTGTCACCGCTGGGGGGTGCCGGACGTCGACCTAATGGCGTCACGGCACAACAACAAGGTCCCAACCTTCATGGCACGGTCCCGAGATCAAAGAGCGCTGGCGGCAGACGCCCTAGTACAAGATTGGTCGCAGTTCCGGCTCCCTTATGTGTTTCCACCTCTGGCACTCTTGCCCAGAGTGCTACGCAAGATCAGATCCGATTGCAGCCGCGTCATACTTGTCGCCCCAGACTGGCCGAGGAGGGCGTGGTACCCGGATCTGTGGCAGCTCACGGTCGGCCAACCGTGGGCACTACCAGACCGACCAGACTTACTGTCCCAAGGGCCGTTTTTCCATCGGAATTCTGCGGCCCTGAACCTGACTGTGTGGCCATTGAGTCCTGGATCCTAGCGTCTTCAGGATTGTCCCAAGGGGTCGTTGCCACCATGAGACAGGCTAGGAAGCCCACGTCCGCTAAGATCTACCACAGAACGTGGAGGATTTTCTTATCCTGGTGCTCTGCTCAGTGAGTGTCTCCCTGGCCATTTGCATTGCCTACCTTTCTTTCTTTCCTGCAATCTGGGTTAGAAAAAGGTTTGTCGCTCGGCTCCCTTAAAGGTCAGGTCTCGGCGCTATCCGTCTTTTTTCAGAGGCGTTTGGCACGCCTTCCTAAGGTGCGCACGTTCCTACAGGGGGTTTGCCATATCGTACCCCCGTACAAGCGGCCGTTAGATCCATGGGATCTGAACAGGGTACTAGTTGCCCTCCAGAAGCCGCCCTTCGAGCCTCTGAGGGAGGTTTCACTTTCTAGACTATCACAGAAAGTGGCTTTTCTGGTAGCGATCACATCTCTTCGGAGAGTGTCTGAGCTAGCAGCGCTGTCATCCAAAGCTCCTTTCCTGGTCTTCCACCAGGACAAGGTAGTGCTGCGCCCCATTCAGGAGTTTCTCCCGAAGGTGGTATCCTCTTTTCATCTTAATCAGGATATCTCTTTGCCTTCGTTTTGTCCTCATGCAGTTCATCGGTATGAGAAGGATTTACATTTGTTAGATCTGGTGAGCGCACTCAGAATCTACATTTCCCGCACGGCGCCCTTGCGCCGTTCGGATGCACTCTTTGTCCTTGTCGCTGGTAAGCGCAAAGGGTCGCAGGCTTCTAAGGCCACCCTGGCTCGATGGATCAAAGAACCGATTCTTGAAGCCTACCGTTCTGCTGGGCTTCCGGTTCCATCAGGGCTGAAGGCCCATTCTACCAGAGCCGTGGGTGCATCCTGGGCATTACGACACCAGGCTACGGCTCAACAGGTGTGCCAGGCAGCTACCTGGTCGAGTCTGCACACTTTCACCAAACATTATCAGGTGCATACCTATGCTTCGGCGGACGCCAGCCTAGGTAGAAGAGTCCTGCAGGCGGCAGTTGCCTCCCCGTAGGGGAGGGCTGTCTTGCAGCTCTAACATGAGGTATTTCTTTACCCACCCAGGGACAGCTTTTGGACGTCCCAATCGTCTGGGTCTCCCAATAGAGCGCCGAAGAAGAAGGGAATTTTGTTACTTACCGTAAATTCCTTTTCTTCTAGCTCTTATTGGGATACCCAGCACCCGCCCTGTTCTCCTCCTCGGTTTTCAGTTCTCCGATGTTACTCGGAGTGAATTTGTTTAAACCAGTTATTGGCTTTCCTCCTTCTTGCTTTTGCACTAAAACTGGTGAGCCAGTGATCCCACTGGGGGTGTATAGCCAGAAGGGGAGGGGCCTTACACTTTTTAGTGTAATTGCTTTGTGTGGCCTCCGGAGGCAGTGCTATACACCCAATCGTCTGGGTCTCCCAATAAGAGCTAGAAGAAAAGGAATTTACGGTAAGTAACAAAATTCCCTTCTTTGGGGAGAGTGTGTTTTATGACTGTGTTAACATTTCCGGCCGGTTCTCCAGTTTTCACTAGAGAACCGCGCCGATGGTGCCTGCACCATGGCCGCATGTTTAAATCTAGGCCCCGGCTTCGCCTGAGGCCTATTTTCGGTTTCACTCCCCCTGCATGTCAGTCATGCAGAGGGACAGTGTGGCTCCGCCCAGCGGCTGTTCAGCACAGGGGAGGACACTCCTCACTGAGGAAAGATTCCCTCCCCTGTATACCTCATTTGTCCTCCGGATCCAGCTCTCAGAGTAGGCCCCGCCCCCTCTCCTCGCTCCGGCGCCATTTTCTCGGCGTTCTCAATGTCTGCATAACACATTGTGACAAATGGGGGCCTTGGGCTGGGGGATCTGGAGGGCACAGAGATGTCCCTATGTTAAACGGTCTGGCAAGCCACAACCTCCGGTTGTGCAGCTGCTTATATACTCTGTTTATATACTCTGCTGGGGGTCATTCTGGACAGGAGCCCCCACTTCTGCAGCATGTCTCACATCAGAGCAAGGCTGCAAGGCTGTTCTTATTATACACTGCATGTAGATCTGTCTGTACCGAGCACATAACCACATTGTGATGCTTGCTCTAACATAGTGGTGCCTCAGCCTGGAAGCTCATCAGTGGTCCCTCCAGCTGCTCCGGCTCCGGTGGCTGATCCCCCGGTTTGGGCAGAATCCCTCTCTCCAGGGGACAGCTTTCCCGGACACTGCTGAGCATGCATCAGCCCCCTTCTCAGGGCGCTTCTGCTGCCACGGCTCGCTCAGCAAAGCTCACAGAGGATTCTTCATCTGGTCTCAGTCCCCATCCTCCTAAAATGGAGTCGCAGGGTCCCCTTTCCTTCCTCGTCCCGCAGCTCTGATTCACGAACCGACTCGCAGGACGAGGAGGATGCCTTTACTAGGGGCTCAAACGGATCTGTCCGAAGGTGACGCAGATGCTAATGATTTGATTGCATCCATTATATTTGTACTGGACCTCAATCCGCCTGTATCAGGGGTGCATTCCCCTCTGGCAGAAAGGCATCAGTATACCTTAAGAGAACAAGGAGTGTGTTCCTTAACCACTCCAGTTTTCAGGCCACTGTGACCAAGCCCAGAGCCTGTCCTGACAGACGCTTCCCAAAGCGTGGTTCTGATGACTGTTTCCCCCTTCCACCAGTGGTGGTCAAGGAGTGGGCTCATTCACCAAGGGTGGACCCTCCGGTGTCTAGACTTTCAGCCCGGACAATTGTATCAGTGGCTGACGGCACCTCTCTAAGGATCCCACTGTCCGCCAGGTTGTCCTTCTGGCCAAATCTATATATGAGGCGGCGGGGGCCTCGTGCTCCCCATCTTTTGCAGCAGTGCGGGCTCTCAAAGCCATCTCTGCTTCTCTGGAGGAGATGCATTCCCTCACCAGGGACTTTATGCCCGAAATGGTTGCCTTAACTTCCAGGCTTCAGTCTTTTCATCCTATGCCATGTCTGCCATGCTGGAGACTGTCACCGCACTGCGGTGGCCTCGGCTACTTCCCTCGCTATCCACAGGCTCCTGTGGCTTCGAGAGTGGAAGGCAGATGCTTCTTAAGAAGTTCCTTGCTGGGCTCCCTTTTGCTGGGACCAGTCTATTCGGTGAACATCTGGATGAAATTATTAAGGAAGTTTTTTGGCAGGAAGAGTACTTCCATGCCACAAACCCAGGAAACCTGTCCAGGGCAGGAACCAGTCGAGGTTTCGTTCCTTTCGTTCCTCTAAGCCCTCGGCCTCGTCCACTAACTCAGCCAAGGTCCGTAATCCAACTGGCGCATGAAGCCGCGTCCTCAGAAGTCCGCAGGAGCTGCTGCCACCAAGGCAGCCTCCTCTTGATTATCTGGCCGCGCCAGTAACGTCCTTGGTCGGTGGCAGGCTCTCCCTCTTGGGCGACATGTGGTTTCAACACGTCTTCGATCAGTGGGTGTGGGTTACCATCTCCCACGGCTACAGAATAGAATTCTATCCAGCCCGCCAAACAGATTTTTCTTTTTCGCTCCTAATTGGGAGACCCAGACAATTGGGTGTATAGCTACTGCCTCCGGAGGCCGCACAAAGTACTACACTTAAAAGTGTAAGGCCCCTCCCCTTCTGGCTATACACCCCCCCGTGGGAGCACGGGTCCCTCAGTTTTTGCTTTGTGCGAAGGAGGTCAGACACGCACGCATAGCTCCACTATTTAGTCAGCAGCAGCTGCTGACTATGTCGGATGGAAGAAAAGAGGGCCCATACAGGGCCCCCAGCATGCTCCCTTCTCACCCCACTTTCTGTCGGTGGTGCTTGTTAAGGTTGAGGTACCCATTGCGGGTACGGAGGCTGGAGCCCACATGCTGATTCCTTCCCCATCCCCATTAGGGCTCTGGGCGAAGTGGGATTTTACCGGTCTCCAGGCACTGAGACCGTGCTCCATCCGCAGCCCCTGGAGAAGCCGCTGGATATGGAGCTGAGTATCGTCAGGGACATGGCCCTGCTCCGTCAAGGTACTCTGTGTCCCCGTGCATACGCGCGCACACCGCAGCATTGCTGGGTGTGTTAGTGCGCCGGGGACAACAGCGCTGCTGCGCTTGTGCCATTTCCTCACTTCAGCTTAGCTGAGTGGGTAGACTCAGGGAGAACGGTCGCGCCGGCCGCTGGGACTGCGACGCGGCTGGGACTTGTGGTGCGCCGGGGACTTCCGCGCTGACCGTGCATATATCACGGCCGCGCTTATTACTACAGTCCCCGGCTTTTGCGGCCTAGTTCGTTCGTTCCCGCCTCCGCACCTGCCAGTCAGGAGGAGGGCGGGACGCTGTACAGAGCATCAGCGCTGAGGGCTGGAGTCTTTTTTACATACTCCAGCCCTCACACCAGGCACAGTAGGACGCAGTTTCCCGCACTTTGTTTGTGGCACGCCCACGGTCCGCCCCTCTTCACAGAACGCCGGCAGCCATTCCTGCCTGCACGCTGAGCTGCAGAGGGGAGACGGGGAGACCCAGACACGGGATTCTACGGCCTCATACCCGCTGTTCAGCGGGCGGTAAGCAGCCCTCAAGGGCTCACCCCCACTTGTGCCGTTTGTATACTGAGTATTTTGTGTTTGCAAATACTTTGTACTGTACGGTTGCTGGTGATTCTCGGCTATATACCCTCCTAGATTACAAGGAGGCAACAGCATGTCGTCCGCAAAACGCAAGGGTGCCAAGGCACAGACATTATATGCTGCCTGTTCCGCATGTGGGGCTGCTCTACCGGCAGGTTCCACTGACCCCCATTGTGTGCAGTGCTCGGCCCCTGTGCAACTTGCACAGCCGGGGCCTCTGCTGGACGTGACCCAGAGTGTACCACCTGTGAATGCTGTCCAGGTGACAGGAACGGAGTTTGCAGCTTTTGCTGACAGATTGTCTATGACCATGTCAAAGATTCTTGAAACATTGCAGTCTAGACCAGTAACTCAGACCATGGACACTGTGGCATCATTGCTCCCTGGTCCCCCTCAGCTGGAACACTTCCAAGCTCCGGGGGTGTCACATGCACCCCAGGGTGACGATTCACTTTTCTGGACCACTCTGACTTTAGAGATGCAATCCAGAAACACCACGCTTATCCTGAGAAGCGGTTTTCTAAACGGCTTAAAGATACACGCTATCCTTTTCCCCCTGACGTGGTCAAGGGTTGGACCCAGTGTCCCAAGGTGGACCCTCCAATCTCCAGGCTAGCAGCTAGATCCTTAGTTGCAGTGGAAGATGGAGCGGCACTTAAAGATGCCACTGACAGGCAGATGGAGCTCTGGCTGAAATCCATCTATGAAGCTATTGGAGCGTCGTTGGCGCCAGCTTTTGCAGCCGTATGGGCACTCCAAGCCATTTCAGCTGGGCTTATACAAGTCGACTCGGTCACACGTACATCTGCCCCGCAGGTGGCACCATTGACCTCTCAAATGTCTGCATTCGCGTCTTACGCGATTAATGCTGTCCTGGACTCTACGAGCCGTACGGCGGTGGCGTCAGCCAACTCCGTGGTTTTGCGCAGAGCCCTGTGGTTGAGAGAATGGAAGGCAGATTCTGCTTCCAAGAAGTGCTTAACCAGTTTGCCTTTTTCTCGTGACCGATTGTTTGGGGAGCGTTTGGATGAAATCATTAAACACTCCAAGGGTAAGGACTCATCCTTACCTCAACACAGACAAAACAAGCCCCAACAAAGGAGGGGTCAGTCTGGTTTTCGGTCCTTTCGAGGCTCAGGCAGGTCCCAATTCTCCTCGTCCAAAAGGACTCAAAAGGATCAGAGAGGCTCAGATTCTTGGCGGACTCAGTCACGCCCAAAAAAGACAGCAGGAAGAACCGTTACCAAGACGGCTTCCTCATGACTTTCAGCCTCCTCTCTCCGCATCCTCGGTCGGTGGCAGGCTCTCCCGCTTTGGCGACATTTGGCTGTCACAGGTCAAAGACCGTTGGGTGAGGGACATTCTGTCTCACGGGTACAGGATAGAGTTCAGCTCTCGTCCTCCAACTCGTTTCTTCAGAACTTCCCCACCGCCCGACCGAGCCGATGCTCTGCTGCAGGCGGTGGCCGCTCTAAAAGCGGAAGGAGTGGTGACTTCCGTTCCTCTTCAGGAACAAGGTCACGGTTTTTACTCCAATCTGTTTGTGGTGCCAAAGAAGGACGGGTCCTTTCGGCCCGTTCTGGATCTAAAGTTGCTCAACAAACACGTAAAAACCAGGAGGTTCCGGATGGAATCTCTACGCTCCGTCATAGCCTCAATGTCTCAAGGAGATTTCTTAGCATCAATAGACATCAAAGATGCGTATCTTCACGTGCAGATTGCGCCAGAGCATCAGCGTTTTCTACGCTTCGTTATAGAAAGCGAACACCTGCAGTTCGTAGCGTTACCTTTCGGGCTGGCAACAGCCCCTCGGGTCTTCACCAAGGTCATGGCAGCAGTAGTAGCTGTCCTGCACTCGCAGGGTCACTCCGTGATCCCGTATTTGGACGATCTACTTATAAAGGCACCCTCTCAAGAGGCATGCCAACACAGTCTGGACGTGGCACTGAAGACTCTCCAGAGTTTCGGGTGGATTATCAACTTTTCAAAGTCAAATCTAACCCCGACCCAATCACTAACATATCTTGGCATGGAGTTTCATACTCTCTCAGCGATAGTGAAACTTCCACTGGACAAGCAGTGCTCGCTGCAGACAGGGGTGCAATCTCTCCTGCAGAACCAGTCCCACTCCTTGAGGCGCCTCATGCATTTCCTAGGGAAAATGGTGGCAGCAATGGAAGCAGTCCCTTTCGCGCAGTTTCATCTGCGCCCTCTACAATGGGACATTCTCCGCCAATGGGACGGGAAGACGACGTTCCTCGACAGGGATGTCTCCCTCTCTCAGGCAGCCAAGGACTCTCTCCGATGGTGGCTTCTTCCCACCTCATTGTCAAAAGGAAAGTCGTTCCTACCCCCATCCTGGGCGGTGGTCACGACAGATGCGAGCCTATCAGGGTGGGGAGCAGTGTTTCTTCACCACAGGGCTCAGGGTACGTGGACTCAGAGAGAGTCCACCCTTCAGATCAATGTTCTGGAAATCAGAGCAGTCTATCTTGCTCTGCGAGCCTTCCAACAGTGGCTGGAGGGCAAGCAGATCCGGATTCAGTCGGACAATTCCACAGCGGTGGCGTACATCAACCACCAAGGGGGAACACGCAGTCGGCAAGCCTTTCAAGAAGTCCGGCGGATTCTGACGTGGGTGGAAAACACAGCATCCACCATATCCGCAGTTCACATCCCAGGCGTGGAAAACTGGGAAGCAGACTTTCTCAGTCGCCAGGGCATGGACGCAGGGGAATGGTCCCTTCACCCGGACGTGTTTCAGGAGATCTGTCGCCGCTGGGGGATGCCGGACGTCGACCTGATGGCGTCACGGCACAACAACAAGGTCCCGGTTTTCATGGCACGGTCTCACGATCACCGAGCTCTGGCGGCAGACGCCTTAGTTCAGGATTGGTCGCAGTTCCGACTACCTTATGTGTTCCCACCTCTAACATTGTTGCCCAGAGTGCTCCGCAAAATCAGGTCCGACTGCCGTTGCGCCATTCTCGTCGCTCCAGACTGGCCAAGGAGGTCGTGGTACCCGGATCTGTGGCATCTCACGGTAGGACAACCGTGGGCGCTACCAGGCCGTCCAGACTTGCTGTCTCAAGGGCCGTTTTTCCATCTGAATTCTGCGGCCCTGAACCTGACTGTGTGGCCATTGAGTCCTGGATCCTAGGGACCTCAGGTTTATCTCATGATGTTGTTGCCACCATGAGACAGGCTAGGAAACCATCCTCCGCCAAGATCTACCACAGAACTTGGAAGATATTCTTATCTTGGTGCTCTGCTCAGGGAGTTTCTCCCTGGCCATTTGCATTGCCTATTTTTCTTTCCTTCCTGCAGTCTGGGTTGGAAAAAGGTTTGTCGCTTAGCTCCCTTAAAGGACAAGTCTCTGCGCTATCCGTATTCTTTCAGAAGCGCCTGGCGCGACTTCCTAAGGTACGCACGTTCCTGCAAGGGGTTTGTCATATCATTCCCCCTTACAAGCGGCCATTGGAACCCTGGGATCTGAACAAGGTTCTAATTGCTCTCCAGAAGCCACCTTTCGAGCCTATGAAGGAGATTTCCTTTTCTCGGCTTTCACAGAAAGTGGCTTTTCTGGTGGCGGTCACGTCTCTTCGGAGAGTGTCAGAGCTGGCGGCGTTATCTTGCAAATCTCCCTTCCTGGTGTTTCACCAAGACAAGGTAGTACTGCGTCCAATTCCAGAGTTTCTTCCCAAGGTGGTATCTTCCTTTCATCTCAATCAGGATATCACTTTACCATCTTTGTGTCCGCATCCAGTTCACCAATTTGAAAAGGGTTTGCATCTGTTGGACCTGGTGAGAGCTCTCAGGATCTACATTTCCCGCACGGCGCCTCTGCGCCGTTCGGATGCACTCTTTATCCTGGTCGCTGGTCAGCATAAAGGGTCGCAAGCTTCCAAATCCACCCTTGCGCGGTGGATCAAGGAACCAATTCTTCACGCCTACCGTTCTGCTGGGCTTCCGACTCCTTCTGGACTGAAGGCCCATTCTACCAGAGCCGTGGGTGCGTCCTGGGCATTACGGCATCAGGCTACGGCTCAGCAGGTGTGCCAGGCGGCTACCTGGTCGAGTCTGCACACTTTTACCAAGCATTATCAGGTGCATACCTACGCTTCGGCGGATGCCAGCCTAGGTAGACAAGTCCTGCAGGCGGCGGTGGCCCACCTGTAAGAAAGGGCTGCCTGACAGCCCGATCACGAGGTATTCTTTTACCCACCCAGGGACTGCTTTTGGACGTCCCAATTGTCTGGGTCTCCCAATTAGGAGCGAAAAAGAAGAAGGGAATTTTGTTTACTTACCGTAAATTCCTTTTCTTCTAGCTCCAATTGGGAGACCCAGCACCCGCCCTGTTTTTTCTTAGGGTATTTGTTTTTCGGGTGCACATGTTGTTCATGTTGATAAGTTACGTTCTCCGATATTGTTTATCGGATTGAATTTGTTTTTGAAACAGTTATTGGCTTTCCTCCTTCTTGCTTTTGCACTAAAACTGAGGGACCCGTGCTCCCACGGGGGGGTGTATAGCCAGAAGGGGAGGGGCCTTACACTTAAGTGTAGTACTTTGTGCGGCCTCCGGAGGCAGTAGCTATACACCCAATTGTCTGGGTCTCCCAATTGGAGCTAGAAGAAAAGGAATTTACGGTAAGTAAACAAAATTCCCTTCTTTCTGTCAACTCCCCCCTGCCCCAAGGCCGCCGCCTTCTCACAGGCCGTGGCATTCTTGCAGGCCAATGGAGTAATTGTACCAGTTCCCGACTGGGAACGGTTCAGAGATTTCTACTCAAATCTCTTCCTAGTCCCCGAAAAGGATGGTGCCTTCCGACCTGGATCTCAAGCTTCTCAACAAGCATGTCAGGTGCGGCATTTTTGCATGGAATCTCTGCGATCAGTCAATGACCCAAGGAGATTTCTTAGCAGTCATCGACATCAGAGATGTCTTTCTGCTTGTGCCAATCGCAGTTTCACACCAGCGTTGGCTACGTTTTGTAATCGGAGAGGAACATTTCCAATTCGTGGCTCTCCCCTTCGGGTTAGCCACGGCCCCCCGTGTACTCACAAGGTCATGGCAGCAGTGGTTGCGGTTCTGCACCTCCAGGGGTTGGTAGTGATTCCTTACCTGGACGACCTTCTAGTCAAGGCTTCATCCAGTGCAGACTGTCAGCGGAGTGTCTCGCTCACTCTCAGCGGCGTGTCTCGCTCACTCTCGCCACGCTTGCAAGTCCACTCTGACCCCGACCTAGGACCTTACGTACCTAGGGATGCAATTCGAGACTCTGCTGGCACTTGTGAAGCTGCCCTTAGTCAAACAGCCCCTTCATCTGGCGGTTCGCTCTCTGCTGAGGCTCCGCCGTCATTCCATCAGGCACCTCATGCAGGTGCTGGGTCAGATGGTGGCGTCAATGGAAGCGGTTCCCTTTGCCAGTTCCATCTGCGTCCCCTGCAGCTGGACATTCTCCGCTGTTGGGACAAGCGGACCTCTTCCTTGCACAGGCTGGTGGCTCTGTCGCCACAGACCAGGAGCTCTCTTTAGTGGTGGCTTCGGCCCCTCTCTCTGTCCCAGGGACGCTCCTTTCTGGCCCCGTCCTGGGTGATTCTCACCACGGATGCCAGTCTATCCGGCTGGGGAGCAGTGTTTCTCCACCACCGAGCACAGGGCACTTGGACTCCGTCCGAATCAGCCCTCTCGATCAAGGTGCTGGAAATCAGGGCTGTACTCCTAGCTCTCGTAGTTTTTCACCACCTGTTGGCGGGCAGGCACATTCGTGTCCAGTCAGACAACGCGACAGCAGTTGCCTACCTCAATCACCAAGGCGGGACTCGCAGCCGCCTAGCAATGTCGGAAGTTGAACGTATCCTTCAGTGGACGGAGGACTCCAAGTCCACCATATCCGCAGTCCACATCCCAGGCTTAGAAAACTGGGAGGCTGACAGCGGCGAGTGGGCCCTGCATCCGGCAGTGTTCCGGTCAATCTGCCGCAAGTGGGGCACTCCGGAAGTGGATCTAATGGCATCCCGGCACAACAACAAGGTCCCGGTTTACGTGGCTCGCTCCCACGATCCTCAGGCCTTGGCAGCGGACGCGCTGGTCCAAGATTGGTCCCAGTTCCGTCTGGCCTACGTGTTTCCCCCTCTAGCTCTCTTGCCCAGAGTCCTGCGCAAGATCAGAATGGAGGGCCGTTGAGTCATAATCATTGCTCCAGACTGGCCCAGGCGAGCTTGGTTCCCAGACCTGCTCCGTCTGTCCGTAGAGGTGCCGTGGCATCTCCCGGACCGCCCAGACCCTCACAGGGTCCGTTTTCCGCCAGAATTCTGCGGCTCTCAGATTGACGGCGTGGCTCTTGAGCCCTGGATCCTTACGGCTTCAGGCATTCCTTCCGAGGTCATCTTCACTATGACTCAGGCTCGGAAGTCTTCCTCGGCCAGGTTTTACCTCAGGACTTGGAGAATTTTCCTGTCCTGGTGTCGTTCTTCCGGCCATGCTCCTTGGCCGTTTTTCCTTGCCGACCATCCTGTCCTTTCTACAGTCCGGTCTGCAGCTAGGACTGTCCCTCAATTCCCTCAAGGGACAGGTCTCGGCTCTGTCAGCGTTGTTCCAGCGGCGTTTCGCTTGGCTGGCCCTAGATGCGCACCTTTATACTGGGCGTATCTCACATCATTCCGCCTTACCGGCGGCCTCTGGATCCCTGAGACCTTAATCTGGTCCTCACGGCCTTACAGAAACCCCCCTTTGAGCCTCTTAGGGAGGTTTCGTTGTTTCGTCTTTCACAGAAAGTGGTCTTTCTGGTGGCCATAATTTCTCTCAGGAGAGTCTCTGATTTGACTGTGCTCTCTTCGGAGTCACCCTTTTTGGTCTTTCACCAAGACAAGGTGGTTCTCCGTCCGACTCCGGGCCTTCTCCCTAAGGTGGTATCTCCTTTCCACCTTAACCAGGACATTTCATTGTCTTCCCTTTGTTCGGCCCCTGTGCATCGCTTTGAGAAAGCGTTGCATGCTTTAGATTTGGTGCGGACGCTCCGGATCTATGTGTCACGCACCGCTGTTCTTAGGCGGTGCACCCCTTTTCTTCGGCGCTCCATTGGGAGACCCAGACGATTGGGTGTATAGCACTGCCTCCGGAGGCCACACAAAGCAATTACACCAAAAAGTGTAAGGCCCCTCCCCTTCTGGCTATACACCCCCAGTGGGATCACTGGCTCACCAGTTTTCTGCTTTGTGCGAAGGAGGTCAGACATCCATGCATAAGCTCCACTGTTCAGTCAGCAGTAGCTGCTGACTATATCGGATGGAAGAAAAGAGGGCCCATATGGGGCCCCCAGCATGCTCCCTTCTCACCCCACTTGCGGTTTGTAAGGTTGAGGTACCTATTGCTGGTACGGAGGCTGGAGCCCACATGCTGTTTTCCTTCCCCATCCCCCTGAGGGGCTCTGAGGAAGTGGGATCTTTCCGGCCACCAAGCCCTGAGGCCGGGCTCCATCCACAGACCCATAGAACCTGCTGGATGTGGAGCGGGAGTGCCGTTCAGGGACAAGGCCCTGCAACTTTCAGGTACTCTGTGTCCCCGTATGGCAGGCCACGCACACTCCAGGCTTGCTGGGTGTGCTAGTGCGCCGGGGACTGTAGCGCTGTGCGCTGGGCTTATAGTCCCTGCAGATTACTGGGGGACTTTACGTGTGGGGACCGCCGCGCCGACCGCCCCTGGAGCGGCGGCGCAGCTGCGACTTGTAGTGCGCCGGGGACGCGCCGACCGCGCTTTTACGGCGGCGGCGCTTCTAACTTTAGTCCCCGGCTTTTGCGGCCTAGCGCCGCTTCGTTCCCGCCCCCACCCTGTCACTCAGGGACAGGGAGAGACGCTGTTCTATAGCAGCGCCGAGGGCTGGAGCCTTATTTGCATTCTCCAGCCCCCTTTACTAGACACAGTGGGCGCCGGGTTCCCGCTCTTGTCTCGGGCACGCCCTCGGCCCGCCCCTCTCCTCTGGACGCCGGCAGCCATTCCGGCACGCAGAGCGGGAAAACGGAGACACTGAGCTACCAGTACAGGATTCCGGCGCCACACACCCGCTTTTGTGCGGGCGGTAAGCGGCAACTAAAGTGCTGACCCACTAATGCCGAAGTGTCCTGTTGTACTTTTGTACGGTCGCTATTCAGGATGCAGACCTAGAAACAGCAGCAAAAGATCAGGGGTGCTAAAGCACAGACTCTATATGCTGCTTGTCTTGCATGTGCTGCAGTGTCATGTGTCCTTTATGCTTGTATGCTTTACATTGCACTGTAAGGGCTATTCTTGGCTGTCTACCCGCCTAGATGGCTAGACAGCGGCAGCAAACAGCAATGGTGCTAAGGCACAAGTTTTTAATGCTGCTTGGATTGCATGTACTGCAGAGTTTATTTTCATGCTTGTACATTCACTGCATGTCGCTATTCTTGGCTAATGCTCCTTGATGACTAGACAACAGCAGCAGAAAAGCAAGGGTGCTAAGGCACAAGCTTTCAATGCTGCTTGGATTGCATGTGCTGCAGTGGTTATTTTCATGCTTGTATGCTATACATTCACTGTATGTCGCTTTTCCTGGCTAATGCTCCTGAATAATTAGACAACGGCAGCAGAAAAGCAAAGGTGCCAAGGCACAGGCTTTCTATGCTCTTTGTACTGCATGTGCTGAAGTGTTTATTGTACTTCATGCTTGTATGCTATACATTGCACTGTACGGTCGCTATTCTTGGCTAATGCTCCTAGATGGCTAGACAGCAACAGCAAAAAAAAAAACATGGGTGCCAAGGCACAGGCTTTCTATGCTGCTTGTACTGCATGCGACTGTTCCAGGACCCCCAGTGTGTGCAATTACTCAACGGGGTCTCTGCTACAGGTGGCCAAAAGAACCACCTGTGATCCCTGTCCAGGGACAGGGACGGAGTTGCAGTTTCCGCTGATATATTGTCTGTGGCTATGACTAACATCTTACAGACTTTGCAGTCCAGACAGACCTTGGGCAATGTTGATTCAATGCCCCTGGCCACCCTGATTTCGAAACAAATCATGGCTCCAGGAGGGTCCCATGCATCCCAGGGTGCAGGCTCTGACACGAACGACAGTCCCAGACGGCCTAAGCGAGCTCCCTAAGAACGGCCCTCGACTTCATCACAGTACTCTCTGTATGATGAGGCAGACGTAGCTGTTCAGGACTCTGATCCTGAGACCGCTCTCAATCCGGATACACCGGATGGTGACGCTATAGTGAATAATCTTATAGCGTCCATCAATGGAAGGTTGGGTATTTCTCCCTCAACTCCTCCAGTGGAGGGGTCAGCTTCACAGCAGAAGAAATCCCTATTTCGGTATCTCAAGCGTATATTGAGTACTTTTCTGGTCACTCTGACTCCAGAGAAGCAGTCCAGAAACACCACGCTTATCCCGATAAGCGTTTCCCCAACCGTATTGAAGATACGCGTTGTCTCTTCCCCCCTGACGTGCTCAAGCGCTCCAAGGGTGGATCCCCCAATCTCCAGGCTTGCGGCTAGATCTATAGTTGCAGTGGAAGATGGGACTTCACTTAAAGATGCCATTGACAGACAGATAGCCCTATCGGCGGGTCGGTTGCCCCGGCATTCGCAGCCATAGAGGCACTCCAAGCTATTTCAGCTAGTATTGCGCAGAGGGACGCGGTCACATGTACATCTTGGCCGCAGTAGCGTCCTTCACCTCGCAATGTCGGCATTGCGACTCAAGCTGTTTATGCTGTCCTGGACTCTACGAGCCGTACGTCAGTGACGTCCGCCAACTCCGTGTTGTTACGCTCCTAGTGTTAAGGGATTGGAGCAGATGCTGCTTCCACAAAAGTGCTTAACCAGATTGCCTTTATCTGGTGACAGACTGTTTCGTGAGCGGTTGGATTAAATCATTCCACTGTCCAAGGGTACGGATTCTTCCTTACCCCAGCTATCAAACAAGACCCATCAGGAGAAGGGACAGTCGAGGTTTCGGTCCTTCCCAGGCTCGGGCACGTCCCAATTGCCCTCGTCCAACAGGACTCAAAAGGCTCAGAGGGGCGCAGGTTCCTGGCGGGCTCAATCACGCCCGGAGAAGGCAGCCGGAGGAACCGCTACCAAGGCGGTTTCCTCATGACTTTCAGCCCTCTCTCTCCGCGTCCGCGGTCGGTGGCAGACTCCCCCGCTTTAGCGACATTTAACTGCCACAGGTCAATGGCCGGTGGGTGAGAGACAGTTTGTCGCAAAAACTTCCTCACCGGCCGAGCCGAGGCTCTTCTGTAGGCAGTAGGAGTCGTAATCCCGGTTCCTCCTCAGGAACAAGAGATACTTTTTACTCCGATCTGGTCGGGGTGACAAAATAGGACGACTCCTTCCGTTCCGTTCTGGACCTTAAACTGCTCAACAAGCACGTGAAAACCAGGCGGTTCCGGATGGAATCCCTCCGCTCCGTCATTGCCTCAATGTCTCAAGGAGATTTCCTAGCATCAATAGACATCAGGATGCTTATCTCCACGTGCCGATTGCTCCAGAGCACCGGCGTTTGCTACGATTCGTTATTGAAGACGAGCATCTTCGGTTCGTAGCCCTACCCTTCGGTCTGGCGACAGCCCCACGGGTTTTCACCAAGTTCATGGCAGCAGTGGGACCACTCCCGCACTCTCAGGGTCACCCTGTGATCCCTTACTTAGACCATCTACTTGTCAAGGCACTCTTAAGAGGCATGCCAACACAGCCTGAACATGGCGCTGGAGACTTCCCAGAGTTTCGGGTGGGTCCTCAACTTTTCAAAGTTAAACCCAATCGCTGGCATATCTTAGCTTGGGGTTTCACACTCTCTCAGCGATGGTGAAGCTTCCACTGGACAAACAGCGGTCACTACAGACGGGGGTGCAGTCTCTCCTTCAAGGAGACACCTCATCCAGAGGCAGTCCCTTTCACGCAGTTTCATCTGCGTCCACTTCAATAGAACATTCTTCGCTAATGGGAGGGGAAGTCGATGTCCCTACACAGGAACGTCCCCCTTTCTTCGGCGCTCTATTGGGAGACCCAGACGATTGGGTGTATAGCACTGCCTCCGGAGGCCACACAAAGCAATTACACTAAAAAGTGTAAGGCCCCTCCCCTTCTGGCTATACACCCCCAGTGGGATCACTGGCTCACCAGTTTTTCTTCAGCGCTCTATTGGGAGACCCAGACGATTGGGGTATAGCTACTGCCCTCCGGAGGCCACACAAAGCACTACACTAAAAAGTGCAAGGCCCCTCCCCTTCTGGCTATACCCCCCCGTGGTATCACGGGTACTCCAGTTTTCAAGCTTTGTGCGAAGGAGGTCAGACATTCCATGCATAGCTCCACAGATTTTAGTCAGCAGTAGCTGCTGACTATTTCGGATGGAAGAAAAGAGGGCCCATATAGGGCCCCCAGCATGCTCCCTTCTCACCCGTAGATGGTGTTGTAAGGTTGAGGTACCTATTGCTGGTACAGGGGCTGGAGCCCCACATGCTGTTTTCCTTCCACATCCCCTTGTAGGGCTCTGTGGAAGTGGGATCCTGCCGGCCTCAAAGCTCTGACGCCGGGCTCCATCCACAGACCCATAGCACCTGGTGGATGCCGAGCAGGAGTACAATCAGGGACAAGGCCCTGCATCATACAGGTACTCTGTGTCCCCGGCAGGCACAGACACACTCCGGGCTGGCTGGGTGTTGTAGTGCGCCGGGGACCGTAACGCTAGAGCTAGTGTTCCTACAGTTTAACTGGGGGACTTTTTTCTGTGTTGTGGGAACGCAGCGCCGACCCCCGCTGGACCGGCGGCGCTGCTGTGACTTTAAGTTCGCCGGGGACACGCCGACCGCGCTTTTACGGCGGTGGCGTTTATAAATCTAGTCCCCGGCTTTTGCGGCCTAGGACGCCGGCAGCTCCGATTCGTTCCCGCCCCCACCCTGTCAATCAGGGTAGGGGAGAGACGCTGTTTCACGGCAGCGACGAGGGCTGGAGCCTGATTTACATGCTCCAGCCCTCTCACTAGGCACAGAGGGAAGCAGGCTTCCCGCTCTTAGTCAGGAACGCCCAGGGCCCGCCCCCCCTCCTCTCTCAGGACGCCGGCAGCCATTACATGCATGTCTGGCTGGAGGAAGGACGCAAGGCTCTGGGAGACCTGGACTAGGGGGCTTTGGAGATCACACACCCGCTCGTAAGCGGGCGGTAAGCGGCTTTTCAGCTGGCCCCTCCAGTGCCTCAGTGTGTATTAGTGTACTGTGTCACTGGACATATATATATTTCCTTATTGCTTGCACTGTGAGGTCGCTTCCTGGCTGTATACCCAGATCGCTCTGAGGAGGCAGCAACATGTCATCCACAAAATGCAAGGCTGCCAAGGCTAGGGCTGTGTACACTGCGTGTGCTGCATGTGGGGCTGCTCTACCAGCAGGCTCCAAGGACCCCCATTGTGTGCAATGCTCAGATCCGGTGCTGCTTCGCCAGCCGGAGTCAGGAGAGATAGTGACCCAGGCTGAGACGCCTGTAAGTCCTGCCCCGGTGTCAGGGACAGACTTTGCAGTTTTTGCTGATAATATGTCTGTGACTATGGCAAAAATCCTTGAAACTTTGCAATCCATGCCTGGGGCTCAGTCTATGGACACGGCGAGGTCTCTGTCCTCTAATCCCCCTCAGTTGGATTTAATCCAGACTGCAAGGGGGTCCCCGGCTTCACAGGCTGAGTATTATGACTCAGATGATAGCCCCAGCCACCCTAAGCGGGCTCGCTGGGAAAGACCCTCAACGTCATCACACTGCTCAGGGTCTCAGCGCAATCAGTCGCTCTGTGATGCGTCTGATGAGAGTGATCAGGAGTCTTATCCTGGAACCCCTCTCAATCTGGATACCCCGGATGGGGACGCCATGGTAAACGAGCTTATCTCAGCCATCAATAGACTGTTGGATATTTCTCCCCCAGCCCCTTCTGCAGAGGAGGCAGCTGCAGAGCAGGAGAAGTTTCGTTTTCTCTATCCCAAGCGTAAATTAAGTGCTTTCTTGGATCACTCTGACTTCAGAGAGTCAATCCAGAAACACGACGCTCATCCAGAAAGGCGTTTCTCTAAACGTTCTAAGGATACACGTTTTCCTTTCCCCCCTGATGTGGTCAAGCGCTGGACCCAGTGTCCAAAAGTTGACCCCCCGATTTCCAAACTTGCAGCTAGATCCATAGTTGCAGTGGAGGATGGCGCTTCACTTAAGGATGCCAATGACAGACAGATGGACCTCTGGTTAAAATCTGTCTATGAAGCTATCGGCGCGTCGTTTGCCCCAGCATTCGCAGCCGTATGGGCACTCCAAGCTATTTCAGCAGGGTTAGCAAAAGTGGATGCTATCTTACATCCAGCGGTGCCGCAAGTGGCGTCCCTTACCTCGCAGATGTCCGCGTTTGCGTCTTACGCTATCAATGCGGTCCTAGAATCTACCAGCCGCACCTCAATGGCGTCCGCCAATTCGGTAGTTTTGCGCAGAGCCTTGTGGTTAAAGGACTGGAAAGCAGATGCTGGTTCCAAAAAATGTTTAACCAGCCTGCCTTTATCTAGAGATAGACTGTTTGGCGAGCCATTGGCTGACATCATTAAACAGTCCAAGGGTAAAGACTCTTCTTTGCCCCAGCCCAGATCAAGCAAACCTCAGCAGAAAAGATGGCAGCAGAAGTTTCAGTCCTTTCGAGGTTCGGGCAAGACACAATTCTCCTCGTCCAAAGGGACTCAGAGGACGCAAAGAAGCTCAGATTCCTGGCGGGCTCACGCGCGCCCCAAGAAAGCAAATGGAGGAACCGCTTCCAAAGCGGCTACCTCATGACTTCCAGCTCCCCCCCTCCGCATCTCCGGTCGGGGGCAGGCTCTCCCGCTTTTCCGTTATTTGGATGTCACAGGTCAAAGACCGGTGGGTGACAGACATTTTGTCTCGCGGGTACAGAATCGAGTTCAGTTCTCGTCCTCCAGCTCGGTTGTTCAGAACCTCCCCACATCCAGACCGAGCAGATGCCCTGCTGCAGGCGGTGGACTCCCTAAGAGCGGAAGGAGTAGTGGTTCCTGTACCGCCTCAGGAACAAGGGAGAGGGTTTTACTCCAATCTCTTTGTGGTTCCAAAAAAGGACGGCTCGTTCCGTCCTGTTCTGGATCTAAAGCTGCTCAACAAACATGTGCACGCCAGGCGGTTCCGGATGGAAACCCTCCGCTCTGTCGTGGCCTCAATGTCTCAAGGAGACTTCCTTGCCTCAATAGACATCAAAGATGCTTATCTCCACGTGCCAATTGCTACAGAACATCAACGTTTTCTACGTTTTGTGATAGGAAACGAACATCTTCAGTTCGTAGCTCTGCCATTCGGTCTGGCGACAGCCCCACGGGTTTTCACCAAGGTCATGGCGGCAGTGGTAGCGGTCTTGCACTCTCAGGGACACTCGGTGATCCCTTACCTAGACGATCTACTTGTCAAGGCACCTTCTCAAGAGGCATGCCAACTCAGTCTACATGCTACACTGGAGACTCTACAGACGTTCGGATGGATCATCAACTTTCCAAAGTCGAATCTGTCTCCGACACAGTCACTAACGTATCTTGGCATGGAGTTCCATACTCGAGCAGCGAGAGTGAAGCTTCCGCTGAACAAGCAGCGGTCACTACAGACAGGGGTGCAATCCCTCCTTCAGGGCCAGTCGCACCCCTTACGGCGCCTCATGCACTTCCTCGGGAAGATGGTGGCAGCCATGGAAGCAGTTCCCTTTGCGCAGTTTCATCTGCGTCCACTTCAATGGGACATTCTCCGCCAATGGGACGGGAAGTCAACGTCCCTGGACAGGAAAGTCTCTCTTTCCCAGACGGCCAAGGACTCTCTACAATGGTGGCTCCTTCCCACCTCATTGTCTCAGGGAAGATCCTTCCTGCCCCCATCCTGGGCAGTGGTCACGACAGATGCGAGTCTGTCAGGGTGGGGAGCAGTGTTTCTCCACCACAGGGCTCAGGGGACGTGGACTCCGCAGGAGTCCACCCTTCAGATCAATGTTCTGGAAATCAGAGCAGTGTATCTTGCCCTACTAGCCTTCCAGCAGTGGCTGGAAGGAAGGCAGATCCGAATTCAGTCGGACAACTCCACAGCGGTGGCATACATCAACCACCAAGGGGGGACACGCAGTCGGCAAGCCTTCCAGGAAGTCCGGCGGATTCTGATGTGGGTGGAAGCCACGGCCTCCACCATATCCGCAGTTCACATCCCCGGCGTAGAAAACTGGGAAGCAGACTTCCTCAGTCGCCAGGGCATGGACGCAGGGGAATGGTCCCTTCACCCGGACGTGTTTCAGGAAATCTGTCGCCGATGGGGAGTGCCGGACGTCGACCTAATGGCGTCCCGGCACAACAACAAGGTCCCGGCATTCATGGCGAGGTCGCGCGATCAAAGAGCTCTGGCGGCAGACGCATTGGTTCAAGATTGGTCGCAGTTCCGGCTCCCATACGTCTTTCCACCTCTGGCACTCTTGCCCAGAGTGTTACGCAAGATCAGATCCGATTGCAGCCGCGTCATACTCGTCGCCCCAGACTGGCCGAGGAGATCGTGGTATCCGGATCTGTGGCATCTCACGGTCGGTCGACCGTGGTCACTGCCAGACCGACCAGACTTACTGTCCCAAGGGCCGTTTTTCCATCAGAATTCTGCGGCCCTGAACCTGACTGTGTGGCCATTGAGTCCTGGATCCTAGCGTCTGCAGGATTATCTCAAGGAGTCGTAGCCACAATGAGACAAGCTAGGAAGTCAACGTCTGCTAAGATCTACCACAGAACGTGGAAGATTTTCTTATCTTGGTGCTCTGCACAGAGAGTATCCCCTTGGCCATTTGCATTGCCCACCTTTCTTTCCTTCCTGCAATCGGGGTTGGAAAAGGGCTTGTCGCTCAGCTCCCTTAAAGGGCAAGTCTCGGCACTGTCGGTGTTTTTTCAGAAGCGTCTAGCACGTCTTCCTAAGGTGCGCACGTTCCTACAGGGGGTCTGTCATATTGTGCCCCCGTACAAGCGGCCGTTAGATCCATGGGATCTGAACAGAGTACTTGTTGCTCTGCAAAAGCCGCCCTTCGAGCCTCTAAAGGACGTTTCCTTTTCTCGCCTGTCACAGAAAGTGGCGTTTCTTGTCGCGATCACATCGCTTCGGCGAGTGTCTGAGCTGGCAGCTTTGTCATCCAAGGCTCCTTTCCTGGTGTTCCACCAGGACAAGGTAGTGCTGCGCCCCATTCCGGAGTTTCTCCCTAAGGTCGTATCCTCGTTTCATCTTAATCAGGATATATCCTTGCCTTCCTTTTACCCTCATCCGGTTCACCGGTATGAAAAGGACTTACGTTTGCTAGATCTGGTGAGAGCACTCAGAATCTACATTTCCCGAACGGCGCCCATGCGCCGTTCCGATGCTCTTTTTGTCCTTGTCGCTGGTCCGCGCAAGGGATTGCAGGCTTCTAAAGCCACCCTGGCTCGATGGATCAAAGAACCAATTCTAGAGGCCTACCGCTCTGCGGGGCTTCCGGTTCCTTCAGGGCTAAAAGCCCACTCAACCAGAGCCGTGGGTGCGTCCTGGGCATTACGACACCAGGCTTCGGCTCAACAGGTGTGCCAGGCAGCAACCTGGTCCAGTCTGCACACTTTCACCAAGCATTATCAGGTGCATACCTATGCTTCGGCGGATGCCAGCTTAGGTAGAAGAGTCCTGCAGGCGGCAGTGACATCCCCGTAGGGGAGGGCTGTTTTTTTGCAGCTCTAACATGAGGTATTTCTTTACCCACCCAGGGACAGCTTTTGGACGTCCCAATCGTCTGGGTCTCCCAATAGAGCGCTGAAGAAGAAGGGAATTTTGTTACTTACCGTAAATTCCTTTTCTTCTAGCTCTTATTGGGAGACCCAGCACCCGCCCTGTTGTCCTTCGGGATTTTTTTGTTGTTTGCGGGTACACATGTTGTTCATGTTGAACGTTTTTTTCGGTTCTCCGATGTTTCTCGGAGTTAATTTGTTTAAACCAGTTATTGGCTTCCTCCTTCTTGCTTTGGCACTAAAACTGGAGTACCCGTGATACCACGGGGGGGTATAGCCAGAAGGGGAGGGGCCTTGCACTTTTTAGTGTAGTGCTTTGTGTGGCCTCCGGAGGGCAGTAGCTATACCCCAATCGTCTGGGTCTCCCAATAAGAGCTAGAAGAAAAGGAATTTACGGTAAGTAACAAAATTCCCTTCTCTGCTTTGTGCGAAGGAGGTCAGACATCCACGCATAGCTCCACTGTTTGTAGTCAGCAGTAGCTGCTGGCTCTATCGGATGGAAGAAAAGAGGGCCCATATAGGGCCCCCAGCATGCTCCCTTCTCACCCGCGGTTGGTGCTTGTAAGGTTGAGGTACCTATTGCTGGTACGGAGGCTGGAGCCCACATGCTGTTTTCCTTCCACATCCCCTTAGGGCTCTGTGGAAGTGGGATCTTGCCGGCCCCCAAGCCCTGGGGCCGGGCTCCATCCACAGACCCATAGAACCTGTTGGATTTGGAGCGGGAGTGCCGTTCAGGGACAAGGCCCTGCAACTTTCAGGTACTCTGTGTCCCCGGCAGGCACGGACACTCAGGGCCTGCTGAGCGTTGTAGTGCGCCGGGGACAGTGGCGCTGTACGCTGGGGGTTAGGTCACTGCAGCTTTGCTGAGTGACGTTGTGTATTGGGAACTACTGCGCCGACCGCTCCTGGAGCGGCGGCGCAGCTGCGACTTATGGTGCGCCGGGGGCTTTGCGCCGACTGCGCTTTTACGGCGGCGGCGCTTCTAACTTTAGCCCCCGGCTTCTGCGGCCTAGCGCCGCTTCGTTCCCGCCCCCACCCTGTCAATCAGGGTAGGGGAGAGACGCTGCTCAATAGGCAGCGCCGAGGGCTGGAGCTTTATTTACATGCTCCAGCCCTCTCACTAGGCACAAGGGGAAGCAGACTTCCCGCTCTTCGTCGGTGTACGCCCAGGGCCCGCCCCCCCTCTCCACAAGGACGCCGGCAGCCATTATACATGCGTTCTGGCTGGGGAAAGGCAGCAGGCTCTGGGAGACCCAGACTAGAGGGATTTCTGGCGACCACACACCGCTCCTAAGCGGGCGGTAAGCTGCACAGTAGTGCTGGCCCCACTAGTGCCTCAGTGATATATAGTGTACTTTTGTCTTGGTACCATATATATATATATATATATAGTTGCACTGTAGGTCGCTTCTTGGCTGGACACCCTGTACTGCTCTGAGGAGGCAGCAACATGTCATCCGCAAAACGCAAGGCTGCCAAGGCACGGGCTGTGTGCACTGTTTGTACTGCATGTGGGGCTGATCTACCGGCAGGCTCCAATGATTCACATTGTGTGCAATGTTCAGTCCCAGTGGCACTTCGTCAGCCAGAGCCTATTGTGGTGGTAGCCCAGGCAGCGACGCCTGTGAACCCTGCCCCGGTGACGGGGACAGACTTTGCAGTGTTTGCTGATAAAATGTCTGAGGCTATGACAAAAATCCTGGAGACCTTGCAGGCCAGGCCAGTTCCTCAGACCATGGACACTGCTGTGGCTATGCTCTGTGGTCCCCCTCAGTTGGAACTAATCCGTACTTCAAGGGGGTCTCAAGCATCACAAGCTGAAGTCTCTGACTCAGATGACAGTCCCAGGCAGCCTAAGCGAGCTCGCTGGGAAAGACCCTCCACGTCATCACACTGCTCAGGGTCTCAGCGAGAAGAATCTCTCTGTGATGAGACTGAGGACGGTGATCAGGATTCTAATCCTGAGGCCCCTCTCAATCTGGATGCCCCTGAGGGTGACGCCATGGTTAATGACCTTATATCGGCAATTAATAGACTGTTGGATATTTCTCCCCCAGCTCCTTCAGCAGAGGAGGCAGCTGCACAGCAGGAGAAGTTCCATTTCCTGTATCCCAAGCGTAAATTAAGTGCTTTTTTGGACCACTCTGACTTCAGAGAATCAATCCAGAAGCACGACGCTCATCCAGACAAGCGTTTCTCTAAACGTTCTAAGGATACCCGTTATCCTTTTCCCTCTGAAGTAGCCAAACGCTGGACCCAGTGCCCAAAGGTGGATCCCCCAATTTCCAAGCTTGCGGCTAGATCTATAGTCGCAGTAGAGGATGGCGCTTCACTTAAAGATGCCAACGACAGACAGATGGACCTTTGGTTGAAATCTGTCTATGAAGCTATCGGCGCGTCGTTTGCTCCAGCATTCGCGGCCGTGTGGGCACTCCAAGCTATTTCAGCTGGTTTAGCACAGGTGGATGCTATCATACATCCAGCAGTGCCACAGGTGGCGTCCCTAACTTCGCAAATGTCTGCGTTTGCGACCTATGCTATCAATGCTGTCCTAGAATCTACGAGCCGTACCTCTATGGCGGCCGCCAATTCTGTGGTTTTGCGCAGAGCCTTATGGTTAAAGGACTGGAAAGCAGATGCTGGTTCCAAAAAATGCTTAACCAGCTTGCCATTATCTAGAGACAGACTGTTTGGTGAGCCATTGGCTGAAATCATAAAACAGTCCAAGGGTAAGGACTCTTCCTTGCCACAGCCCAGAGCAAGTAAACCTCAACAGAAAAAGTGGCAGTCGAGGTTTCGGTCCTTTCGAGGCTCGGGCAAGCCCCAATTCTCCTCGTCCAAAGGGACTCAAAAAGGACAAGGGAGCTCAGATTCCTGGCGGGCTCACTCACGCCCCAGGAAAGCAAATGGAGGAACCGCTTCCAAGGCGGCTACCTCATGACTTTCGGCCTCCTCCCTCCGCATCCTCGGTCGGTGGCAGGCTCTCCCGCTTTTGCGACATTTGGCTGTCACAGGTCAAAGACCGGTGGGTAACAGACATTTTGTCTCGCGGGTACAGAATCGAGTTCAGTTCTCGGCCTCCACTTCGGTTCTTCAGAACCTCCCCACACCCCAACCGAGCAGATGCACTGCTGCAGGCGGTGGACTCTCTAAGAGCAGAAGGAGTCGTGATCCCTGTCCCCCCTCTGGAACGGGGGCGAGGATTTTACTCCAATCTCTTTGTGGTTCCAAAAAAGGACGGCTCCTTCCGTCCTGTTCTGGACCTAAAACTGCTCAACAAGCATGTGAACGCCAGGCGGTTCCGGATGGAATCCCTCCGCTCAGTCATTGCCTCAATGTCCCAAGGAGATTTCCTAGCATCAATAGACATCAAAGATGCTTATCTCCACGTGCCGATTGCTACGGAGCACCAACGCTTTCTGCGCTTCGTGATAGGAGACGAACACCTTCAGTTCGTGGCTCTGCCATTTGGTCTGGCGACAGCCCCCCGGGTGTTCACCAAGATCATGGCAGCAGTGGTAGCAGTCTTGCACTCTCACGGACACTCTGTGATCCCTTACTTGGACGATCTACTGGTCAAGGCACCCTCTCAGGAGGCATGCCAACTCAGCCTGAGTTTTGCACTGGAGACTCTCCAGGCGTTCGGGTGGATCATCAACTTCCCAAAGTCAAATCTGTCACCGACCCAATCATTAACGTATCTTGGCATGGAGTTTCATACTCTATCAGCGATAGTGAAGCTTCCGCTGAGCAAGCAGCGGTCACTACAGACAGGGGTGCAGGCTCTCCTTCAAAGTCAGTCGCACTCCTTAAGACGCCTCATGCACTTCCTCGGGAAGATGGTGGCGGCAATAGAGGCGGTTCCGTTTGCGCAGTTTCATCTGCGTCCACTTCAATGGGACATTCTCCGCCAATGGGACGGGAGGTCGACATCCCTGGACAGGAAAGTCTCCCTTTCCCAAACGGCCAAGGACTCTCTGCAGTGGTGGCTCCTGTCCACCTCATTATCACAGGGAAGATCCTTCCTACCACCGTCCTGGGCGGTGGTCACGACAGACGCGAGTCTGTCAGGGTGGGGAGCAGTGTTTCTTCACCACAGGGCTCAGGGTACGTGGACTCAGCAGGAGTCCAGCCTTCAGATCAATGTTCTGGAAATCAGAGCAGTGTATCTTGCCCTTCTAGCCTTCCAGCAGTGGCTGGAAGGGAAGCAGATCCGAATTCAATCGGACAACTCCACAGCGGTGGCATACATCAATCACCAAGGGGGGACTCGCAGTCGGCAAGCCTTCCAGGAAGTCCGGCGGATTCTGATGTGGGTGGAAGCCACGGCCTCCACCATATCCGCAGTTCACATCCCCGGCGTAGAAAACTGGGAAGCAGACTTCCTCAGTCGCCAGGGCATGGACGCAGGGGAATGGTCCCTTCACCCGGACGTGTTTCAGGAAATCTGCCGCCGATGGGGAAGGCCGGACGTCGACCTGATGGCGTCCCGGCACAACAACAAGGTCCCAACCTTCATGGCACGGTCTCGCGATCAAAGAGCCCTAGCAGCAGACGCCCTAGTGCAAGATTGGTCGCAGTTCCGGCTCCCTTATGTGTTTCCACCTCTGGCACTCTTGCCCAGAGTGCTACGCAAGATCAGATCCGACTGCAGCCGCGTCATACTCGTCGCCCCAGACTGGCCAAGGAGGGCGTGGTATCCGGATCTGTGGCATCTCACGGTCGGCCAACCGTGGGCACTTCCAGACCGACCAGACTTACTGTCCCAGGGGCCGTTTTTCCATCGGAATTCTGCGGCCCTGAACCTGACTGTGTGGCCATTGAATCCTGGATCCTAGCGTCTTCAGGATTATCCCAAGGGGTCGTTGCCACCATGAGACAGGCTAGGAAGCCCACGTCTGCTAAGATCTACCACAGAACGTGGAGGATATTCTTATCCTGGTGCTCTGCTCAGGGAGTGTCTCCCTGGCCATTTGCATTACCTACCCTTCTTTCTTTCCTGCAATCTGGGTTAGAAAAAGGGTTGTCGCTCGGCTCCCTGAAAGGACAAGTCTCGGCGCTATCCGTCTTTTTTCAGAAGCGTCTAGCACGACTTTCTAAGGTGCGCACGTTCCTACAGGGGGTTTGCCATATCGTTCCCCCGTACAAGCGGCCGTTAGATCCATGGGATCTGAACAGGGTACTAGTTGCCCTCCAGAAGCCGCCCTTCGAGCCTCTGAAGGAGGTTTCACTTTCTAGACTATCACAGAAAGTGGCTTTTCTGGTAGCGATCACATCTCTCCGGAGAGTGTCTGAGCTAGCAGCGCTGTCTTCCAAGGCTCCCTTCCTGGTCTTCCACCAGGACAAGGTAGTGCTGCGCCCCATTCAGGAGTTTCTCCCGAAGGTGGTATCCTCTTTTCATCTTAATCAGGATATCTCTTTGCCTTCGTTTTGTCCTCATGCAGTTCATCGGTATGAGAAGGACTTACATTTGTTAGATCTGGTGAGAGCACTCAGAATCTACATTTCCCGCACGGCGCCCCTGCGCCGTTCGGATGCACTCTTTGTCCTTGTCGCTGGTAAGCGCAAAGGGTCGCAGGCTTCTAAGGCCACCCTGGCTCGATGGATCAAAGAACCAATTCTTGAAGCCTACCGTTCTGCTGGGCTTCCGGTTCCATCAGGGCTGAAGGCCCATTCTACCAGAGCCGTGGGTGCGTCCTGGGCATTACGACACCAGGCTACGGCTCAACAGGTGTGCCAGGCAGCTACCTGGTCGAGTCTGCACACTTTCACCAAACATTATCAGGTGCATACCTATGCTTCGGCGGACGCCAGCCTAGGTAGAAGAGTCCTGCAGGCGGCAGTTGCCTCCCCGTAGGGGAGGGCTGTCTTTGCAGCTCTAACATGAGGTATTTCTTTACCCACCCAGGGACAGCTTTTGGACGTCCCAATCGTCTGGGTCTCCCAATAGAGCGCCGAAGAAGAAGGGAATTTTGTTACTTACCGTAAATTCCTTTTCTTCTAGCTCTTATTGGGAGACCCAGCACCCGCCCTGTTGTCCTTCGGGATTTTTGGTTTGTTTGCGGGTACACATGTTGTTCATGTTGAACGGTTTTCAGTTCTCCGATGTTACTCGGAGTAAATTTGTTTAAACCAGTTATTGGCTTTCCTCCTTCTTGCTTTTGCACTAAAACTGGTGAGCCAGTGATCCCACTGGGGGTGTATAGCCAGAAGGGGAGGGGCCTTACACTTTTTAGTGTAATTGCTTTGTGTGGCCTCCGGAGGCAGTGCTATACACCCAATCGTCTGGGTCTCCCAATAAGAGCTAGAAGAAAAGGAATTTACGGTAAGTAACAAAATTCCCTTCTTCTCAGACGATCAAGGACTCTCTTCAGAGGAGTCCACTCTTCAGATCAATTGTCTGGAGCTCTGGGCAGTGCATATGGCCCTGCAAGACTTCCTGCAGTGGCTGGAAGGCAAACAGATCCGAATTCAGTCGGACAATCCACAGCGGTGGCATACATCAACCACCAAGGCGGACTACTCAGTCGGCGAGCCTCCCAGGAAGTCCGCCGGATTCTGCTAGGGGTGGAAGACAGAGCATACACCATATCCGCAGTTCACATCCCGGGCGTAGAAAACTGGGAAGCAGACTTCCTCAGTCACCAGGGCGTGGACGCAGGAGAATGGTCTCTGCACCCGGACGGGTTTCACGAATCGGCACAACAGCAAGGTCCCGGTTTTCATGACGATCAAAGAGCTCTGGCGACAGGCATCCCACGGTCGGTCAACCGTGGGCACTACCAGACCGGCCAGACTTACTGTCCCAAGGGCCGTTTCTCCATCTGAATTCTACGGCCCTGAACCTACTGTGTGGCCATTGCGTCCTAGATCCTAGTGTCCTCAGGATTATCCCACGGGGTCGTTGCCACCATGAGACAGGCTATGAAGCCCACGTCTGCTAAGATCTACCACGGAAGTGGAAGATTTTCTTTTACTGGTGCTCTGTACAAGGAGTGTCCCCCTGGCCATTGGCATTGCCTACTTTTCTTTCCTTCCTGCAATCTGGGTTGGAAAAGGGCTTGTCGCTCGGCTCCCTTAAAGGGCAAGTCTCGGCGCTATTGGTGTTTTTTTCAGAAGCGTCTAGCACGACGTCCGCAGGTACGCACGTTCCTGCAGGGGGTTTGGTCATATCGTCCCCCCGTACGAGCGGCCGTTAGATCCATGGGATCTGAACAGGGTACTAGTTGCTCTCCAGAAGCCGCCTTTCGAGTCTCTGACGGATGTTTCACTCTCTCGACTATCACGGACAGTGGCCTTTCTGGTAGCGATCACGTCTCTTCGGAGAGTGTCTGAGCTAGCAGCGCTGTCATCCAAGGCTCCCTTCCTGGTGGTCCACCAGGACAAGGTAGTGCTGCGCCCCATTCAGGAGTTTCTCCCTGAGGTAGTATCCTCGTTTCATATTAATCAGGATATCTCCTTACCTTCTTTTTGTCCTCATCCGGTTCACCGGTATGAAAAGGATTTACATTTGTTAGATCTGGTGAGAGCACTCAGAATCTACATTTCTTCGGCGCTCCATTGGGAGACCCAGACGATTGGGTGTATAGCTACTGCCTCCGGAGGCCACACAAAGCATTACACTAAAAAGTGTAAGGCCCCTCCCCTTCTGGCTATACACCCCCAGTGGGATCACTGGCTCACCAGTTTTCTGCTTTGTGCGAAGGAGGTCAGACATCCACGCATAGCTCCACTGTTTAGTCAGCAGTAGCTGCTAACTATATCGGATGGAAGAAAAGAGGGCCCATATAGGGCCCCCAGCATGCTCCCTTCTCACCCCGCTTGTGGTTTGTAAGGTTGAGGTACCTATTGCTGGTACGGCGGCTGGAGCCCACATGCTGTTTTCCTTCCACATCCCCCTGAGGGGCTCTGAGGAAGTGGGATCTTACCGGCCCCAAAGCCCTGAGGCCGGGCTCCATCCACAGACCCATTGAACCTGCTGGATACGGAGCTGGGTACCGTTCAGGGACATGGCCCTGCACCATTCAGGTACTCTGTGTCCCCGTACACACAGGCACAGCACACTCCAGACTTGCTGGGTGTGCTAGTGCGCCGGGGACAGTAAAGGGTTACTGTGAGGTAAATCCGGAGATATGACGATAAATCATGACATTCAAGTCATGTCAGGAAGCCCTCTCCTGGTGTCACTACCCCCTTCCCTTCACACAACTGGTTTAGCAACAAATCCATGGCCATGTCCTGTGATATGGAAATTAGGTGGCTTTAGGACAATGGATACAGGATGACTCCCTGCCGTCACCCTGTAGTAGGAGCTGCTAGCTAGTTAGCAAGGCTATGGAAATAGCCAGACAGAACGACTCCAGTAAAAAATGGTTCATATCTCGCAAGCCATATCTCCGATAAATATGGCAACCATAACAATGGTGTCTCCGCATGTGGACGATGCTGGCACACCCTTTTTATGGAAGTAGGACATTGGGAAACACACCAAACGTGATATCAGCCATATGGGAACTCGTAGACAGGTCATGAGTCCCCTCGTTCTGCAGCTAAATTCATAACTGTCACAATGAGAGCATTGGCGTCCGTCTACGACGCTCCCAGGCACAGTTATGGCCAAAATCCCCTTTTCTGGATAATTCTGATCCATGCAGGGGGAGTGGCAGTGCTTCCCCGTGAGGTCACTAAGGTAGGAGGAGACCTGGATTTGCCCAGGTTGATAACCCTGCTTCGGCCATTTTCCAGCGTTCTTCTGCTCGGGGGCCTGGTTGGGACAGACCTGTGAGAGAGTTCCTGGAAACCTGGTCTACAGCGCCCCCCTGTGGCCAGACGCACAAGGTAACTGATTGAATTGCATACCTGTTGTAAACCATGCTTTATCTGTAACTGTACTCTGACATATGTATATTCTGTAGATTCCCTATTGTATATATTGTAGTTTCTAGTGTGCTTTAGGCGATTAAATTATATAATTAATCTTGGGCTGTTCTGTTATCTCGATCTTGAATCCCACGTCTGTGTGTTCGGCTAATAGTTACCGTGAAGCGGTTGGTGGCAGCGAGTTGTGCCAAGGATTATTGTGGGGAGGCCAGTGAGATTCGGGAAGATATTATATATTCCGCCCGCGGAGGTCGGGGGAATATATACCTTACTCTCACCGGGGACCCTTCAATAATCGGCATAAGTAGTATAGCGGCCTCCTTGCTTATTGTCGGGCAATTCCATAATTGGCCTGACTATAAGAGGGGCGCTAGAGAGCGCGTCACGTGCTCTGTCTGTCGGTCGGGAGGTATAAAGGAGGGGTGACCCCCACTTGTTACACCCCGATTGTGACGTACTGGTAGCCAGCGCGGGGGATTTCTGAGTGACCCCCCCGGTGGTTTGTGACATATTGGTGGCAAGCGGTGGGATCGAGATAATAGTGTGTGTGAGTGTGAGACCCATACTCCCAGACACTAAAGACTGCCTGCAGCAGCTGTGGCTGCTGGGGTCTTCAGACTAGCTCAACACTAGAGTGTCAGAGTGCAGATACTGTAAGGTGTGTGGAGGCATCAGGTGTCAGTTCTGTGTCAGTGACCAAAAGTCTGCAAGAATGGCTGAGAGCACCAGGAGCAAAGCCAAAGGAATGGCCGATGCTAAGGCCAGAGACGATGAGGAGGTTGTCCACGAGTCCTCCAGGAGCTCGACGCCAGAAAACAGCTCTGCAGAGGACATTGCACAACCGGGCACTGCTGGACAAGATGAGGAGGAGCTCGCCCAAGGTTCCTCAACGAGCCAGATGCCAGCCCTCCGCTCTGCAATGGACAGTGAAGCACCAGGCTCCGCAGCGGGCCGCAGATCACCACGTGCCATTCCACCGAGCCTGGGAGGCTCGGATAGCCTTCTTCAAATGGCTATGGCCCTTCTCCAGGCTGGAGACCGGGATACCTACGAGATACTCATGGCAGAGCGCAGGGCAGAGCGGCAGGCAGCGCGTGAAGAGCGCCAGGCAGAGCGTGACTACCAGCTGCAGCTAGCTCAGCTCCGGCCCTCATCAGCCGCACGTGACCTTCAAGACACCAAACTTCCAAAGGTCCGTGTTGAGGACTTCCCAGTGCTGGAGAAGGATGGAGACTTGGACTCTTTCTTGACTGCTTTCGAGCGGACTTGCTTGCAGCACCATCTGAACAAGGACCAGTGGGCCAAATACCTGACCCCCCGTTTAAGGGGTAAGGCCCTGGATATCCTTGGGGACTTGCCTGCTGAGGCAGATCAGGGCTACGACACCATCAAGCGGGCCCTGATCCAACAGTACAACCTCACCCCGGAGTCCTACCGCAAGAAGTTCCGGAGCCTACAGAAGGGACCAAAGGACTCCTGGGCTGACCACAGGCGGGCACTTGCCCGAGCTGCCGACCACTGGACCCAAGGCCTGCAGCTTTCCACCGGACCGGAGATCCTGGACTTGTTCATCACGGAGCAACTCTTGTGGAACTGCCCTGAGGATCTCCGCCAGTTCATCCGAGACCAGAAGCCAAAGGGATCCACGGCTACAGCTGCCCTTGCCGATGACTACACCAACAACCGGGCCCCTGAGGCCAGGAGAGCGGCCACCAGCAGCACCTGGAGAGGGGGTAAGATGAATTCTGCGACTGCCCCACCTGCCCCTAGACTGCAGGGGGTGTCCCCCTCAACTCCCCTCTCCAGGCCCGTGGCGGAACCAAGACGGTGCCACCAGTGCAACCTACCTGGACACTTCAAGGCCATGTGCCCTCAGCGTCCCAAGGCCCCGGCTCCGTCCCCGTCCCAAGGGCCGCCCAAGGTGTATTGTGTGGGTGGGGGTGGTGGTAGGTCCCTGGACAGCTTCCAACCTGTCACCGTCGGCCAGTCTGTGACCATAGGACTGCGAGACAGCGCCTCGGAAGTGACTCTGGTGCGGCCTGAGATGGTGTCCCCCAAGACTTGATCCCTGGAAAAACCCTCGCTGTCTCCGGGATTGGAGGCATTGACCCGGCGCTGCCTGTTGCTGACATTTATGTGGACTGGGGCGCAGGGCGAGGGGTGAGGGAGGTGGGGGTAACTGATCGGATCCCTGCAAACGTGCTACTTGGGACAGATTTGGGGCAAATAACCTCCCAGTTTGGCCCCGCCCCAAAGGCTGAACCTTCAGCCAGTACTGACATGACTCCTGACAATGTTAATGTGTTATCTATGAATGATGTAAGGGAGGAGGGAGTGAACTCCGATATTTCTGCTTGCACAGACACCATAGACACACACGCAGCTGCAGCTGTGACAGGAGGGGAGGGGGTCAGAGACAGGTGTGACAATGCCTCTACAAGTAACCAGCCTGTGAGCTGGGATCTGCTGCCCTCTGCAGGGATAAGCAGAGAGCAGGGTGCTGCAGGGGGAGGACCAGTGTGTGGGGTGGGGGCTACCACAGCAAATGTGGGGTCCCCAGAGATTTCACAGCGGGGTTCTGTTGCTGCAGGGGGGGAACAGGCAGGTGAGATTGGGGCCGGTCCAGGAGCGGAAGTGCTCCCAGGTAAGATCTCGGTGCAGGGTTCCCCCACAACCGGGGTGTCAGGAAGCCAGGTAGGTCTGCCTGAACCGGCGACTTGGTCAGGAACGGAGGAGGAGCAGGCACGACCCACGGTCGCAGCGGCTGTGGCCGCTGTCACCCGCAGTGGGAGTGCTGGAAGCCAAGGGGCCTCCCGGAGGTCCGATAGCTCTTCCCCTTCTGACCAAGTGGCAGCCGAGTCAGGTGGAGGCCAGGACACCGGTCCCGGGGTACTGACCGAAGATGTGACAGTCTCGTCGATTCTGGCCACATCTGGTCAGGGGTTTCAGGCAGCGTTAGAAGCTGACGACAGCCTGAAAGCTCTAAAGGAGCAGGCGGCACAGCCTCCCTCGGACTCGGACCCGGAGCGAGTGGTCTGGGACCAAGAACGGCTGTACCGGGCCACGGTCCAGCAGGGTTCACCGGAGGCGTGGCCCAGGGACCGACAGTTGGTGGTACCCTATCCGTTCCGGACGGAGTTGTTGCGGATCGCACATGAGATTCCGATGGCCGGACACCTAGGGATCGCTAAGACCAAGGCCAGGTTAAACCAGCATTTCTACTGGCCAAAAATGGGGGCCGATGTGGCTGCCTACTGCCGTTCGTGTGAAACCTGTCAGAGAGTGGGGAAGGCGGGGCCACGCCCCAAAGCCCCACTGGTATCTCTGCCAATCATCGATGAGCCTTTCAGGAGGGTGGCTGTGGATCTGGTCGGCCCGCTGGCCATCCCCAGCAGCTCCGGGAAACGCTTCATACTGACGGTAGTGGACTATGCCACCCGGTACCCAGAAGCAGTGGCCTTGTCGTCCATTCGGGCTGACAAGGTGGCCACCGCATTGCTGGAGATTTTCTCCCGAGTGGGTTTTCCCCAGGAAATGCTCACCGACCGGGGGACCCAATTCATGTCCCAGCTGATGGAGACCCTCTGTAAGCAAGTCCAGGTGCGACATCTGGTGGCCAGCCCGTACCATCCACAGACTAATGGCCTGTGCGAGCGGTTCAATGGCACCTTAAAGCAGATGCTTAAGATGTTGGTCGACTCCCATGGGCGTGACTGGGAGCGGTATCTCCCACACCTGTTATTTGCTTACCGGGAGGTTCCACAGGCCTCAACCGGATTCTCACCGTTTGAGCTCCTGTACGGGCGACGTGTGCGGGGCCCCCTGGCTCTGGTGAAAGAGGCTTGGGAAGGGGATTTGGCCACCCCTGGAGTGTCGGTTATCGAGTATGTCATGCGCTTCCGGGACAAAATGCAGGCCTTGACGCAACTGGTACACGACAATATGGCTCAAGCCCAGGCCGATCAGAAGCGTTGGTACGACCAGAACGCTTGTGAGAGGACCTACCAAGTGGGTCAAGAGGTGTGGGTACTGGTCCCCGTACCACAGGACAAGCTTCAGGCAGCCTGGGAAGGCCCATACCTCGTGTACCAGCAGCTCAACCCTGTGACGTACCTGGTCACCCTGGACCCTGCCCGTGGAAGGCGGAAGCCCTTCCATGTGAACATGATGAAGGCACATCATGAGCGGGAGGCATGTGCGCTCCCCGTGTGCAACCTGCCCGAGGAGGGAGAAGCGGAAACCCTCTTGGATATGCTAGCCCAGGTTAGGGCAGGCGGATCCCTTGAGGATGTGGAGGTTGGCCACCAGCTCTTGGAGGACCAACGGTCCCAGCTGTGGGCCACCCTACACCCCTTCCGGGGGTTGTTTACCAACCAGCCCGGAAGGACTGACTTGGCTGTCCATCACGTGGACACTGGGGATCATCCCCCGATCCGGCGTTCAGCATATCGGGTCTCCCTGGAAGTGCAGCAACACATGCGCCAGGAGATTGACGAGATGCTGAAGCTGGGGGTGATCCAGGCATCCAACAGCGCTTGGGCCTCGCCTGTAGTCCTCGTCCCTAAGAAGGACCGAACCACTCGGTTCTGCGTGGACTACAGGGGGCTCAATGCTGTCACGGTCGCCGATGCGTACCCAATGCCACGCATCGATGACCTGCTCGATCAGTTGGCCGGGGCTCAGTACCTGACCATCATGGATCTGAGCCGGGGATATTGGCAGATCCCCCTGACTCCCAAGGCCAGGGAACGCTCTGCCTTTATTACCCCATTTGGACTGTACGAGTCCACGGTGATGCCATTCGGGATGAGGAATGCCCCTGCCACTTTCCAGCGGATGGTCAACACCCTGCTCAAGGGACTTGAAGGGTACGCGGCCGCGTACCTGGATGACATTGCCGTCTTCAGTCCCACCTGGGAGGACCACCTAGAGCATCTAGCACAGGTGCTCAGGCGGATCCACCGGGCAGGTTTGACCATCAAGCCGGGAAAGTGTCAGCTGGCCATGAGCGAGGTCCAGTACCTCGGTCACCGGGTAGGTGGGGGAACGCTGAAGCCCGAGCCTGAGAAAGTGGAGGCCATCGCATCCTGGCCCACCCCCAGGACCAAGAAGCAGGTGATGTCCTTCTTGGGGACCGCTGGGTACTATAGGAGGTTTGTTCCATGCTATAGTAGCCTGGCAAAGCCCTTGACGGACCTCACCAAGAAGAAGCTGCCCTCTGCAGTCGATTGGACAGTGGACTGCGAGACAGCCTTCCGGGCCCTAAAGGACGCCCTGTCCAGCCCGCCCGTGCTACAGGCAGCCGACTTCACGCGGCCGTTTGTAGTACAGACCGACGCCAGTGACTTCGGCCTCGGTGCGGTGCTCAGCCAGGTGGACTCTGCGAGCCAAGAGCACCCAGTCTTGTACCTGAGCAGGAAGCTGTTACCAAGGGAAGTGGCCTATTCTACAATGGAGAAGGAGTGCCTGGCCATAGTGTGGGCCCTGCAGCGTCTGCAACCCTATCTATACGGGCGCCACTTCATCGTGGAGACGGACCACAATCCCCTCAGCTGGTTGCACACCGTCTCTGGGACGAATGGGCGATTGTTGCGATGGAGCCTTGCGCTCCAGCAATACAACTTCACCATTCGCCACAAAAGGGGCCGTGACCACGGTAACGCAGACGGGCTGTCCCGACAAGGAGAGGTCGCGGACGGGCGCACGGGGGAACACCGGAGTGTGCTGCCCCCTAGCGCCCTCAAAAGGGGGGAGGTGTGAGGTAAATCCGGAGATATGACGATAAATCATGACATTCAAGTCATGTCAGGAAGCCCTCTCCTGGTGTCACTACCCCCTTCCCTTCACACAACTGGTTTAGCAACAAATCCATGGCCATGTCCTGTGATATGGAAATTAGGTGGCTTTAGGACAATGGATACAGGATGACTCCCTGCCGTCACCCTGTAGTAGGAGCTGCTAGCTAGTTAGCAAGGCTATGGAAATAGCCAGACAGAACGACTCCAGTAAAAAATGGTTCATATCTCGCAAGCCATATCTCCGATAAATATGGCAACCATAACAATGGTGTCTCCGCATGTGGACGATGCTGGCACACCCTTTTTATGGAAGTAGGACATTGGGAAACACACCAAACGTGATATCAGCCATATGGGAACTCGTAGACAGGTCATGAGTCCCCTCGTTCTGCAGCTAAATTCATAACTGTCACAATGAGAGCATTGGCGTCCGTCTACGACGCTCCCAGGCACAGTTATGGCCAAAATCCCCTTTTCTGGATAATTCTGATCCATGCAGGGGGAGTGGCAGTGCTTCCCCGTGAGGTCACTAAGGTAGGAGGAGACCTGGATTTGCCCAGGTTGATAACCCTGCTTCGGCCATTTTCCAGCGTTCTTCTGCTCGGGGGCCTGGTTGGGACAGACCTGTGAGAGAGTTCCTGGAAACCTGGTCTACAGCGCCCCCCTGTGGCCAGACGCACAAGGTAACTGATTGAATTGCATACCTGTTGTAAACCATGCTTTATCTGTAACTGTACTCTGACATATGTATATTCTGTAGATTCCCTATTGTATATATTGTAGTTTCTAGTGTGCTTTAGGCGATTAAATTATATAATTAATCTTGGGCTGTTCTGTTATCTCGATCTTGAATCCCACGTCTGTGTGTTCGGCTAATAGTTACCGTGAAGCGGTTGGTGGCAGCGAGTTGTGCCAAGGATTATTGTGGGGAGGCCAGTGAGATTCGGGAAGATATTATATATTCCGCCCGCGGAGGTCGGGGGAATATATACCTTACTCTCACCGGGGACCCTTCAATAATCGGCATAAGTAGTATAGCGGCCTCCTTGCTTATTGTCGGGCAATTCCATAATTGGCCTGACTATAAGAGGGGCGCTAGAGAGCGCGTCACGTGCTCTGTCTGTCGGTCGGGAGGTATAAAGGAGGGGTGACCCCCACTTGTTACACCCCGATTGTGACGTACTGGTAGCCAGCGCGGGGGATTTCTGAGTGACCCCCCCGGTGGTTTGTGACAGTTACAGTCACTACAGCCTAGCTGAGTGACTTTATGTATGGGGAACTACCGCGCCGGACGCTCCGGGAGCGGCGGCGCGGCTGGGACTTGTAGTGCGCCGGGGACTTAGCGCCGACCGCGCTTTTACGGCGGCGGCGCTTTTAAATCCAGTCCCCGGCTTTTGCGGCCTAGCTCTGCTTCGTTCCCGCCCCCACCCTGTCAATCAGGGTAGGGGAGAGACGCTGTACAATCAGCAGCGCCGAGGGCTGGAGCCTTATTTACATGCTCCAGCCCTCTCACTGGACACTGTGGGACGCTGGTTTCCCGCTCTGACTTGGGGGCACGCCCACGGCCCGCCCCTACTCACACGAGCGGGAGAAGGACGCCGGCAGCCATTCCTGCAGTCCGAGCTGAGAGATCGGACTCTGGGCGACCAGGCACAGGACTAGGGCGACCACACACCCGCTTATAGGCGGGCGGTAAGCGGCACCTGAAGTGCTGACCCCACTAAATACCGCAGTTGTCCATTGGTATTTTTATGCTTACACTGCATAGGTCGCTATTTTTGGCTATATGCCCTCTTAGATGGCGACACATCAGCAGCAGGAAAGCATGGGTGCTAAGGCACAGGCTTTCTATGCTGCTTGTATTGCATGTACTGAAGTGTTCATGTGTATTTATGCTTGTATGCTATACACTGCACTGTACGGTCGCTAGTCTGGGCTATTTTCGCCTAGAATGACTAGACTACAGCAGCAGAAAAGCAGGGGTGCTGAGGCACAGGTTTTTTCTATGCTGCTTGTATTGCAGGGGTTGCAGTGTTCATTTGTACTTATGCTTGTATGCTATACATTGCACTGTATGGTCGATATTCTGGGCTATATTCCCCTAGATGGCTAGTCTACAGCAGCAGAAAAGCAGGGGTGCCAAGGCACAGGCTTTCTATGCTGCTTGTATTGCATGTGCTGCAGTGTTCATTGTACTTTATGCTTGTATGCTATACATTGCATTGTACGGTCGCCATTCTTGGCTATGTCCTAGATGGCTAGTCGGCAGCAGCATATAAGCAACTCAGGCTTTCGATGCTGTTTTTACTGCATGTGATACTGTTCCACGGCACTGAACCCCATTGTGTGCAATGCTCCCCTGGAGCACTTGGTCAGCCGGGGTCTCTACTAGACGTGGCCAAAGGAACCACCTGTCAACCCTGTCCAAGGACAGGGATGGAGTTGCAATGGGATAGAGACTTGCAGTCCGGACAGGCCATGGGCAATCTGGATCATTGCTCCCTGGCCACCCTCATTGGGAATAAAATCGGTGCTCCGGGGGGGGGTCCCAGGAGGCTCTCTGTATGATGAGGCAGACGTAGCTGATCAGGACTTTGATCCTGACAACGCTCTCAATCCGGATACACCGGATGGTGACGCCATAAGGAATGATCCTATAGCGTCCATCAATGGAATGTTGGATCTTTCTCCCTCAGCTCCCCCAGCGGAGGAGTCAGCTTCACAGCAGGAGAAGTCCCTTTTCAGTAGCTCAAACGTAGATTGAGTATTTTTCTGGCCACGCTGACTTCAGAGAAGCAGTCCAGGAACACCACGCTTACCAGATAAGCGTCTTCTCCAAACGTATTAAGGATACACGTTATCCTTTTCCCCCTGACGTGGTCAAGCGTGGGACCCAGGGTCCAAAGGTGGATTCTCCAATCTCCACTTGCGGCTAGAGCTATAGTTGCAGTGGAGATGGGACTTCACTTAAAGATGCCAGACAGATGGACTCTGGTTGAAATCTGTCTATGAGGCTATCGGCGTGTCGGTTGCTCCGGCATTTACAGCCGTATGGACACCCTAAGCTTTTCAGCTGTTCTTGCACAGCTGGTCTTGAGCATATGTACATTTGTGCCGCAGGGGCGTCCGTAACCTCGCAATGTCTGCATTGCGACTTACCCTATTAATGCTGTCCTGGAAGGACAGTCGAGGTTTCGGTCCTTCCCAAGCTCGGGCAGGTCCCAATTGTCCTCGTCCAAAAGAGCTGAAAAGCCTCAGAGGGGCTTAGTTTCCGGGGGCTCAATCACGCCCAAGGAAGGCAGCCGGAGGAACCGCTACCAAGGCGGTCTCCTCATGACTCTCAGCTCTCTCATCTCTCCGCATCCGCGGTTGATGGCAGACTCGCTCGCCTTTGCGACATTTAGCTGCCACAGGTCACAGACCGGTGGGTGAGGGACATTGTGCCCACGTGCACAGGACAGGGTTCTGTTCTCGTCCTCCGACTCGATTCTTCAGAACGTCCCCACCTCCCCACCGAGCCGATGCTCTTCTGCAGGCAGAAGGAGTGGTAATCCCTGTTCCTCTTCAGGAACAAGACACGGTTTTCCTCCAATCTGGTTGTGGTGCCAAAAAAGGATGGCTCTTTCCGTTCCGTTCTGGACCTAAAACTGCTCAACAAGCACGTGGAGGCCAGGCGGTTCCGGATGAAACCCTCCGCTCCGTCATTGCCTCAATGTCTCAAGGATATTTCCTAGCATCAATAGACATCAAAGATGCTTATCTCCACGTGCCGATTGCTACAGAGCACCAATGTTTTCTACGTTTCGTGATGGGAGACGACCATCTTCAGTTCGTAGCTCTGCCATTCGGTCTGGCGACAGCCCCACGGGTGTTCACCAAGGTCATGGCGGCAGTGGTAGCAGTCTTGCACTCACAGGGACACTCTGTGATCCCTTACTTGGACGATCTACTTGTCAAGGCACCCTCTCAAGAGGCATGCCAACTCAGCCTGAATGTTGCGCTGGAGACTCTCCAGACGTTCGGGTGGATCATCGACTTCTCAAAGTCAAACCTGTCACCGACCCAATCACTAACGTATCTTGGCATGGTGTTTCATACCCTCTCAGCGCTAGTGAAGCTTCCGCTGGACAAGCAGCGGTCACTACAGACTGGGGTGCAGGCTCTCCGTCAAGGTCAGTCGCACTCCTTAAGACGCCTCATGCACTTCCTCGGGAAGTTGGTGGCGGCAATGGAGGCGGTTCCGTTTGCGCAGTTTCATCTGCGTCCTCTTATTGGGACATTCTCCGCCAATGGGACGGGAAGTCAACATCCCTGAACAGGAAAGTATCCTTTTCACAGAAGGACTCTCTGCAATGGTGGCCTCTTCCAACCTCATTATCACAGGGAAGATCCTTCCTACCACCGTCTTGGGCGGTAGTCACGACAGACGCGAGTCTGTCAGGGTGGGGAGCAGTTTTTCTCCACCACAGGGCTCAGGGTACGTGGACTCAGCAGGAGTCCACCCTTCAGATCCATGTTCTGGAAATCAGAGCAGTGTATCTTGCCCTACTAGCCTTCCAGCAGTGGCTGGAAGGAAAGCAGATCCGAATTCAGTCGGACAACTCCACAGCGGTGGCATACATCAATCACCAAGGAGGGACACGCAGTCGGCAAGCCTTCCAGGAAGTCCGGCGGATTCTGATGTGGGTGGAAGCCACGGCCTCCACCGTATCCGCAGTTCACATCCCCGGCGTAGAAAACTGGGAAGCAGACTTCCTCAGCCGCCAGGGCATGGACGCAGGGGAATGGTCCCTTCACCCGGACGTGTTTCAGGAAATCTGTAGCCGCTGGGGAAGGCCGGACGTCGACCTAATGGCGTCCAGGCACAACAACAAGGTCCCAACCTTCATAGCACGGTCTCGCGATCACAGAGCTCTGGCGGCAGACGCCTTAGTGCAAGATTGGTCGCAGTTCCGGCTCCCTTATGTGTTTCCACCTCTGGCACTCTTGCCCAGAGTGCTACGCAAGATCAGATCCGACTGCAGCCGCGTCATACTCGTCGCCCCAGACTGGCCAAGGAGGGCGTGGTATCCGGATCTGTGGCATCTCACGGTCGGCCAACCGTCGGCACTACCAGACCGACCAGACTTACTGTCCCAAGGGCCGTTTTTCCATCGGAATTCTGCGGCCTTGAACCTGACTGTGTGGCCATTGAGTCCTGGATCCTAGCGTCTTCAGGATTATCCCAAGGGGTCGTTGCCACCATGAGACAGGCTAGGAAGCCCACGTCCGCTAAGATCTACCACAGAACGTGGAGGATATTCTTATCCTGGTGCTCTGCTCAGGGAGTGTCTCCCTGGCCATTTGCATTGTCTACCTTTCTTTCTTTCCTGCAATCTGGGTTAGAAAAAGGTTTGTCGCTCGGCTCCCTTAAAGGGCAAGTCTCGGCGCTATCCGTCTTTTTTCAAAAGCGTCTAGCACGACTTCCTAGGGTGCGCACGTTCCTGCAGGGGGTTCGTCATATTGTACCCCCGTACAAGCGGCCGTTAGATCCATGGGATCTGAACAGGGTACTAGTTGCCCTCCAGAAGCCGCCCTTCGAGCCTCTGAGGGAGGTTTCACTTTCTAGACTCTCACAGAAAGTGGCTTTTCTGGTAGCGATCACGTCTCTTCGGAGAGTGTCTGAGCTAGCAGCGCTGTCATCCAAGGCTCCTTTCCTGGTCTTCCACCAGGACAAGGTAGTGCTGCGCCCCATTCAGGAGTTTCTCCAGAAGGTGGTATCCTCTTTTCATCTTAATCAGGATATCTCTTTGCCTTCTTTTTGTCCTCATGCAGTTCATCGGTATGAGAAGAATTTACATTTGTTAGATCTGGTGAGAGCACTCAGAATCTACATTTCCCGCACGGCGCCCCTGCGCCGCTCCGATGCACTCTTTGTCCTTGTCGCTGGTAAGCGCAAAGGGTCGCAGGCTTCCAAAGCCACCCTGGCTCAATGGATCAAAGAACCAATTCTTGAAGCCTACCGTTCTGCTGGGCTTCCGGTTCCATCAGGGCTGAAGGCCCATTCTACCAGATCCGTGGGTGCGTCCTGGGCATTGCGTCACCAGGCTACGGCTCAACAGGTGTGCCAGGCAGCTACCTGGTCGAGTCTGCACACTTTCACCAAACATTATCAGGTGCATACCTATGCTTCGGCGGACGCCAGCCTAGGTAGAAGAGTCCTGCAGGCGGCAGTTGCCTCCCCGTAGGGGAGGGCTGTCTTCGCAGCTCTAACATAAGGTATTTCTTTACCCACCCAGGGACAGCTTTTGGACGTCCCAATCGTCTGGGTCTCCCAATGGAGCGCCGAAGAAGAAGGGAATTTTGTTACTTACCGTAAATTCCTTTTCTTCTAGCTCCTATTGGGAGACCCAGCACCCGCCCTGTTGTCCTTCGGGATTTTTGGGTTTTTTCGGGTACACATGTTGTTCATGTTGAACGGTTTTTCAGTTCTCCGATGTTACTCGGAGTGAATTTGTTTAACAAAGTTATTGGCTTTCCTCCTTCTTGCTTTTGCACTAAAACTGGTGAGCCAGTGATCCCACTGGGGGTGTATAGCCAGAAGGGGAGGGGCCTTACACTTTTTAGTGTAATGCTTTGTGTGGCCTCCGGAGGCAGTAGCTATACACCCAATCGTCTGGGTCTCCCAATAGGAGCTAGAAGAAAAGGAATTTACGGTAAGTAACAAAATTCCCTTCTTCCCGCACGGCGCCCCTGCGCCGCTCTGATGCGCTCTTTGTCCTTGTCGCTGGCCAGCGCAAGGGGTCGCAGGCTTCCAAAGCCACCCTGGCTCGATGGATCAAAGAACCAATTCTTGAAGCCTACCGTTCTGCTGGGCTTCCGGTTCCATCAGGGCTGAAGGCCCATTCTACCAGAGCCGTGGGTGCGTCCTGGGCATTACGACACCAGGCTACGGCTCAACAGGTGTGCCAGGCAGCTACCTGGTCGAGTCTGCACACTTTCACCAAACATTATCAGGTGCATACCTATGCTTCGGCGGACGCCAGCCTAGGTAGAAGAGTCCTGCAGGCGGCAGTTGCCTCTCCGTAGGGGAGGGCTGTCTTTGCAGCTCTAACATGAGATATTTCTTTACCCACCCAGGGACAGCTTTTGGACGTCCCAATCGTCTGGGTCTCCCAATGGAGCGCCGAAGAAGAAGGGAATTTTGTTACTTACCGTAAATTCCTTTTCTTCTAGCTCCTATTGGGAGACCCAGCACCCGCCCTGTTGTCCTTCGGGATTTTTGGTGGTTTTTCGGGTACACATGTTGTTCATGTTGAATGGTTTTTCAGTTCTCCGACGTTACTTCGGAGTGAATTTGTTTAAACCAGTTATTGGCTTTCCTCCTTCTTGCTTTTGCACTAAAACTGGTGAGCCAGTGATCCCACTGGGGGTGTATAGCCAGAAGGGGAGGGGCCTTACACTTTTTGGTGTAATTGCTTTGTGTGGCCTCCGGAGGCAGTGCTATACACCCAATCGTCTGGGTCTCCCAATAGGAGCTAGAAGAAAAGGAATTTACGGTAAGTAACAAAATTCCCTTCTTTTCTTTGTCGCCCCTAATTGGGAGACCCAGACAATTGGGTGTATAGCTATGCCTCCGGAGGCCACACAAAGTATTACACTAAAAGTGTAAAGCCCCTCCCCTTCAGCCTATACACCCACCGTACTGCTACGGGCTCATCAGTTTTTTTGCTTTGTGCGAAGGAGGTCAGACATCCACGCATAGCTCCACAGCTTAGTCAGCAGCAGCTGCTGACTATGTCGGATGGAAGAAAAGAGGGCCCATAACAGGGCCCCCAGCATGCTCCCTTCTCACCCCACTCTTGTCGGCGGTGTTGTTAAGGTTGAGGTATCCATTGCGGGTATGGAGGCTGGAGCCCACATGCTGCTTTCCTTCCCCATCCCTCAATTAGGGCTCTGGGTGAAGTGGGATCCCATCGGTCTCCAGGCACAGGAGACCGTGCTCCATCCACAGCTCCTGAGGACCCTGCTGGATAGGAGCCGAGTATCGTTCAGGGACATGGCCCTGCTACTTTGAGGTACTCTGTGTCCCCGTGGGGACCGCGCACAGCAACACTCCAGCATTGCTGGGTGTGCTAGTGCACCGGGGACAGCAGCGCTGGCTGCATTTGTGCCACTATACACTTCAGCGTCGCTGAGTGTATTTGTGTAGGGGGACTGCCGCGCTGACCGCCGCTGCCATGGTTATCACTGCGGCGCGGCTGGGACTGTTAGTGCGCCGGGGACTTCCGCGCCGACCGCGCTTATACGGCGGCCGCGCTTATAACTATAGTCCCCGGCTTCTGCGGCCTAGTCTCATTCTTTTCCCGCCCCCAGCCCTGCCAGTCAGGGTAAGGGCGGGACGCTGTACAGGTCGGCAGCACTGAGGGCTGGAGCATGCTTTGCATACTCCACCCCCCTCACTCTGCACAGTGGGGCACCAGTTCCCGCACTTTTCTGGGTCACGCCCACGGCTCCCTCCTCTCCCCAGGACGCTGGCAGCCATTCCTCTCAGCTCTGCTAACGCTGGAGAGGAGAGACAAGCTCAAAGAGACCCAGGCAGGATTTCTGGTGCCCACACAAACGCTTTGCGCAGGCGGTAAGCAGCACCTGTGGTGCTGGCCCCACTAGTGCAGAAGTGTATTTATAGTTTATATGATTATAGTCTATACTTTACACTGTAGGGTGCACTGTTGATTTGTGGCTATTTACCCTCCTGTATTGCTCAGAGGAGACAACAGCATGTCGTCCACAAATAGCAAGGGTGCCATGGCACAGACTTACTATGCTGCCTGTGCAGCATGTACGGCTATACTGCCGGCAGGTTCCACTGACCCTCATTGTGTGCAATGCTCGGCCCCTGTGGCACTTTCTCAGCCGGAGCCTCTGCTAGGGGTGGCCCAGGGAGAACCACCTGTTAACACTGTCCAGGTGACAGGGACGGAGTTTGCAGTTTTTACTGAAAGACCTTCTGAGACTATGGCTAAGATATTAGAAGCCTTGCAGTCCAGGCCGGCATCTCAAGCCAGGGGCACTGTGGTATCATTGTCCCCTGGTTCCCCTCAGTTGGAACAGCAATGTCTTCCCGGGGTGTCTCATGGATCCCAGGGTGAGGTGTCTGACACGGACCGCAGCCCCAGACCGACTAAGCGAGCTCGCTATGAAATTCCCTCGACATCATCACAATGTTCAGGGTCTCAGCGAGAGGACTCTCTGTATGATGAAGCGGAGGTAGCTGATCAGGATTCTGATCCTGAAGCCGCTCTCAACCTTGATACTCCTGATGGGGACGCCATAGTGAATGATCTTATTGCGTCCATCAATGAAATGTTGAATATTTCTCCCTCAGCTCCTCCAGTGGAGGAGTCAGCTTCTCAGCAGGAGAAATTCCGTTTCAGGTTTCCCAAGCGTACAAAGAGTATGTTTCTGGACCACTCTGACTTCAGAGAGGCAGTCCAGAAACACCGAGCTTATCTAGATAAGCGTTTTTCCAAGCGCCTTAAGGATACACGTTACCCTTTTCCCCCTGACGTGGTCAAGGGCTGGACTCAGTGTCCCAAGGTGGATCCTCCAATCTCCAGACTGGCGGCTAGATCCATAGTTGCAGTGGAAGATGGAGCTTCACTCAAGGATGCCACTGACAGACAGATGGAGCTCTGGTTGAAATCCATCTATGAAGCTATCGGCGCGTCTTTTGCTCCAGCATTCGCAGCCGTATGGGCACTCCAAGCTATCTCAGCTGGTCAGGCGCAAATTGACGCACTCACGTACGTCTGCGCCGCAGGTGGCGTCCATAACCTCTCAAACATCGGCATTTGCGTCCTACGCTATTAATGCTGTCCTGGACTCTGCGACCCGTACGGCGGTTGCAGCCGCCAATTCGGTGGTAATACGCAGGGCCTTGTGGCTGCGGGAATGGAAGGCAGATTCGGCTTCCAAAAAGTGCTTAACTGGATTGCCATTTTCTGGCGACCGTTGTTTGGTGAGAGATTGGATGAAATCATCAAACAATCCAAGGGAAAGGAAACATCCTTACCCCAAGCCAAACCAAAAACACCCCAACAGAGGAGGGGACAGTCGAGGTTTCGGTCCTTTCGGGGTGCGGGCAGGTCACAATTCTCCTCGTCCAAAAGGATCAGAGGAACGCCGACGCATGGCGGTCTAAATCACGCCCTAAAAAGACCGCCGGAGGTGCCGCTACCAAGGCGGCTTCCTCATGACTTACGGCCTCCTCACACTGCATCCTCGGTCGGTGGCAGGCTCTCCCGCTTTTGCGACACCTGGCTGCCAGAAGTAAAAGACCGTTGGGTGAGAGACATTTTGTCTCACGGTTACAGGATAGAGTTCAGCTCTCGTCCTCCGACTCGATTCTTCAGAACATCTCTGCCTCCCGAGCGAGCCGAGGCTCTTCTGCAGGCGGTGGGCATTCTGAAGGCAGAAGGAGTGGTGGTCCCGGTTCCTCTTCAGCAAGAGGGTCACGGTTTCTACTCCAACCTGTTTGTGGTTCCAAAGAAGGACGGGTCCTTCCGTCCTGTTTTGGACCTAAAACTGCTCAACAAACACGTAAGGACCAGGCGGTTCCGGATGGAATCCCTCCGCTCCGTCATCGCCTCAATGTCCCAAGGAGATTTCCTAGCATCGATCGATATCAAAGATGCTTATCTCCACGTACCGATTGCTCCAGAGCATCAGCGCTTCCTGCGCTTCGCCATAGGAGACGAACACCTTCAGTTCGCGGCACTGCCGTTCGGCCTGGCGACAGCCCCAAGGGTTTTCACCAAGGTCATGGCTACAGTAGTTGCGGTCCTCCACTCTCAGGGTCACTCGGTGATACCTTACTTAGACGATCTGCTGGTCAAGGCACCCTCTCAAGAGGCATGCCAACACAGCCTCAACGTTACTCTGGAGACTCTCCAGAGTTTCGGGTGGATCATCAATTTTCCAAAGTCAAATCTGACACCGGTCCAATCGCTGACATATCTTGGCATGGAGTTTCATACTCTTCCAGCGATAGTGAAGCTTCCGCTGGACAAACAGCGTTCACTACAGACAGGGGTGCAATCTCTCCTTCAAGGTCGGTCACACCCCTTGAGGCGCCTCATGCACTTCCTGGGGAAGATGGTGGCAGCAATGGAGGCAGTTCCTTTCGCGCAGTTTCACCTGCGTCCTCTTCAATGGGACATCCTACGCAAATGGGACAGGATGCCGACGTCCCTAGACAGGAACGTCTCCCTCTCTCAGGCAACCAAAGCTTCCCTTCGGTGGTGGCTTCTTCCCACCTCATTATCGAAGGGGAAATCCTTCCTACCCCCATCCTGGGCGGTGGTCACGACGGACGCGAGTCTGTCAGGGTGGGGAGCAGTCTTTCTCCACCACAGGGCTCAGGGTACGTGGACTCAGCAAGAGTCCTCACTTCAGATCAATGTTCTGGAGATCAGGGCAGTGTATCTTGCCCTAAAAGCGTTCCAGCAGTGGCTGGAAGGCAAGCAGATCCGAATTCAGTCGGACAACTCCACAGCGGTGGCTTACATCAACCACCAAGGTGGAACACGCAGTCGGCAAGCCTTCCAAGAAGTCCGGCGGATTTTGATGTGGGTGGAAGCCACGGCCTCCACCATCTCCGCAGTTCACATCCCGGGTGTAGAAAACTGGGAAGCAGACTTTCTCAGTCGCCAGGGCATGGACGCAGGGGAATGGTCCCTTCACCCGGACGTGTTTCAGGAGATCTGTTGCCGCTGGGGGATGCCGGACGTCGACCTAATGGCGTCACGGCACAACAACAAGGTCCCAACATTCATGGCTCGATCTCAAGATCACAGAGCTCTGGCGGCAGACGCCTTAGTTCAGGATTGGTCGCAGTTTCAGCTTCCTTATGTGTTTCCTCCTCTGGCACTGTTGCCCAGAGTGTTACGCAAGATCAGGGCCGACTGCCGCCGCGCCATCCTCGTCGCTCCAGACTGGCCGAGGAGGTCGTGGTACCCGGATCTGTGGCATCTCACGGTCGGCCAACCGTGGGCACTGCCAGACCGACCAGACTTGCTGTCTCAAGGGCCGTTTTTCCATCTGAATTCTGCGGCCCTCAACCTGACTGTGTGGCCATTGAGTCCTGGATCTTAGCGTCTTCAGGATTATCTCAAGAGGTCATTGCCACCATGAGACAGGCTAGGAAACCAACGTCCGCCAAGATCTACCACAGGACGTGGAAAATATTCCTGTCGTGGTGCTCTGCTCAGGGTTTCTCTCCCTGGCCATTTGCCTTGCCCACTTTTCTGTCCTTTCTTCAATCCAGATTGGAAAAGGGTTTGTCGCTAGGCTCCCTTAAGGGACAAGTCTCTGCGCTCTCTGTGTTTTTTCAGAAGCGCTTGGCCAGACTCCCACAGGTACGCACGTTCCTGCAAGGGGTTTGTCACATCGTCCCTCCTTACAAGCGTCCGTTAGAACCCTGGGATCTGAACAGGGTGCTGATGGTTCTTCAGAAACCACCGTTCGAGCCAATGAGGGATATTTCGCTCGCACGCCTTTCGCAGAAAGTGGTTTTTCTAGTAGCAGTCACTTCACTTCGGAGAGTGTCTGAGCTAGCAGCGTTGTCATGCAAAGCTCCTTTCCTGGTGTTTCACCAGGACAAGGTGGTTCTGCGTCCGGTTCCGGAATTCCTCCCTAAGGTGGTATCCCCCTTTCATCTCAATCAGGATATCTCCTTACCTTCTTTTTGCCCTCATCCAGTTCACCAGTGTGAAAAGGATTTGCACTTGTTAGATCTGGTGAGAGCACTCAGAGTCTACATTTCTCGTACGGCGCCCCTGCGCCGCTCGGATGCACTCTTTGTCCTTGTCGCTGGCCAGCGTAAAGGGACACAAGCTTCCAAATCAACCCTGGCTCGGTGGATCAAGGAACCAATTCTCGAAGCTTATCGTTCCTCGGGGCTTCCGGTTCCCTCAGGGCTGAAGGCCCATTCTACCAGGGCCGTGGGAGCGTCCTGGGCCTTGCGACACCAGGCTACGGCTCAGCAGGTGTGTCAGGCAGCTACCTGGTCGAGCCTGCACACTTTCACGAAACACTATCAGGTGCATACCTATGCTTCGGCAGATGCCAGCCTAGGTAGGCAAGTCCTTCAGGCGGCGGTTGCCCACCTGTAGGACGGAGCCGTTACGGCTCTATTATGAGGTATTATTTACCCACCCAGGGACTGCTTTTGGACGTCCCAATTGTCTGGGTCTCCCAATGGAGCTCCAAAGAAGAAGGGAATTTTGTTTACTTACCGTAAATTCCTTTTCTTCTAGCTCCAATTGGGAGACCCAGCACCCGCCCCTGTTTTTGTGTACACATGTTGTTCACGTTGAATGGTTTCAGTTCTCCGATATTCCTTCGGATTGAATTTACTTTAAACCAGTTTATAATTTTCTTCAGCGCTCTATTGGGAGACCCAGACGATTGGGGTATAGCTACTGCCCTCTGGAGGCCACACAAAGCACTACACTAAAAGTGCAAGGCCCCTCCCTCTCTGGCTATACCCCCCCGTGGTATCACGGGTACTCCAGTTTTAGCTTTGTGTGCGAAGGAGGTCAGACATTCCATGCATAGCTCCACAGATTTTAGTCAGCAGTAGCTGCTGACTAGTTCGGATGGAAGAAAAGAGGACACATATAGTGTTCCCAGCATGCTCCCTTCTCACCCCTGGATGGTGTTGTAAGGTTGAGGTACCTATTGCTGGTACAGGGCTGGAGCCTGACATGCTGTTTTTCCTTCCACATCCCCTTGGGGGTTCTGTGGAAGTGGGATCCTGCCGGCCTCAAAGCTCTGTCGCCGGGCTCCATCCACAGACCCATCAGAACCTGATGGATACGGAGCAGGAGTACCATCAGGGACCGGGCCCTGCATCATACAGGTACTCTGTGTCCCCGGCAGGCACAGACACACTCCGGGCTGGCTGGGTGTTGTAGTGCGCCGGGGACCGTACACTGAGCTGGTGTTCCTACAGTCATCTGGGGGACTTTGTGTTCTGGGAACGCAGCGCCGACCCTCACTGGACCGGGCGGCGCTGCTGTGACTTGTGGTGCGCCGGGGATACGCCGACCGCGCTTTTACGGCGGCGGCGTTTATAACTCTAGTCCCCGGCTTTTGGGCCTAGGACGCCGGCAGCTCCGATCGTTCCCGCCCCCACCCTGTCAATCAGGGTAGGGGAGAGACGCTGTTTCACGGCAGCGAGGAGGGCTGGAGCCTGATTTACATGCTCCAGCCCTCACACTAGGCACAGAGGGAGCAGGCTTCCCGCTCTTGGTCAGGAACGCCCAGGGCCCGCCCCCCTTCTTCCCTCAGGACGCCGGCAGCCATTACATGCATGGCTGGCTGGAAGAAGGACGCAAGGCTCTGGGAGACCTAGACTGAGGGGCTTTGGAAGACCACACACCCGCTCTTTAGCGGGCGGTAAGCGGCTTTTCAGCTGGCCCCTCTAGTGCCTCAGTGTATGTTAGTGTATTGTGTCACTGGACATAGAGATTTATTGATTTCTTGCACTGTGAGGTCGCTTCCTGGCTGAATACCCCAGATCGCTCTGAGGAAGCAGCAGCATGTCATCCACAAGACGCAAAGCTGCCAAGGCTAGGGCTGTGTGCACTGTGTGTGCTGCTTGTGGGACTGCTCTACCAGCAGGTTCCAAAGACCCCCATTGTGTGCAATGCTCAGATCCGGTGCTGCTTCGCCAGCCGGAGTCAGGAGAGATAGTGACCCAGGCTGAGACGCCTGTAAGTCCTGCCCCGGTGTCAGGGTCAGACTTTGCAGTTTTTGCGGTTAATATGTCGGTGACTATGGCAAAAATCCTGGAAACTTTGCAATCCATGCCTGGGGCTCAGTCTATGGACACGGCGAGGTCTATGTCCTCTAACCCTCCGCAGTTGGATTTAATCCAGACTGCAAGGGGGTCCCCGGCCTCTCAGGATGAGTATGATGACTCAGATGATTGCCCCAGCCACCCCAAGCGGGCTCGCTGGGAAAGACCCTCAACGTCATCACACTGCTCAGGGTCTCAGCGCAATCAGTCTCCCTGTGATGTGTCTGAAGAGAGTGATCAGGAGTCTAATCCTGGAACCCCTCTCAATCTGGATACCCCGGATGGGGACGCCATGGTAAACGATCTTATCTCAGCCATCAATAGGCTGTTAGATATTTCTCCCCCAGCCCCTTCAGCAGAAGAGGCAGCGGCAGAGCAGGAGAAATTTCGTTTCCTCTATCCCAAGCGTAAATTAAGTGCTCTGTTGGATCACTCTGACTTCAGAGAATCAATCCAGAAACACGATGCTCATCCAGAAAAGCGTTTCTCTAAACGTTCTAAGGATACACGTTATCCTTTCCCCCCTGAGGTGGTCAAGCGCTGGACCCAGTGTCCAAAGGTGGATCCCCCGATTTCCAAACTTGCAGCTAGATCCATAGTTGCAGTGGAAGATGGCGCTTCACTTAAAGATGCCAATGACAGACAGATGGACCTTTGGTTAAAATCTGTCTATGAAGCTATCGGCGCGTCGTTTGCTCCAGCATTCGCAGCCGTATGGGCGCTACAAGCTATTTCAGCTGGTTTAGCGAAAGTGGATGCTATCTTACATCCAGCGGTGCCGCAAGTGGCGTCCCTTACCTCGCAGATGTCCGCGTTTGCGTCTTACGCTATCAATGCGGTCCTAGAATCTACCAGCCGCACCTCAATGGCGTCTGCCAATTCGGTAGTTTTGCGCAGGGCATTGTGGTTAAAGGACTGGAAAGCAGATGCTGGTTCCAAAAAATGTTTAACCAGCTTGCCTTTGTCTAGAGAAAGACTGTTTGGCGAGCCACTGGCTGACATCATTAAACAGTCCAAGGGTAAAGACTCCTCTTTACCCCAGCCCAGATCAAGCAAACCTCAGCAGAGAAAGTGGCAGCAGAAGTTTCAGTCCTTTCGAGGTTCGGGCAAAACACAATTCTCCTCGTCCAAAGGGACTCAGAGGACGCAAAGAAACTCAGATTCCTGGAGGGCTCATTCACGCCCCAAGAAAGCAAATGGAGGAACCGCTTCCAAAGCGGCTACCTCATGACTTCCAGTCCCCTCCCTCCGCATCTCCGGTCGGGGGCAGGCTCTCCCGCTTTTACGACACTTGGATGTCACAGGTCAAAGACCGGTGGGTGACGGACATTTTGTCGCGCGGGTACAGAATCGAGTTCAGTTCTCGTCCTCCAGCTCGGTTCTTCAGAACCTCCCCACACCCAGACCGTGTAGATGTCCTGCGGCAGGCGGTGGACTCCCTAAGAGCGGAGGGAGTAGTGGTTCCTGTACCGTTTCAGGAACAAGGGAGAGGGTTTTACTCCAATCTCTTTGTGGTGCCAAAAAAGGACGGCTCATTCCGTCCTGTTCTGGACCTAAAACTGCTCAACAAACATGTGCACGCCAGGAGGTTCCGGATGGAAACCCTCCGTTCTGTCATTGCCTCAATGTCTCAAGGAGACTTCCTTGCCTCAATAGACATCAAGGATGCTTATCTCCACGTGCCAATTGCTACAGAACATCAACGTTTTCTACGTTTTGTGATAGGAGACGACCATTTTCAGTTCGTAGCTCTGCCATTTGGTCTGGCGACAGCCCCACGGGTCTTCACCAAGGTCATGGCGGCGGTGGTAGCAGTCTTGCACTCTCAGGGACACTCGGTGATCCCTTACCTAGACGATCTACTTGTCAAGGCACCCTCTCAAGAGGCATGCCAACTCAGTCTACAGGCTACGCTGGAGACTCTCCAGACTTTTGGATGGATCATCAACTTTCCAAAGTCAAATCTGTCACCGACACAGTCACTAACGTATCTTGGCATGGAGTTTCATACTCGAGCAGCGAGAGTGAAGCTTCCGCTAAACAAGCAGCGGTCCCTACAGACAGGGGTGCAATCGCTCCTTCAGGGCCAGTCGCACCCCTTACGGCGCCTCATGCACTTCCTAGGGAAGATGGTGGCAGCCATGGAAGCAGTTCCCTTTGCGCAGTTTCATCTGCGTCCACTTCAATGGGACATTCTCCGCCAATGGGACGGGAAGACGACTTCCCTAGACAGGAAAGTCTCTCTTTCCCAGACGGCCAAGGACTCTCTGCAATGGTGGCTCCTTCCCACCTCATTGTCTCAGGGAAGATCCTTCCTGCCCCCATCCTGGGCAGTAGTCACGACAGATGCGAGTCTGTCGGGGTGGGGAGCAGTGTTTCTACACCACAGGGCTCAGGGGACGTGGACTCAGCAGGAGTCCACCCTTCAGATCAATGTTCTGGAAATCAGGGCAGTGTATCTTGCCCTACTGGCCTTCCAACAGTGGCTGGAAGGAAAGCAGATCCGAATCCAATCGGACAACTCCACAGCGGTGGCATACATCAACCACCAAGGAGGGACGCGCAGCCGGCAAGCCTTTCAGGAAGTCCGGCGCATTCTGATGTGGGTGGAGGAAAGAGCATCCACCATATCCGCAGTTCACATCCCGGGCGTAGAAAACTGGGAAGCAGACTTCCTCAGTCGCCAGGGCATGGACGCGGGGGAATGGTCCCTTCACCCGGACGTGTTTCAGGAAATCTGTCGCCGATGGGGAGTGCCGGACGTCGACCTAATGGCGTCTCGGCACAACAACAAGGTCCCGGCATTCATGGCGCGGTCGCGAGATCAAAGAGCGCTGGCGGCAGACGCCTTGGTGCAAGATTGGTCGCACTTCCGCCTCCCATATGTATTCCCGCCTCTGGCACTCTTGCCCAGAGTACTACGCAAGATCAGATCCGATTGCAGCCGCATCATACTCGTCGCCCCAGACTGGCCGAGGAGATCGTGGTATCCGGATCTGTGGCATCTCACGGTCGGCCGACCGTGGTCGCTTCCAGACCGTCCAGACCTGCTGTCTCAAGGGCCGTTTTTCCATCAGAATTCTGCGGCCCTGAACCTGACTGTGTGGCCATTGAGTCCTGGATCCTATCGTCAACAGGATTATCCCAGGGAGTGGTAGCCACAATGAGACAAGCTAGGAAGTCAACTTCTGCTAAGATCTACCACAGAACGTGGAAGATTTTCTTAACCTGGTGCTCTGCTCAGGGAGTGTCTCCCTGGCCATTTGCATTGCCCACTTTTCTATCTTTCCTGCAATCAGGGTTGGAAAAGGGCTTGTCGCTCGGCTCCCTTAAAGGGCAAGTCTCGGCACTATCCGTGTTTTTTCAGAAGCGTCTAGCACGTCTTCCTAAGGTGCGCACGTTCCTGCAGGGGGTCTGTCATATTGTGCCCCCGTACAAGCGGCCGTTGGATCCATGGGATCTGAACACGGTACTAGTGGCTCTCCAGAAGCCGCCCTTCGAGCCTCTCAAAGAAGTTTCTTTTTCTCGCCTGTCACAGAAAGTGGTGTTTCTTGTTGCGATCACATCGCTTCGGCGAGTGTCTGAGCTGGCTGCTCTGTCATCCAAGGCTCCCTTCTTGGTGTTCCACCAGGACAAGGTTGTGCTGCGCCCCATTCCGGAGTTTCTCCCTAAGGTCGTATCCTCGTTTCATCTTAATCAGGATATATCATTGCCTTCCTTTTATCCTCATCCGGTTCACCGGTATGAAAGGGACTTGCGTTTGCTAGATCTGGTGAGAGCACTCAGGATCTACATTTCCCGCACGGCGCCCATGCGCCGTTCCGATGCACTTTTTGTCCTTGTCGCCGGTCCGCGCAAGGGGTTGCAGGCTTCTAAAGCCACCTTGGCTCGATGGATCAAAGAACCAATTATAGAGGCCTACCGTTCTGCTGGGCTTCCGGTTCCTTCAGGGCTAAAAGCCCACTCAACCAGAGCCGTGGGTGCGTCCTGGGCATTACGGCACCAGGCTTCGGCTCAACAAGTGTGTCAGGCGGCTACCTGGTCGAGTCTGCACACGTTCACCAAGCATTATCAGGTGCATACCTATGCTTCGGCGGATGCCAGCTTAGGTAGAAGAGTCCTGCAGGCGGCAGTGACATCCCCGTAGGGGGGGGCTGTTTTGCAGCTCTAACATGAGGTATTTCTTTACCCACCCAGGGACAGCTTTTGGACGTCCCAATCGTCTGGGTCTCCCAATAGAGCGCTGAAGAAGAAGGGAATTTTGTTACTTACCGTAAATTCCTTTTCTTCTAGCTCTTATTGGGAGACCCAGCACCCGCCCTGTTGTCCTTCGGGATTGTTTTTGCTGTTTGCGGGTACACATGTTGTTCATGTTGAACGGTTTTTCAGTTCTCCGATGTTACTCGGAGTTAATTTGTTTAAACCAGTTGTTGGCTTCCTCCTTCTTGCTTTGGCACTAAAACTGGAGTACCCGTGATACCACGGGGGGGTATAGCCAGAGAGGGAGGGGCCTTGCACTTTTAGTGTAGTGCTTTGTGTGGCCTCCAGAGGGCAGTAGCTATACCCCAATCGTCTGGGTCTCCCAATAAGAGCTAGAAGAAAAGGAATTTACGGTAAGTAACAAAATTCCCTTCTTTTCCTCCTTCTTGCTTTTGCACCAAAACTGAGGAGCCCGTGGCAGCACGGGGGGTGTATAGGCTGAAGGGGAGGGGCTTTACACTTTTAGTGTAATACTTTGTGTGGCCTCCGGAGGCATAGCTATACACCCCAATTGTCTGGGTCTCCCAATTGGAGCTAGAAGAAAAGGAATTTACGGTAAGTAAACAAAATTCCCTTCTTTTCTCATGGCCTTCATTGGGGAATACATGAAACAGTGCATGCTGCTACCACAAGAAGGCTAACAATAAGAATTACATTTAAAGGAAACCTGTGATGTAAAAAAAAAAAAAAAAGCTATTAACCTGCAGATATGGGTTGAATCTACAGGATAATAGCGTTCTGCAGCCGCGCACTGAAACTCCACTGCTGGGAGGAAATTAACTTTATTCCTCCTGGCAGTGGTTGACCTTCAGATATAGGGTTGGTACCGGCTCGTTTTTAGTAACTTACCCAGCGTATATTGAGTGACGGCTGTAACCGCACTGACTGACAGCCAGCTGTGGTGCAGACCTGTGTCTGCCTCCTAATGGCACTAAGCTAAAACGGGTTTAGTTCAGTGTCTGCACGGGGGTGTGATGTCTATAGGGCATGTTTATAGGGCAGTAGCCGACTGGAGATAAGAGGCCGGGACTTCCGCAGGTAAGCCGCATGAATGTCCGCAGATCTACCGCAGCTATTCCGCTGTAATCTAGCAGCTAAAAATAGCTGCGGACGCCGGCGGGCAGCTGCGGGAAACATGCGCTCGTACCTGCGAATGTATCCGCAGGTACGAGCGCCCGTGGGCACATGGCAATTAGGCAGTTAGCCTTACAATGATGTCCATGTGCCCACCGGACCATGTACCTGCGGATTTTGCTGCGGAAAACCTGCAGATTTATCTGGATTTTATAGATAAATCCGCAGGTTTTAGCAAGTACAGACACTCCCCATGTTATCCTATGAGACATGGGGAGTGCTGTGTCCATGCTGCGGTATGTGCAGCTGCGGAACATGCTGCGGATGTCCCGCAGCCGCACGTAACTGCATGTCAATTATTCCTGCGGAAATAGCTGCGGAATTCCTGGCCCTCCGCTATAGAGATACAGGGCGGGAATTCCGCAGGTAAGTCGCACAAATGTCTTCAGATTTACCGCAGATATTTTGCTGGAATACCGCAGCAATAGATAGCTGCGGATTTCGGGGAGCTGCTGCGGGAAACCTGCGGACATACCTGCGGATATATCCGTAGGTGCAATCTCCCATAGGCACATAGCCTTACGCTGTTAACCTGCAGATTAAACATATCGTGAGAGGTTTCTTTTTAGTTTTCAATTCAGTTATACAACAATTTCCACATTGATTTTCATGGATGATCAAAGGTCATACATAGCGAATCTGTGTGATGCATTTCCACAAAAATAATGTTGGTTTTTTTTGTGTGCTAGGTTTGGATTTTCTGTCCTTGGTTCCGGTGGATTCTCAGGTAAACGAAACACTCTATTACATATTTTTTAAGGAAATGGTTAGTTATCTGTCAAAGCAAATGCTGCCACATTTAGAAGAAACCATTCAGTATGATTAGTGCGTAATCCCGCACTAAATTAAAACTAGATGGATGTTACAGTGTTGGGAAAGGCGCAATGTTTTCTTATGTGCACAGCTGTCGTTTAATCCTGTGTTTACACTTATACTGTGATGGTGTATACTTAAAGGGGTAATCTTCAAGAAAAGTTTCCTTTTGAGCTTGGATCTGTAAAAAAAAATATAATAAAAATGATAATTGATACTCCCCTACCAACACCCACCTAATTCTAGACCAGGACCACTGCCGTGATCTGCGGCCCAATAAGAAGCAAGACATAATAATAAGTTTTATTTCTATAGTGCCAACATATTCCGCAGAGCTTTACAATTCAGAGGGGACATGTACAGACAATATGAGACAATGCAAAATAACAAAATTAAGATACCAGGAGGAGTGAGGGCCCTGCTCGTAAGCTACAGTCTATGAGGAAATAGGGGGACACAAAAGGTGAACGGGGGGAGAAAAGCTTGTCATATGTGGTCCAGCCATTGATTTGACATCACCGTTCTCTCATCCCTGTGTTTAGGACGTTATCGGATGTCTTTCCGATTATGCACTGTTCACAGTCATCTGGCTGGTGACATGGATAAGTACCTTTGGTGGTGCAGACCATGGAACAGTTTGCACTGGATCCTGGTGGACGAATACCGATTAGTTTGTCATTTATTTTTATAGATCCATGCCCGTGAGGAACGTATTTCTTCATCGTTCCTTATGGGAGACCCAAACCATGGGGTGTATAGCTTCTGCCTCCGGAGGACACACAAAGTACTACACTCAAACGTGTAGCTCCTCCCTCCGGGCTATATACACCCCCTGGATGACAATCTAACCAGTTCAATGCTTTGTGTTCAGGAGGTCACACACACACATGCATTCTCTGATTTTTTTCATTTTTTCATTTTTATTTTGATTTTAAAGATTTGGAAGAAAAGCGGGTCCAGTCTGGACTCCCGGCATGTCCCTTCTCACCCCACTGTGTCGGCGGTGCTGTTAAGGTTGACTTTACAAGGCTGGAGCCTTCACATGCCGCGCTCCTTCAACATCCTCTGAGAGGCTCTGGTTTGAAGTGGGAGCCGTCTCGGTCCTCTCTGCTTGCAGGAGACCGGTCTCCATCCGCAGCCCTGTCTGGTTCCTGCTGGAAGGAGCGTTTAACCCCCCCTCAGGGACTGGCCCTTGAGACTTTTTTCAGGGGTCCCGGGTACTTTTATTAGGGGGAAAGTATGTTTTTTATCTTTACTGTAAATTCCGGCCGGTTCTGGGGGTTTCCCCTGAGAACCGCGCCGAAGGTGCCTGCTCGTCGGCCGCATGTTAAAATCTAGGCCCCGGCTTCTGTTTGGGCCTAGTTTCGGTTTCATCTTCCTCTGCATGTCATTCATGCAGGGGAATAGAGTGGCGCCGCCCACCGGCCATCCAGCAGAGGGGAGGACACTCCTCTCTGAGGAGATGTTTCCCTCCCCTGCATCTCTCCTTAGCCCTCCGGTTTCCCGCTCTTGGGCTAATCTCCGCCCCCCCTCCTCCTCCCAGCGCCATTTTCTCAGCGTTTATCACACTGATCGGCGCTGGCTGCTGAACCTGCTGCTTTCTAGGAAGGCTGACGCTTTACTGGGGGTCCGAGCTGTGGAATCCGGAGGGCACACAGAGAGCGGTCTGGTAAGCCACAACCTCTGGTTGTGGGCTTTATTATACACTCTCAGGACATTCTATATGAGTGTATTCTTACTGCAGAGCTTCCACCTCAGCAGCTGTCTGTCACCCGGAGCAAGGCTGCAAACCTGTACGCTATATGCACTGCATGTAAGCTCATTCTGCCAGAGCCAAGCACATACCCACATTGTGATGCCTGTGCTAACATGGTTGTGTCTCAGCCTGGAGCCTCCTCAGGGGTCCCTCCAGCTGCTCCGGCCCCGGTGGCTGAACCCCCGGCTTGGGTAGCATCCTTTTCCCAAGCTATTTCCCAGTCTTTTGCCGACTCCATGGGGCAGCTGTCCCGGACACTGCTGACCATGCATCAGCCCTCTTCTCAGGGTGCCTCTGCTGCTCCGAGTTCTGCAGAGCTCTCAGAGCATGTCCTAGGACCCCGTCCCCCTAAACGGAGACGCAGGGACCCTTCTCCTTCCTCGTCCCACGGCTCTGATTCACGAGCCGAGGTGCAGGGCGAGGAGGATTCGTTTACTGTGGGCTCAGACGCTACCTCTATGTACCCCATTGACTTGTCTGAGGGTGATGCGGATGTTAGTGACTTGATTGCGTCCATTAACTCCGTACTGAACCTCAACCCACCAGAGTCAGAGGAACAAGCCTCTCTGGTAGAGATACACCAGTTTACCTCACCTAAGAGAGCTAGGAGTATGTTTTTTAACCACTCCAGTTTTCAGACCACTGTTACCAAGCCCAGGGCCTGTCCTGACAAACGTTTTCCGAAGCGTAGTTCTGATGACCGTTTTCCTTTTCCACCAGAGGTGGTTAAGGAATGGGCCCAGTCTCCAAAGGTAGACCCTCCGGTGTCCAGAATCTCAGCCCGCACAGTCGTAGCTGTGGCTGATGGCACTTCTCTTAAGGATCCCACTGACCGCCAGGTTGACCTTCTGGCCAAGTCTGTATATGAGGCGGCAGGAGCCTCGTTCTCCCCGTCTTTTGCGGCAGTGTGGGCTCTTAAGGCAGTCTCTGCCTCTCTGGCGGAGATACATTCCCTCACCAGGGACTCTATGCCTGAGATGGATGCCTTAACTTCTCAAGCTTCGGCTTTTTCATCCTACGCCATGTCTGCCATCCTGGAGGCTTCTCACCGCACGGCGGTGGCCTCCGCTAACTCCCTTGCGATCCGCAGGATCTTGTGGCTTCGAGAGTGGAAAGCAGACGCTTCCTCTAAGAAGTACCTTGCGAGTCTTCCTTTTGCTGGGTCCAGGCTGTTTGGTGAACAACTGGATGAAATAATTAAGGAAGCTACTGGCGGGAAGAGTACTTCCTTGCCACAAACTAAAACCAGGAAACCTGTCCAGGGCAGGAACCAATCGAGGTTTCGTTCCTTTCGTTCCTCTAACTGGTCATCCTCTAAGCCCTCGACCTCGTCCACTACCGCAGCCAAGGATCGTAAACCCAACTGGCGCGCGAAGCCGCGTCCTCAAAAGACCGGAGGAGCCGCTGCCACTAAGGCAGCCTCCTCTTGACTATCTGGCTGCGCCAGCAACGTCCTTGGTCGGTGGCAGGCTCTCCCACTTTGGCGACGTGTGGTTTCAACACGTCTCCGATCAGTGGGTGCGAGATATCATCTCCCACGGCTACAGGATAGAATTTTCTTCCAGCCCGCCAAACAGATTTTTTCTGTCCACCCCCCCCTGCTCCAAAGCCGCCGCCTTCTCTCAGGCCGTGGCATCCCTGCAGGCCAACGGTGTAATTGTTCCGGTTCCCGCCCGGGAACGGTTCAGCGGTTTCTACTCAAACCTCTTTCTAGTCCCCAAGAAGGACGGTTCCTTCCAGCCCATCCTGGATCTCAAGCTTCTCAACAAGCATGTTCAGGTGCGGCACTTTCGCATGGAATCTCTGAGATCGGTCATTGCCTCAATGACCCAAGGAGATTTTCTGGCATCCATCGACATCAGAGATGCCTATCTGCATGTGCCTATTGCGGTTTCACACCAGCGTTGGCTACGCTTTGCAATCGGAGAGGAACATTTCCAATTCGTGGCTCTCCCCTTCGGCTTAGCCACGGCCCCTCGAGTATTCACCAAGGTCATGGCAGCAGTGGTTGCGGTTCTGCACCTCCAGGGGTTGGCAGTGATTCCTTACCTGGACGACCTTCTAGTCAAGGCCTCATCCAGTGCAGACTGCCAGCGGAGTGTCTCACTCACGCTCGCCACGCTCGTCACGCTCGTTCAGTTCGGGTGGCTTGTCAACCTGCCCAAGTCCACTCTGACCCCGACCCAGGTGCTTCTTTACCTAGGGATGCAATTCGAGACTCTGCCGGCACTTGTCAAGTTGCCCTTAGTCAAACAGCAGTCCCTTCGTCTGGCGGTGCGCTCTCTGCTGAGGCACCGCCGTCATTCCATCAGACACCTCATGCAGGTGCTAGGTCAGATGGTGGCGTCAATGGAAGCGGTTCCCTTTGCCCAGTTCCATCTGCGTCCCCTGCAGCTGGACATTCTCCGCTGTTGGGACAAGCGGATCTCTTCCTTGCACAGGCTGGTGGCTCTGTCGTCACAGGCCAGGAGCTCCCTTCAGTGGTGGCTTCGGCCCCTCTCTCTGTCTCAGGGACGCTCCTTCCTGACTCCGTCCTGGGTGATCCTCACCACGGATGCCAGCCTCTCCGGTTGGGGAGCAGTATTTCTCCATCACCGAGCACAGGGCACTTGGACTCCGTCCGAATCAGCCCTCTCGATCAATGTGCTGGAGATCAGAGCTGTGTTTCTAGCTCTCCTAGCCTTTCACCACCTGTTGGCGGGCAGGCACATTCGAGTTCAGTCGGACAACGCGACAGCGGTTGCCTACATCAATCACCAGGGCGGGACTCACAGCCGTCTGGCGATGTTGGAGGTTCAACGAATCCTCCAGTGGACGGAGGACTCCAAGTCCACCATATCTGCAGTCCACATCCCAGGCGTGGAAAACTGGGAGGCCGATTATCTCAGCCGTCAAACCGTGGACAGCGGCGAGTGGGCCCTGCATCCGTCAGTGTTCAGATCAATCTGCCGCAAGTGGGGCACTCCGGGAGTGGATCTAATGGCATCCCGGCACAACAACAAGGTTCCGGTTTACGTGGCTCGCTCCCACGATCCTCAAGCCTTCGCAGCGGACGCACTGGTTCAAGATTGGTCTCAGTTCCGTCTGGCCTATGTGTTTCCCCCTCTAGCTCTCTTGCCCAGGGTTCTGCGCAAGATCGGAATGGAGGGCCGTTGAGTCATAATCATTGCTCCGGACTGGCCCAGGCGAGCTTGGTACCCAGACCTGCTCCGTCTGTCCGTAGGGGTGCCGTGGCACCTCCCGGACCGCCCAGACCTTCTCTCTCAAGGTCCGTTCTTCCGCCAGAATTCTGCGGCTCTCAGATTGACGGCGTGGCTCTTGAGTCCTGGATCCTGACGGCTTCAGGCATTCCCTCTGAGGTCATCTCCACTATGACTCAGGCTCGGAAGTCTTCCTCGGCCAAGATTTACCACAGGACTTGGAGGATTTTCCTGTCCTGGTGTCGCTCTTCCGACCATGCTCCTTGGCCGTTCTCCTTGCCGACCATCCTGTCTTTTCTACAGTCCGGTCTACAGCTAGGACTGTCCCTCAATTCCCTCAAGGGACAGGTGTCGGCTCTGTCGGTATTGTTCCAGCGGCGTATCGCCCGACTGGCTCAGGTGCGCACCTTCATGCAGGGCGCATCTCACATCATTCCTCCTTACCGGCGGCCCTTGGATCCCTGGGACCTTAATCTGGTCCTCACGGCCTTACAGAAACCCCCCTTTGAGCCTCTCAGGGAGGTTCCTTTGTTTAGACTTTCACAGAAAGTTGTTTTTCTAGTAGCCATAACTTCTCTCAGGAGAGTTTGTGATTTGACTGTGCTCTCTTCGGAATCCCCCTTTTTGGTGTTTCACCAAGACAAGGTGGTTCTTCGTCCGACTCCGGACTTTCTCCCTAAGGTGGTGTCTCCTTTCCACCTTAACCAGGACATTTCATTGCCTTCTCTTTGTCCGGCCCCTGTGCATCGCTTTGAGAAGGCGTTGCATTCCTTAGATTTGGTGCGGGCGCTCCGAATCTATGTGTCACGCACTGCCGTTTTTAGGCGGTGCACCTCACTTTTTGTGCTAACCACTAGTCAGCGCAAGGGTCTCGCTGCTTCTAAACCGACCCTAGCTCGTTGGATCAGGTCGGCTATCACCGATGCCTACCAGTGTTCTCAGGTGCCTCCTCCGCCAGGGATTAAGGCGCACTCGACCAGAGCTGTCGGTGCCTCCTGGGCTTTCAGACACCAGGCTACGGCTCAGCAGGTTTGTCAGGCTGCCACGTGGTCCAGTCTGCACACTTTTTCGAAGCACTACCAAGTACAAGCTCATGCTTCGGCAGATGCGAGCTTGGGCAGATGCATTCTTCAGGCGGCTGTCGCCCATTTGTGAAGTTAGGTTTTGCCTACTTCTCAGTTTGGTTTATTTCCCACCCATGGACTGCTTTGGAACGTCCCATGGTTTGGGTCTCCCATAAGGAACGATGAAGAAAAAGAGAATTTTGTTTACTTACCGTAAATTCTTTTTCTTATAGTTCCGACATGGGAGACCCAGCACCCTCCCTGTTGCCTGTTGGCAGTTTTTTGTTCCGTGTGTTTCACCGGCTGTTGTTAGTAGACAGAGTTCCGGTCTTTCCGAGTTTTACTCTATCTCTACTTATGGGTGGATGTCCTCCTTCAGCTTTTGCACTGAACTGGTTAGATTGTCATCCAGGGGGTGTATATAGCCCGGAGGGAGGAGCTACACGTTTGAGTGTAGTACTTTGTGTGTCCTCCGGAGGCAGAAGCTATACACCCCATGGTTTGGGTCTCCCATGTCGGAACTATAAGAAAAAGAATTTACGGTAAGTAAACAAAATTCTCTTTTTTTTCCTCCTGGGTAACCATTTAAATAGATCTCGTGTCTCCAGTTACAGTATAAGCTGTCCACCTCTGTCATTTTAAGCCATATTGACCCTCATGGTGTACAGCTCTGTAGTGTAAAAATCTCACCATGTCTGATTTTTTTTGTGCTTATGAGTACTATTTATTTCAAGCAGTACTATCACCCTATGTTTTTGGATAGTCTCAACTCAGCTCTCCTAGCCCGGCACACTCCTGGCAAGCCCAAAACCTCGAGCAGCCGCCTTGAAGTCTGCGTCAGCAGCGACCTACAAGAGAAGAAAGTCACCTGGAAATAGTTCTGAGGATCCCGGAATATCCAGGACCGGTCTCCAGAACACGTCTATTATTTACGGTTTTGTTTACAGACTTTATGACGCTCAAGGCCCTCCAGGAAGTTTTTTTGTTGGTATTTGGAGCAACCTCTGGAACGGAGTGATCTTCTTGCTGCAGTTTGTTTGTTGATTTGCGAGTTGCACATGTTCAGTTTGTGTATATAGGATGCACTAAAGAAAGTAATTGTAAATAAGTATTTTTATTAAAAAACAAATAATAAAATCCCTATCTTGTGTCCGAATTCTTCAAATTCAATATATGTGGCCGATAAGCGGCGCAGATGAGCAATAGAAGCAAAACAATGATAATCTGTTTTTGCAGTTGGAAAATATCAGATTTATTGATTGTTTACATTATGAGGGATTCGGGAAATTGTTCAGTGCCATGAAAAAGCTTCAGTCTGGATTGTGACTGAGCCGTTCACACACCTGAATCTTCTGCAGCCCCTAACTGGTTTTCCTCTAGGATTACCCTTTATTTAGCTCCATCCATCTTCCCAACAACTCTGACCCGCTTCCCTACCCCTGCTGAAGAAAAGCCTTCACACACCATGATGCTGCCACCACCATGTGTGATGGTGGGGCTGGTGTTTTCAGGGTGATGTGCAGTGTTGGTTTTCTGCCACACATAGCATTTTGCATTTAGCCCAAATAGTTCTACTTTGGTCGCATCTGAACAGAGCAACTTCTTCCACATGCTCACTGTCTAGCCTAAATGACATGACGAAAAAGTTGCTCTGGTCAGATGAGTCTAAAGTAGAACGTCTAACATGGTGGAGGCAGCATCCTGCTGTGGGGAGGCATTTCTTCAGCAGGGAAGATGGATGGAGCTAAATAAAGGGTAATCCTAGAGGAAAACCTGTTAGGGGCTGCAGAAGATTTGAGACTGGGGCGTAGGTTCTTCTTCCAGCAGGAAAGTGACCCTAAACATCCTGCCAGAGCTACAATGGATGGTTTAGATCAAAGCATATTTATATGTGTGAGCAGCCCAGTCCAGACCGAAATCCTATTGAGAATCTGTGACAATATTGGAAAACTGCTGTTCACAGACGTCTACACCCAATCTCACTGAGCGATAGCAAAGAATGGGCAAAACTTTCATGGGGTATAAATACTTTTTCCAGGCAGTGTAAGTGAAGCTGTAGACCTGTCACCTAGGGGTATCATCTAATATATAAAGGTGTGTGTGTGTGTGTGTGTGTGTGTGTGTGTGTGTGTGTGTGTGTGTCCCCGCTAAAGAAGTTCGCACCGTCGCGCTTACAATCACGAAATTTTGCACGGACCCTTCAGGTGACTCAGGGAACATCATAGACTATGTTTTGACAGGAAAATTTAAGCCTGCACTTTACAGTTACTTTCCAAAAAACCTGCCTCCATTAAAGTCAATGGAGCTGCGAGCTATTGGGTTATTAATAGCTGTAATTGGTTGCTATAGAAACAAAATAAATTGTTAGTATAAGAAGCTTATGTGTGAAGTAATAAGATGTCGGTGGGGAGACTGATAGAGAGAGATAGAAAGAGACAGACAGTGAAAAAGACAGGCAGATGGGGAAAGGGACAGACAGAGAGACAGTTACTATCCCGGGCAACGCCTGGGTACTACAGCTAGTCAACTATAAAGATAGAGATATAATAATTGCATCTGTTTGAAACACACAATGGGAATTAAATAAAAACTGTTCTTAAATGGAGCACCTGACCAAGATAAATGGTAGGGTTGTAGCTTTTATTTTCCGAATTGCTCTGAAGCAACTACTCCACTAATTGTGTGCCCTTGAAGACATTGCTGATTCCAGCTCTGATACATCAAGTAATGAGACACAGAATATGGGAATCATCTCATTAGAATTTTGCAACTGTTAATAAGAAATCTCACATTCTCAAAGTTGATTTGACTAATTACCACTCAAGTCATCGATGGGTTGTGCATAGTTAAACAATAGTTCCTGTCAATCGCCCTGGCATACACAGTAATGCAAATTTCAAGAAATAGGACAGATGCATGATACCTGCTGACCGTTCACGTCTTTTAACAGTTAAATCATCCATTTGTGACACAAACTCTTTGTAGCCCAGGACCTGTTGCTGATAAGCATATTTTGTTTTCTGTCTAGGTATAGGGAAATGAAACGATAGCATGGACCCAAAATGTCAAAGTTTTGTTTACCAAGCCACTTAGTTAATGATTTTGCTGTGTAACATGGTGTCCATCATGCTTGAAAAGCATTGATTGTTCATCACCAAATTGCTCTTATATTGTTCAGAGAAATTGCTTTAGGAGGATGTTTAGATACCGTTCCTTATTCATGGCAGTCTGCTTAGGTAAAATTGTGACTGAACCCCTTCCATGGATGAAAAGCAACCCCACACATGAATGACATCAGGATATTTTACTGTTTGCATGACATAGGAGTCATGGTCGCCCCCAGCCTTTTCTTCTTTGTACAATTATTCTTTCAGATGTCCCAATCTGAAGGGGGCTTCGTCAGAAATTATAACTTTACCCCAGTCATTTGCAGTCCATTCCCTGTATTCCCTGCAGAATGTTTTCTAGTCCTTGATTTTCTTGGACAGAAGTTGGTTCCCTGCTGTCGCTTTTGACACCGGACCAGCTGTCAAAAAAGCCTAAAAGCCTTGGCTCTGGGCTGCAGTACATAAGTATCGCATGGTGTCCGACTTGGAATCAAAAGTGTGAATTATTATATATATATATATATATATATATATATATATATATATATATATATATATAATAATAATATAATAAAAAGAGGGCCCAATACTGACCCCTGTGGTATTCCATTGTTAGCTATGACCTTTTTCAGTGTGGTCCAGTAATAATCACTCTGTATCCTATCACTGCACCAGTTTTCCCTGCCGCCCATGGCAGCACCACCTGAGAGATAGGTTCCGCCCACATCAGGACAGGAAACCCACTGATAAAAAGGCGGTACCTCTCCTCCACATCAGTTTTGGTTTCCTGTCCTGGTATGGACAACCCATTGCTGTCCCAGGTCCGACCCGGTGTGGAAGCCTGGTACTTACCAGAAGCCGGTGCTCGGGCCTGGATGCACCCCCCCTCGATCTCAGACCTCTGCGGCGGTGTGGCGCGGGCCTGGAGCGGGAGCTCGGCCCGGCGTCGCTCCAGGGATGTGCGCACTCACGGCGGCCGCTGGAAGGCTTGTCCCTGCTGTGCTGCACGCTGGAGTGAAGCAGGACGCTCCGGCCGGAAGTGACGCGTGTACCCTGGTGACGTGCGCAGTGCGACCAGGAAGTGACTGGTGTGCGCATGCGCACTCGGATCCAAGATGGCGGCGCCCATGTAACGAGGGATCTCCGTTTAAAATGTGGCCTGGGACTGGTGAGTTTTTCTCCTCCATTATTCACCATTTATGGCAGGAGATTCACCCCGCAGCAAGGAGCAGCGCAAGGAGTCGCCACAGCGTGGCTCAGAACGCGGCTCAGCGGATCGTTCCAGGAAGGCTGTATCCAGTCCGGGCAGCGTTCGGTCGGTGGGTCCCAAGAGGTCCAAGGGAGATAAGAATCCGCCTCCTGATCCGGTATTGCCAGGTGTCGTGGGGGTGAGTGAACTTCGTGGTCAGCCGTGTTACTAAGACCCCGGTTTCATGTCCCCTCTCTTGTTAGGTACAGAAAAAATGTACCTCCAAGCAGCGTCACAAGGAATGTGCCATATGCCAATCCTCCCTGTCTTCTGATTACACCAAGGCCCTATGTGCAGGCTATATCCAACAGACCCTCCTCAAAGAAGGGCCAGGGTTCTCATCTGAATTACGTTCCATTATCAGGACGGAAGTGCAGGAGTCCCTTAAATCCCTTAAGGGGGGCAAGAGACGCAAGAAATCCCGTCATCCTAAGCTGTCTACTCCCGATACCTCGGCGGGTTCGGCTCATGACTCTCGGTCGTCAGGCTCCTCGGGATCCTCCCCCTCCAATTCTGACTCCTCCTCCTCTTCTGATGAAGGTGGTCGTCCTTGTTTCCCACACCCTTGGTGAAGGCGGTGCGTTTGACCATGGGAATGGTGGACCCCAGGGGGCCCGATTCTACCCAGGATGTCATGTTTGGGGGCTTGGATTCCAAAAAACGTAAGGGGTTTCCTATTCCCCAGAAGGTTCAGGGTCTCATTGCTGACCAGTGGAGAAAAGTGGACAAAAGATTGAATCTTAGCTCTTCCCTTAAAAGGAAGTACCCAGTGGATGGGGAGGCGTCTACCTCCTGGGATAGAACCCCGAAGATTGATGTCGCTATTGCCAAGGCTTCCCGCTCCACTACCTTGCCGTTTGAGGACTTAGGGTCCCTTAAGGATCAGCTGGATAGGAAGGCTGATGGGTTTCTGAGAGGAACTTGGGAATCCACAGCAGGTGGCTTGCGCCCTGCCGTGACCGGCGCATGCGTTGCCCGGTCTTTGATGGTGTGGCTTCAGCAATTAGAAGACCAGTTGAGAAATGACACTCCAAGGAAGGACATTATCTCGTCCTTGCCCTTAATACAGGGTGCTGCAGCCTTTATGGCAGATGCCTCGGTTGATTCCTTAAGACTTTTCACCAGGTCGGCGGCGCTTTCCATCGCACTCACCGGGTGGGGGATCTCCAAGCCTTGTCCGTTGTTCACCCTTATACCCAGATTCTGGATGATAGGGTAGTGTTGCGGACTGATCCCTTCTACCTGCCCAAGGTTTCTAAACCCTTTCATCGGTCTCAAGAAATTGTGCTCCCTTCCCTCTGTGACCCCCCTCATAACGAGAAAGAGGCTAGGTTGCACACGTTGGATGTCCGGGGGGCCTTAATCACGTACCTAGATAGGACTAGGGAATGGAGGAAGTCTCAGGTCCTGTTTGTCACTTTTCAGGGGCATTCCAGGGGGCGTGGGGCTTCTAAGGCTACCTTGGCCAGATGGGTAAGGGATGCCATCGGTTTGGCATACTCGGCTAAAGACACCACTCCTCCTCATGGCATAAGGGCGCACTCCACTAGAGCAGTGTCTACGTCTTGGGCAGAGAGGGCGGATGCCTCTATTGACCAGATCTGTCGGGCGGCTACTTGGTCGTCTCCTGGTACTTTCTTTCGGCACTATAAGCTGGACTTATCCTCCACAACTGACCTTTCCTTTGGGAGACGGGTCTTACAGGCGGTGGTCCCTCCCTAAGGTGGTGGTCTATATAAATCTCTCAGGTGGTGCTGTCATGGGTGGCAGGGAAAAATCTTAATTACTCACCGGTAATGGGATTTTCAATAGCCCATGACAGCACCCTTAGTTCCCCCCCCTATTCACTGGTTGTGGGCACCCTTCGGGGAGTGTTAGTTATTGGTGTTTTTCCTTGGGTGGTGGTATGATTAATCTGTTTGTTGTGTTTTGTTGGTCCTCTCTGGCTCTGAAAACCTACTGATATGGAGGAGAGGTACCGCCTTTTTATCAGTGGGTTTCCTTTCCTGATGTGGGCGGAACCCATCTCTCAGGTGGTGCTGTCATGGGCTATTGAAAATCCCATTACCGGTGAGTAATTAAGATTTTTTGATCTAATTTAACATTTTTCTAGTCATTGTTCTCACTTTAAGTTCTAACATTTTACTGTATGTGGTTCTGTATCAAGAGCATTTGAAAAGTTCAGATAGACAGCATCCAAATCATTTCCCTGATCCAGTCAGGAAACTATCTTCTCATAGATGCTGTAGAGCAGGGGTGGGGAACCTCCGGCCCGCGGGCCGTATACGGCCCGTGACGACATTTTATGCGGCCCCCGGGCACATTCCCGGGGACCATTGTGCTTTGGTGGCAGCCGCACTTTTCCCGGCTGCCGGCCCTTTAAATCCCACTGCCTGATGCCCTGTGGGTAGATGCTAGAATGTACGGGCTCTCTCCAGATCCTGACTTCCAGGACCTGACTGCAGCCCATACATTCTAGGCTTATCCCCGGCCTGTGTGCTCTGGTGGGCGGGTAAGCAGCACGCTGCGATAAAGTCACACAGAAGAGCTGCAGCAGGTTTACCAGCCTCCCGAAACTGTGCTGTGTGTGTGTGACTCTCCCTCCCCCTCACTGCGAGTACTCAACCCATCGCTGCCCCCCCCCGCTCAGTGGTGTGTACCCCCTCGTACTGTGTGTACCCCCCAATGCTGTGTGTACCCCCCAATGCTGTGTGTACCCCCTCGTGCTGTATGTACCCCCCAATGCTGTATGTACCCCCTAGTGCAGTGTGTACCCCCTAGTGCAGTGTGTACCCCCTAGTACAGTGAGTACCCCCTAATGCTGTGTGTACCCCTTAATGCTGTGTGTACCCCCTAATGCTGTGTGTACCCCCTAATGCTGTGTGTACCCCTTAATGCTGTGTGTACCCCTTAATGCTGTGTGTACCCCTTAATGCTGTGTGTACCCCCTCGTGCTGTGTATACCCCCTCGTGCTGTGTATACCCCCTCGTGCTGTGTACCTCCTAGTACAGTGTGTACCCCCTAGTGCTGTATGTACCCCCCAATGCTGTGTGTACCCCCCAATGCTGTGTGTACCCCCCAATGCTGTGTGTACCCCCTAGTGCAGTGTGTACCCCCTAGTGCAGTGTACCCCCTAGTGCAGTGTACCCCCTAGTACAGTGTGTACCCCCTAATGCTGTGTGTACCCCCTAATGCTGTGTGTACCCCCTAATGCTGTGTGTACCCCTTAATGCCGTGTGTACTCCCTTGTGCTGTGTACTCCCTTGTGCTGTGTACCCCTTAATGCTGTGTACCCCCTCGTGCTGTGTACCCCCTCGTGCTGTGTACCCCCTCGTGCTGTGTGTACCCCCTCGTGCTGTGTGTACCCCCTCGTGCTGTGTGTACCCCCTCGTGCTGTGTACCTCCTAGTACAGTGTGTACCCCCAGGTGCTGTGTGTACCCCCTAGTGCTGTGTGTACCCCCTAATGCTGTGTACACCACAGTGCTGTGTACCCCCTCAGCGCGGTGTAACCCCTCACTGCTGTCCGTGCCCCCCCTAGTGCTGTCTGTACCCCCTGGGTGATGTCTATGCCCCCCCACCAGTGCTGTCCGCACCACCTAATGCTGTCCATGCTGCCACCAGTGCTGTCCATGCCACGGTGAGTGCTGTCTGTGCCCCCCTTATGCTGTCCATGCTCCCCAGTGCTGTGTGCCACCCCTCAGTGCTCTTAACTCGCTACTGCTGTCTGTACCCTCCCACTGCTTTCTATGCTCCCCAGTCCGTGCTCTCCTGTTGATGTCTATGTTCCCCCAGACCTGTCTGTCTCCCTCGTGCTGCCACCCAGTGCAGTCCGTGCTGCCACCCAGTGCAGTCCGTGCTGCCACCCAGTGCAGTCCGTGCTGCCACCCAGTGCAGTGCGTGCTGCCACCCAGTGCTGTGCGTGTCCCCAGTAATGCCTGTGCCACCGCCAGGGCTGTCCATGCCCCCTACTGATGTATATGCCCCAGCCCCTCCTGTGATGTATATGCCCCATCCCCTCCTGTGATGTATATGCCCCAGCCCCTCCTGTGATGTGTACTCCCAGTGTCTCCTGTAATTTATGCGCCCCGGCCCCTCCTGTGATGTGTATGCCCCCAGCATCTCCAGACAGAGACAAACCTGGAAAAGCAGCTGTGAGAAACAAGATGATCAATATCACCGAACATCACAATCGTACCAAAGAGAAGCAGCTCCGGCCACCACAATAGGGGTGAGTTAATTAATCGTTTGACCAAATATAGCAGGGTTATTTTTCAGGTTGATAATGTTGTGCGGCCCCCAAAGGTTAGTAGGAAATTCCAAATGGCCCCCGGCAGTAAAAAGGTTCCCCACCCCTGCTGTAGAGAGAAGTTTGACACAACCAATCCCTCATAAACCCATGTTGATGCTGGGTTATCCTTTTTAGCCCAGCAACCTCAACTGTTGTCAGATAATGATGTCTTGCTCTACCAAAACTGATACAGCTAAGATATGTTAATACTTCCTTGAGGGTATCCAGTATAGTTTTACAACCATTTTAGACTACTTTGGATTAAGAGCAAGCGATCGATAAAAACCTGTACAAATCCCACTTTATTACGTTGTCCGGTCTTCAACGTCTTCTTTGGAGGAAGAGGAGTGACTCTGGTTTCTTTCCCAAGGCAAGGTCCATAACATTACAAAATTAGACCTTCTTAAACTACTCCTCTCATGGTGAAAATATTCAAGCTTCAGAGCCTACCTGTTCGTGGGCTAAACACTTTTAGGCTATGTGCCCACGCTGCGGAAAATGCACGGATTTTGCCGTGGATTTCTAGCGGAAAAGCCGCGGATTTTCCAGAAATCTGCAGCACAGCTACTCCCCAGCCATTTCTATGGCATTTGGGAAATGCTGTGCCCACGCTGCGGATTTTTCTGCAGCGGAAATCGTGGGGATTTTCGTGCGGAAAAATCTGCAGCATGTCAATTATTGTTGCGGATTTCCCCGCAGGGTCCCATATACTTACCTGCCTTGATAGAGACCCGAGTCACTTCCTCCGTCCGGTGTAGCGGCAGCAGCGCGGTGGATCCAGCCAGGTACAGGAAGGAAGAGGTGGGCGGGGCCTGCACGAGCTCCGGTCATGTGACAGCCGGAGCTAGTTCAGGCCCGCCCACCTCCAGCAGTGTGAACCAGATGCTGCCTGACAGTGACCCGGCCACCGGAAAGAGGTGCTGCATGATGGAGGTAAGTATGAGCACCCCGATCACTGCAGCAGTTGTTCTGCAGTGAGGATGCAGTGCTGTGATTCCAATGTGATATGACTGAAGAATGTGTGATTAGATAGGGATCATAATCAAAAGATAGGAGTGATCCCAGATATTATTTGACCTATCAATAATTCAGTATCAAAGAGATGTCCTCTCTATAGCCAATTTCTATGACCAAAGAATACATGTCAAACAGGTTTTGAAGCAGTTTCACGATAATAAGGAAGTAACATTTACAGTTCCACTTACCGGAAACTTGTGGTTGGCTTAAAGACAGGTTTAAGGAAGCTTGCATATGAAATTTACGGCTCATTGCAATATTTCACTAACACTATGGTCAACTGTGGTCGGTCAGTTGTCAACTGGCAGGATGTACAAGTAAATGTGCAGGAAGCTGCTGGTGCCCACAGCAGTTTGTGGTCAAGTTACATGAACATGACTCAGCTGTCACATGCTGGTGACCATTTAAACACAACCTACAAAGTTTTCCTATAAAAATACACCGGACTCGCTTAATGTTAAGGGAAACCTTCCAGGACATTGAAGTGTACGCACTGTTCCTGTGATGCAAGATGCCATGTTGTTTCCTTATCATTAAATCGAGTTCCCTCCGATGTGAAAGGATTGCTACAACAAACGGTAATGTTGATGCATATTTCTGTTATTGTATAAGATTCTATGACTATAGTTCTAAATGCCTATGTACCATTAACTATTCATGTGCTATTAAAATAAATAGTATCTTGCTATAAAGAATATTAGTATTCGTGCCTGATTAGGATATCAGTGAGCGCTTCGTAAGTACGGGCTTTCAGCCCCCTTTTTAGTAGAATTTAGCAAGACAAGTGCCGAAGCCATGGTACTGTATCCTCAATGCAGAATGCCCACACCATATCCGCAAGACATTCCGCTGTATATCCGCAGCATTGAAACAGAAAGTTCTGTTGCGGATTTCTGGGAGCACCTGCGGAATGTCTTGCGGATATAACCGCAGGACACTGTCCCCGTGGGCACATAGCCTTAGACCTTCCTCACTTCTGACTCTATGGGAAGAGATAAAGGCCCTTCCTTTTTAGGGTATCTGGCCCCTCAAAGGCTGGGTTTGTGCTCCAATTTCCTGGGCCACAAGACAAATAGTCTTGTGTCTCCTGGGCCTTATATAGACTATCCTGTCTAGGATGAATGCTAGGTTGTGCATCTTTTTTTGGGAAGATTTACTCTGCTTTCCATTAGGGAGCGATTATGTTGATTCTCCCAGAAGACTGTGGCCATATTTGTTTTCAGATCTACCGTACATGTGCATTCCAAACGGAACAAGAAAACCTACCTTATCTTAGTCCAGGCCTTTTAATATGATCTGCCCACTTCATGGATGGTTTATCTATTGAAATGTCAGCAGCACCAAGGATAAACAGAAGGTTGCATTTCATCTTTTTCCAATACCTGGACATTATGACAAAGGTAGCTTTATAGTCAGCCAATTCAGACCATGTAAGATCTCCCCCACTTACTTTGTCCGCAAATACATTACCCATCCAGCAATATGTCCTTCCAATAGTTCAGACCAGACCATTCTGGTTGTTCCAGTCTCACACTGTTTTTTTTAGTATCCATCCTTGCATGTGAGTGTTGGGCCTCCTTATCTCTCAAAGGCTATCCCCTTTGCTCAAACCCATTTACCCCCTTTCTTAACCTGAGTTTCTTCCTACGCAGTTGTACAAGTCTACAAACATCCTGGACCATGTCAGAAGGTGTTCTGATTAATTGTGGCTCTCCAATGATGATCACACTTCCTTAAAGGGAAGGTGAAATAAACCAAAAAAAGGTTTTTCAACAATTGAAAAAAAATGTAAAGTATTAATGTTCCCTTTTTTTTTAATTCAACTTTTATTTAATGGTGCAAAGTATGAAACTAAAGTTTGATACTTTCCACTTTTAAACACTAGGGGGAGCAGCTGCTGAAATTTGGCATGAACACCTAGTGTACCTATAGCTTGCATTACAACTGCAGTAAAAATGGGCTGAATCTACTCACGTGTGATGTCTTCTCTCCTGGGCGATTGTATAAGGATAAGGGAGAATGAAGTTTAGGATCACAGTGGGGAGACTGCAAATTGATACTGACATGTGGACAGTGTCACAGAGGACGGTCCGGCAGCGCCGATTCTGTTAATGCTGCTCACCCTGTCACATACTGGGGTTATGATTGATTGCTCTCAGTGAGAGAAACAAAATTAACATTTTGTAGTTGTGATACCTTTTAATTGCTAACTAAAATAAAATGTTACAAAGCAAGCTTTCGAGACATCTCCGGTCCCTTCATCAGGCATGGCATGGCAAAATATCTGAAGAAACACAAATATATACACAAACAGGGCTGAGGGATGGCATAATAAAAGGACATTTAAACAAACCTACACTGAGCTTAAAAAGTGAGTCCTTAATTAGCTTTGATTAGTGGTGTGAGTTTTATTGTCCCAATATCCATGTAGGATCAGAGGTCTGGTGCCCTCACAGTCTCTGGAGCAGACCCCTCAGATTTTGTAGCGGGTCATAAATCCAACTGACAGATTAAGTCCTGTGTGAACAGAGTTCAACATTGTTAGGCATTTGTATTCCCAGACCCTTCGATGGTTGTGTGATCTGAAGTTGCCTTTTAATATGACAACTTTCATGTAGTTTTGTGTTGTGTCCTGAAGTACAGAAATGTTTGGCCACAGGTAAATGTTTTGGTTTTTTTTGTCTGTAATTGTGTGGCGGTGAGATCTCATTCTTGCTCTAAAGCGGGCTTTACACGCAGCGATATCGCTAGCGAGTGTACCCGCCCCCGTCGTTTGTGCGTCACGGGCAAATTGCTGCCCGTGGCACACAATATCGTTAGGAGCCGTCACACGGACTTACCTGCCTAGCGACATCGCTGTGGCCGGCGAACCACCTCCTTTCTAAGGGGGCGGTTCATGCGGCGTCGCTAAGCGGCCGCCCAATAGAAGTGGAGGGGCGGAGATGAGTGGCCGTAACATCCCACCCACCTCCTTCCTTCCTTCCTTATTGCCGGCGGCCGAAGGTAAGCTGTAGTTCGTCGTTCCCGAGGTGTCACACATAGCGATGTGTGCTGCCTCGGGAACGACGAACAACCTGTGTCCTCGACAATCAACGATTTTTTGAAAATGAATGTGTCAACAATGGACGATTTGGTGAGTATTTTCCATAGTTAACGGCCGCTCCTTAGTGTCACACGCAACGACGTCGCTAACGATGCCGGATGTGCGTCATGGAATCCGTGACCCCGGCGCTATAGCGTTAGATACGTCGTTGCGTGTAACGGGGCCTTCAGTCTCTGTCCTGTTTCTCCAACATAGAGACCCCCAATAGGACATATAATGCACAGGATTAAGTACACCACATTGGAAGAGGAACATGTGAATGTCCCAGGAATCTTATAGTCCTGCTGTGTGTTATGCTGGAATCACACTTGCTAGTGTAAAATCGGTCCGATTCTCATGCTGGAAAGTCAGACAATTTTAGTTGACATTTCATCAGTGTGCAATCAGTTTTTACCCTCAGCAGCTGCTATTCATGTACTGTTATGTACAGGAGCATTTACAGTGTTCTCTGCTATATGCGTGAAATGCATTGAGAAAAACAGATGTCACTAGGATGGTGTATGTGCCGTCCGTGTGACATCCTTTTTTTCTTCACGCACCCATAGCCTTGCATTGAAGAGACTCGTGCGAGAAACTCACCAAAACGCAGCATGCTGCGATTTTTTTACATATACAATTCAACTAGTCATGAAGACCATTTGAACAACTCGAGCATATCAGATGAGGGGCCCAGCATACATTGAAAGAATGGAATTTTGTTTACTTACCGTAAATTCCTTTTCTTCTAGCTCCTATTGGGAGACCCAGACAATTGGGTGTATAGCTTCTGCCTCCGGAGGCCACACAAAGTATTACACTTTAAAAAGTGTAACCCCTCCCCTCTGTCTATACACCCTTCCGTGGATCATGGGCTCCTCAGTTTTGGTGCAAAAGCAGGAAGGAGAAAACTTATAAATTGGTCTAGGGTAAATTCAATCCGAAGGATGTTCGGAGAACTGAAAACCATGAACCAAAAGAACAATTCAACATGAACAACATGTGTACACAAAAGAACAACCAGCCCGAAGGGAACAGGGGCGGGTGCTGGGTCTCCCAATAGGAGCTAGAAGAAAAGGAATTTACGGTAAGTAAACAAAATTCCCTTCTTCTTTGTCGCTCCATTGGGAGACCCAGACAATTGGGACGTCCAAGAGCAGTCCCTGGGTGGGTAAAAGAATACCTCAATAAAAAGAGCCGAAACAGCCCCCTCTTACAGGTGGGCAACCGCCGCCTGAAGGACTCGCCTACCTAGACTGGCGTCTGCCGAAGCATAGGTATGCACTTGATAGTGTTTCGTGAAAGTGTGCAGACTAGACCACGTAGCTGCCTGACACACCTGCTGAGCCGTAGCCCGGTGCCGCAATGCCCAGGACGCACCCACGGCTCTGGTAGAATGGGCTTTCAGCCCTGAAGGAAGCGGAAGCCCAGAAGAACGGTAGGCTTCGAGAATCGGTTCCTTGATCCACCGAGCCAAGGTTGACTTGGAAGCCTGCGAACCCTTACGCTGGCCAGCGACAAGGACAAAGAGCGCATCTGAACGACGCAGGGGCGCCGTGCGAGACACGTAGAGTCGGAGTGCTCTCACCAGATCCAAAGAATGCAAATCCTTTTCACATTGGTGAATTGGATTAGGGCAAAATGAAGGCAAGGAGATATCCTGATTGAGATGAAAAGGAGATACCACCTTAGGGAGAAAATCCGGGATCGGACGCAGAACCACCTTATCCTGGTGAAACACCAGGAAGGGGGCTTTGCATGACAGCGCTGCAAGCTCAGACACTCTCCGGAGTGATGTAACTGCCACTAGAAAGGCCACCTTCTGCGAAAGACGTGATAAAGAGACATCCCGCAGCGGCTCGAAAGGTGGTTTCTGAAGAGCCGTTAGCACCCTGTTAAGATCCCAGGGTTCCAGCGGACGCTTGTAAGGTGGGACTATGTGGCAAACTCCCTGCAGGAACGTGCGGACCTGCGGAAGCCTGGCTAGGCGCTTTTGAAAAAATACGGAGAGCGCCGATACTTGGCCCTTGAGGGAGCCGAGTGACAAACCCTTGTCCATTCCGGATTGAAGGAATGAAAGAAAAGTGGGTAAGGCAAACGGCCATGGAGGAAAACCGTTATCAGAGCACCAGGATAAGAAGATTTGCCAAGACCTGTAATAGATCTTGGCGGACGTTGGCTTCCTGGCCTGTCTCATGGTGGCAATAACATCCTGAGATAACCCTGAAGACGCTAGGAGCCAGGACTCAATGGCCACACAGTCAGGTTGAGGGCCACAGAATTCAGATGGAAAAACGGGCCTTGTGACAGCAAGTCTGGGTGGTCTGGAAGCGCCCACGGTTGACCCACCGTGAGATGCCACAGATCCGGGTACCACGACCGCCTCGGCCAGTCTGGAGCGACGAGAATGGCGCGACGGCAGTCGGACCTTATCTTGCGTAACACTCTGGGCAGCATCGCCAGAGGAGGAAACACATAAGGCAGTCGAAACTGCGACCAATCCTGAACTAACGCGTCCGCCGCCAGAGCTCTGTGATCCTGAGACCGTGCCATGAATGCCGGGACTTTGTTGTTGTGCCGTGACGCCATGAGATCGACGTCCGGCGTTCCCCAGCGGCGACAGATCTCTCGAAACACTTCTGGGTGCAGAGACCATTCCCCCGCATCCATGCCCTGATGACTGAGAAAATCTGCTTCCCAGTTTTCTACGCCCGGGATGTGAACTGCGGAGATGGTGGAGGCTGTGTCTTCCACCCACTGCAGAATCCGCCGGACTTCCTGGAAGGCTTGACGACTGCGAGTGCCGCCTTGGTGGTTGATGTAGGCGACGGCAGTGGCGTTGTCCGACTGGATTCGGATCTGCCTGCCCTCCAGCCACCGATGGAAAGCCAATAGGGCTAGATACACTGCCCTTATCTCCAGAACATTGATCTGAAGGGAAGACTATCGGAGTCCAGGTTCCCTGAGCCCTGTGGTGGAGAAAAACCACTCCCCACCCTGACAGGCTCGCGTCCGTGGTGACCACAGCCCAGGTTGGGGGTAGGAAGGATTTTCCCTGCGATAGAGAATTGGGAAGGAGCCACCACTGAAGTGACGTCTTGGTTGCAAGGGAAAGAGAGACGTTCCTGTCGAGGGAAGCCGACCTCCTGTCCCATTTGCGGAGAATGTCCCATTGGAGTGGCCGCAGATGGAATTGCGCGAACGGCACTGCCTCCATCGCTGCCACCATCTTCCCCAGGAAGTGCATGAGGCGCCTTAAGGGGTGTGACTGACCCCGAAGAAGTGATTGCACCCCTGCCTGCAGAGAAAGCTGTTTGTCCCGCGGTAGCTTGACTACCGCTGACTGTGTATGAAACTCCATCCCGAGGTAAGTCAGTGATTGGGTCGGTGTCAACTTGGATTTCGGGAAGTTGATGATCCACCCGAACTGCTGGAGAGTCGCCAGAGCGACGGTAAGGCTGTGTTGACACGCCACCCGAGAAGGGGCCCTGACTAGGAGATCGTCTAAGTAGGGAATCACCGAGTGGCCCTGAGAATGTAGGACCGCCACAACGGATGCCATGACTTTGGTGAAAACCCGTGGGGCTGTCGCCAGGCCGAAAGGCAATGCCACGAACTGAAGGTGTTCGTCCCCGATGGCGAAACGCAAGAAGCGTTGATGTTCGGGTGCGATCGGCACGTGGAGATAAGCATCCTTGATGTCGATCGATGCTAGGAAGTCTCCTTGTGACATTGAGGCGAAGACCGAGCGGAGAGATTCCATCCGAAACCGTCTGGTTCCCACATGTCTGTTGAGTAGCTTGAGGTCCAGAACGGGACGGAATGATCCGTCCTTTTTTGGCACCACGAACAAGTTGGAGTAAAAGCCGCGACCACGTTCCTGAAGGGGAACGGGGATCACAACTCCTTCTGTCTTCAGAGCGTCCACTGCCTGAAAAAGTGCGCCGGCCCGATGGGGGCGGAGATGTTCTGAAGAAACGAGTCGGAGGACGAGAGCTGAACTCTATCCTGTAACCGTGAGACAGAATGTCTCTCACCCATCGGTCTTGAACATGTGGCCACCAGGCGTCGCCAAAGCGGGAGAGCCTGCCACCGACCGAGGATGCGGCTAGGGGATGCCGAGAGTCATGAGGCTCTGGGCTTCTGGACAGCGTCTCTGAAGTTAGAGTGATCGAAAAACGCACTACGTGTACGTTTGGGGAACCGAAACTGGTGTTTCTCCTTCTGAGACGCCGACTCCTCTACAGTAGGAGGCGGGGGAGAGAGATCCAACACCTGGTTGATGGACGAGATAAGATCATTCACTAAGGCGTCCCATTCAGGTGTATCAAGGTTAAGGTCGACGTCAGGGTCAGAGCCCTGAGCTGCGACGTCCGCCTCGTCCTCCAGAGAGTCCTCAAGCTGGGAACCCGAGCAGCGTGAAGAAGTCGGGGAAGATTCCCAGCGAGCCCGCTTAGCCTGTCTAGGACTGTGGTCCGGGCAGGAGTCCTCCTTGTGAAACCTAGGGCCCAACCTGGGAGCGCGCTGTGGCGCGGACCGAGAGGGGCCTGGAGGCGACGATCCAACAGGGGCCGGGGCCTGTGTAAGGACCGGTCTGGACTGCAAAGCTTCTAGCAGCTTGGCAGACCATTTGTCCATAGACTGAGCCTTGGATTGTGAAAGTGACTCAGAGTTTCTCAGCAAAAGAGGCGAACTCTGTCCCTGCCGCCTGGACAGGGGGAGCAGGGGGGTCTACATGAGCCGAGGGGCCCACTAGTGACCGAGGCTCCGGCTGAGCAAGCGAAACAGGGGTCGAGCATTGCTCACAGTGAGGGTAGGTGGAACCCGCAGGTAACATAGCCCCACAAGAGGTACAGGCCGCAAAAAAACCCTGTGCCTTAACAGCTTTGCTCCTTGTGGACGACATGCTGTTGTCTCCTAGGAGAATGATCACTGAGGGTATATGGGCAAAAAAGGGTATACAGCCCGACCGAACAGAAATATATATATATAAATTCGTATCTATTCCGGCACCCTAGGGGGACCAGCACCGGGTGACCGGTGTGGTTTACCGACCGCTAACAAGCGGAGTGTGTGTCCTCCAGATTCCCTGCCTTAGGTCCCCCGGAGCTGCAGATTTCTTCACTGAGAATCCTCCACCGGCAGAATGCCAAAAAATGGCTGCCGGAGCTCTCAGGGGAGGAGTGGAGCCGTGGGCGGCGCCAGGAAAGTGCGGGAATCTGGGGTCCCCACAGTGATCAGTGAGGGTGGAGGAAACATGCAGGATGCTCCAGCCCTCACATCCGACGTCAGGTCGGCAGTCCCGCCCTTACCCCTGACAGGCAGGCCCGGGATTTTTGCGACTAGGCCGCGATGAAGCCGGGGACTAAATATGAGACCGCGCCCGACAAGCAGGCGCGGAAGTCCGCCGGCCTTCTCAATTCAGCAGCTGCCGCAGCGGGAAGAAGGTGCGCTCCCTGCACAGTCCCCAATGGGGACACAGAGTACCTTTGAGATGCAGGGCCCGGTCCCTGAGGTTGAATAGACTCCGGTCCAGCAGATTCCCACAGGGGCTGCGGAGGGAGCACGGTCCCAGTAAATGGATGACCGCTCAGGATCCCACTTCTCCCAGAGCCGCTAAGGGATGGTGAAGGAGACGGCATGAGGCTCCGGCCTTTGTACCCGCAATGGGTACCTCAACCTTAACAACACCGCCGACGTAGTGGGGTGAGAAGGGAACATGCCGGGGTCCCGTGGGGGCCCTTTTTTCTTGCAACCGACATAACTAATATGAGAATGCATGAGTGGATGTGTGCCTCCTTTCACACAAAGCATAAAACTGAGGAGCCCGTGATCCACGGGAGGGTGTATAGGCAGAGGGGAGGGGTTACACTTTTTTAAGTGTAATACTTTGTGTGGCCTCCGGAGGCAGAAGCTATACACCCAATTGTCTGGGTCTCCCAATGGAGCGACAAAGAAATGTAGAAATAACATAACAAAAATACTTCTCTCAGAAACTTTGTGATAGAGCAAAACTATGCATATTTTTGGAATCAGCACATGAAACTCCATAAAACAGACATAATACCTTTGCTGAGGTTTTTTTTTTTTGATTGACCAGTGTTATTAATAAAAATAAACAAAAATAACACCACCTTCCCTTTAAAGCAACACAAGTTACTCTCTTCAACCATCACTGACTGGTTGTTGAAGCTGTGGTGCGCAAGTATAATCCTGCTAAAATTGGGAGCCTTGGGCTGTTGGATCACATAAGCTTGGCAGTTCTAGGATATGTGGATCAAGTGTCTACTATGACAGCATCAACATGGTGACACTGAACCAGCTGCTTAGGAGGGTTGTGCCTGGTCCAAAAAAGGTAACTGAACATAAACATAACATATAAGCAACTCACCTACTTAAGAAAACTAGAACATAATTGTAGCTGCAAGTCCCTTCTTGGTGTTTTAAGAATTGGTTTAACATTAAACAGCCTGGACCTCTTAGATACCAATTTGATTCAATTCTAGTCCCAGACTCCAGTCTTCACCAGGAATACCAGGAGTTGCTCTGGACTCCCTTCACAATTATGGTATCATTCTCTGCTACTGGTTTAGCAGTAAGGCTGCTTTCACACATCCGGTTTTAGCAGTGCGGCTAAATTCGGCTCTAAAACCTATGCAACGGATGCGGCGAATAAAAACCATCCTTTGCATACGTTTTTACATGCGGCCCGTCCGGTTTTTGCCGGTTGCGGCACGCTACTGAGCATGCCCAGTGCAAAAAAACGCATGTGGCGGCTAGATGCGTTTTTTGCCACATTGCGCCGCATCCGCTGTCCATAGGCATGCATTGGAAAAAGCGCCGCATCAGCCGGAGGCGGTGCGATGCGTTTTTTTTTTTTTTGCCGGACAAAAAAACGTGCTAGGCAACGTTCCATCCGGCTGCCGCATGGGCTAAATATGCCGCATCTGTCAAAAACCGGACCGAACGCAAGGCCATGCGGCACAATCCGGCACTAATTAAAGTCTATGCGGAAAAAACGCAACCGGCGCCAAAAAAAAAAACGGTTGCGTTTTTTCTGCAAAGAGCCGGATTGTGCCGCACAGCCAAAACCAGATGTGTGAAAGCAGCCTAAACAGCATCCTAGTGCCACTTTTCACTCCTTTGATCTCCTAGCAGGTGACCTACCAGGTCTACCGACAGACACCTATTTGACATGTTTTTCCTGAAACCTCTTTACAGTCTAATTTCTTCCATTCAAACTAAAAACGTTTGTTGGAAAACCTCTTATTTTAAATCAATAGATCTTGCAATAATTTGCACAATTGAATGTTTAATAATAAAAAAAAATACATGCATAATATATATACATACATACATAATATTGTGTATATATTTATATTATGTTTCTGTGCTGAGAATCTTCTTAAATATGTGTCCCTGCTATGTTCTGTGTAATGGCTGCGTCTGACTATACAGGGACATGGTCTGATTATACCACATCTCCTGGGCGGGGGAGAAAAAAAAAAAAGTTTAAACATTACAGCACGGGATCACAAATTATTCTGAGGTAAAACATTGCCTGTTTTTAAAAAAAGAAATGCTTTACGTCACAGAAAGAATCAGCTGTGATCCCATGCTGTAATATCTGTATTCTCTATTGCATCCTCCACTGCCCAGGAGCTGTGGTATCATCAGACCATGTCCTTGTACAGTGCTGGCCAAAAGTATTGGCACCCCTGCAATTCTGTCAGAGAATACTCAGTTTCTTCCTGAAAATGATTGCAATCACAAATTCTTTGGTATTATTATCTTCATTTAAATTGTCTTCAATGAAAAAGAAAAAAATAATTGTGAAAGCCAAATTGGATATAATTCCACACCAAACATAAAAAAGGGGGTGGACAAAAGTATTGGCACTGTTTGAAAAATAATGTGATGCTTCTCTAATTTGTGTAATTAACAGCACCTGTAAATTACCTGTGGCACCTAACAGGTGTTGGCAATAAAGAGAATTTCTTTGTCGCTCCATTGGGAGACCCAGACAATTGGGTGTATAGCTTCTGCCTCCGGAGGCCACACAAAGTATTACACTTAAAAGTGTAAAGCCCCTCCCCTTCTGCCTATACACCCCCCGTGCATCACGGGCTCCTCAGTTTTTTTATGCTTTGTGCAAAGGAGGCTGACATCCACGCATAGCTCCACATCTTAGTCAGCAGCAGCTGCTGACCATGTCGGATGGAAGAAAAGAGGGCCCATATAGGGCCCCCAGCATGCTCCCTTCTCACCCCACTCTGGTCGGCGGTGCTGTTAAGGTTGAGGTACCCATTGCGGGTACATAGGCAGGAGCCACATGCTGTTTTCCTTCCCCATCCCTTAATGGGCTCTGGGTGAAGTGGGATCCTAATCGGTCTCCAGGCACTGAGGCCGTGCTCCCTCCGCAGCCCCTGGGGAATCTGCTGGACAGGAGCCGAGTATCGTCAGGGAAAAGGCCCTGCTACTGTGAGGTACTCTGTGTCCCCGTGGGGACCGCGCATGGAGCGCTGGTGCCATATACACTGCAGCACTGCTGGGTGTGTTAGTGCGCCGGGGACTACCGCGCAGGCCGCGCTGTGAGGTACTCTGTGTCCCCGTGGGGACCGCGCATGGAGCGCTGGTACCATATACACTGCAGCACTGCTGGGTGTGTTAGTGCGCCGGGGACTACCGCGCCGGCCGCGCTTATATGCCGGCCGCGCTTATAACTTTAGTCCCCGGCTTTTGCGGCCTAGTAGCGCATATTCCCGCCCCCAGGCCTGTCAGTCAGGGGAAGGGCGGGACGCTGCACAGAACGTCAGCGCTGAGGGCTGGAGCATACTCTGTATCCTCCTTCCCCCTCATTCAGCTCAGTGGGGCTCCAGATTCCCGCACTTTCTAGGGCACGCCCACGGCCCCCTCCTCCCCACAGAACGCCGGCAGCCATTCCTGTCAGCTCTTCTGACGCTGGAGAGGAGAGAAAGCTCTGGGAGGCCCAGGCAGGGATTCTGGTGATCACACAACCGCTTTGAGCGGTCGGTAAGCAGCACCTGAGGTGCTGGCCCCACTGAGTGCCGGAGTGTACATATATATATGCTTATATGCTATACATCTACACTGTACGGTCGCACTGTTGATTTTTGGCTATATACCCTCCTGGATTGTACTCAGAGGAGACAACAGCATGTCGTCCGCAAATAGCAAGGGTGCCAAAGCACAGGCTTACTTTGCAACCTGTACCTCATGTGCGGCTATATTACCGGCAGGTTCCACTGACCCTCATTGTGTGCAATGCTCGGCCCCTGTGGCACTTACTCAGCCGGAGCCTCTGCTACTGGTGGCCCAGGTGGAACCACCTGCTACCACTGTCCAGGTGACAGGGACGGAGTTTGCAGTATTTGCTGACAAACTGTCTGAGACTATGGATAAATGGTCTGCTAGGATACTAGAAGCCTTACAGTCCAGACCGGTAACTCAGGCCCCGGGCACTGTTCAATCATTGACCCCAGGCCCCCCTCATTTGGAGCTGCAGAGTGCTCCTGGGGTGAACCATGGGTCCCAGGGTGAGGTCTCTGACATGGACCGCAGTCCCAGGCCGCCTAAGCGGGCTCGCTGGGAAATTCCCTCGACTTCATCACATTGTTCAGGGTCTCAGCAAGAGGACTCTCTGGATGATGATGCGGAGGTAGCAGATCAGGATTCTGACCCTGAGACCGCGCTCAACCTGGATACACCTGATGGTGACGCCATAGTGAATGACCTTATAGCAACCATCAATCAGGTGTTGGATATTTCTCCACCAGCTCCTACAATTGAGGAGTCAGCTTCTCAGCAGGAGAAATTCCGTTTCAGGTCTCCCAAGCGTCCATTGAGTATGTTTCTGGATCACTCTGACTTCAGAGAGGCAGTCCAGAAACACCGAGCTTGTCCAGATAAGCGTTTTTCCAAGCGCCTTAAGGATACACGTTATCCCTTCCCCCCTGACGTTGTCAAGGGCTGGGCTCAGTGTCCTAAGGTGGATCCTCCTGTCTCCAGACTGGCGGCTAGATCCATAGTTGCAGTGGAAGATGGGGCTTCACTCAAAGATGCCACTGACAGACAGATGGAACTATGGTTGAAATCCATCTATGAAGCTATTGGCGCGTCTTTTGCTCCAGCATTCGCAGCCGTATGGGCACTCCAAGCTATCTCAGCTTGTCACGCGCAGATTAATGCAGTCACCGTACATCTGCTCCGCAAGTGGTGTCCTTAACCTCTCAGGCGTCGGCGTTTGCGTCCTACGCCATTAATGCTGTCCTGGACTCTACGAGCCGTACGGCGGTAGCATCCGCCAATTCGGTGGCAGTCCGCAGGGCCATGTGGTTACGTGAATGGAAGGCAGACTCCGCTTCCAAAAAGTTCTTAACCGGTTTGCCATTTTCTGGCGACCGCCTGTTTGGTGAACGATTGGACGAAATCATTAAACAATCCAAGGGAAAGGACTCATCCTTACCCCAGTCCAAACCAAACAGACCTCAACCACGGAAGGTACAATCGAGGTTTCGGTCCTTTCGGCCCGCGGGAAGGTCTCAGTTCTCCTCGTCCAAAAGGCCTCAAAAGGATCAGAGGAACTCCGATTCATGGCGGTCTAAATCACGTCCTAAAAAGACCGCCGGAGGAACCGCTCCCAAGGCGGCCTCATGACTTTCGGCCTCCTCACACCGCATCCTCGGTCGGTGGCAGGCTTTCCCGCTTTTGCGACACCTGGCTGCCACAGGTAAAAGACCGATGGGTGAGAGACATTCTATCCCACGGTTAAAGGATAGAGTTCAGCTCTCGTCCTCCGACTCGATTTTTCAGGACATCTCCGCCCCCCGAGAGAGCCGATGCTCTTCTTCAGGCGGTGTGCACTCTGAAGGCGGAAGGAGTGGTGATCCCTGTTCCTCTTCAGCAACAGGGTCACGGTTTTTACTCCAACTTGTTTGTGGTACCGAAAAAGGACGGATCCTTCCGTCCTGTTCTGGACCTAAAACTGCTCAACAAACACGTAAAAACCAGGCGGTTCCGGATGGAATCGCTCCGCTCCGTCATCGCCTCAATGTCCCAAGGAGACTTCCTGGCATCAATCGACATCAAAGATGCTTATCTCCACGTACCGGTTGCACCAGAGCATCAGCGCTTCCTGCGTTTCGCCATAGGGGACGAACACCTTCAGTTCGTGGCACTGCCTTTCGGCCTGGCGACAGCACCACGGGTCTTCACCAAGGTCATGGCAGCAGTGGTAGCAGTCCTACACTCTCAGGGACACTCGGTGATCCCTTACTTAGACGATCTGCTGGTCAAGGCACCCTCTCAAGTGGCATGCCAACGCAGCCTGGACGTTGCTCTGGAGACTCTCCAGAGTTTCGGGTGGATCATCAATTTTCCAAAGTCAAATCTGACACCGGCCCAATCACTGACATATCTTGGTATGGAGTTTCATACTCTCTCAGCGATAGTGAAGCTTCCGCTGGACAAACAGCGTTCACTACAGACAGGGGTGCAATCTCTCCTTCAAGGCCAGTCACACCCCCTGAGGCGCCTCATGCACTTCCTAGGGAAGATGGTAGCAGCAATGGAGGCAGTTCCTTTTGCGCAGTTTCATCTGCGTCCACTTCAATGGGACATTCTCCGCAAATGGGACAGGAAGTCGACGTCCCTCGACAGGAACGTCTCCCTTTCACGGGCAGCCAAGGCTTCCCTTCAGTGGTGGCTTCTCCCCACTTCTCTGTCGAAGGGGAAATCCTTCCTTCCCCCATCATGGGCTGTGGTCACGACGGACGCGAGCCTTTCAGGGTGGGGAGCGGTCTTTCTCCACCACAGGGCTCAGGGAACCTGGACTCCGACAGAGTCCTCCCTTCAGATCAATGTTCTGGAGATAAGGGCAGTGTATCTTGCCCTAAAGGCGTTCCAGCCGTGGCTGGAAGGCAAGCAGATCCGAATTCAGTCGGACAACTCCACAGCGGTGGCATACATCAACCACCAAGGCGGAACACGCAGTCGGCAAGCCTTCCAGGAAGTCAGGCGGATTCTGCAGTGGGTGGAAGCCACGGCCTCCACCATATCCGCAGTTCACATCCCGGGCGTAGAAAACTGGGAAGCAGACTTTCTCAGTCGCCAGGGCATGGACGCAGGGGAATGGTCCCTTCACCCGGACGTGTTTCAGGAGATCTGTTGCCGCTGGGGTATGCCGGACGTCGACCTAATGGCGTCCCGGCACAACAACAAGGTCCCAACATTCATGGCACGGTCTCAAGATCACAGAGCTCTGGCGGCAGACGCCTTAGTTCAGGATTGGTCGCAGTTTCAACTCCCTTATGTGTTTCCTCCTCTGGCACTGTTGCCCAGAGTGTTACGCAAGATCAGGTCCGACTGCCGCCGCGCCATCCTCGTCGCGCCAGACTGGCCGAGGAGGTCGTGGTACCCGGATCTGTGGCATCTCACGGTGGGCCAACCGTGGGCACTACCAGACCGACCAGACTTGCTGTCTCAAGGGCCGTTTTTCCATCTGAATTCTGCGGCCCTCAACCTGACTGTGTGGCCATTGAGTCCTGGATCCTAGCGTCTTCAGGGTTATCTCAAGAGGTCATTGCCACTATGAGACAGGCTAGGAAACCAACGTCCGCCAAGATTTATCACAGGACGTGGAGGATATTCCTATCTTGGTGCTCTGATCAGGGTGTTTCTCCCTGGCCATTTGCCTTGCCCACTTTTCTTTCCTTCCTTCAATCCGGATTGGAAAAAGGGTTGTCGCTCGGCTCTCTTAAGGGACAAGTCTCAGCGCTCTCTGTGTTTTTTCAGAAGCGCCTAGCCAGACTTCCACAGGTACGCACGTTCCTGCAGGGGGTTTGTCACATAGTCCCTCCTTACAAGCGGCCGTTAGAACCCTGGGATCTGAACAGGGTGCTGATGGCTCTTCAGAAGCCACCTTTCGAGCCAATGAGGGATATTTCTCTCTCACGCCTTTCGCAGAAAGTGGTCTTCCTAGTAGCAGTCACATCACTTCGGAGAGTGTCGGAGCTAGCGGCGCTGTCATGTAAAGCCCCTTTCCTGGTGTTTCACCAGGACAAGGTGGTTCTGCGCCCGGTACCGGAATTTCTCCCTAAGGTGGTATCCCCCTTTCATCTCAATCAGGATATCTCCTTACCCTCTTTTTGTCCTCATCCAGTTCATCAGTGTGAAAAGGATTTGCACTCGTTAGATCTGGTGAGAGCACTCAGACTCTACATTTCTCGTACGGCGCCCCTGCGCCGCTCAGATGCACTCTTTGTCCTTGTCGCTGGCCAGCGTAAAGGGTTACAAGCTTCCAAATCAACCCTGGCTCGGTGGATCAAGGAACCAATTCTTGAAGCTTACCGATCTTCTGGGCTTCCGGTTCCCTCTGGGCTGAAAGCCCATTCTACCAGAGCCGTGGGTGCGTCCTGGGCTTTGCGGCACCAGGCTACGGCTCAGCAGGTGTGTCAGGCGGCTACCTGGTCGAGCCTGCACACTTTCACGAAACACTATCAGGTGCATACCTATGCTTCGGCGGATACCAGCCTAGGTAGGCAAGTCCTTCAGGCGGCGGTTGCCCACCTGTAGGAAAGGGCCGTTTTACGGCTCTATTACGAGGTATTATTTTACCCACCCAGGGACTGCTTTTGGACGTCCCAATTGTCTGGGTCTCCCAATGGAGCGACAAAGAAGAAGGGAATTTTGTTTACTTACCGTAAATTCCTTTTCTTCTAGCTCCAATTGGGAGACCCAGCACCCGCCCCTGTTCCCTTCGGGCTGTTGTTCTTTGTGTACACATGTTGTTCATGTTGAATGGTTTCAGTTCTCCGAAATTCCTTCGGATTGAATTTACTTTAAACCAATTTATAACTTTTCCTCCTTCTTGCTTTTGCACCAAAACTGAGGAGCCCGTGATGCACGGGGGGTGTATAGGCAGAAGGGGAGGGGCTTTACACTTTTAAGTGTAATACTTTGTGTGGCCTCCGGAGGCAGAAGCTATACACCCAATTGTCTGGGTCTCCCAATTGGAGCTAGAAGAAAAGGAATTTACGGTAAGTAAACAAAATTCCCTTCTTTGTTTACTTACCGTAAATTCTTTTTCTTATAGTTCCGTATTGGGAGACCCAGACCTTGGGTGTTTAGCTTCTGCCTCCGGAGGACACACAAAGTACTACATTTAAAAGTGTAGCTCCTCCCTCTGAGCTTATACACCCCCTGGTAGCCAGTCCCAGCCAGTTTAGTGCAAAAGCTGAAGGAGAATAGCCACCCACAAGTAGAACAGAGCAAGAGCCGGAACAACCGGAGACTCTGTCCACGACAACAGCCGGTGATAACACACGGAACAAGAATTTGCCAAGAGGCAACAGGGAGGGTGCTGGGTCTCCCAATACGGAACTATAAGAAAAAGAATTTACGGTAAGTAAACAAAATTCTCTTTTTCTTTATCGTTCCTTTGGGAGACTCAGACCATGGGATGTTCCAAAGTAGTCCCTGGGTGGGAAATAAACAGAAAAACTAAGAAGTAGGCAGAACCTAACTTCACAAATGGGCAACAGCCGCCTGAAGGATGCGTCTGCCCAAGCTCGCATCTGCCGAAGCATGAGCATGCACTTGGTAGTGCTTCGAGAAGGTATGCAGGCTAGTCCAAGTGGCAGCCTGACAGACTTGTTGAGCCGTAGCCTGGTGCCTAAAAGCCCAAGAGGCACCGACAGCTCTGGTCGAGTGTGCTTTGATCCCCGGCGGGGGAGGCACCTGAGTACTCTGGTAGGCGTCCGAAATAGTCGATCTAATCCAACGGGCTAAGGTCGGCTTAGAAGCAGGGAGGCCCTTGCGCCGTCCTGTGGTTAGCACAAAAAGAGAGGTGCACAGCCTGAGCGCAGCGGTGCGAGACACATAGATCCGGAGAGCACGCACCAGATCCAGAGTATGCAGCGCTTTTTCAAAGCGATGAACAGGGGCCGGACAGAAGGAAGGTAAGGTAATGTCCTGGTTAAGGTGGAAGGGAGAGACCACCTTAGGAAGAAAGTCCGGAGTCGGACGGAGAACCACCTTGTCTTGATGAAAAACTAAAAAAGGTGACTCCGAGGAGAGCGCAGCCAAATCAGAGACTCTCCTTAGAGAAGTTATGGCAACCAGAAAGGCCACTTTCTGAGAAAGACGATACAAAGAAACCTCCCTAAGAGGCTCAAAAGGGGGTTTCTGCAATACCGTGAGGACCAAGTTAAGGTCCCAGGGATCCAAGGGCCGCCGATAAGGCGGAATGATGTGAGACGCGCCTTGCATGAAGGTGCGGACCTGAGCCAGCCGAGCGAGACGCCGCTGGAACAGAACTGACAGAGCTGAGACTTGTCCCTTGAGAGAGTTGAGGGACAGTCCTAGCTGCAGACCGGACTGTAGAAAAGACAGAAGGGACGGCAAAGAGAATGGCCAAGGAGGATGGCCGGTAGAGCGACACCAGGACAGGAACATTTTCCAAGTCCTGTGATAGATCTTGACGGAGGAAGACTTACGGGCCCGAGTCATAGTGGAGATGACTTCAGGAGGAATACCAGAAGCCGTCAAAATCCAGGACTCAAGAGCCACGCCGTCAATTTGAGGGCCGCAGAATTCGGGCGGAAAAACGGACCTTGCGAGAGTAGGTCTGGATGGTCCGGGAGATGCCACGGTATCTCTACGGACAGTTGGAGCAGGTCCGGATACCAAGCTCGCCTGGGCCAGTCCGGTGCAATGAGGATGACTTGACGGCCCTCCATTCTGATCTTGCGCAGGACTCTGGGCAAGAGAGCTAGAGGGGGAAATACGTAGGACAGACGAAACTGGGACCAGTCTTGAACCAGAGCGTCTGCGGTGAAGGCCTGAGGATCGTGGGAGCGAGCCACGTAAACAGGAACTTTGTTGTTGTGACGGGATGCCATTAGGTCCACATCCGGAGTGCCCCATTTGCGGCAGATTGACTGAAACACTGCCGGGTGCAGGGACCACTCGCCACTGTCCACGCTTTCACGGCTGAGATAATCTGCCTCCCAGTTTTCCACACCTGGGATGTGGACTGCGGATATGGTGGACTTGGAGTCCTCCGCCCATTGAAGGATGCGTTGTACCTCCATCATTGCCAGGCGGCTGCGTGTCCCGCCTTGGTGATTGATGTAGGCAACTGCTGTCGCGTTGTCTGACTGGACTCGAATGTGCCTGCCCACCAACAGGTGGTGAAATGCTAGGAGAGCTAGAAGCACGGCTCTGGTTTCCAGCACATTGATTGAAAGGGCTGACTCGGACGGAGTCCAAGTGCCCTGCGCTCTGTGGTGGAGACATACCGCTCCCCAGCCGGATAGACTGGCATCCGTGGTGAGAATCACCCAGGACGGGGCCAGGAAGGAGCGCCCTTGGGACAGGGAGAGAGGCCGAAGCCACCACTGAAGAGAGCTCCTGGTCCGTGGCGACAGAGCCACTAACCTGTGTAAGGAGGAAGGCCGCTTGTCCCAACAGCGGAGAATGTCCAGCTGCAGGGGCCGCAGATGGAACTGGGCAAAGGGAACAGCCTCCATGGACGCCACCTTTTGACCCAGCACCTGCATCAGACGCCTGAGGGTATAACGGCGGGGCCTCAGCAGAGCGCGCACCGCTAGCTGGAGTGACTGCTGTTTGATTAAGGGCAACTTCACAACTGCCGGCAAAGTCTCGAACTGCATCCCTAGGTACGTGAGACTCTGGTTCGGAGTCAGAGTGGATTTGGGAAGATTGACAAGCCACCCGAATTGGGCTAGAGTGGCGAGAGTGAGCGAGACACTCCGCTGACAGTCTGCGCTGGATGGAGCCTTGACTAGACGGTCGTCCAGGTAAGGGAGCACTGCCAACCCCTGGAGGTGCAGAACCGTAATCACTGCTGCCATGACCTTCGTGAATACCCGAGGGGCAGTGGCTAACCCGAAGGGGAGAGCCATGAATTGGAAATGATCCTCTCCTATTGCAAAACGTAGCCAACGCTGGTGTGAAACTGCAATTGGCACTTGTAGATAGGCATCTCTGATGTCGATGGACGCCAGGAAATTCCCTTGGGTCATTGAGGCAATGACTGATCGCAGAGACTTCATGCGAAAATGCCGCACCCGAACATGCTTGTTGAGAAGCTTGAGATCCAGGATGGGCCGGAAGGTACCGTCCTTTTTGGGAACTAGGAAGAGGTTTGAGTAAAAACCTCTGAACCGTTCCCGAGCGGGAACTTGTACAATTACTCCGTTTGCCTGCAAGGATGCCACGGCCTGTGAGAAGGCGGCGGCCTTGGAGCAGGGGGGAGTTGAGAGAAAAAATCTGTTTAGCGGGCTGGAAGAGAATTCTATCCTGTAGCCGTGAGATATGAGCTCTCACCCACTGATCGGAGACTTGTTTTAACCAAGCGTCGCCAAAGTGGGAGAGCCTGCCACCGACTAAGGACGTTGCTGGAGCGGGCAGAGAGTCACGAGGAGGCTGCCTTAGTGGCAGAACCTCCTGCGGTCTTCTGCGGACGCGCTTTTGGGCGCCAGTTGGATTTCTAGTCCTTAGCTGAGTTAGCGGACGAGGCGGAGGGCTTAGAGGACGACCAGTTGGAGGAACGAAAGGAACGAAACCTCGACTGATTCCTACCCTGGGCGGGTTTCCTGGTCTTGGTTTGTGGCATGGAAGTACTCTTTCCGCCAGTAGCTTCCTTAATAATTTCATCCAGCTGTTCACCGAACAGCCGGGAACCAGCTAAAGGGAGCCCAGCAAAGTACTTCTTTGAAGAAGCATCTGCCTTCCACTCTCGAAGCCACAAGATATTGCGGATAACGAGGTAATTAGCCGAAGCCACCGCAGTGCGTTGAGAAGCCTCTAGCATGGCAGACATGGCATAAGATGAAAAGGCTGAAGCTTGAGAAGTTAAGGCAACCATCTCAGGCATAGATTCCTTGGTGAGGGAATGCATCTCCTCTACAGAAGCAGAGATGGCTTTGAGAGCCCACACTGCTGCAAAAGTCGGGGAAAATGCGGCCCCCGCCGCTTCATACACAGATTTGGCCAGAAGGTCAATCTGACGGTCAGTGGAATCCTTAAGTGAGGTGCCGTCAGCCACCGACACAACGGTCCGGGCTGAGAGCCTAGACACCGGGGGGTCTACCTTTTGGGGAGTGAGACCACTCCTTGACCACCTCAGGTGGAAAGGGGAAGCGGTCATCAGAACCACGCTTTGGGAAGCGTTTGTCAGGACAGGCCCTGGGTTTGGTCACAGCGGTCTGAAAACTGGAGTGGTTAAAGAACACACTCTTTACTCTCTTAGGCGAGGTAGACTGGTGCTTTTCTGCCAGAGAGGGTTGCTCCTCTGATACTGGCGGATTGAGATCCAGCACAGAATTAATAGAAGCAATCAAGTCACTAAGATCTGAGTCACCCTCGGAAAGATCGATGGGGTACATGGAGTTAGCCTCCGAGCCCCCCGTAAGGGCATCCTCCTCATCTTGCTAGTCAGCTCTTGAATCAGAGCCGCGGGATGAGGAGGGAGAGGAAACCCTGCGCCTTCTCTTAGGAGGACGGGGTCTGGGACCTGATGATGAATCCTCTGTGAGCTCCGATGGACGGAGGTCAGAGGATAGGGATCCTAAAGGACCCTTAGCAAGAGCATTAGAGGCACCCTGTGAGGAAGGCTGATGCATATTCATCAAAGTCCTGGACAAAAGTCCCATGGACTCAGCAAATGACTGGGATATAGACCTAGAGAAGGACTCTACCCAGGCCGGGGGTTCAGCCACAGGTGCAGAGGCAGCCGGAGAGACCACTGGGGGTGAGACTCCAGGCTGTGGCACCGCCAAGTTAGAGCAGACATCACAATGTGAATAGGTGCTCGGCTCAGGCAGCAGGAGCTTACATGCAGCGCATACAGTATAAAGCTTTGGAGCCTTGCTCCTCGTGTGAGACATGCTGCTGGAGTGGGGGCTCTGCAAGAGAATGAACCCCAGGGAGAATATACAGAGGTCCACAACCAGAGACCGGCTGTGGCTTACCAGACCGCTGGAAGCGGTGTTGTGTGCCCTCCAGATCCCGAAGCCCGGACCCCCAATGCACAGCACCTCAGCAGGGATGCAGAGTGCAGAAAGGCCCAGCGCAGAGTGAACTCTGCCTAAGAAAATGGCCGCCGGAGCGAAGAGAGGGGGCGGGACTTGGGGGCGTTCCTGTAGGAGAGCGGGAACTGGAGGGCCATAGAGACCTGCAGGGGAGGAGACACGCCCCAGCAGTGGGGAGTGTCCCTCCCCTGTGCAGGACGGCCGCCGGGAGGAGCCGTGCCTGTCCCTCTGCATGAGTGACATGCGAGGGTAGTTAACAGAAACTAGGCCTTCGGCGAAGCCGGGGCCTAAATGTAAGCGGCGAGGCCGACGCGCAGGCACCATCGGCGCGGTTCTCGGGCGAAAGCTAGAGAACCCGCCGGAAATGCCAAAATAAATACATTCAGCATACTCTCCCCATACAATAAAGAACAGGGACCCCCAACATCTAAACGTCTCAGGTACTTAGCTGCTGAGACGCAGGGCCAGGTCCCTGGGGATGAGTGCTCCGGTCCAGCAGAATCCTCAAGGGGCTGTGGATGGAGACCGGTCTCCTGCCAGGCATGGAGACCGTGCTGGCTCCCACTTCAAGCCAGAGCCCAGGAGGGATGGTGAAGGAGCACGGCATGTAAGGCTCCAGCCTTGGAAATCAACCTTACAACACCGCCGACACAGTGGGGTGAGAAGGGACATGCCGGGGGTCCAGACGTGGACCCGCACTTCTTCAATCTCTTCCAAAAAAAGAAAAAAATCATGAATGCATGTGTGGATGTATGCCTCCTGAACACAAAGCGATAAACTGGCTGGGACTGGCTCACCAGGGGGTGTATAAGCTCAGAGGGAGGAGCTACACTTTTAAGTGTAGTACTTTGTGTGTCCTCCGGAGGCAGAAGCTAAACACCCAAGGTCTGGGTCTCCCAAAGGAACGATAAAGAAAACTAAATCACACTTGCAGCCAGTTGACATGGATTAAAGTTGACTCAACCTCTGTCCTGTGTCCACCACATTGAGCATGGAGAAAAGAAAGAAGACCAAAGAACTGTCTGAGGACTTGAGAATCCAAATTGTGACGAAGCATGAGCAATCTCAAGGCTACAAGTCCATCTCCAAAGACCTGAAAGTTCCTGTGTCTACGGTGAGCAGTGTCATCAAGAAGTGTAAAGCCCATGGCACTGTGGCTAACCTCCCTAGATGTGGAAGGAAAAGAAAAATTGACGAGAGATTTCAACGCAAGTGCGGATGGTGGATAAAGAACCTCGACTAACATCGAAACAAGTTCAAGCTGCCCTGCAGTCCGAGGGTACAACAGTGTCAACCCGTACTATCCGTCGGCGTCTGAATGAAGAGGGACTGTATGGTAGGATACCCAGGAAGACCCCACTTCTTACCCAGAGACATAAAAAAGCCAAACTGGAGTTTGCCAAAACTTACCTGAGAAAGCCTAAAACGTTTTGAAAGAATGTTCTCTGGTCAGATGAGACAAAAGTAGAGCTTTTTTGGAAAAGCCATCAACATAGAGTTTACAGGAAAAAAAAAAAGAAGGGAATTTTGTTTACTTACCGTAAATTCCTTTTCTTCTAGCTCCAATTGGGAGACCCAGACAATTGGGTGTATAGCTACTGCCTCCGGAGGCCGCACAAAGTACTACACTTAAAAGTGTAAGGCCCCTCCCCTTCTGGCTATACACCCCCCCGTGGGAGCACGGGTCCCTCAGTTTTAGTGCAAAAGCAAGAAGGAGGAAAGCCAATAACTGTTTCAAAAACAAATTCAATCCGATAAACAATATCGGAGAACGTAACTTATCAACATGAACAACATGTGCACCCGAAAAACAAATACCCTAAGAAAAAACAGGGCGGGTGCTGGGTCTCCCAATTGGAGCTAGAAGAAAAGGAATTTACGGTAAGTAAACAAAATTCCCTTCTTCTTTTTCGCTCCTAATTGGGAGACCCAGACAATTGGGACGTCCAAAAGCAGTCCCTGGGTGGGTAAAAGAATACCTCGTGATCGGGCTGTCAGGCAGCCCTTTCTTACAGGTGGGCCACCGCCGCCTGCAGGACTTGTCTACCTAGGCTGGCATCCGCCGAAGCGTAGGTATGCACCTGATAATGCTTGGTAAAAGTGTGCAGACTCGACCAGGTAGCCGCCTGGCACACCTGCTGAGCCGTAGCCTGATGCCGTAATGCCCAGGACGCACCCACGGCTCTGGTAGAATGGGCCTTCAGTCCAGAAGGAGTCGGAAGCCCAGCAGAACGGTAGGCGTGAAGAATTGGTTCCTTGATCCACCGCGCAAGGGTGGATTTGGAAGCTTGCGACCCTTTATGCTGACCAGCGACCAGGATAAAGAGTGCATCCGAACGGCGCAGAGGCGCCGTGCGGGAAATGTAGATCCTGAGTGCTCTCACCAGGTCCAACAGATGCAAACCCTTTTCAAATTGGTGAACTGGATGCGGACACAAAGATGGTAAAGTGATATCCTGATTGAGATGAAAGGAAGATACCACCTTGGGAAGAAACTCTGGAATTGGACGCAGTACTACCTTGTCTTGGTGAAACACCAGGAAGGGAGATTTGCAAGATAACGCCGCCAGCTCTGACACTCTCCGAAGAGACGTGACCGCCACCAGAAAAGCCACTTTCTGTGAAAGCCGAGAAAAGGAAATCTCCTTCATAGGCTCGAAAGGTGGCTTCTGGAGAGCAATTAGAACCTTGTTCAGATCCCAGGGTTCCAATGGCCGCTTGTAAGGGGGAATGATATGACAAACCCCTTGCAGGAACGTGCGTACCTTAGGAAGTCGCGCCAGGCGCTTCTGAAAGAATACGGATAGCGCAGAGACTTGTCCTTTAAGGGAGCTAAGCGACAAACCTTTTTCCAACCCAGACTGCAGGAAGGAAAGAAAAATAGGCAATGCAAATGGCCAGGGAGAAACTCCCTGAGCAGAGCACCAAGATAAGAATATCTTCCACGTTCTGTGGTAGATCTTGGCGGAGGATGGTTTCCTAGCCTGTCTCATGGTGGCAACAACATCATGAGATAAACCTGAGGTCCCTAGGATCCAGGACTCAATGGCCACACAGTCAGGTTCAGGGCCGCAGAATTCAGATGGAAAAACGGCCCTTGAGACAGCAAGTCTGGACGGCCTGGTAGCGCCCACGGTTGTCCTACCGTGAGATGCCACAGATCCGGGTACCACGACCTCCTTGGCCAGTCTGGAGCGACGAGAATGGCGCAACGGCAGTCGGACCTGATTTTGCGGAGCACTCTGGGCAACAATGCCAGAGGTGGGAACACATAAGGTAGTCGGAACTGCGACCAATCCTGAACTAAGGCGTCTGCCGCCAGAGCTCGGTGATCGTGAGACCGTGCCATGAAAACCGGGACCTTGTTGTTGTGCCGTGACGCCATCAGGTCGACGTCCGGCATCCCCCAGCGGCGACAGATCTCCTGAAACACGTCCGGGTGAAGGGACCATTCCCCTGCGTCCATGCCCTGGCGACTGAGAAAGTCTGCTTCCCAGTTTTCCACGGCTGGGATGTGAACTGCGGATATGGTGGATGCTGTGTTTTCCACCCACGTCAGAATCCGCCGGACTTCTTGAAAGGCTTGCCGACTGCGTGTTCCCCCTTGGTGGTTGATGTACGCCACCGCTGTGGAATTGTCCGACTGAATCCGGATCTGCTTGCCCTCCAGCCACTGTTGGAAGGCTCGCAGAGCAAGATAGACTGCTCTGATTTCCAGAACATTGATCTGAAGGGTGGACTCTCTCTGAGTCCATGTACCCTGAGCCCTGTGGTGAAGAAACACTGCTCCCCACCCTGATAGGCTCGCATCTGTCGTGACCACCGCCCAGGATGGGGGTAGGAACGACTTTCCTTTTGACAATGAGGTGGGAAGAAGCCACCATCGGAGAGAGTCCTTGGCTGCCTGAGAGAGGGAGACATCCCTGTCGAGGGACGTCGACTTCCCGTCCCATTGGCGGAGAATGTCCCATTGTAGAGGGCGCAGATGAAACTGCGCGAAAGGGACTGCTTCCATTGCTGCCACCATCTTCCCTAGGAAATGCATGAGGCGCCTCAAGGAGTGGGACTGGTTCTGCAGGAGAGATTGCACCCCTGTCTCGCTGCAGTCTTCAGTGCCACGTCCAGACTGTGTTGGCATGCCTCTTGAGAGGGTGCCTTTATAAGTAGATCGTCCAAATACGGGATCACGGAGTGACCCTGCGAGTGCAGGACAGCTACTACTGCTGCCATGACCTTGGTGAAGACCCGAGGGGCTGTTGCCAGCCCGAAAGGTAACGCTACGAACTGCAGGTGTTCGCTTTCTATAACGAAGCGTAGAAAACGCTGATGCTCTGGCGCAATCGGCACGTGAAGATAAGCATCCTTGATGTCTATTGATGCTAAGAAATCTCCTTGAGACATTGAGGCTATGACGGAGCGTAGAGATTCCATCCGGAACCTCCTGGTTTTTACGTGTTTGTTGAGCAACTTTAGATCCAGGACGGGCCGAAAGGACCCGTCCTTCTTTGGCACCACAAACAGATTGGAGTAAAAACCGTGACCTTGTTCCTGAAGAGGAACGGAAGTCACCACTCCTTCCGCTTTTAGAGCGGCCACCGCCTGCAGCAGAGCATCGGCTCGGTCGGGCGGTGGGGAAGTTCTGAAGAAACGAGTTGGAGGACGAGAGCTGAACTCTATCCTGTACCCGTGAGACAGAATGTCCCTCACCCAACGGTCTTTGACCTGTGACAGCCAAATGTCGCCAAAGCGGGAGAGCCTGCCACCGACCGAGGATGCGGAGAGAGGAGGCTGAAAGTCATGAGGAAGCAGTCTTGGTAACGGTTCTTCCTGCTGTCTTTTTTGGGCGTGACTGAGTCCGCCAAGAATCTGAGCCTCTCTGATCCTTTTGAGTCCTTTTGGACGAGGAGAATTGGGACCTGCCTGAGCCTCAAAAGGACCGAAAACCAGACTGACCCCTCCTTTGTTGGGGCTTGTTTTGCCTGTGTTGAGGTAAGGATGAGTCCTTACCCTTGGAGTGTTTAATGATTTCATCCAAACGCTCCCCAAACAATCGGTCACGAGAAAAAGGCAAACTGGTTAAGCACTTCTTGGAAGCAGAATCTGCCTTCCATTCTCTCAACCACAGGGCTCTGCGCAAAACCACGGAGTTGGCTGACGCCACCGCCGTACGGCTCGTAGAGTCCAGGACAGCATTAATCGCGTAAGACGCGAATGCAGACATTTGAGAGGTCAATGGTGCCACCTGCGGGGCAGATGTACGTGTGACCGAGTCGACTTGTATAAGCCCAGCTGAAATGGCTTGGAGTGCCCATACGGCTGCAAAAGCTGGCGCCAACGACGCTCCAATAGCTTCATAGATGGATTTCAGCCAGAGCTCCATCTGCCTGTCAGTGGCATCTTTAAGTGCCGCTCCATCTTCCACTGCAACTAAGGATCTAGCTGCAAGCCTGGAGATTGGAGGGTCCACCTTGGGACACTGGGTCCAACCCTTGACCACGTCAGGGGGAAAAGGATAGCGTGTATCTTTAAGCCGTTTAGAAAACCGCTTCTCAGGATAAGCGTGGTGTTTCTGGATTGCATCTCTAAAGTCAGAGTGGTCCAGAAAAGTGCTTAATTTACGCTTGGGATATCTGAAATGGAATTTCTCCTGCTGTGAAGCTGCCTCCTCCGCAGGAGGAGCTGGCGGGGAAATATCTAACATCCTATTGATGGACGCTATAAGATCATTCACTATGGCGTCACCATCCGGTGTATCCAGATTGAGAGCGGTCCCAGGATCAGAATCTTGATCAGTTACATCCGCCTCATCACCCATAGATTCGTCCCGCTGGGATCCTGACCAGTGAGACGAAGTTGAGGGCCCCTCATAACGAGCCCGCTTAGGTTGTCTGGGACTGTTGTCTGAGTCAGAATCGTCACCCTGGGGTGCATGTGACACCCCCGGAGCTTGGAAGTGTTCCAGCTGAGGGGGACCAGGGAGCAATGATGCCACAGTGTCCATGGTCTGAGTTACTGGTCTAGACTGCAATGTTTCAAGAATTTTTGACATGGTCATAGACAATCTGTCAGCAAAAGCTGCAAACTCCGTTCCTGTCACCTGGACAGCATTCACAGGTGGTACACTCTGGGTCACGTCCAGCAGAGGCCCCGGCTGTGCAAGTTGCACAGGGGCCGAGCACTGCACACAATGGGGGTCAGTGGAACCTGCCGGTAGAGCAGCCCCACATGCGGAACAGGCAGCATATAATGTCTGTGCCTTGGCACCCTTGCGTTTTGCGGACGACATGCTGTTGCCTCCTTGTAATCTAGGAGGGTATATAGCCGAGAATCACCAGCGACCGTACAGTACAAAGTATTTGCAAACACAAAATACTCAGTATACAAACGGCACAAGTGGGGGTGAGCCCTTGAGGGCTGCTCACCGCCCGCTGAACAGCGGGTATGAGGCCGTAGAATCCCGTGTCTGGGTCTCCCCGTCTCCCCTCTGCAGCTCAGCGTGCAGGCAGGAATGGCTGCCGGCGTTCTGTGAAGAGGGGCGGACCATGGGCGTGCCACAAACAAAGTGCGGGAAACTGCGTCCTACTGTGCCTGGTGTGAGGGCTGGAGTATGTAAAAAAGACTCCAGCCCTCAGCGCTGATGCTCTGTACAGCGTCCCGCCCTCCTCCTGACTGGCAGGTGCGGAGGCGGGAACGAACGAACTAGGCCGCAAAAGCCGGGGACTGTAGTAATAAGCGCGGCCGTGATATATGCACGGTCAGCGCGGAAGTCCCCGGCGCACCACAAGTCCCAGCCGCGTCGCAGTCCCAGCGGCCGGCGCGACCGTTCTCCCTGAGTCTACCCACTCAGCTAAGCTGAAGTGAGGAAATGGCACAAGCGCAGCAGCGCTGTTGTCCCCGGCGCACTAACACACCCAGCAATGCTGCGGTGTGCGCGCGTATGCACGGGGACACAGAGTACCTTGACGGAGCAGGGCCATGTCCCTGACGATACTCAGCTCCATATCCAGCGGCTTCTCCAGGGGCTGCGGATGGAGCACGGTCTCAGTGCCTGGAGACCGGTAAAATCCCACTTCGCCCAGAGCCCTAATGGGGATGGGGAAGGAATCAGCATGTGGGCTCCAGCCTCCGTACCCGCAATGGGTACCTCAACCTTAACAAGCACCACCGACAGAAAGTGGGGTGAGAAGGGAGCATGCTGGGGGCCCTGTATGGGCCCTCTTTTCTTCCATCCGACATAGTCAGCAGCTGCTGCTGACTAAATAGTGGAGCTATGCGTGCGTGTCTGACCTCCTTCGCACAAAGCAAAAAACTGAGGGACCCGTGCTCCCACGGGGGGGTGTATAGCCAGAAGGGGAGGGGCCTTACACTTTTAAGTGTAGTACTTTGTGCGGCCTCCGGAGGCAGTAGCTATACACCCAATTGTCTGGGTCTCCCAATTAGGAGCGAAAAAGAAAGAGGCATTTAAAGAAAAGAACATGGTCCCTACAGTCAAACATGGCGGAGGTTCCCTGATGTTTTGGGGTTGTTTTGCTGCCTCTGGCACTGGACTGCTTGACCGTGTGCATGGCATTATGAAGTCTGAAGACTACCAACAAATTTTGCAGCATAATGTAGGGCTCAGTCTGAGAAAGATGGGTCTCCCTCAGAGGTCATGGGTCTTCCAGCAGGACAATGACCCAAAACACTTCACAAAGCACTAGAAAATGGTTTGATAGAAAGCACTGGAGACTACTGAAGTGGCCAGCAATGAGTCCAGACCCGAATCCCATAGAACACCACTGGAGAGATCTCAAAATGGCAGTTTGGAGAAGGCACCCTTCAATCTCAGGGACCTGGAGTAGTTTGAAAAAAAGAAGAATGGTCTAAAATTCCAGCAGAGCATTGTAAGAAACTCATTGATGGTTACCGGCAGTTATTTTGGCTAATGGTTGTGCAACCAAGAATTAGGCTAAGGGTGCCAATACTTTTGTCTGGCCCATTTTTGGAGTTTTGTGTGAAATGATCAATGATTTTTTTTTTGTTTCATTCTCTTTTGTGTTTTTTCATTGCAAGCAAAATAAATGAAGATAATAATACCAAAGAATTTGTGATTGCAATCATTTTCAGGAAGAAACTGAGTATTCTCTGACAGAATTGCAGGGGTGCCAATACTTTTGGCCAGGACTGTATGGTCAAACACGGCCATTACACAAAAACATAGCAGAGGCACATAAAATTATCTCGGCTTAGGAACAATTTAAAAAAAAAAAAAAAAAAAAAAAAAAACACAACCCAACCACATCCAATTGTGGAACTTATTAGTATTCCAAAATCTATGAGACATGTAATGACTGACAGTCTGCTCTCCTGATCTACAGGTCTCACAATAGCAATGCCAACTCATTTACAATAAGCTCTGGATAGATTTTTGTTTGGGGAATGAAGAACCATGGAGTACACAGATTCTAAATGTGTAATAAATCACATGTTTTATAGACCTTTTTCTGGAATATAAACGGATGAAGTTTCAGAATTTTGGCGTAAACATTGATTTTTTTTTTCTATTCACATGAGCTGGATCCCCAACTGCCTTGGGCCCTTCTGTGTGGGATTGACTTTCCCAAGTGCTCCTGTGCACCAGGTTTCCTTTAATTGCTGGATGATCGTGTGGCGCCCCTGAGGCGTCAGGTGCCACAGGGTATTGCACCCAGTCACAGGTTCAGTGCTAACCCTGAGTTCCTGGAAGACCAGAGCTGGTAAATACCATACAAACACATACATCCATGCCCTTTTTTCTGCAGACGGGGTAACAGGCTAGAGACGGGTATGATAGATGGCCACCTATTGGTCGGGACTTATCCAATCCGCTAGTCAGAAACCCAGGAGGGGAGGGGCTAGTCAGTGCAGTGGAAAGAAGACAGACAGAGGGTCGGTAGTCAGACAGTCAGTGAGAAGTTGACGTGCAGACAAAAGGTAGCTTGTGGGCTCAAGGCGTATGGTCGCCAGGGAGAGTACAGTGTGCGTACTCACAGGACAAGAAGCATCAGCGGGGTGCAGAGCCCTAGTTCAGGAAGACGCTTTAAGCTCCTGATAAATCTGCCCGGTGAGGGAATCATCAGGGTTCCTCACCAACGTTAGTGTCCGTGGCACAGCAACAAAGAAGATACCTGGGTATGGGGACAGAGGTCCGACCCAAGAGAGGTTCAAGCTGCCTGCCATACGGGCCAAGACTGACAACAGGAGGGGACCCCAAAATGCTTCAGGCCACGGGGACCCACCAACTACAGACGGGTGCATGGAAGTAAAGCTCACGAGGTCACTACACCGGCGGCACTGGGATCAAGGGAATACCGGATCACCTGAGGCCCAGATTGGTAGAGACAAGCACCAGCTGGTTGCAGCTACTCAGAACCAGTGAGTAAAGAACAAGCTAAACTGCAGCCCCTGTGTTGTCTGAATTCTTTCTGCATCACCAACCTCCACCATATTACAATCACCATCAATTTCCCCTGGGGCTTAGCTCTACTTACGGAGGGTCCATAACATCCACGCTGCTTAATACCACCAACAGCAAAACTTTTTATTTTCCCTTTAACCCCCTTTTTAAGCGACCCCCAGGGTTACGGAATCGGGCATCGGCCATCCCAGTGACATGTCCCCGTGATTCAAGGCCCGGAACAGAGTAACCCACAAGCCCTGGGGTGCGTCAATAGTGTGACCTGAATTATTTTTCCTTTTTTTTTTAGGATTAAGTATTGGAATTAATTTCTCTTTCCCTATCCATCTCATATCTAATCCATCCATTCCATCCATCTAGTTCTCCCATCCGTCTGTCAGTGAAGGGGAGTAAGGAATAATCTTCATGGGCAGGGCTGGTGTAATGGTGCCTTGTACATTACTTCTATTCACTGTGCAGGATCTCGTGATGACCTGTGTAAGAGTCCGCATACGGCGAGTGGTATGCGATAGAAAAATAAAAATAATCACATTCCACACGGACCAAAATTACTCTATGGAGCCGCTCCCATGAGCGATTGTTTTCTCAGCCCTAATCGGACAGAGAAAATAATCGCAGCATGCTGAGGGTGGAATGAAGGGAATTTTATTTACTTACCGTAAATTCCTTTTCTTCTAGCTCCTATTGGGAGACCCAGACAATTGGGTGTATAGCTTCTGCCTCCGGAGGCCACACAAAGTATTACACTTTAAAAGTGTAACCCCTCCCCTCTGCCTATACACCCTCCCGTGCATCACGGGGCTCCTCAGTTTTGGTGCAAAAGCAGGAAGGAGGAAAAACCTATAAATTGGTCTAAGGTAAATTCAATCCGAAGGATGTTCGGAGAACTGAACCATGAACCAAAAGAACAATTCAACATGAACAACATGTGTACACAAAAGAACAACCAGCCCGAAGGGCACAGGGGCGGGTGCTGGGTCTCCCAATAGGAGCTAGAAGAAAAGGAATTTACGGTAAGTAAACTAAATTCCCTTCTTCTTTGTCGCTCCATTGGGAGACCCAGACAATTGGGACGTCCAAAAGCAGTCCCTGGGTGGGTAAAAGAATACCTCGATAAAAAAGAGCCGAAACGGCCCCCTCTTACAGGTGGGCAACCGCCGCCTGAAGGACTCGCCTACCTAGACTGGCGTCTGCCGAAGCATAGGTATGCACTTGATAGTGTTTCGTGAAAGTGTGCAGACTAGACCAGGTAGCTAAAAACAGAAAAGTGAGCTGGAGTATGAGATGATACACATGGAGCTTGTGAGCTCATGTTCACACTGGCCATAAGACAAAGAGAAACCAAGGAAAAAAAAAAAAAAATGGTGAAAACATACCCTGCTGTAACTAAATAAAAGCATAGTGCATATAAACATAGGGTACTTAGTAAACACTGTTTTTTGATCAAAAAAAGCATAAAGCTATCCCACCAACGCCAAGGTGTACCCAGTTGGGATAGTACCTACACTCTCTAATATTAAAACCTTACCATGGGTCTAAAATAGGCCTCAATATGGCTAAGGGCTGAGAAGTGACCGGGTCCCAACAGGACACACAGACCTATTTTAGACCCATGGTAAGGTTTTAATATTAGAGAGTGTAGGTACTACAGGTAGGCGGACGTTGGTTTCCTGGCCTGTCTCATAGTGGCAATTACATCCTGAGATAATCCTGAAGACGCTAGAATCCAGGACTCAATGGCCACACAGTCAGGTTGAGGGCCACAGAATTCAGATGGAAAAACGGCCCTTGTGACAGCAAGTCTGGGCGGTCTGGAAGCGCCCACGGTTGACCCATCGCCATCGCCAGAGGAGGAAATACATAAGGCAGTCGAAACTGCGACCAATCCTGAACTAATGCGTCCGCCGCCAGAGCTCTGTGATCCTGAGACCGTGCAATGAAGGCCGGGACCTTGTTGTTGTGTCGTGACGCCATGAGATAGACGTCCGGCGTTCCCCACCGGCGACAGATCTCTCGAAACATGTCTGGGTGAAGAGACCATTCCCCCGCGTCCATGCCCTGACAACTGAGGAAATCTGCTTCCCAGTTTTCTACGCCCGGGATGTAAACTGCGGAGATCGTGGAGGCTGTGGCTTCCACCCACTGCAGAATCTGCCTGACTTCCTGGAAGGCCTGACGACTGCGCGTGCCGCCCTGATGGTTGATGTATGCGACGGCAGTGGCGTTGTCCGACTGTATACGGATCTGTGTGCCCTCCAGCCACCGATGGAAGGCCAATAAGGCTAGATACACCGCCCTTATCTCCAGAACATTGATCTGAAGGGAGGACTCTACCGGAGTCCAGGTTCCCTGAGCCCTGTGGTGGAGGAAAACCGCTCCCCACCCTGACAGGCTCACGTCCGTGGTGACCACAGCCCAGGTTGGGGGTAGGAAGGATCTTCCTTGCGATAGAGAATTGGGACGGAGCCACCACTGAAGAGACGTCTTGGTTGCAAGGGACAGAGAGACGTTCCTGTCGAGGGAAGTCGACCTCCTGTCCCATTTGCGGAGAATGTCCCATTGGAGTGGCCGCAGATGGAATTGCGCGAACGGCACTGCCTCCATCGCTGCCACCATCTTCCCCAGGAAGTGCATGAGGCGCCTCAAGGGGTATGACTGACCCCGAAGAAGAGATTGTACCCCTGCCTGCAGGGACAGCTGTTTGTCCAGCGGTAGCTTGACTACCGCTGACTGTGTATGAAACTCCATCCCGAGGTAAGTCAGTGATTGGGTCGGTGTCAACTGGGATTTTGGGAAGTTGATTATCCACCCGAACTGCTGGAGAGTCGCCAGAGCGACTGTAAGGCTGTGTTGACACGCCACCCGAGAAGGTGCCCTGACTAGGAGATCGTCTAAGTAGGGAATCACCGAGTGGCCCTGAGAGTGTAGGACCGCCACCACGGATGCCATGACTTTGGTGAACACCCGTGGGGCTGTCCCCAGGCCGAAAGGCAATGCCACGAACTGAAGGTGCTCGTTCCCGATGGCGAAACGCAAGAAGCGTTGATGTTCGGGTGCGATCGGCACATGGAGATAAGCATTCTTGATGTCGATCGATGCTAGGAAGTCTCCTTGTGACATCGAGGCGATGACCGAGCGGAGAGATTCCATCCGAAATCGTCTGGTGCTCACGTGTCTGTTGAGCAGTTTGAGGTCCAGAACGGGACGGAATGATCCGTCCTTCTTTGGCACCACGAACAAGTTGGAGTAAAAGCCGCGACCATGATCCTGAGGGGGAACAGGGATCACAACTCCCTCTGTCTTCAGAGTGACCACTGCCTGAAAAAGTGCGTCGGCCCGAGCGGGGGGCGGAGAGGTTCTGAAGAAACGAGTCTGAGGACGAGAGCTGAACTCTATCCTGTAACCGTGAGACAGAATGTCTCTCACCCATCGGTCTTGAACATGTGGCCACCAGGAGTCGCAAAAGCGGGAGAGCCTGCCACCGACTGAGGATACGGTTCGGGGATGCCGAGAGTCATGAGGAGGCCGCCTTGGAGGCAGCGCCTCCGGCGGCCTTTTGGGGGCGTGACTTAGACCGCCACGCATAGGCGTTCCTCTGGCCTTTCTCCGGCCTGCTGGACGAAGAGGATTGGGGCTTGGCGGAGGGACGAAAGGACCGAAACCTCGATTGAATTTTCCGTTGCTGAGGTCTCTTAGGTTTGGACTGGGGTAAGGAGGAGTCCTTTCCCTTGGATTCCTTAATAATCTCATCCAATTGTTCGCCAAACAATCGGTCGCCAGAAAATGGCAAACCGGTTAAGAACCTCTTGGAGGCAGAGTCTGCCTTCCATTCGCGCAGCCACATGGCCCTGCGGACTGCCACAGAATTAGCGGATGCCACCGCTGTACGGCTAGCAGAATCCAGGACTGCGTTCATGGCGTAGGAAGAAAAAGCTGACGCTTGATAAGTCAGAGACGCAACCAGCGGAGCAGAATTACATGTGACTGCATTAATCTCAGCCAGACAAGCTGAGATAGCTTGTAGTGCCCACACGGCTGCAAAGGCCGGGGCAAAAGACGCGCCCGTGGCTTCAAAGATGGATTTCACCAGGAGCTCTATCTGCCTGTCAGTGGCATCCTTTAGCGATGAGCCATCTGCCACCGATACTACAGATCTAGCCGCCAATCTAGAGACTGGAGGATCCACCTTGGGACACTGAGCCCAACCCTTAACTACGTCAGAGGGGAAGGGGTAACGTGTGTCAGTAAGGCGCTTAGTAAAGCGCTTGTCCGGAACCGTTCTGGGCTTCTGGACAGCATCTCTGAAGTTAGAGTGGTCGAAAAACGCACTCCGTGTACGTTTGGGGAACCGAAACTGGTGTTTCTCCTGCTGAGAAGCAGACTCCTCTACAGGTGGAGGCGGGGGAGACAGATCTAACACCTGGTTAATGGATGAGATAAGATCATTTACTAAGGCGTCCCCTTCAGGTGTATCAAGATTGAGGGCAACGTCAGGTTCAGAGCCCTGAGCTGCGACGTCCGCCTTGTCCTCCAGAGAGTCCTCGAGCTGGGAACCCGAGCAGCGTGAAGAAGTCGGGGAAGATTCCCAGCGAGCCCGCTTAGTCGGTCTGGGACTGAGGTCCGGGCAGGAGTCCTCCGCGTGGGACCTAGGGCCCAACCTGGGAGCGCGCTGCGGCACGGACCGAGAGGGGCCTGGAGGTGACGATCCAACAGGGACCGGGGCCTGTGTAAGGACCGGTCTGGACTGCAAAGCTTCTAGCAGCTTGGCAGACCATTTGTCCATAGACTGAGCCATGGATTGTGAAAGTGACTCAGAGTTTCTCAGCAAAAGCAGCAAACTCTGTCCCTGCCGCCTGGACAGGGGGAGCAGGGGGGTCTACATGAGCCGAGGGGCCCACTAGTGACCGAGGCTCCGGCTGAGCAAGCGAAACAGGGGTCGAGCATTGCTCACAGTGAGGGTAGGTGGAACCCGCAGGTAACATAGCCGCACAAGAGGTACAGGCCGCAAAAAACCACTGTGCCTTAACAGCTTTGCTCCTTGTGGACGACATGCTGTTGTCTCCTAGGAGAGTGATCACTGAGGGTATATGGGAAGGGGTATACAGCCCGACCGAACAGAAATATGTATATAAATACGTATCTATTCCGGCACCCTGGGGGGGGACCAGCACCGGGTGACCGGTGTGGCTTACCGACCGCTAAAAAGCGGAGTGTGTGTCCTCCAGATTCCCTGCCTTAGGTCTCCCAGAGCTCTTCTCTGATAATCCTCCACCGGCAGAATGCCAAAAACATGGCTGCCGGAGCTCTCAGGGGAGGAGTGGAGCCGTGGGCGGTGCTAGAAAAGTGCGGGAATCTGGGGTCCCCACAGTGATCAGTGAGGGGGGAGGAAACATACAGGATGCTCCGGCCCTCACATCCGACGTCAGGTCGGCAGTCCCGCCCTTAACCCTGACAGGCAGGCCCGGGGGCGGGATTTTTGCTACTAGGCCGTGATGAAGCCGGGGACTAAATTTAAGACCGCGGCCGACAAGCAGGCGCGGTCGGCGCGGAAGTCCGCCGGTCTTCACAAATCAGCAGCTGCTGCAGCGTCCGGGAAGAAGGCGCTCCATGCACAGTTCCCATGGGGACACAGAGTACCTTATAGATGCAGGGCCCGGTCCCTGAGGATGAATAGACTCCTGTCCAGCAGATTCCCACAGGGGCTGCGGAGGGAGCCCGGTCCCAGTGAATGGATGACCGGTCAGGATCCCACTTCTCCCAGAGCCACTAAGGGATGGTGAAGGAAAACGGCATGAGGCTCCAGCCTTTGTACCCGCAATGGGTACCTCAACCTTAACAGCACCGCCGACATAGTGGGGTGAGAAGGGAACATGCGGGGACCCCGTGGGGGTCCTCTTTTCTTCCAACCGATATAACTAATCTGAGAATGCATGAGTGGATGTGTGCCTCCTTCCACACAAAGCATAAAACTGAGGAGCCCGTGATGCACGGGAGGGTGTATAGGCAGAGGGGAGGGGTTACACTTTTTAAAGTGTAATACTTTGTGTGGCCTCCGGAGGCAGAAGCTATACACCCAATTGTCTGGGTCTCCCAATGGAGCGACAAAGAAACGATCTTGTTCCATTCAAGTCTCTGGGGCAAGAGAGAGAAACATCGCATTGCTCTCGCGTTACACCGGTGTAACGTGAGAGCAGTGCGATTCTCGCATCAGCCGGCAACAGAGGAGATCGGGAGATAAATCCGTCCCTCCTCCCTCCGCAGTGCCAGTCTTCTCCTCCGCAACTGTGGTCTGATTGCATGATCAGATCAGTCGCATGACACTCTGCTCCCGCTGTGCTGTGAACGTGTGTAGAGTGTCATACGACCACTCACAGTAATCCCTGTGTGGCATCAGCTTTATGCAGGGGGAAAGACAGGGAGGAGTTTAGGCGGAGTTACAGGTCTGTGCTCACTGCTGGCTTGCAGCCCTGCACAAGGAACGATGGGAAATGTAGTCAGAAGGGAGCGGAGGAAAAGCATTGGTGCCAGGACATAGGATGCAAAAGCATAAAACTTAGAAGAAAAGATATATGCAGATCTATATGGGCATGATAAGCCAGCGAGTCAGGGTAATGGAGAACCCCTTTAATGATTGGAAACATCTAAGCACGTAAATGGATCTTCCTTCTCAGTAACAATTTCCTGCAGTGTGAGTTCTGGTCAATTGGTTGTTGCATCAACATCCACTGTCTCTGGATCCAAATCTACAAATGAGACCGTTGAGTGTGTGTCAGACGACCAGCACCGGGTGTAGCAACGTTACACAGAAAACAAGTGACAATATACATTTACATATTTTTATTTTTTTCCTTTTTTAGTGTCTTTTTACTTTTCTGTTGGGGGAGGGGGCCATCAATGTGCATGGTTGTTTGGATCAGCTGATAGAAATGGCATCTTTGTCATGTAAGCGATTCTTGTTTTATCAGAAATGTGGGTCAGCTTATATTTAAAGATGATGGTTACAATTTGTCCAAGAAGTTATCCAGCGCCGGGACGCCTTCCTTCAAACCTTTACGTTTCCGGGTTTCTGCCACCACTTGGTTTGGGCGAGTAGTGATGTCAAATGGATCTCCGGGGAGGATCTGCCAGTGATCGAACACACACTGCGGGAAGGCCTGACCTCCAGTGTTGGACCTGAGGTCAGCGGTGAAACCTGCCGGAGAAGACAGAACCATCAGTAATGGAATTATCAGTTCCTTTTTGTTATCGAAGTCCATTCATTAACCACAACTGGTCATGCGCCCAGGCCAATGGCCGACAATCTGTGCAGCTATTGCCGTAAAAGCCACAAGTTCTTCATGCACAACGATTCAGAAAATCTAAATTGAACACATTTTATTCTAGCTCCAATTCATCAAGACCGGTGATTTTCTTGCTGGTCCTGAAGAAGAGGCTTTGAAGGAGTCAGATGCTCCTTATTTCTTAACAGGAGCATGCCTCTTAGTAAATTTTGATCAGCGGTATGTGCCTCACCAGATATCTTACTCCAGTCCTTGCTGTTGAGAACGTCACAGCTCATCATGCACTAGTTGAGCTGTAGTGTTATGTCCCCATTATGCGGGAGGCAGTAGAACTTGTTGTGAAAATGCCAAAAAGTAGAAAAAAAATAAATAAATGAATTTGCACACCTATAGGTTGCATAAACTTTTCTAAGATTTCAAAGCAATTTATGTCAGAAACCTGTCAAAATTACTTTGGCTACTTGGGGTTTGAGTATCCAGCTATCATACATAAGCTCCTCACATGCTTCAGAGTGGAATAATACGGTCTCATGGTCAATTACTGTAAAACCACAATCCAAAGAGATTTCCACTAAATATACATAATTTTTTTATTTTTTTTTTAATGTTTCTAGAAAGTTTAGGCTAGAAGTAAAGACTGTGAACCTACACATCAACCAGTAACCTCAGCGGCCGGAAAGTAAACACTTATGGCTGAGTGGAGGAGCATTTAAAAAGGATCCTTACCCTACAGTAACAAAGTGGGGGTGGGGGGTGAAAGAAGGGAATTTTGTTTACTTACCGTAAATTCCTTTTCTTCTAGCTCCAATTGGGAGACCCAGACAATTGGGTGTATAGCTCATGCCTCCGGAGGCCACACAAAGTATTACACTAAAAGTGTAAAGCCCCTCCCCTTCTGCCTATACACCCCCCGTGCATCACGGGCTCCTCAGTTTTTGTGCAAAAGCAAGAAGGAGGAAAAAATTATAAATTGGTTTAAAGTAAATTCAATCCGAAGGAATATCGGAGAACTGAAACCATTCAACATGAACAACATGTGTACACAAAGAACAACAGCCCGAAGGGAACAGGGGCGGGTGCTGGGTCTCCCAATTGGAGCTAGAAGAAGAAGGGAATTTTGTTTACTTACCGTAAATTCCTTTTCTTCTAGCTCCAATTGGGAGACCCAGACAATTGGGTGTATAGCTACTGCCTCCGGAGGCCGCACAAAGTACTACACTTAAAAGTGTAAGGCCCCTCCCCTTCTGGCTATACACCCCCCCGTGGGAGCACGGGTCCTTCAGTTTTAGTGCAAAAGCAAGAAGGAGGAAAGCCAATAACTGTTTCAAAAACAAATTCAATCCGATAAACAATATCGGAGAACGTAAGTTATTAACATGAACAACATGTGCACCCGAAAAACAAATACCCTCAGAAAAACAGGGCGGGTGCTGGGTCTCCCAATTGGAGCTAGAAGAAAAGGAATTTACGGTAAGTAAACAAAATTCCCTTCTTCTTTTTCGCTCCTAATTGGGAGACCCAGACAATTGGGACGTCCAAAAGCAGTCCCTGGGTGGGTAAAATAATACCTCGCGATCGGGCTGTCAGGCAGCCCTTTCTTACAGGTGGGCCACCGCCGCCTGCAGGACTTGTCTACCTAGGCTGGCATCTGCCGAAGCGTAGGTATGCACCTGATAATGCTTGGTAAAAGTGTGCAGACTCGACCAGGTAGCCGCCTGGCACACCTGCTGAGCCGTAGCCTGATGCCGTAATGCCCAGGACGCACCCACGGCTCTGGTAGAATGGGCCTTCAGTCCAGAAGGAGTCGGAAGCCCAGCAGAACGGTAGGCGTGAAGAATTGGTTCCTTGGTCCACCGCGCAAGGGTGGATTTGGAAGCTTGCGACCCTTTATGCTGACCAGCGACCAGGATAAAGAGTGCATCCGAACGGCGCAGAGACGCCGTGCGGGAAATGTAGATCCTGAGTGCTCTCACCAGGTCCAACAGATGTAAACCCTTTTCAAAATGGTGAACTGGATGCGGACACAAAGATAGTAAAGTGATATCCTGATTGAGATGAAAGGAAGATACCACCTTGGGAAGAAACTCTGGAATTGGACGCAGTACTACCTTGTCTTGGTGAAACACCAGGAAGGGAGATTTGCAAGATAACGCCGCCAGCTCTGACACTCTCCGAAGAGACGTGACCGCCACCAGAAAAGCCACTTTCTGTGAAAGCCGAGAAAAGGAAATCTCCTTCATAGGCTCGAAAGGTGGCTTCTGGAGAGCAATCAGAACCTTGTTCAGATCCCAGGGTTCCAATGGCCGCCTGTAAGGGGGAATGATATGACAAACCCCTTGCAGGAACGTGCGTACCTTAGGAAGTCGCGCCAGGCGCTTCTGAAAGAATACGGATAGCGCAGAGACTTGTCCTTTAAGGGAGCTAAGCGACAAACCTTTTTCCAACCCAGACTGCAGGAAGGAAAGAAAAATCGGCAATGCAAATGGCCAGGGAGAAACTCCCTGAGCAGAGCACCAAGATAAGAATATCTTCCACGTTCTGTGGTAGATCTTGGCGGAGGATGGTTTCCTAGCCTGTCTCATGGTGGCAACAACATCATGAGATAAACCTGAGGTCCCTAGGATCCAGGACTCAATGGCCACACAGTCAGGTTCAGGGCCGCAGAATTCAGATGGAAAAACGGCCCTTGAGACAGCAAGTCTGGACGGCCTGGTAGCGCCCACGGTTGTCCTACCGTGAGATGCCACAGATCCGGGTACCACGACCTCCTTGGCCAGTCTGGAGCGACGAGAATGGCGCAACGGCAGTCGGACCTGATTTTGCGGAGCACTCTGGGCAACAATGCCAGAGGTGGGAACACATAAGGTAGTCGGAACTGCGACCAATCCTGAACTAAGGCGTCTGCCGCCAGAGCTCGGTGATCGTGAGACCGTGCCATGAAAACCGGGACCTTGGTGTTGTGCCGTGACGCCATCAGGTCGACGTCCGGCATCCCCCAGCGGCGACAGATCTCCTGAAACACGTCCGGGTGAAGGGACCATTCCCCTGCGTCCATGCCCTGGCGACTGAGAAAGTCTGCTTCCCAGTTTTCCACACCTGGGATGTGAACTGCGGATATGGTGGATGCTGTGTTTTCCACCCACGTCAGAATCCGCCGGACTTCTTGAAAGGCTTGTCGACTGCGTGTTCCCCCTTGGTGGTTGATGTACGCCACCGCTGTGGAATTGTCCGACTGAATCCGGATCTGCTTGCCCTCCAGCCACTGTTGGAAGGCTCGCAGAGCAAGATAGACTGCTCTGATTTCCAGAACATTGATCTGAAGGGTGGACTCTCTCTGAGTCCACGTACCCTGAGCCCTGTGGTGAAGAAACACTGCTCCCCACCCTGATAGGCTCGCATCTGTCGTGACCACCGCCCAGGATGGGGGTAGGAACGACTTTCCTTTTGACAATGAGGTGGGAAGAAGCCACCAACGGAGAGAGTCCTTGGTTGCCTGAGAGAGGTAGACATCCCTGTCGAGGGACGTCGACTTCCCGTCCCATTGGCGGAGAATGTCCCATTGTAGAGGGCGCAGATGAAACTGCGCGAAAGGGACTGCTTCCATTGCTGCCACCATCTTCCCTAGGAAATGCATGAGGCGCCTCAAGGAGTGGGACTGGTTCTGCAGGAGATTGCACCCCTGTCTGCAGAGAGCACTGCTTGTCCAGTGGAAGCTTCACTATCGCTGAGAGAGTATGAAACTCCATGCCAAGATATGTTAGTGATTGGGTCGGGGTTAGATTTGACTTTGAAAAGTTGATAAGCCACCCGAAACTCTGGAGAGTCTTCAGTGCCACGTTCAGGCTGTGTTGGCATGTCTCTTGAGAGGGTGCCTTTATAAGTAGATCGTCCAAATACGGGATCACGGAGTGACCCTGCGAGTGCAGGACAGCTACTACTGCTGCCATGACCTTGGTGAAGACCCGAGGGGCTGTTGCCAGCCCGAAAGGTAACGCTACGAACTGCAGGTGTTCGCTTTCTATAACGAAGCGTAGAAAACGCTGATGCTCTGGCGCAATCGGCACGTGAAGATAAGCATCCTTGATGTCTATTGATGCTAAGAAATCTCCTTGAGACATTGAGGCTATGACGGAGCGGAGAGATTCCATCCGGAACCTCCTGGTTTTTACATGTTTGTTGAGCAACTTTAGATCCAGGACGGGCCGAAAGGACCCGTCCTTCTTTGGCACCACAAACAGATTGGAGTAAAAACCGTGACCTTGTTCCTGAAGAGGAACGGAAGTCACCACTCCTTCCGCCTTTAGAGCGGTCACCGCCTGCAGCAGAGCATCGGCTCGGTCGGGTGGTGGGGAAGTTCTGAAGAAACGAGTTGGAGGACGAGAGACGAATTCTATCCTGTACCCGTGAGACAGAATGTCCCTCACCCAACGGTCTTTGACCTGTGACAGCCAAATGCCGCCAAAGCGGGAGAGCCTGCCACCGACCGAGGATGCGGAGAGAGGAGGCTGAAAGTCATGAGGAAGCCGTCTTGGTAACGGTTCTTCCTGCTGTCTTTTTTGGGCGTGACTGCGTCCGCCAAGAATCTGAGCCTCTCTGATCCTTTTGAGTCCTCTTGGACGATGAGAATTGGGACCTGCCTGAGCCTCGAAAGGACCGAAAACCAGACTGACCCCTCCTTTGTTGGGGCTTGTTTTGTCTGTGTTGAGGTAAGGATGAGTCCTTACCCTTGGAGTGTTTAATGATTTCATCCAAACGCTCCCCAAACAATCGGTCACGAGAAAAGGGCAAACTGGTTAAGCACTTCTTGGAAGCAGAATCTGCTTTCCATTCTCTCAACCACAGGGCTCTGCGCAAAACCACGGAGTTGGCTGACGCCACCGCCGTACGGCTCGTAGAGTCCAGGACAGCATTAATCGCGTAAGACGCGAATGCAGACATTTGAGAGGTCAATGGTGCCACCTGCGGGGCAGATGTACGTGTGACCGAGTCGACCTGTATAAGCCCAGCTGAAATAGCTTGGAGTGCCCATACGGCTGCGAAAGCTGGCGCCAACGACGCTCCAATAGCTTCATAGATGGATTTCAGCCAGAGCTCCATCTGCCTGTCAGTGGCATCTTTAAGTGCCGCTCCATCTTCTACTGCAACTAAGGATCTAGCTGCAAGCCTGGAGATTGGAGGGTCCACCTTGGGACACTGGGTCCAACCCTTGACCACGTCAGGGGGAAAAGGATAGCGTGTATCTTTAAGCCGTTTAGAAAACCGCTTCTCAGGATAAGCGTGGTGTTTCTGGATTGCATCTCTAAAGTCAGCGTGGTCCAGAAAAGTGCTTAATTTACGCTTGGGATATCTGAAATGGAATTTCTCCTGCTGTGAAGCTGCCTCCTCCTGAGTAGGAGCTGGCGGAGAAATATCTAACATCCTATTGATGGACGCTATAAGATCATTCACTATGGCGTCACCATCCGGTGTATCCAGATTGAGGGCGGACCCAGGATCAGAATCTTGATCAGTTACATCCGCCTCATCACCCATAGATCCGTCCCGCTGGGACCCTGACCAGTGAGACGAAGTTGAGGGCCCCTCATAACGAGCCCGTTTAGGTTGTCTGGGACTGTCGTCCGAGTCAGAATCGTCACCCTGGGGTGCATGTGACACCCCCGGAGCTTGGAAGTGTTCCAGCTGAGGGGGACCAGGGAGCAATGATGCCACAGTGTCCATGGTCTGAGTTACTGGTCTAGACTGCAATGTTTCAAGAATCCTTGACATGGTCATAGACAATCTGTCAGCAAAAGCTGCAAACTCCGTTCCTGTCACCTGGACAGCATTCACAGGTGGTACACCCTGGGTCACGTCCAGCAGAGGCCCCGGCTGTGCAGGGCACTGCACACAATGGGGTTCAGTGGAACCTGCCGGTAGAGCAGCCCCACATGCGGTACAGTCAGCATATAATGTCTGTGCCTTGGCACCCTTGCGTTTTGCGGACGACATGCTGTTGCCTCCTTGTAATCTAGGAGGGTATATAGCCGAGAATCACCAGCGACCGTACAGTACAAAGTATTTGCAACACAAAATACTCAGTATACAAACGGCACAAGTGGGGGTGAGCCCTTGAGGGCTGCTTACCGCCCGCTGAACAGCGGGTATGAGGCCGTAGAATCCCGTGTCTGGGTCTCCCCGTCTCCCCTCTGCAGCTCAGCGTGCAGGCAGGAATGGCTGCCGGCGTTCTGTGAAGAGGGGCGGACCGTGGGCGTGCCACAAACAAAGAGCGGGAAACTGCGTCCTACTGTGCCTGGTGTGAGGGTTGGAGTATGTAAAAACGACTCCAGCCCTCAGCGCTGATGCTCTGTACAGCGTCCCGCCCTCCTCCTGACTGGCAGGTGCGGAGGCGGAACGAACGAACTAGGCCGCAAAAGCCGGGGACTGTAGTAATAAGCGCGGCCGTGATATATGCACGGCCAGCGCGGAAGTCCCCGGCGCACCACAAGTCCCAGCCGCGTCGCAGTCCCAGCGGCCGGCGCGACCGTTCTCCCTGAGTCTACCCACTCAGCTAAGCTGAAGTGAGGAAATGGCACAAGCGCAGCAGCGCTGTTGTCCCCGGCGCACTAACACACCCAGCAATGCTGCGGTGTGCGCGCGTATGCACGGGGACACAGAGTACCTTGACGGAGCAGGGCCATGTCCCTGACGATACTCAGCTCCATATCCAGCGGCTTCTCCAGGGGCTGCGGATGGAGCACGGTCTCTGTGCCTGGAGACCGGTAAAATCCCACTTCGCCCAGAGCCCTAATGGGGATGGGGAAGGAATCAGCATGTGGGCTCCAGCCTCCGTAACCGCAATGGGTACCTCAACCTTAACAAGCACCACCGACAAAAAGTGGGGTGAGAAGGGAGCATGCTGGGGACCCTTGTATGTGTCCTCTTTTCTTCCATCCGACATAGTCAGCAGCTGCTGCTGACTAAACAGTGGAGCTATGCGTGCGTGTCTGACCTCCTTCGCACAAAGCAAAAAACTGAAGGACCCGTGCTCCCACGGGGGGGGGTGTATAGCCAGAAGGGGAGGGGCCTTACACTTTTAAGTGTAGTACTTTGTGCGGCCTCCGGAGGCAGTAGCTATACACCCAATTGTCTGGGTCTCCCAATTAGGAGCGAAAAAGAAAAGGAATTTACGGTAAGTAAACAAAATTCCCTTCTTCTTTGTCGCTCCATTGGGAGACCCAGACAATTGGGACGTCCAAAAGCAGTCCCTGGGTGGGTAAAATAATACCTCGTAATAGAGCCGTAAACGGCTCCGTCCTACAGGTGGGCAACCGCCGCCTGAAGGACTCGCCTACCTAGGCTGGCATCTGCCGAGGCATAGGTATGCACCTGATAGTGTTTCGTGAAAGTGTGCAGGCTCGACCAGGTAGCTGCCTGACACACCTGCTGAGCCGTAGCCTGGTGCCGCAAGGCCCAGGACGCTCCCACGGCCCTGGTAGAATGGGCCTTCAGCCCTGAGGGAACCGGAAGCCCCGAGGAACGATAAGCTTGTTCCTTGATCCACCGAGCCAGGGTTGATTTGGAAGCTTGTGACCCTTTACGCTGGCCAGCGACAAGGACAAAGAGTGCATCCGAGCGGCGCAGGGGCGCCGTACGAGAAATGTAGAATCTGAGTGCTCTCACCAGATCTAACAAGTGCAAATCCCTTTCACATTGGTGAACTGGATGAGGACAAAAAGAGGGTAAGGAGATATCCTGATTGAGATGAAAGGGGGATACCACCTTAGGGAGAAATTCCGGAACCGGACGCAGAACCACCTTGTCCTGGTGAAACACCAGGAAAGGGGCTTTGCACGACAATGCTGCTAGCTCAGACACTCTCCGAAGTGAAGTGACTGCTACTAGGAAGACCACCTTCTGCGAAAGGCGTGAGAGAGAAATATCCCTCATTGGCTCGAACGGTGGTTTCTGAAGAGCCATCAGCACCCTGTTCAGATCCCAGGGTTCTAACGGATGCTTGTAAGGAGGGACGATGTGACAAACCCCCTGCAGGAACGTGCGTACCTGTGGAAGTCTGGCTAGGCGCTTCTGAAAGAAGGGAATTTTGTTACTTACCGTAAATTCCTTTTCTTCTAGCTCTTATTGGGAGACCCAGACGATTGGGGTATAGCTACTGCCTCCGGAGGCCACACAAAGCACTACACTAAAAAGTGCAAGGCCCCTCCCCTTCTGGCTATACCCCCCCGTGGTATCACGGGTTCTCCAGTTTTAGTGCCAAAGCAAGAAGGAGGAAAGCCAATAACTGGTTTAAACAAATTAACTCCGAGTAACATCGGAGAACTGAAAAACCGTTCAACATGAACAACATGTGTACCCGCAAACAACAAAAACATCCCGAAGGACAACAGGGCGGGTGCTGGGTCTCCCAATAAGAGCTAGAAGAAAAGGAATTTACGGTAAGTAACAAAATTCCCTTCTTCTTCAGCGCTCTATTGGGAGACCCAGACGATTGGGACGTCCAAAAGCTGTCCCTGGGTGGGTAAAGAAATACCTCATGTTAGGGCTGCAAAACAGCCCTCCCCTACGGGGGTGTCACTGCCGCCTGCAGGACTCTTCTACCTAAGCTGGCATCCGCCGAAGCATAGGTATGCACCTGATAATGCTTGGTGAAAGTGTGCAGACTGGACCAGGTAGCTGCCTGGTACACTTGTTGAGCCGAAGCCTGGTGTCGTAATGCCCAGGACGCATCCACGGCTCTGGTTGAGTGGGCTTTTAGCCCTGAAGGAACCGGAAGCCCCGCAGAACGGTAGGCCTCTAGAATTGGTTCTTTGATCCATCGAGCCAGGGTGGCTTTAGAAGCCTGCAACCCCTTGCGCGGACCAGCGACAAGGACAAAAAGTGCATCGGAACGGCGCATGGGCGCCGTGCGGGAAATGTAGAGTCTGAGTGCTCTCACCAGATCTAACAAACGTAAGTCCTTTTCATACCGATGAACCGGATGAGGACAAAAGGAAGGCAAGGATATATCCTGATTAAGATGAAATGAGGATACGACCTTAGGGAGAAACTCCGGAATGGGGCGCAGCACTACCTTGTCCTGGTGGAACACCAGGAAGGGAGCCTTGGATGACAGAGCTGCCAGCTCAGACACTCGCCGAAGCGATGTGATCGCAACGAGAAACGCCACCTTCTGTGACAGGCGAGAAAGGAAACTTCCTTCAGAGGCTCGAAAGGCGGCTTCTGGAGAGCAACTAATACCCTGTTGAGATCCCATGGATCTAACGGCCGCTTGTACGGGGGTACGATATGACAGACCCCCTGTAGGAACGTGCGCACCTTAGAAAGACGTGCTAGACGCTTCTGAAAAAACACGGATAGTGCCGAGACTTCCCCCTTAAGGAAGCCGAGCGACAAGCCCTTTTCTAACCCCGATTGCAGGAAGGAAAGAAAAGTAGGCAATGCAAATGGCCAGGGAGACACTCCCTGAGCCGAGCACCAGGTTAAGAAAATCTTCCACGTTCTGTGGTAGATCTTAGCAGAGGTGGACTTCCTAGCCTGTTTCATGGTGGCAACGACCCCTTGGGATAATCCTGAAGACGCTAGGATCCAGGACTCAATGGCCACACAGTCAGGTTCAGGGCCGCAGAATTCCGATGGAAAAACGGCCCTTGGGACAGTAAGTCTGGTCGGTCTGGTAGTGACCACGGTCGGCCGACCGTGAGATGCCACAGATCCGGGTACCACGATCTCCTCGGCCAGTCTGGAGCGACGAGTATGACGCGGCTGCAATCGGATCTGATTTTTTGCGCAGTACTCTGGGCAAGAGTGCCAGAGGTGGAAACACATATGTGAGCCGGAACTGCGACAAATCTTGCACTAAGGCGTCTGCCGCCAGAGCTCTGTGATCGCGCGATCGTGCCATAAATGCCGGGACCTTGTTGTTGTGCCGAGACGCCATTAGGTCGACGTCCGGCACCCCCCAGCGGCGACAGATTTCCTGAAACACGTCCGGGTGAAGGGACCATTCCCCTGCGTCCATACCCTGGCGACTGAGGAAGTCTGCTTCCCAGTTTTCTACGCCCGGGATGTGAACTGCGGATATGGTGGATGCTGTGTCCTCCACCCACATGAGGATTCGCCGGACTTCCTGGAAGGCTTGCCGACTGCGCGTCCCTCCTTGGTGGTTGATGTATGCCACCGCTGTGGAGTTGTCCGACTGGATTCGGATCTGCTCTCTTTCTAGCCACTGCTGGAAAGCTAGTAGGGTAAGATACCCTGCCCCGATTTCCAGAACATTGATCTGAAGGGTGGACTCCTGCTGAGTCCACGTCCCCTGAGCCCTGTGGCGGAGACAAACTGCTCCCCACCCTGACAGACTCGTATCTGTCGTGACCACTGCCCAGGATGGGGGTAGTAAGGATCTTCACTGTGACAATGAGGTGGGAATAAGCCACCATTGCAGAGAGTCCTTGGCCGTCTGGGAAAGGGAGACTTTCCTGTCCAGGGAGGTTGACTGCCCGTCCCATTGGCGGAGAATGTCCCCTTGCAGTTGGCGCAGATGAAACTGCGCAAAGGGAACTGCCTCCATGGCTGCCACCATCTTCCCTAGGAAGTGCATGAGGCGCCTTAAGGGGTGCGACTGGCCTTGAAGGAGAGACTGCACCTCTGTTTGCAGTGAACGCTGCTTGTTCAGCGGAAGCTTCACTATCGCTGATAGAGTGTGAACTCCATGCCGAGATACGTTAGTGATTGAGTCGGTGACCGATTTGACCTTGCCAAATTGATGATCCACCCGAAAGTCTGGAGAGTCTCCAGCGTAACATTCAGGCTGCGTTGTCATGCCTCGAGGGAGGGTGCTTTGACGAGTAGATCGTCCAAGTAAGGGATAACCGGGTGTCCCTGAGAGTGCAAGACTGCTACCACTGCTGCCATGACCTTGGTGAACACCCGTGGGGCTGTCGCCAGACCGAATGGCAGAGCTACGAACTGAAGATGGTCGTCTCCTATCACAAAACGTAGAAAACGTTGGTGCTCCGTAGCAATTGGCACGTGGAGATAGGCATCTTTGATGTCTGTTGAGGCAAGGAAGTCTCCTCGAGACATTGAGGTAATGACGGATCGGAGGGATTCCATCCGGAACCGCCTGGCGTTCGCATGCTTATTGAGCAGTTTTAGGTCCAGAACAGGACGGAAGGAGCCGTCCTTTTTTGGAGCCACAAAGAGATTGGAGTACAAACCCTCGCCCTCGTTCCTGAGGGGGGACAGGGATCACCACTCCTTCTGCTCTTAGAGCGTCCACCGCCTGCAGCAGGGCATCTGCTCGGTGGGGAGGTGGGGCCGTTCTGAAGAATGGAGTCGGAGGACGAGAACAGAACACTGTCCTGTGCACGTGAGCACAATGTCCGTCACCCACCGGTCTGTGACCTGTGGCAGCTAAATGTCGCCAAAGGCGGGGGAGTCTGCCATCAACCGCGGATGCGGAGAGAGAGAGAGAGCTGAGAGTCATGAGGAGACCGCCTTGGTAGCGGTTCCTCCGGCTGCCTTCCTTGGGCGTGATTGAGCCCGGCCGGAATCTGAGCCCGTCTGAGGTTTTGTAGCCCTTTTGCACGAGGACAATTGGGACCTGCCCGAGCTTGGGAAGGACCGAAACCTCGACTGTACTTTTAGGACAGCATTAATAGGGTAAGTCGCAGTGCAGACATTGCGGAGTTACGGACGCCTCTGCGGTACAGATGTACATGTGCTCAAGGCCAGCTGCGCAAGAACAGCTGAAAAGGTTAGGTTGCCTATACGGCTGTGAATGCCGGAGCAACCGACACGCCGATAGCCTCCTAGACAGATTTCAACCAGAGTCCATCTGTCTGTGAATGGCATCTTTAAGTGAAGCCCCATCTCCAGTGCAACTATGGCTCTAGACGCAAGCCTGGAGATTGGAGAATCCACCTTTGGACCCTGGGTCCAGCGCTTGACCACGTCAGGGGAAAAGGGATAACGTGTATCTTAAAAACGTTTGGAGAAGACGCTTATCTGGTAAGCGTGGTGTTTCTGGACTGCTTCTCTGAAGTCAGCGTGGCCAGAAAAATACTCAATATCCGTTTGAGATACTGAAAAGGGACTTCTCCTGCTGTGAAGCTGACTCCTCCACTGGGGGAGCTGAGGGAGAAAGATCCAACCTTCCATTGATGGACGCTATAGGATCATTCCGTATGGCGTTACCATCCGGTGTATCCGGATTGATAGCGATGTCAGGATCAAAGTCCTGGAGAGCTGCCTTATCATACAGAGAGTCCTCCTGGGACCCCCCCGTTCCAAATGAGGTTGGTCAGGAAGATTGCCCATGGCCTGTCTGGACTGCAAGTCTCTATCTTATGACAATATATCTGTCGAAACTGCAACTCCGTCCCTGTCCTTGGACAGGGATGACAGGTGGTTTCTTTGGCCACGACTAGTAGAGACCCCGGCAGACGAAGCGCTAGAGACCCCGGCAGACGAAGTGCTACAGGGGAGCATGCACACAATGGGACGGTGTCATGAACAGCATCCCATGTAGTAAAAACAGCACTGAAAATCTGTGTTGCTTTTTTGCCGCTGCCGACTAGCCATCTAGAAGTATATAGCCAAGATTGGTGACCGTACAGTGCAATGTATAGCATACAAGCATAAAGTACAATGAACACCGCAGCACAAGCAATACAAGCAGCATAGAAGCCTGTGCCCTGGCACCTCTGCTCTTCTGCTGCTGTAGACTAGTCATCTAGGGGAATATAGCCCAGAAGAGTGACCATACAGTGCAATGTATAGCATACAAGCACAAGTACAAATGCACACTGCAGCCCATGCAATACAAGCAGCATAGAAAAAAACCTGTGCCCCAGCACCCTTGGTTTTCTGCTGCTGTAGTCTAGCCATTCCAGGAGAATATAGCTAAGACTAGCGACTGTACAGTGCAGTGTATAGCATACAAGCATAAACACAAATGAACACTTCAGTACGTGCAATACAAGCAGCCTAGAAAGCCTGTGCCTTAGCACACCTGCTTTCCTGCTGCTGATGTGTCGCTCTCCAAGCGGGCATATAGCGACCTATGCAGTTAAAATACACATGTACACACTGCAGTATATATTGGGGTCAGCACTATGTGTGCCGCTTACCGCCCGCCTATAAGCGGGTGTATGGTCGCCATAGTCCTGCCTGGTTGCCGAAAGTCCGAGCTCGGACTGCAGTAATGGCTGCCGGCGTCTTCCCCAGCTCGTGTGAGGAGGGGCGGGCCGTGGGCGTGCCCCAAGTCAGAGCGGGAATCCGGCGTCCGACAGTGTGCAGTGAGAGGGCTGGAGCATGTAAATAAGGCTCCAGCCCTCGGCGCTGCTGATTGCTCAGCGTCTGTCCCCTTCCCTGAGTGACAGGGAGGGGGCGGGAACGAAGCGGCACTAGGCCGCAGAAGCCGGGGACTGGATTTATAAGCGCCGCCGCCGTAAAAGCGCGGTCGGCGCCCAGTCCCCGGCGAACTACAAGTCCCAGCCGCGCCGCCGCTCCCGGAGCGTCCGGCGCGGTAGTTCCCAATACACAAAGTCACTCAGCAAAGCTGCAGTGACTGTAACCCTTTACTGTCCCCGGCGCACTAGCACACCCAGCAAGTCTGGAGTGTGCTGTGCCTGTGTGTACGGGGACACAGAGTACCTGTAATGGTGCAGGGCCATGTCCCTGAACGGTACTCCAGCTCCGTATCCAGCAGGTTCAAATGGGTCTGTGGATGGAGCCCGGCGTCAGAGCTTTGAGGCCGGCAGGATCCCACTTCCTCAGAGCCCCCCAGGGGGATGTGGAAGGAAAGCAGCATGTGGGCTCCAGCCTCCGTACCAGCAATAGGTACCTCAACCTTACAACACCATCAACGGGTGAGAAGGGAGCATGCTGGGGGCCCTATATGGGCCCTCTTTTCTTCCATCCGAAATAGTCAGCAGCTACTGCTGACTAAAATCTGTGGAGCTATGCATGGATGTCTGACCTCCTTCGCACAAAGCTTGAAAACTGGAGAACCCGTGATACCACGGGGGGGTATAGCCAGAAGGGGAGGGGCCTTGCACTTTTTAGTGTAGTGCTTTGTGTGGCCTCCGGAGGCAGTAGCTATACCCCAATCGTCTGGGTCTCCCAATAGAGCGCTGAAGAAAAACACAGCGCGCAGAGACTTGTCCCTTAAGGGAGCCGAGCGACAAACCCTTTTCCAATCCGGATTAAAGGAAGGACAGAAAAGTGGGCAAGGTAAATGGCCAGGGAGAAAAACCCTGAGCAGAGCACCACGACAGGAATATCTTCCACGTCCTATGGTAGATCTTGGCGGACGTTGGTTTCCTAGCCTGTCTCATAGTGGCAATGACCTCTTGAGATAACCCTGAAGACGCTAGGATCCAGGACTCAATGGCCACACAGTCAGGTTGAGGGCCGCAGAATTCAGATGGAAAAACGGCCCTTGAGACAGCAAGTCTGGTCGGTCTGGTAGTGCCCACGGTTGGCCGACCGTGAGATGCCACAGATCCGGGTACCACAACCTCCTCGGCCAGTCTGGAGCGACGAGGATGGCGCGGCGGCAGTCGGCCCTGATCTTGCGTAACACTCTGGGCAACAGTGCCAGAGGAGGAAACACATAAGGGAGTTGAAACTGCGACCAATCCTGAACTAAGGCGTCTGCCGCCAGAGCTCTGTGATCTTGAGACCGTGCCATGAATGTCGGGACCTTGTTGTTGTGCCGGGACGCCATTAGGTCGACGTCCGGCATGCCCCAGCGGCAACAGATCTCCTGAAACACGTCCGGGTGAAGGGACCATTCCCCTGCGTCCATGCCCTGGCGACTGAGAAAGTCTGCTTCCCAGTTTTCTACGCCCGGGATGTGAACTGCGGATATGGTGGAGGCTGTGGCTTCCACCCACAGCAGAATCCGCCGGACTTCCTGGAAGGCTTGCCGACTGCGTGTCCCGCCTTGGTGGTTGATGTATGCCACCGCTGTGGAGTTGTCCGACTGAATTCGGATCTGTTTGCCTTCCAGCCACGGCTGGAACGCCTTTAGGGCAAGATACACTGCCCTTATCTCCAGAACATTGATCTGAAGGGAGGACTCTGTCTGAGTCCAAGTACCCTGAGCCCTGTGGTGGAGAAAAACCGCTCCCCACCCTGACAGGCTCGCGTCCGTCGTGACCACCGCCCAGGATGGGGGCAGGAAGGATTTCCCCTTCGACAGAGAAGTGGGGAGAAGCCACCACTGAAGGGAAGCCTTGGCTGCCCGAGAAAGGGAGACGTTCCTGTCGAGGGATGTCGACTTCCTGTCCCATTTGCGGAGAATGTCCCATTGAAGTGGGCGCAGGTGAAACTGCGCAAAAGGAACTGCCTCCATTGCTGCCACCATCTTCCCTAGGAAGTGCATGAGGCGCCTCAGGGGGTGTGACTGGCCTTGAAGGAGAGATTGCACCCCTGTCTGTAGTGAACGCTGTTTGTTCAGCGGAAGCTTCACTATCGCTGAGAGAGTATGAAACTCCATGCCAAGATATGTCAGTGATTGGGCCGGTGTCAGATTTGACTTTGGAAAGTTGATGATCCACCCGAAACTCTGGAGACTCTCCAGAGCAATGTTCAGGCTGTGTTGGCATGCCCCTTGAGAGGGTGCCTTGACAAGTAGATCGTCTAAGTAAGGGATCACCGAGTGTCCCTGAGAGTGTAGGATTGCCACCACTGTTGCCATAACCTTGGTGAAGACCCGTGGGGCTGTCGCCAGGCCAAAAGGCAGTGCCACGAACTGAAGGTGTTCGTCCCCTATGGCGAAACGCAGGAAGCGCTGATGCTCTGGTGCAATCGGTACGTGGAGATAAGCATCTTTGATGTCGATTGATGCTAGGAAATCTCCTTGGGACATTGAGGCGATGACGGAGCGGAGTGATTCCATCCGGAACCGCCTGGTTTTCACATGCTTGTTGAGCAGTTTTAGGTCCAGAACAGGACGGAAGGATCCGTCCTTTTTTGGCACCACGAACAGGTTGGAGTAAAAACCGTGACCCCGTTGCTGAAGAGGAACAGGGATCACCACTTCCTCCGCCTTCAGAGTGCCCACCGCCTGCAGAAGAGCATCGGCTCTTTCGGGGAGCGGAGATGTTCTGAAGAAACGAGTCGGAGGACGAGAGCTGAACTCTATCCTGTAACCGTGAGATAGAATGTCTCTCACCCATCGGTCTTTTACCTGTGGCAGCCAGGCGTCGCAAAAGCGGGAAAGCCTGCCACCGACCGAGGATGCGGTTTGAGGAGGCCGAAAGTCATGAGGAGGCCGCTTTGGGAGCGGTTCCTCCGGCGGTCTTTTTAGGACGTGACTTAGACCGCCATGAATCGGAGTTCCTCTGATCTTTCTGAGGCCTTTTGGACGAGGAGAATTGAGACCTGCCCGCGGTCCGAAAGGACCGAAACCTCGATTGTACCTTCCGTGGTTGAGGTCTGTTTGGTCTGGACTGGGGTAAGGATGAGTCCTTTCCCTTGGATTGTTTAATGATTTCATCCAATCGCTCACCAAACAAGCGGTCGCCAGACAATGGCAAACCGGTTAAGAACTTTTTGGAAGCAGAATCTGCCTTCCATTCACGTAGCCACATGGCCCTGCGGACTACCACCGAATTGGCGGATGCTACCGCCGTACGGCTCGCAGAGTCCAGGATAGCATTAATGGCGTAGGACGCAAACGCCGACGCCTGAGTGGTTAAGGACACCACTTGCGGGGCAGATGTACGTGTTACTGCATTAATCTGCGCCTGACAAGCTGAGATAGCTTGGAGTGCCCATACGGCTGCGAATGCTGGAGCAAACGACGCGCCGATAGCTTCATAGATGGATTTCAACCATAGTTCCATCTGTCTGTCAGTGGCATCTTTGAGTGAAGCCCCATCTTCCACTGCAACTATGGATCTAGCCGCCAGTCTGGAGATTGGAGGATCCACCCTAGGACACTGAGTCCAGCCCTTGACAACATCAGGGGGGAAGGGATAACGTGTATCCTTAAGGCGCTTGGAAAAACGCTTGTCTGGACAGTCTCGGTTTTTCTGGACTGCCTCCCTGAAGTCAGAGTGATCCAGAAACGTATTCAATGTACGCTTGGGAAACCTGAAACGGAATTTCTCCTGAGAAGCTGACTCCTCAATTGTAGGAGCTGGGGGAGAAATATCCAACACCTGATTGATGGTTGCTATAAGGTCATTCACTACGGCGTCACCTTCAGGTGTATCTAGGTTGAGAGCGGCTTCAGGATCAGAATCCTGATCTGTTACCTCCGCTTCATCCTCCAGAGAGTCCTGCTGAGACCCTGAACAGTGTGATGAGGCGGAGGGAATTTCCCAGCGAGCCCGCTTAGGCGGTCTGGGACTGCGGTCCGTGTCAGAGACCTCACCCTGGGACCTATGGGTCATCCCAGGGGCACTTTGCTGTTCCAATTGAGGGGGACCAGGGGTCAAAGATTGAACAGTGCCCGGGGCCTGAGTCACCGGTCTGGACTGTAGGGCTTCTAGTATTTTAGCAGACCATTTATCCATACTCTCAGACAGTTTGTCAGCAAAAGCTGCAAACTCCGTCCCTGTCACCTGGACAGTGGTAGCAGGTGGTTCCACCTGGGCCACCAGTAGCAGAGGCTCCGGCTGAGTAAGTGCCACAGGGGCCGAGCATTGCACACAATGAGGGTCAGTGGAACCTGCCGGCAGTACAGCCGTACATGATGTACAGGTTGCAAAGTACGCCTGTGCTTTGGCACCCTTGCTTTTTGCGGACGACATGCTGTTGTCTCCTCTGAGAACAATCCAGGAGGGTATATAGCCAAAAAACAACAGAGCGACCGTACAGTGCAAATGTATAGCCTATAAGCCTATATATATATATATATATATACACACTTCGGCACTCAGTGGGGCCAGCACCACAGGTGCTGCTTACCGACCGCTCAGAGCGGTTGTGTGATCACCAGATTCCCTGCCTGGGTCTCCCTGTGTTGTCTCTCCTCTCCAGCGTCTGAATCGCTGACAGGAATGGCTGCCGGCGTTCTGTGGGGAGGAGGGGACCGTGGGCGTGCCCAAGAAAAGTGCGGGAATCTAGTGCCCCAGTGTACTGAGTGAGGAGGGAGGAGGATACTAATGTATGCTCCAGTCCTCAGCGCTGACGATCTGTGCAGCGTCCCGCCCTTCCCCTGACTGGCAGGCCTGTGGGCGGGAATATACGACACTAGGCCGCAAAAGCCGGGGACTAAAGTTATAAGCGCGGCCGGCAATAAGCGCGGCCGCGCGGTAGTCCCCGGCGCACTAACACACCCAGCAGTGCTGCAATGTGTATGGCACAAGCGCTCCATGCGCGGTAGTCCCCGGCGCACTAACACACCCAGCAGTGCTGTAATGTGTATGGCACAAGCGCTCCATGCGCGGTCCCCACGGGGACACAGAGTACCTCACAGTAGCAGGGCCTTGTCCCTGACGATACCCGGCTCCTATCCAGCAGATTCCCAGGGGCTGCGGAGGGAGCACGGTCCCTGTGCCTGGAGACCGATTAGGATCCCACTTCACCCAGAGCCCAGTAAGGGATGGGGAAGGAAAACAGCATGTGGCTCCTGCCTGTGTACCCGCAATGGGTACCTCAACCTTAACAGCACCGCCGACACAGTGGGGTGAGAAGGGAGCATGCTGGGGGCCCTGTTATGGGCCCTCTTTTCTTCCATCCGACCTAGTCAGCAGCTGCTGCTGACCAAGCTGTGGAGCTATGCGTGGATGTCAGCCTCCTTCGCACAAAGCATAAAAACTGAGGAGCCCGTGATGCACGGGTGGTGTATAGGCAGAAGGGGAGGGGCTTTACACTTTTAGTGTAATACTTTGTGTGGCCTCCGGAGGCATGAGCTATACACCCAATTGTCTGGGTCTCCCAATGGAGCGACAAAGAAAAACAAAAACACCTCCAGACATCAGGGAAAAAAAACACACCACGTTTTTCAATGACGTGATAAAAGGTGTGTATGTCCCTCCGTGTGCCATGATAGCACACGCAGAGCAGGAACTTTATATTCACCTGTCCCCAGCCCCTGCTGTCCCCAGCCCCTGCTGTCCCCAGCCCCTGCTGTCCCCAGCCCCTGCTGTCCCCAGCCCCTGCTGTTACTTCTGGGTTGCCGTGCAGTGAATATTCATGAGCATAATTAGCCGGCCTGGAAGCAGGAGACTGCAGCACTGGAGAAGGGGAGTATATAAAAGCATTTTATTTCACGTGTTACACAGATCACATCACTGTGTGGTTCATGTGACATCAGTGCTGTAGCTTTCATCCAGTCGGGTTCTTCTGTTGTATACATTATGTCTTATATATTTTGGTACTATGGTACTCCTCAGTGGTCGCATTCGGCACTTGTTATTGTATTACCGTTTTTTGAAAAAACTCTTGTGGGGGTCTAGATATTATTGTTATGGATGTTGTTGTGTATATATATTTTCTTCGGCGCTCCATTGGGAGACCCAGACGATTGGGTGTATAGCACTGCCTCCGGAGGCCACACAAAGCAATTACACTAAAAAGTGTAAGGCCCCTCCCCTTCTGGCTATACACCCCCAGTGGGATCACTGGCTCACCAGTTTTCAAGCTTTGTGCGAAGGAGGCACACATCCATGCATAAGCTCCACTGTTTAGTCAGCAGTAGCTGCTGACTATGTCGGATGGAAGAAAAGAGGGCCCATACTAGGGCCCCCAGCATGCTCCCTTCTCACCCCACTTGCGGTTTGTAAGGTTGAGGTACCTATTGCTGGTACGGAGGCTGGAGCCCACATGCTGTTTTCCTTCCCCATCCCCCTGAGGGGCTCTGAGGAAGTGGGATCTTTCCGGCCACCAAGCCCTGAGGCCGGGCTCCATCCACAGACCCATAGAACCTGCTGGATGTGGAGCGGGAGTGCCGTTCAGGGACAAGGCCCTGCAACTTTCAGGTACTCTGTGTCCCCGTATGGCAGGCCACGCACACTCCAGGCTTGCTGGGTGTGCTAGTGCGCCGGGGACTGTAGCGCTGTGCGCTGGGCTTATAGTCCCTGCAGATTACTGGGGGACTTTACGTGTGGGGACCGCCGCGCCGACCGCCCCTGGAGCGGCGGCGCAGCTGCGACTTGTAGTGCGCCGGGGACGCGCCGACCGCGCTTTTACGGCGGCGGCGCCTCTAAATTTAGTCCCCGGCTTTTGCGGCCTAGCGCCGCTTCGTTCCCGCCCCCACCCTGTCACTCAGGGAAAGGGAGAGACGCTGTTCTATAGCAGCGCCGAGGGCTGGAGCCTTATTTGCATTCTCCAGCCCCCTTCACTAGACACAGTGGGCGCCGGGTTCCCGCTCTTGTCTCGGGCACGCCCTCGGCCCGCCCCTCTCCTCTGGACGCCGGCAGCCATTCCGGCACGCAGAGCGGGAAAACGGAGACAAGCGCTGAGCTACAGCACAGGATTCCGGCGCCACACACCCGCTTTTGTGCGGGCGGTAAGCGGCAACTAAAGTGCTGACCCACTAATGCCGAAGTGTCCTGTTGTACTTTTGTACGGTCGCTATTCAGGATGCAGACCTAGAAACAGCAGCAAAAGATCAGGGGTGCTAAAGCACAGACTCTATATGCTGCTTGTCTTGCATGTGCTGCAGTGTCATGTGTCCTTTATGCTTGTATGCTTTACATTGCACTGTAAGGGCTATTCTTGGCTGTCTACCCGCCTAGATGGCTAGACAGCGGCAGCAAACAGCAATGGTGCTAAGGCACAAGCTTTCAATGCTGCTTGGATTGCATGTACTGCAGAGTTTATTTTCATGCTTGTACATTCACTGCATGTCGCTATTCTTGGCTAATGCTCCTTGATGACTAGACAACAGCAGCAGAAAAGCAAGGGTGCTAAGGCACAAGCTTTCAATGCTGCTTGGATTGCATGTGCTGCAGTGGTTATTTTCATGCTTGTATGCTATACATTCACGGTATGTCGCTTTTCTTGGCTAATGCTCCTGAATAACTAGACAACGGCAGCAGAAAAGCAAAGGTGCCAAGGCACAGGCTTTCTATGCTCCTTGTACTGCATGTGCTGAAGTGTTTATTGTACTTCATGCTTGTATGCTATACATTGCACTGTACGGTCGCTATTCTTGGCTAATGCTCCTAGATGGCTAGACAGCAACAGCAAAAAGAAAAAAAAAAAAAGCATGGGTGCCAAGGCACAGGCTTTCTATGCTGCTTGTACTGCATGCGATACTGTTCCAGGACCCCCAGTGTGTGCAATTACTCAGCGGGGTCTCTGCTACAGGTGGCCAAAAGAACCACCTGTGATCCCTGTCCAGGGACAGGGACGGAGTTGCAGTTTCCGCTGATATATTGTCTGTGACTATGACTAACATCTTACAGACTTTGCAGTCCAGACAGACCTTGGGCAATGTTGATTCAATGCCCCTGGCCACCCTGATTTCGAAACAAATCATGGCTCCAGGAGGGTCCCATGCATCCCAGAGTGCATGCTCTGACACGGACGACAGTCCCAGACGGCCTAAGCGAGCTCCCTAAGAAAGGCCCTCGACTTCATCACAGTACTCTCTGTATGATGATGCAGACGTAGCTGTTCAGGACTCGGATCCTGAGACCGCTCTCAATCCGGATACACCGGATGCTGACGCTATAGTGAATAATCTTATAGCGTCCATCAATGGAAGGTTGGGTATTTCTCCCTCAACTCCTCCAGTGGAGGGGTCAGCTTCACAGCAGAAGAAATCCCTATTTCGGTATCTCAAGCGTATATTGAGTACTTTTCTGGTCACTCTGACTCCAGAGAAGCAGTCCAGGAACACCACGCTTATCCCGATAAGCGTTTCTTCAACCGTATTGAGGATACGCGTTGTCTCTTCCCCCCTGACGTGCTCAAGCGCTCCAAGGGTGGATCCCCCAATCTCCAGGCTTGCGGCTAGATCTATAGTTGCAGTGGAAGATGGGACTTCACTTAAAGATGCCATTGACAGACAGATAGCCCTCTGGTTGCAATCTGTCTATGAAGCTATCGGCGGGTCGGTTGCCCCGGCATTCGCAGCCATAGAGGCACTCCAAGCTGTTTCAGCTAGTTTTGCGCAGAGGGACGCGGTCACATGTACATCTTGGCCGCAGTAGCGTCCTTCACCTCGCAATGTCGGCATTGCGACTCAAGCTGTTTATGCTGTCCTGGACTCTACGAGCCGTACGTCAGTGGCGTCCGCCAACTCCGTGTTGTTACGCTCCTAGTGTTAAGGGATTGGAGCAGATGCTGCTTCCACAAAAGTGCTTAACCAGATTGCCTTTATCTGGTGACAGACTGTTTCGTGAGCGGTTGGATTAAATCATTCAACTGTCCAAGGGTACGGATTCTTCCTTACCCCAGCTATCAAACAAGACCCATCAGGAGAAGGGACAGTCGAGGTTTCGGTCCTTCCCAGGCTCGGGCACGTCCCAATTGCCCTCGTCCAACAGGACTCAAAAGGCTCAGAGGGGCGCAGGTTCCTGGCGGGCTCAATCACGCCCGAAGAAGGCAGCCGGAGGAACCGCTACCAAGGCGGTTTCCTCATGACTTTCAGCCCTCTCTCTCCGCGTCCGCGGTCGGTGGCAGACTCCCCCGCTTTAGCGACATTTAACTGCCACAGGTCAATGGCCGGTGGGTGAGAGACAGTTTGTCGCAAAAACTTCCTCACCGGCCGAGCCGAGGCTCTTCTGCAGGCAGTAGGAGTCGTAATCCCGGTTCCTCCTCAGGAACAAGAGACACTTTTTACTCCGATCTGGTCGGGGTGACAAAATAGGACGACTCCTTCCGTTCCGTTCTGGACCTTAAACTGCTCAACAAGCACGTGAAAACCAGGCGGTTCCGGATGGAATCCCTCCGCTCCGTCATTGCCTCAATGTCTCAAGGAGATTTCCTAGCATCAATAGACATCAGGATGCTTATCTCCACGTGCCGATTGCTCCAGAGCACCGGCGTTTGCTACGATTCGTTATTGAAGACGAGCATCTTCGGTTCGTAGCCCTACCCTTCGGTCTGGCGACAGCCCCACGGGTTTTCACCAAGTTCATGGCAGCAGTGGGACCACTCCCGCACTCTTAGGGTCACCCTGTGATCCCTTACTTAGACCTCTACTTGTCAAGGCACTCTTTTAAGAGGCATGCCAACACAGCCTGAACATGGCGCTGGAGACTTCCCAGAGTTTCGGGTGGGTCCTCAACTTTTCAAAGTTAAACCCAATCGCTGGCATATCTTAGCTTGGGGTTTCACACTTTCTCAGCGATGGTGAAGCTTCCACTGGACAAACAGCGGTCACTACAGACGGGGGTGCAGTCTCTCCTTCAAGGAGACACCTCATCCAGAGGCAGTCCCTTTCACGCAGTTTCATCTGCGTCCACTTCAATAGAACATTCTTCGCTAATGGGAGGGGAAGTCGATGTCCCTACACAGGAACGTCCCCCTTTCTCAGACGATCAAGGACTCTCTTCAGAGGAGTCCACTCTTCAGATCAATTGTCTGGAGCTCTGGGCAGTGTATATTGCCCTGCAAGACTTCCTGCAGTGGCTGGAAGGCAAACAGATCCGAATTCAGTCGGACAATCCACAGCGGTGGCATACATCAACCACCAAGGCGGACTACGCAGTCGGCGAGCCTCCCAGGAAGTCCGCCGGATTCGGCTAGGGGTGGAAGACAGAGCATACACCATATCCGCAGTTCACATCCCGGGCGTAGAAAACTGGGAAGCAGACTTCCTCAGTCACCAGGGCGTGGACGCAGGAGAATGGTCTCTGCACCCGGACGGTTTTCACGAATCGGCACAACAGCAAGGTCCCGGTTTTCATGACGATCAAAGAGCTCTGGCGACAGGCATCTCACGGTCGGTCAACCGTGGGCACTACCAGACCGGCCAGACTTACTGTCCCAAGGGCCGTTTTTCCATCTGAATTCTACGGCCCTGAACCTACTGTGTGGCCATTGCGTCCTAGATCCTAGTGTCCTCAGGATTATCCCAAGGGGTCGTTGCCGCCATGAGACAGGCTATGAAGCCCACGTCTGCTAAGATCTACCACGGAAGTGGAAGATTTTCTTTTACTGGTGCTCTGTACAAGGAGTGTCCCCCTGGCCATTGGCATTGCCTACTTTTCTTTCCTTCCTGCAATCTGGGTTGGAAAAGGGCTTGTCGCTCGGCTCCCTTAAAGGGCAAGTCTCGGCGCTATTGGTGTTTTTTCAGAAGCGTCTAGCACGACGTCCGCAGGTACGCACGTTCCTGCAGGGGGTTTGTCATATCGTCCCCCCGTACGAACGGCCGTTAGATCCATGGGATCTGAACAGGGTACTAGTTGCTCTCCAGAAGCCGCCTTTCGAGTCTCTGACGGATGTTTCACTCTCTCGACTATCACAGAAAGTGGCCTTTCTGGTAGCGATCACGTCTCTTCGGAGAGTGTCTGAGCTAGCAGCGCTGTCATCCAAGGCTCCCTTCCTGGTGGTCCACCAGGACAAGGTAGTGCTGCGCCCCATTCAGGAGTTTCTCCCTAAGGTAGTATCCTCGTTTCATATTAATCAGGATATCTCCTTACCTTCCTTTTGTCCTCATCCGGTTCACCGGTATGAAAAGGATTTACATTTGTTAGATCTGGTGAGAGCACTCAGAACCTACATTTCCCGCACGGCGCCCCTGCGCCGCTCTGATGCACTCTTTGTCCTTGTCGCTGGTAAGCGCAAGGGGTCGCAGGCTTCTAAGGCCACCCTGGCTCGATGGATCAAAGAACCAATTCTTGAGGCCTACCGTTCTGCTGGGCTTCCGGTTCCATCAGGGCTGAAGGCCCATTCTACCAGAGCCGTGGGTGCGTCCTGGGCATTGCGTCACCAGGCTACGGCTCAACAGGTGTGCCAGGCAGCTACCTGGTCGAGTCTGCACACTTTCACCAAACATTATCAGGTGCATACCTATGCTTCGGCGGACGCCAGCCTAGGTAGAAGAGTCCTGCAGGCGGCAGTTGCCTCCCCGTAGGGGAGGGCTGTCTTTGCAGCTCTAACATGAGGTATTTCTTTACCCACCCAGGGACAGCTTTTGGACGTCCCAATCGTCTGGGTCTCCCAATGGAGCGCTGAAGAAGAAGGGAATTTTGTTACTTACCGTAAATTCCTTTTCTTCTAGCTCCTATTGGGAGACCCAGCACCCGCCCTGTTGTCCTTCGGGATTTTTGGATGTTTTTCGGGTACACATGTTGTTCATGTTGAATGGTTTTCAGTTCTCCGAGGTTACTTCGGAGTGAATTTGTTTAAACCAGTTATTGGCTTTCCTCCTTCTTGCTTTTGCACTAAAACTGGAGAGCCAGTGATCCCACTGGGGGTGTATAGCCAGAAGGGGAGGGGCCTTACACTTTTTAGTGTAATTGCTTTGTGTGGCCTCCGGAGGCAGTGCTATACACCCAATCGTCTGGGTCTCCCAATAGGAGCTAGAAGAAAAGGAATTTACGGTAAGTAACAAAATTCCCTTCATTGCCTAAAAATAGTAAAACATTTCTTGATGTTATGAATTATGGGATAGTATTGCATTATACAATTTAATGCACGTATGTAGATGTATTTTTAGATATATGTAAAAAAAAATTTATATTTCTTATACATTGTTATATTTAGTTTACATAGATATTTATTTATGCTATTTATGTATTAATCACTAGATATCGATAACACTAATTCCAATACGTTTATGTTGTTGGTTTGATACTAATCATATGTGCTTTTTCTCCTCTTAGGTATTGTTTTTTGTCACTGCTCACGCTTTTTGCACTTTTTTATCACATTGTGGTTTCCACTGGGTGTTTTCTCTCCTATTTCTCCCTTGTCTTACATAGATCATAAAATAAAATAATAATTTTTATACATTTTTTTATACATTTATGCATATTTAGATTATGATGAAGGGAATTTTGTTACTTACCGTAAATTCCTTTTCTTCTAGCTCCTATTGGGAGACCCAGACGATTACGATTGGGTGTATAGCACTGCCTCCGGAGGCCACACAAAGCAATTACACTAAAAAGTGTAAGGCCCCTCCCCTTCTGGCTATACACCCCCAGTGGGATCACTGGCTCACCAGTTTTAGTGCAAAAGCAAGAAGGAGGAAAGCCAATAACTGGTTTAAACAAATTCACTCCGAAGTAACGTCGGAGAACTGAAAACCGTTCAACATGAACAACATGTGTACCCGAAAAACAACCAAAAATCCCGAAGGACAACAGGGCGGGTGCTGGGTCTCCCAATAGGAGCTAGAAGAAAAGGAATTTACGGTAAGTAACAAAATTCCCTTCTTCGGCGCTCCATTGGGAGACCCAGACGATTGGGACGTCCAAAAGCTGTCCCTGGGTGGGTAAAAAATACCTCATGTTAGAGCTGCAAGACAGCCCTCCCCTATAGGGAGGCAACTGCCGCCTGCAGGACTCTTCTACCTAGGCTGGCGTCCGCCGAAGCATAGGTATGCACCTGATAATGTTTGGTGAAAGTGTGCAGACTCGACCAGGTAGCTGCCTGGCACACCTGTTGAGCCGTAGCCTGGTGTCGCAATGCCCAGGACGCACCCACGGCTCTGGTAGAATGGGCCTTCAGCCCTGATGGAACCGGAAGCCCAGCAGAACGGTAGGCTTCAAGAATTGGTTCTTTGATCCATCGAGCCAGGGTGGCCTTAGAAGCCTGCGACCCTTTGCGCTTACCAGCGACAAGGACAAAGAGTGCATCCGAACGGCGCAAGGGCGCCGTGCGGGAAATGTAGATTCTGAGTGCTCTCACCAGATCCAACAAATGTAAATCCTTCTCATACCGATGAACTGCATGAGGACAAAACGAAGGCAAAGAGATATCCTGATTAAGATGAAAAGAGGATACCACCTTCGGGAGAAACTCCTGAATGGGGCGCAGCACTACCTTGTCCTGGTGGAAGACCAGGAAGGGAGCCTTGGATGATAGCGCTGCCAGCTCAGACACTCTCCGAAGAGATGTGATCGCAACCAGAAAATCCACTTTCTGTGATAGTCTAGAAAGTGAAACCTCCCTCAGAGGCTCGAAGGGCGGCTTCTGGAGGGCAACTAGTACCCTGTTCAGATCCCATGGATCCAACGGCCGCTTGTACGGGGGTACGATATGGCAAACCCCCTGTAGGAACGTGCGCACCTTAGGAAGGCGTGCCAAACGCCTCTGAAAAAAGACGGATAGCGCCGAGACCTGACCTTTAAGGGAGCCGAGCGACAAACCTTTTTCTAACCCAGATTGCAGGAAAGAAAGAAAGGTAGGCAATGCAAATGGCCAGGGGGACACTCCCTGAGCAGAGCACCAGGATAAGAATATCCTCCACGTTCTGTGGTAGATCCTAGCGGACGTGGGCTTCCTAGCCTGTCTCATGGTGGCAACGACCCCTTGGGATAATCCTGAAGACGCTAGGATCCAGGACTCAATGGCCACACAGTCAGGTTCAGGGCCGCAGAATTCCGATGGAAAAACGGCCCTTGGGACAGTAAGTCTGGTCGGTCTGGTAGTGCCCACGGTTGGCCGACCGTGAGCTGCCACAGATCCGGATACCACGCCCTCCTCGGCCAGTCTGGGGCGACGAGTATGACGCGGCTGCAATCGGATCTGATCTTGCGTAGCACTCTGGGCAAGAGTGCCAGAGGTGGAAACACATAAGGGAGCCGGAACTGCGACCAATCTTGCACTAGGGCGTCTGCCGCCAGCGCTCTTTGATCGCGAGACCGTGCCATGAAGGTTGGGACCTTGTTGTTGTGCCGGGACGCCATGAGGTCGACGTCCGGCCTTCCCCATCGGCGACAGATTTCCTGAAACACGTCTGGGTGAAGGGACCATTCCCCTGCGTCCATGCCCTGGCGACTGAGGAAGTCTGCTTCCCAGTTTTCTACGCCGGGGATGTGAACTGCGGATATGGTGGAGGCCGTGGCTTCCACCCACATCAGAATCCGCCGGACTTCCTGGAAGGCTTGCCGACTGCGTGTCCCCCCTTGGTGGTTGATGTATGCCACCGCTGTGGAGTTGTCCGACTGAATTCGGATCTGCCTTCCTTCCAGCCACTGCTGGAAGGCTAGTAGGGCAAGATACACTGCTCTGATTTCCAGAACATTGATCTGAAGGGTGGACTCCTGCTGAGTCCACGTACCCTGAGCCCTGTGGTGGAGAAAAACTGCTCCCCACCCTGACAGACTCGCGTCTGTCGTGACCACCGCCCAAGACGGTGGTAGGAAGGATCTTCCCTGTGATAATGAGGTGGGAAGAAGCCACCACTGCAGAGAGTCCTTGGCCGTCTGGGAAAGGGAGACTTTCCTGTCCAGGGATTTTGACTTCCCGTCCCATTGAAGTGGGCGCAGATGAAACTGCGCAAACGGAACCACCTCCATTGCCGCCACCATCTTCCCGAGGAAGTGCATGAGGCGTCTTAAGGAGTGCGACTGACTTTGAAGGAGAGCCTGCACCCCAGTCTGTAGAGACCGCTGCTTGTCCAGCGGAAGCTTCACTATCGCTGAGAGAGTATGAAACTCCATGCCAAGATACGTTAGTGATTGGGTCGGTGACAGATTTGACTTTGAGAAGTTGATGATCCACCCGAACGTCTGGAGAGTCTCCAGTGCAACAGTCAAGCTGAGTTGGCATGCCTCTTGAGAGGGTGCCTTGACCAGAAGATCGTCCAAGTAAGGGATCACAGAGTGTCCCTGAGAGTGCAAGACTGCTACCACTGCCGCCATGATCTTGGTGAACACCCGTGGGGCTGTCGCCAGACCAAATGGCAGAGCTACGAACTGAAGATGGTCGTCTCCTATCACGAAGCGTAGAAAGCGTTGGTGCTCTGTAGCAATCGGCACGTGGAGATAAGCATCCTTGATGTCTATTGATGCTAGGAAATCTCCTTGAGACATTGAGGCAATGACTGAGCGGAGGGATTCCATCCGGAACCGCCTGGCGTTCACATGCTTGTTGAGCAGTTTTAGGTCCAGAACAGGACGGAATGAGCCGTCCTTTTTTGGCACCACAAAGAGATTGGAGTAAAAACCTTGACCTCGTTCCTGAAGAGGAAAAGGGACCACCACTCCTTCTGCTCTTAGAGAATTCACCGCCTGCAGAAGGGCATCTGCTCGGTCGGGATGTGGGGAAGTTCTGAAGAACCGAGGCGGAGGACGAGAACTGAACTCTATCCTGTACCCGTGAGACAAAATGTCTGTTACCCACCGGTCTTTGACCTGTGGCAGCCAAATGTCGCAAAAGCGGGAGAGCCTGCCACCGACCGAGGATGCGGAGGGAGGCGGCCGAAAGTCATGAGGCAGCCGCCTTGGAAGCGGTACCTCCGGTTGCTTTCTTGGGGCGTGAGTGAGCCCGCCAGGAATCAGAGCTCCTTTGCTCTTTCTGAGTCCCTTTGGACGAGGAGAATTGGGGCTTGCCCGAGCCTCGAAAGGACCGAAACTTTGACTGCCACTTCCTCTATGGAGGTTTGCTTGATCTGGGCTGGGGTAAGGAGGAGTCCTTACCTTTGGACTGTTTAATGATTTCCGCCAATTGCTCACCAAACAGTCTGTCTCCAGATAATGGCAAGCTGGTTAAACATTTTTTAGAAGCAGAATCTGCTTTCCATTCCTTTAACCACAAGGCTCTGCGCAAAACTACAGAGTTGGCGGATGCCATTGAGGTACGGCTCGTAGAGTCCAGTACCGCATTGATAGCGTAGGTCGCAAACGCAGACATTTGCGTAGTTAGGGACGCCACTTGCGGCACTGCTGGACGTATGAGAGAGTCCACCTGTGCCAGACCAGCTGAAATAGCTTGGAGCGCCCACACGGCCGCGAATGCTGGAGCAAACGACGCGCCAATAGCTTCATAGACAGATTTCAACCAAAGGTCCATCTGTCTGTCATTGGCATCTTTAAGCGAAGCCCCATCCTCCACTGCAACTATGGATCTAGCTGCAAGCCTGGATATTGGAGGGTCCACTTTTGGACACTGGGTCCAGCGTTTGACCACGTCAGGGGGAAAAGGATAACGTGTATCCTTAAGGCGTTTAGAAAAACGCTTGTCCGGATAAGTATTGTGTTTCTGGATGGATTCTCTGAAGTCAGAGTGGTCCAGAAAAGTACTCAATTTACGCTTGGGATACAGGAAATGGAATTTCTCCTGCTGTGCAGCTGCCTCCTCTGCAGAAGGGGCTGGGGGAGAAATATCCAACAGCCTATTGATGGCCGCTATAAGGTCATTTACCATGGCGTCACCATCTGGCGTATCCAAATTGAGTGCGGCGTCAGGACAAGACTCCTGATCACCCACCTCTGAGCCATCATATAGAGACCCTTCTCGCTGAGACCCTGATCCGCGTGATGACGTGGGGGGTCTCTCCCAGCGAGCTCGCTTAGGCGGACTGGGACTGTCATCGGAGTCAGAGCCCTCAGCCTGTGATGCCTGGGACCCCCTTGAATTACGGATTAATTCCAGCTGAGGGGGGCCGGGGAACATAGACACAGCGGTGTCCATGGTCTGAGCAACTGGCCTGGACTGCAAGGTCTCCAGGATTTTTGTCATAGTCACAGACATTTTATCAGCAAAGACTGCAAATTCTGTCCCCGTCACCGGGGTAGGGTTCACAGGCGTCTCTGCCTGGGCTACCACCACAATAGGCTCTGGCTGACGAAGTGCCACTGGGACTGAACATTGCACACAATGAGAGTCGTTGGAGCCTGCTGGTAGATTAGCCCCACATGCTGTACAAGCAGTGTATACAGCCCGTGCCTTGGCACCCTTGCGTTTTGCGGATGACATGCTGTTGTCTCCTCAAAGCAATATAGGGTGTACAGTCAAGAAGCGACCTTACAGTGCAGTACACAAATATAACACTGTGGCACTAGTGGGGCCGCACGTATGTGCTGCTTACCGCCCGCTTAGCGCGGGTGTGTGGTCGCCAGAAACCCCTAGCCTGGGTCCCTCAGAGCCTGCGTCCGTTCTCCAGCCAGACTGCATGTGTATAATGGCTGCCGGCGTCCTGGGGAGCTGCAAGCCTGGGGGCGGGCCTAGGGCGTGCACAGAGAAGAAGGGAATTTTGTTACTTACCGTAAATTCCTTTTCTTCTAGCTCTTATTGGGAGACCCAGACGATTGGGGTATAGCTACTGCCCTCTGGAGGCCACACAAAGCACTACATTAAAAGTGCAAGGCCCCTCCCCCTCTGGCTATACCCCCCCCGTGGTATCACGGGTTCTCCAGTTTTAGTGCCAAAGCAAGAAGGAGGAAGCCAATAACTGGTTTAAACAAATTAACTCCGAATAACATCGGAGAACTGAAAAACCGTTCAACATGAACAACATGTGCACCCGCAAACAACAAAAAAACATCCCGAAGGACAACAGGGCGGGTGCTGGGTCTCCCAATAAGAGCTAGAAGAAAAGGAATTTACGGTAAGTAACAAAATTCCCTTCTTCAGCGCTCTATTGGGAGACCCAGACGATTGGGACGTCCAAAAGCTGTCCCTGGGTGGGTAAAGAAATACCTCATGTTAGAGCTGCAAAACAGCCCTCCCCTACGGGGGTGTCACTGCCGCCTGCAGGACTCTTCTACCTAAGCTGGCATCCGCCGAAGCATAGGTATGCACCTGATAATGCTTGGTGAAAGTGTGCAGACTGGACCAGGTAGCTGCCTGGCACACCTGTTGAGCCGAAGCCTGGTGACGTAATGCCCAGGACGCACCCACGGCTCTGGTTGAGTGGGCTTTTAGCCCTGAAGGAACCGGAAGCCCCGCAGAACGGTAGGCCTCTAGAATTGGTTCTTTGATCCATCGAGCCAGGGTGGCTTTAGAAGCCTGCAACCCCTTGCGCGGACCAGCGACAAGGACAAAAAGTGCATCGGCACGGCGCATGGGCGCCGTGCGGGAAATGTAGATTCTGAGTGCTCTCACCAGATCTAGCAAACGTAAGTCCTTTTCATACCGGTGAACCGGATGAGGACAAAACGAAGGCAAGGATATATCCTGATTAAGATGAAAAGAGGATACGACTTTAGGGAGAAACTCCGGAATAGGGCGCAGCACTACCTTGTCCTGGTGGAACACCAGGAAGGGAGCCTTGGATGACAGAGCTGCCAGCTCAGACACTCGCCGAAGCGATGTGATCGCAACAAGAAACGCCACTTTCTGTGACAGCCGAGAAAAGGAAACTTCCTTCAGTGGCTCGAAGGGCGGCTTCTGGAGAGCAACTAGTACCCCGTTCAGATCCCATGGATCTAACGGCCGCTTGTACGGGGGCACAATATGACAGACCCCCTGCAGGAACGTGCGCACCTTAGAAAGACGTGCTAGACGCTTCTGAAAAAACACGGATAGTGCCGAAACTTGCCCTTTAAGGGAGCTGAGCGACAAGCCCTTTTCTAACCCCGATTGCAGGAAGGAAAGAAACTTGGGCAATGCAAATGGCCAGGGAGACACTCCCTGAGCAGAGCACCAGGATAAGAAAATCTTCCACGTTCTGTGGTAGATCTTAGCCGAATTCGACTTTCTAGCTTGTCTCATTGTGGCAACGACTCCTTGAGATAATCCTGCAGATGCTAGGATCCAGGACTCAATGGCCACACAGTCAGGTTCAGGGCCGCAGAATTCTGATGGAAAAACGGCCCTTGGGACAGTAAGTCTGGTCGGTCTGGCAGTGACCACGGTCGACCGATCGTGAGATGCCACAGATCCGGATACCACGACCTCCTCGGCCAGTCTGGAGCGACGAGTATGATGCGGCTGCACTCGGATCTGATCTTGCGTAGCACTCTGGGCAAGAGCGCCAGAGGCGGAAACACGTATGGGAGCTGAAACTGCGACCAATCTTGAACCAAGGCGTCTGCCGCCAGAGCTCTTTGATCGCGCGACCTCGCCATGAATGCCGGGACCTTGTTGTTGTGCCGGGATGCCATTAGGTCGACGTCCGGCACTCCCCAGCGGCGACAGATTTCCTGAAACACGTCCGGGTGAAGAGACCATTCCCCTGCGTCCATGCCCTGGCGACTGAGGAAGTCTGCTTCCCAGTTTTCTACGCCTGGGATGTGAACCGCGGATATGGTGGATGCTCTGTCCTCCACCCACATTAGAATGCGCCGGACTTCTTGGAAGGCTTGCCGACTGCGCGTCCCTCCTTGGTGGTTGATGTATGCCACCGCTGTGGAGTTGTCCGATTGGATTCGGATCTGCTTTCCTTCCAGCCACTGTTGGAAGGCCAGTAGAGCAAGATACACTGCTCTGATCTCCAGAACATTGATCTGAAGGGTGGACTCCTGCGGAGTCCACGTCCCCTGAGCCCTGTGGTGGAGAAATACTGCTCCCCACCCTGACAGACTCGCATCTGTCGTGACTACTGCCCAGGATGGGGGCAGGAAGGATCTTCCCTGTGACAATGAGGTGGGAAGGAGCCACCATTGTAGGGAGTCCTTGGCCGTCTGGGAAAGCGAGACTTTCCTGTCCAGGGACGTTGACTTCCCGTCCCATTGGCGGAGAATGTCCCATTGAAGTGGGCGCAGATGAAACTGCGCAAAGGGAACTGCTTCCATGGCTGCCACCATCTTCCCTAGGAAATGCATGAGGCGCCGCAAGGGATGCAACTGGCCCTGCAGAAGAGATTGCACCCCTGTCTGTAGTGACCGCTGCTTGTTCAGCGGAAGCTTCACTATCGCTGCTAGAGTATGAAACTCCATGCCAAGATACGTTAGTGATTGAGTCGGTGATAGGATCGACTTTGGAAAGTTGATGATCCATCCGAAAGACTGTAGGGTCTCCAGCGTAGCATTCAGGCTGTGCTGACATGCCTCTTGAGAGGGAGCTTTGACCAATAAATCGTCTAGGTAAGGGATCACCGAGTGTCCCTGAGAGTGCAAGACTGCTACCACCGCCGCCATGACCTTGGTGAAGACCCGTGGGGCTGTTGCCAGACCAAATGGCAGAGCTACGAACTGAAAATGGTCGTCTCCTATCACAAAACGTAGAAAACGTTGATGTTCTGTAGCAATTGGCACGTGGAGATAAGCATCTTTGATGTCTATTGAGGCAAGGAAGTCTCCTCTGGACATTGAGGCAATGACAGAACGCAGGGTTTCCATCCGGAACTTCCTGGCGTGCACATGTTTGTTGAGCCGTTTTAGGTCCAGAACAGGACGGAACGAGCCGTCCTTTTTTGGAACCACAAAGAGATTGGAGTAAAACCCTTGCCCTTGTTCCTGAGGAGGGACTGGGATCACCACTCCTTCCGCTCTTAGGGAGCCCACCGCCTGCAGCAGAGCATCTGCTCGGTCTGGATGTGGGGAGGTTCTGAAGAACCGAGCTGGAGGACGAGAATTGAACTCGATTCTGTACCCGCGAGACAAAATGTCCGTCACCCACCGGTCTTTGACCTGTGACATCCAAATGCCGGAAAAGCGGGAGAGCCTGCCCCCGACCGGCGATGCGGAGGGAGGGGGCTGGAAGTCATGAGGTAGCCGCTTTGGAAGCGGTACCTCCATTTGCTTTCTTGGGGCGCGTGTGAGCCCGCCACGAATCTGAGTTTCTTTGCGTCCTCTGAGTCCCTTTGGACGAGGTAAATGGTGTCTTGCCCGAACCTCGAAAGGACTGAAACCTCTGCTGCCACTTTTTCTGCTGAGGTTTGGTTGTTCTGGGTTGTGGTAAAGAGGAGTCTTTACCCTTAGACTGCTTAATGATATCAGCCAATGGCTCGCCAAACAGTCTATCTCTAGATAAAGGCAAACTGGTTAAACATTTTTTGGAACCAGCATCTGCTTTCCAGTCCTTTAACCACAAGGCTCTGCGCAAAACTACCGAATTGGCGGACGCCATTGAGGTGCGACTGGTAGATTCTAGGACCGCATTGATAGCGTAAGACGCAAACGCCGACATCTGCGTGGTAAGGTGCGCCACTTGCGGCACTGCTGGATGTATGATAGCATCCACTTTTGCTAAGCCAGCTGAAATAGCCTGGAGTGCCCATACGGCTGCGAATGCCGGAGCAAACGACGCGCCGATAGCTTCATAGACAGATTTTAACCAAAGGTCCATCTGTCTGTCATTGGCATCTTTAAGTGAAGCGCCATCCTCCACTGCAACTATGGACCTAGCTGCGAGTTTGGAAATCGGGGGGTCTACCTTTGGACACTGTGTCCAGCGCTTGACCACCTCAGGGGGGAAAGGGAAACGCGTATCTTTAGATCGTTTAGAGAAACGCCTTTCTGGGTGAGCGTCGTGCTTCTGGATTGATTCTCTGAAGTCAGCGTGATCCAACAAAGCACTCAATTTACGCTTGGGATAAAGGAAACGAAACTTCTCCTGCTCCGCAGCCGCCTCTTCTGCTGAAGGGGCTGGGGGAGAAATATCCAACAGCCTATTGATGGCTGAGATAAGGTCGTTTACCATGGCATCCCCATCAGGGGTATCCAGGTTGAGAGGGGTTCCAGGAATGGATTCCTGATCACTCTCATCAGACACATCACAGGGAGACTGATTGCGCTGAGACCCTGAGCAGTGTGATGACGTCGAGGGTCTTTCCCAGCGAGCTCGCTTAGGGTGGCTGGGGCTATCATCTGACTCATAATCCTCGGCCTGTGAAGCCGGGGACTCCCCTGTGGGCTGGATTAATTCCAAGTGAGGGGGACCTGAGGACAGAGGCCTCGCCGTGCCCAAAGACTGAGCCCCATGCATAGATTGCAAGGTTTCAAGTATTTTTGCCATAGAGACAGACATATTATCAGCAAAAACTGCAAAGTCTGTCCCTGTCACCGGGGCAGGACTTACAGGCGTCTCAGCCTGGGTCACTCTCCCTCCTGACTCCGGCTGGCGAAGCAGCACCGGGTCGGAGCATTGCACACAATGGGGGTCATCGGAGCCTGCTGGTAGATTAGCCCCACATGCAGCACACGCAGTATACACAGCCCTAGCCTTGGCAGCCTTGCGTTTTGAGGATGGCATGTTGTTGCTTCCACAGAGAGATCTGGGAGATGCAGCCAGAAGCGACCTTACAGTGCAAGAATACAATATCTCTATATCCTACACAGTACAACAATACACCGTGAGGCACTAGAGGGACCAGCACAGAAAAATCGCTTACCGCCCGCTTAAAAAGCGGGTGTGTGGTCGCCAGATAGCCCCTAGTCCAGGTCTCCCAGAGCCTTGCGTCCTTCCTCCAGCCAGACTGCATGTAATGGCTGCCGGCGTCCTGAGAGAGAAGGGGGGCGGGCCCTGGGCGTTCCTGGCTAAGAGCGGGAAGCCTGCTTCCCTCTGTGCCTAGTGTGAGGGCTGGAGCATGTAAATCAGGCTCCAGCCCTCGTCGCTGCTAGCGAACAGCGTCTCTCCCCTACCCTGAATGACAGGGTGGGGGCGGGAACGAATCGGAGCTGCCGGCGTCCTAGGCCCAAAAAGCCGGGGACTCAATTTATAACCGCCGCCGCCGTAAAAGCGCGGACGGCGGATCCCCGGCGCACCACAAGTCACAGCAGCGCCGCCCGGTCCAGAGGGGGTCGGCGCTGCGTTCCCATACACAAACAATCCCCCAGTAATCTGTAGGGACACTAGCTCCAACGTTGCGGTCCCCGGCGCACTACAACACCCAGCCAGCCCGGAGTGTGTCTGTGCCTGCCGGGGACACAGAGTACCTGTATGATGCAGGGCCTGTCCCTGATCGTACTCCTGCTCCGTCTCCATCAGGTTCTAATGGGTCTGTGGATGGAGCCCGGCGTCAGAGCTGAGAGGCCGGCAGGATCCCACTTCCACAGAGCCCTACCAGGGGATGTGGAAGGAAAACAGCATGTCAGGCTCCAGCCCTGTACCAGCAATAGGTACCTCAACCTTACAACACCATCCAGGGGTGAGAAGGGAGCATGCTGGGGACACTATATGTGTCCTCTTTTCTTCCATCCGAAATAGTCAGCAGCTACTGCTGACTAAAATCTGTGGAGCTATGCATGGAATGTCTGACCTCCTTCGCACACAAAGCTAAAACTGGAGAACCCGTGATACCACGGGGGGGGTATAGCCAGAGGGGGAGGGGCCTTGCACTTTTAATGTAGTGCTTTGTGTGGCCTCCAGAGGGCAGTAGCTATACCCCAATCGTCTGGGTCTCCCAATAGAGCGCTGAAGAAAAAGCGCGAAGCCTGTGTCCTACTGTGCTCAGTGAGAGGGCTGGAGCATGTAAATCGTGCTCCAGCCCTCGGCGCTGCCGATTGAACAACGTCTCTCCCCTACCCTGATTGACAGGGTGGGGGGCGTTAACGAAGCGGAGCTAGGCCGCAGAAAACCGGGGACTAAAGTTAGAAGCGCCGCCGCCGTAAAAGCGCGGTCGGCGCGTCCCCGGCGCACTACAAGTCGCAGCTGCGCCGCCGCTCCAGGGGCGGTCGGCGCGGCGATCCACACACAAAGTCCCCCAGTAATCTGCGGGGACTATAAGCCCAGCGCACAGCGCTACAGTCCCCGGCGCACTAGCACACCCAGCAAGCCTGGGGTGTGCGTGGCCTGCCATACGGGGACACAGAGTACCTGAAAGTTGCAGGGCCTTGTCCCTGAACGGCACTCCCGCTCCACATCCAGCAGGTTCTATGGGTCTGTGGATGGAGCCCGGCCTCAGGGCTTGGTGGCCGGTAAGATCCCACTTCCTCAGAGCCCCTCAGGGGGATGGGGAAGGAAAACAGCATGTGGGCTCCAGCCTCCGTACCCGCAATGGGTACCTCAACCTTACAAACCACAAGTGGGGTAAGAAGGGAGCATGCTGGGGGCCCCATATGGGCCCTCTTTTCTTCCATCCGATATAGTCAGCAGCTACTGCTGACTAAACAGTGGAGCTATGCGTGGATGTCTGACCTCCTTCGCACAAAGCAGAAAACTGGTGAGCCAGTGATCCCACTGGGGGTGTATAGCCAGAAGGGGAGGGGCCTTACACTTTTTAGTGTAATTGCTTTGTGTGGCCTCCGGAGGCAGTGCTATACACCCAATCGTAATCGTCTGGGTCTCCCAATGGAGCGCCGAAGAAATTATATGTTTCACACTATCACTATTAGTAATATGTCCCGTTATCCGTCCGAAAAAATTTTTCGGACGGTTGCCGCTGGCATGTTTTTTCAATTTTTTATATATTTTTTTATTATTAATATTACGTTTTTTCACATGTGACTGGTTTTTGGATTTTATAAATATTAAGGATAGTATTTGTATGGATGGAGGTATATATATATATATATACTATCGATAATTTAGGGGTCTATTATTATTTATATACTATTTATTATATATCTATATGGATGGTGATTTATTTATTTATATATCATGCACATCATGTAATGTAATGGTATGATCTTTTATGGTGTTTATTTAGATTTAGGCGTTGTATACAGCATTTCTTTACATGGGGATTAATTATGTGTATCTGGCCCCAAATTCAGGATATATCTGTGATAATTACTCTCTGACTCTATTATTAAATGTTCCTCTGTGTGATGTATAGTACAGCAATTGCCAGGACGGAGGGTGGGGTATCTTTCGGATGTATCCTGTGTTTCTATGGTGATTCGGCTTGTTTTGCTGACGTATCCGGAAATGACGTTACGCAATTGTTTTCCGTAAGACATGCATCTATGTTTGTTTATATATCACTATGGAGACCGGGACGTACTTCGGATATTACGTCAGTACCCTGAAATCCCTTGTTAGATGTATACATATGTTACCATAGATACTTGAAAACGCGGGTGACGTATTTCCGGATGTGACCTCTGTCTCTACGGCGATTTGACTCGTTTGGCTAAATATACCCGGAAATGACGTTACGGAATCGCCCATGGAGGATAAGTGTTTGTTTACATATCACTATGGAAACCGGGGCGTGTTCCGGATATTACATCAGGACCCTACACACCGGACTCATGTTTACGAGGATTTCCCTACCTATAAAGAGGGCAACATATCTACTGCTGATCACTCCTGGACGAAGCACCTTGGGGGTGCGAAACGCGCGTCAGTGTGTTGGTGGGAGGCTGCGGCACTATTACTTCTCCGGACTCGTTGGTAAATGCCCTTCATACGTTTTGATGTTAATGCTGCTTCTGGTTGCAGTCCCGTAGTATATATACATATATATTTATAACTACTATAACTACTCAAAGGGGCTGTAGCCAGTTAGATTGCTCTTACTTTAATATGCATTACCTATTCTTTGATAATCCGGTATTCAATAACAAGTGCCCTATGTCTCCCATTATATCATCCGTCCTTCTGGGCTGATCCATTGTTTGTTCATATTTTTGGTTATTTAATGTAATAAAAATTATATGCTTTTACTACTTGGCTTGCACATATCTTTTTGGTGTTATATCAGTGCTGTAGGAGAAAAACTGACTGGTCTCTGTGCGATACACACGGTCCATGAGGAATCACTGTTGTGTGCGCAGACCCATTGATTTTAATGGGTCTGCACATGTCTGTGATTCCGATACGTATAAAAACGGCGACATACATACCAGAATCACTGACGTGTGAAGGGGGCTTAGATTGATCAAACTTCTTTAAATGTAATGAGCACTGGGTTCACCCTTGGATGATGGCGGCATGTGCATTTGTAAGTCCTATGCTACTAGATTGTTAAAGGAGCGCAGTGACTGCCTGCTGAGAGTCAAACATTTATCATCACCCTGGTTGGTGAATCATGGTAAGATCAGTTCTGGTCTGGCCTTGACCATAAAAGTTCTGTGCATGACATCTGAAAAGAAAGTCTGGCTATGGAAGGACTCACCAAATGATTCATTGACAGGGAGGTAAGCCTTCACAACAAACATGGGTGTTCCAGCCACCTGAGCCTCCTCAAAGACGTGTCCTCGTTTCCTGTTCAGTACGCCATAGATGCCACCAACTACCTGCTCTGGACACTGTGCAAATATAAAGTGGCAGATGTGAAATACTGGTCGACAACTGTATAAAATATATCTGCTGGAGAAATAAAATGCTTGACTATCTGCGACGCACCTGAATCTCCACCAGGTAGATGGGCTCCATTAGCCGGGGTTGGGCCGTCAGGGCAGCAGCATACAGCACCCTCCTAGCAGTGGGGATGATCTGGCCACCACCGCGATGAATTGCGTCGGCATGCAGCGTAACATCATGGATGTCAAACCTGGCCCCTCTCATGTTCTCTTCACACAGAACTCCCTGCATAGATTTAAAACACATATGTAATTTTAGTGATTAGATTTATCAGAAAAATGTAAAGTTTTACTACACTGGACATATGCCACGGTTAAAACATCCCGCTGGGGTGGAGAAGTCAGGAGAACGTTAGACCTGGGATAGTCATCATGGCAAGTGGTCACAAGTGACTGACGTCAGACTATTGGGCACGTACCTCCTTGGTGGCCCACTGAAATCCAGCCACAACGCTGTCCTTGATCTCATTGAGGTACTGGACACCTTTTGTGACGTCAACTAAGATGTTGGGTCCGTTTCCATCGGGACCAAAACACCAGATCTTTCTGGCCTCCGCCACATCCCACTCATACTTTTCTGCCAGGTAACGGGCGCGCTGCTTCAACTCCTGCCTGGAGCTGACGTCTCCCTTGTCAATGTCTTCAGCCAGGCCGTCGGGGAAAGGTCGGGCCTTCATGTACAGACGGTTGTGCTTGTTGGGGGATTTGGACAAGCAGAGTTGGTCGGATTCCTCTCCAACAGTCTCCCTGTATGACACCACGGGGTCCGATTTCTGAAATATAAAATGTCAATGACTACTATTTTCCTCTTCTCTTCACCCATAAGAACAGATACACTCACTCTCTGGAGGAGCAGGCAGATTCTTCCATTGATTTTAATAATTTTGTAATACTCAATTTCTCCATAGATGGCGCTACAGAGATATTTAACAATGACTTTTGCCACAATCATATCAGATTACTGGAGGGTCTTAACAGTAGGAGACCCTGAAATTGGCAAGAGACCATTCTACTAAAGAACTGCTAAAGCGGAGAACTCTTTTTAAAGGGTATATTGCAAAAGCGCTTGTTTTTACAAGCAGTATCCGACAATATCCATCTGCGTAGTTGGGAATAATAATATAATACAACATATAGTCTATTAATTCCATAGTGCTTTACTTACATCAGCAACACTGTCCCCATTGGGGCTCACAATCCAAGGTTCCCTTTGGAGTGTGTGGGAAACTGAAGAACACAGAGGAAACCCACGCAAACATTGGGAGAATATACAATCTCCTTGCAGATGTTGTCCTTGGTGAGATTTGAACCCAGGACCCCAGGGCTGCAAGACTGCACTGCTAACCACTGAGCCAATGGGGTCAATAGCCAAACTCCTATAGGCTGACATTGGCATGCACATCTTGAAAACAAGATTCAGTCCAGACTTTCCAACTGTCTGTAGCAATGACCGTATCTTACCTTGATGGGGATACATGCATGATCTTCTTCAAGGTCTTTAAGGCAGATCTCTAGATGTAGCTCCCCGGCTCCTGCAATGATGTGTTCTCCAGATTCTTCAATGATACACTAACAAAGAGGAAAGAAAATAATTGCACTTACTTGGCCAAATATTCTGCAAAACAGAGAGAACACATCTGGGAACTGACATTTCCATGCGTCTTGATGTTTCTCCACTTACCTGAACCATAGGATCAGACTTGGCCAGACGTTTCAAGCCTTCCACCAGTTTCGGTAGGTCTGCAGGATTTTTTGCCTCCACAGCGACACGGACCACAGGACTAACGCTGAATTTCATCACCCTCATGTTGTGGGCATGCTCAAAGGTGGTGATCGTTCCAGTCTTCACTAAGAACTGGTCAACTCCAACCAGACCGACTATGTTGCCACAAGGAACATCCTCAATGGGCTCCACATAACGCCCCATCATAAGGATGGTCCTGCAAGGTGAGACAGGAGAGGAACCAAGAGCTTAGAATGCTTCCGCACCTAATGCAGTAATTGTGACGAGGCAGAAGAGCGTTTACCTCTGAATAGGCTTCAGGTAGAGATCTTCCTTCTTTCCCGGGGTGTAGTTGGGGCCCATAATGCGCACTTTCTGACCGGTTGATACAATTCCAGAAAAGACACGACCAAAGGCGTAGAATCGCCCCTTATCAGATGTGGGCACCATCTTTGAGATGTACATCACCAGGGGGCCCTTGGGGTCACAGTTTTTCACACCTATACAGATAAAAGAAAAATAAAAATTAGAAAAGAGAATTTTGTTTACTTACCGTAAATTCTTTTTCTTATAGTTCCGTATTGGGAGACCCAGACATTGGGTGTATAGCTTCTGCCTCCGGAGGACACACAAAGTACTACACTAAAAAGTGTAGCTCATCCCTCTGAGCTTATACACCCCCTGGATAACCAGATCTAGCCAGTTTAGTGCAAAAGCTGAAGGAGAACAGCCACCCACAAGTAAAGACAGAGCAAGAACCGGAACAACCGGAGCCTCTGTCTAAGACAACAGCCGGTGATAACACGCGGAACAAGAAACTGCCAACAGGCAACAGAGAGGGTGCTGGGTCTCCCAATACGGAACTATAACAAAAAGAATTTACGGTAAGTAAACAAAATTCTCTTTTTCTTTATCGTTCCTATGGGAGACCCAGACCATGGGACGTCTCAAAGCAGTCCATGGGTGGGAATAAACAGAAAACTGAGAAGTAGGCGGAGCCTAACTTCACAAATGGGCGACAGCCACCTGAAGGATGCGTCTGCCCAAGCTCGCATCTGCAGAAGCATGCACTTGGTAGTGCTTTGAAAAGGTATGCAGGCTAGTCCAAGTGGCAGCCTGACAGACCTGCTGAGCCGTAGCCTGGTGCCTGAAAGCCCAAGAGGCACCGACAGCTCTGGTCGAGTGTGCCTTGATCCCCGGCGGGGGAGGCACCTGAGTACACTGGTAGGCATCGGAAATGGCCGAACTAATCCAACGAGCTAAGGTCGGCTTAGAAGCCGAGAGACCCTTACGCCGACCTGTGGGTAGCACAAAAAGAGAGGTGCACCGCCTAAGAAAAGCGGTGCGAGACACATAGAACCGGAGCGCCCGCACCAGATCCAGAGTATGCAACGCTTTTTCAAAGCGATGAACAGGAGCCGGACAAAAAGAAGGCAGGGAAATGTCCTGGTTAAGGTGGAAACAAGAAACCACCTTAGGGAGAAAGTCCGGAGTCGGACGGAGAACCACCTTGTCTTGATGAAAAACCAAAAAAGGTGACTCCGAAGAGAGCGCAGCCAAATCAGAGACTCTCCTGAGGGAAGTTATGGCCACTAGAAAGACCACTTTCTGTGAAAGACGAGACAAAGAAACCTCCCTAAGAGGCTCAAAGGGGGGTTTCTGCAAGGCTGTGAGGACCAGATTGAGGTCCCAGGGATCCAAGGGCCGCCGGTAAGGCGGAATGATGTGAGACGCGCCCTGCATGAAGGTGCGCACCTGAGCCAGCCGGGCGATACGCCGCTGGAACAACACTGACAGAGCCGAGACCTGTCCCTTGAGGGAAGGGAGGGATAGTCCTAGCTGCAGACCGGACTGTAGAAAGGACAGAAGGGTCGGCAAGGAAAAAGGCCAAGGAGCATGGCCGGAAGAGCGACACCAGGACAGGAAAATTCTCCAGGTCCTGTGATAGATTTTGGCCGAGGAAGACTTCCGAGCCCGAGTCATAGTCGAGATTACTTCAGGAGGAATACCAGAAGCCGTCAAGATCCAGGACTCAAGAGCCACACCGTCAATCTGAGAGCCGCAGAATTCTGGCGGAAAAACGGACCTTGTGAGAGAAGGTCTGGACGGTCCGGAAGATGCCACGGCACCGCTACGGACAGATGGAGCAGGTCTGGGTACCAAGCTCGCCTGGGCCAGTCCGGAGCAATGAGGATGACCCGACGGCCCTCCATTCTGATCTTGCGCAGAACTCTGGGCAAGAGAGCTAGAGGGGGAAACACGTAGGACAGACGAAACTGGGACCAATCTTGAACCAGAGCGTCCGCTGCAAAGGCCTGAGGATCGTGGGAATGAGCCACGTAAACCGGAACCTTGTTGTTGTGCCGGGATGCCATTAGATCCACTTCCGGAGTGCCCCACTTGCGGCAGATTGACTGAAACACTGCCAGATGCAGGGACCACTCGCCACTGTCCACGGTTTGACGGCTGAGATAATCTGCCTCCCAGTTTTCCACGCCTGGGATGTGGACTGCGGATATGGTGGACTTGGAGTCCTCCGTCCATTGAAGGATGCGTTGAACCTCCAACATTGCCAGGCGGCTGCGTGTCCCGCCTTGGTGATTGATGTAGGCAACCGCTGTCGCGTTGTCTGACTGGACTCGAATGTGCTTGCCCGCCAAAAGGTGGTGAAAGGCTAGGAGAGCTAGAAGCACAGCTCTGGTTTCCAGCACATTGATTGAGAGGGCTGATTCGGACGGAGTCCAAGTGCCCTGTGCTCGGTGGTGGAGACATACCGCTCCCCAGCCGGATAGACTGGCATCCGTGGTGAGGATCACCCAGGACGGGGCCAGGAAGGAGCGTCCCTGAGACAGAGAGAGGGGCCGAAGCCACCACTGAAGTGAGCCCCTGGTCTGTGGCGACAGAGCCACTAGCCTGTGCAAGGAGGAAGGCCGCTTGTCCCAACAGCGGAGAATGTCCAGCTGCAGAGGACGCAGATGGAACTGGGCAAAGGGAACAGCCTCCATTGACGCCACCATCTGACCCAGCACCTGCCTTAGGTGCCTGATGGAATGACGGCGGGGCCTCAGCAGAGAGCGCACCACCAGATGGAGGGACTGCTGTTTGACTAAGGGCAGCTTCACAAGTGCCGGCAGAGTCTCGAACTGCATCCCTAGGTACGTGAGCCTCTGGGTCGGAGTCAGAGTGGATTTGGGCAGATTGACAAGCCACCCGAATTGGACAAGCGTGGCGAGAGTGAGCGAGACACTCCGCTGACAGTCTGCGCTGGATGAAGCCTTGACTAGAAGGTCGTCCAGGTAAGGAATCACTGCCAACCCCTGGAGGTGCAGAACCGCAACCACTGCTGTCATGACCTTGGTGAATACTCGAGGGGCCGTGGCTAACCCGAAGGGGAGAGCCACGAATTGGAAATGTTCCTCTCCGATCCGATTGCAAAACGTAGCCAACGCTGGTGTGAAACTGCAATTGGCACATGCAGATAGGCATCTCTGATGTCGATGGATGCCAGGAAATCTCCTTGGGTCATTGAGGCAATGACTGATCGCAGAGACTCCATGCGAAAATGCCGCACCTGAACATGCTTGTTGAGAAGCTTGAGATCCAGGATGGGCCGGAAGGAACCGTCCTTTTTGGGGACTAGAAAGATTTGAGTAGAAACCTCTGAACCGTTCCCGGGCGGGAACCGGAACAATTACTCCGTTGGCCTGCAAGGGTGCCACGGCCTGAGAGAAGGCGGCGGCTTTGGAGCAGGGGGGAGTTGACAGAAAAAATCTGTTTGGCGGGCTGGAAGAGAATTCTATCCTGTAGCCGTGGGAGATGATATCCCGCACCCACTGATCGGAGACGTGTTGAAACCACACGTCGCCAAAGTGGGAGAGCCTGCCACCGACTAAGGATGTTGCTGGCGCGGCCAGATAGTCAAGAGGAGGCTGCCTTAGTGGCAGCAGCTCCTGCGGTCTTTTGTGGACGCGCCTTTGTGCGCCAGTTGTGTTTTTGGTCCTTGGCTGAGTTAGTGGCCGAGGCCGAGGGCTTTTGGTTTGTGGCATGGAAGTACTCTTCCCGCCAGTAGCTTCCTTAATTTCATCCAGTTGTTCACCGAACAGCCTGGACCCAGCAAAAGGGAGCCCAGCAAGGTACTTCTTTGAAGAAGCATCTGCCTTCCACTCTCGAAGCCACAAGATCCTGCGGATAGCGAGGGAATTAGCCGAAGCCACCGCAGTGCGGTGAGAAGCCTCCAGCATGGCAGACATGGCATAGGATGAAAAAGCTGAAGCTTGGAAGTCAAGGCAACCATTTCGGGCATAGATTCCCTGGTGAGGGAATGCATCTCCTCTAGGGAAGCAGAGATGGCTTTGAGAGCCCACACTGCTGCAAAAGATGGGGAGAACGAGGCCCCTGCCGCCTCATATACAGATTTGGCCAGAAGGTCAACCTGGCGGTCAGTGGAATCCTTAAGAGAGGTGCCATCAGCCACTGATACAACGGTCAGGGCTGAGAGTCTAGACACCGGAGGGTCTACCTTTGGTGAATGAGCCCACTCCTTGACCACCTCAGGTGGAAAGGGAAAACGGTCATCAGAACCACGCTTTGGGAAGCGTTTGTCAGGACAGGCACTAGGCTTGGTCACAGTGGCCTGAAAACTGGAGTGGTTAAAGAACACACTCCTTGTCCTTTTAGGCAAGGTAAACTGGTGCTTTTCTGCCAGAGAGGGTTGCTCCTCTGATACTGGCGGATTGAGATCCAGTACAGAATTAATGGACGCAATCAAAATCACTAACATCTGAGTCACTTTCAGACAGATCAATGGGGCACATGGAGGTAGCTTACGAGCCCCCCGTAAAGGCATCCTCCTCGTCCTGCGAGTAAGCTCTTGAATCAGAGCCGCGGGACGAGGAAGGAGAGGGGACCCTGCGTCTCCTTTTAGGAGGACGGGGTCTGGGACCAGATGAAGAATCCTCTGTGAGCTCCGCTGAAAGAGCTCTAGCAGCAGAGGCGCCCTGAGAAGGGGGCTGATGCATGTTCAGCAAAGTTCGGGACAGCTGTCCCATGGAGTCGGCAAAAGACTGGGAGATTGACCTAGTGAAGGATTCTACCCAAGCCGGGGGTACAGCCACCGGAGCCGGAGCAGCCGGAGGGACCACTGTGGGTGCGATTCCAGGCTGAGGCATTGAGCAGGCATCACAATGTGGATATGTGCTCGGTTCAGGCAGCACGAGCTTACATGCAGTGCATATTGAGTACAGCCTTGCAGCCTTGCTCCTCGTGTGAGACATGCTGCTGAAGTGGGGGCTCTGAGCCAGAATGACCCCCAGAGAGTATATAAGAAGGTCCACAACCGGAGGTTGTGGCTTACCAGACCGTTTGTGTGCCCTCCAGATCCCACAGCCCGGACCCCCAAGCAGCTTAGCAGGGATGCTGCAGCCAGCGCTGATCCAGAGAAAAACGCTGAGAAAATGGCGCCGGAGCGAGGAGAGGGGGCGGGACCTGCTCTGAGAGCGGGATCTGGAGGGCCAAGGAGATTTACAGGGGACGCACTGTCCCTCTGCATGACTGACATGCGAGGGCAGTGAAATCGAAAGTAGGCCTCCGGCAAAGCCGGGGCCTAAATTTAAGTGATGCGGCCGGCGCGCACGCACCATCGTCGCTGTTCTCAGGCGACAACCAGAGAACCGGCCGGAAATGTCAGAAAAGTTACACAGCACACTCTCCCAAGTTACACAGCACACTCTCCCACCATAATAAAGTACAGGGGACCCCCCAACATAAACGTCTCAGGTACGTAGCTTGCTGAGAAGCAGGGCCATGTCCCTGGGGATGAGTGCTCCGTCCAGCAGGATCCTGAAGGGCTGCGGATGGAGACCGGTCTCCTGCAAAGCATGGAGAACCGTGCTGGCTCCCACTTCAAGCCAGAGCCCGAGGGATGGTGAAGGAGCGCGGCATGTAAGGCTCCAGCCTTGGAATCAACTTTAACAGCACCGCCGACACAGTGGGGTGAGAAGGGACATGCCGGGAGTCCAGGCTTGGACCCGCTTTTCTTCAAAAACTTTCCAAAAATGAAAAATCAGATGAGAATGCATGTGTGGATGTATGCCTCCTGAACACAAAGCAATGAACTGGCTAGATCTGGTTATCCAGGGGGTGTATATGCTCAGAGGGAGGAGCTACACTTTTTAGTGTAGTACTTTGTGTGTCCTCCGGAGGCAGAAGCTATACACCCAATGTCTGGGTCTCCCACAGGAACGATAAAGAAATTCTATTTTGGATACTGCAGGAGAACTGTTTTTGTGGCTAGTGGTAGCCACATGAGCAGTTCTGTTCTTCTGCCGGGTATCAGTGTGCTGCCCCTAGTGGTGACTACAGGAAGCAAGCATCTTGTCCATGCAAGAGAAGTGGAGATGTCCTGCAGTGATGGTGGCAAATCTATACAATTCATCTGACCGCTGCAGACAATCATTAGTCTCAGCAGTGACATGCCATATAACGCAAGTAACAAAACCGTGGTCAGTGATTGGCTGCAGCAGCATAGGAGTGATAAATGTGACATCATAGTTGCCAATCTAGTGGGAGATTTACTAGGGGAGTATTACGAACCCTAGAACACCCCCTCAAAAAGATTTTTTTTTTTTTTATGGGGAAGGGATGGGGAAGGAATCAGCATGTGGGCTCCAGCCTCCGTACCCGCAATGGGTACCTCAACCTTAACAAGCACCACCGACAGAAAGTGGGGTGAGAAGGGAGCATGCTGGGGACCCTAGTATGGGTCCTCTTTTCTTCCATCCGACATAGTCAGCAGCTGCTGCTGACTAAACAGTGGAGCTATGCGTGCGTGTCTGACCTCCTTCGCACAAAGCAAAAAACTGAGGGACCCGTGCTCCCACGGGGGGGTGTATAGCCAGAAGGGGAGGGGACTTACACTTTTAAGTGTAGTACTTTGTGCGGCCTCCGGAGGCAGTAGCTATACACCCAATTGTCTGGGTCTCCCAATTAGGAGCGAAAAAGAAATAAAAAATTTAGACCTATAGTGTCTTACCGATCCCCCGCTTCTCTATAACCTTGCCTACGTTCTCCCCTTATCCCTGCACATCCTATTCTGGTGGTACAAACAGGGTATAACAACCATGACAGGTGTTTGGGGCCCGGTGAAGAGGGGGGCCGGGGGTAATTAATTGGATTAAGAGGCCCCCCCTCTTCACTGGGCCTCAGTAACAGCCGCAATAGAAGGGCTCGGCTAATTTGCATGTGGATAGCCAAACGTGTTAGCATTCTTGAAGTTGTTTCAGATAATGGAGTATTTCCCTTAGAAAATTAATGATACACCCCCTACACCGCCCCTCTCCATAATATCTTTCCCACACTGCCCCTACGTACAATATCCCCCCCCCCACACTGCCCCTCTGTATAATATTCCCCCACATGGAAGGTTTCAGGGATGAAGGGTGCCAAAAAATGTTGCCAGTATGGGGCCATGAAATTCCTACTGGCGGCCCTGGGTACAGACATGTGACTACTGGAGCGAATGAAAGTCCACAGCAGTGGAGCACTTTCATCACCGCTGTGTCAAGTCATTGGCAGCAGTGGTCACTGGCTCATCCAGCCAGACAAGGGTGTAAGGAGACTAAAGTGGTAGAGAAATAGCAGGAGAACAATGTCTGGAGTATTTATTTTTAAATTTTAGAACACAAAGATTTTTTTCAATTATTTTCCAAAGGGGCGGACAACCCCCTTTTAGCAGGACCACGGAGACATTCTTACCCAGAGCAGCCTCGTCGTCAGGTGGCCCCTCATACAGCAGCTCGCACCGGTATCTCTGCGCCGTGACCGGGGAGGGAAGGTGGATGGTGATCATCTGTAACAAGGCTTCTCCAGCCGGCAGCCAGCGCCTCATCACTGCCTGCGGCACACGAAAACAGCAATACGTTAGTGCCGGAAACCGAGAGAGCTTACCAAAGAGGACAGAAGTCAGAGAGAGCAGTCTTCAGTGTCCGCATAAAGAAAAGAAGAAGAGCTAGAGAGATTTAGAGGGTAAAAAAAAAAGGAAATTATTCAGCGGGTGTTAATGATGGCGATTAAAATGTGACACATTGAGGCGTTTATGTAACAGATGTATATTACAAAATGCCTTTATTATTCTCCAGTTAATGGGGGAGAAAAATAAAAATGTCCCTGGGGGGGTCATATCTTCACCAATACAACACATCACAATCTTGAACTTTATGGGTCAACACCCTGTAGGGTATGCACTCGTCAAATGAAGGGGGGCTCAGCAGCCGTACCAGGGGTAATTTATAGGATTAGTGAGTGTTAAAGGATCGCATTGATAACGCCCCATTAACAGGGGGTCCTGCCTGTCCGGCAGTCATTGTGTGTGGCCAATTATAATGGATATTGGTACCTTCCAGCATCTTGGCAGGTGCCACATCAGTGGAAGTGAGTGCCACCGGAGTAACCTTTTAATTATGGGGCAGGGGTGACAACTGGCAGCTGCACAGCTTTATCCATGGTGTTCAGTGAGTAACAAGGTGAGAATAAGACCCCCGTCCACCATTACACCGCTGCACCCCATTAGTCGAATATGGTCACACCTTTCCAATGTCGAATATGAGGGTGCCGTCTGCTTACATTTCCCATCCGCAGGCTCCCGGGGGTAACAGAGCCTGAAATAAAATGGCTGCCTGTCACTAAGACTTATTACTGTGGTCTTCCTAAACGAGGGGAGAAAAGAAAAAAAAAATAATAAAATTGGGACATCCAAACGACAGCCGACACGAAATCCTCTGGTTTCTCCGGATAATCCTAAATGAACGGCTAAAAGAACAGGGAGGGAGGACGGTTAATGAAGTAACACACAGATCAACTCCAAAACACGAGCGAGAACCGAAGTCAGATCTCTGAAAAGGACACAAAAGTCATCCCAGCAAAAAGTCTTATTCAATCTCGAATTAACAACCATATGTCCTATTACATACCACACTAGCTGTACTACCCGGCTTCGCCCGGGTTAATAACTGCTGTTAACAAAATAGAAACCACAAAACAAATAGATATGAAGGGAATTTTGTTTACTTACCGTAAATTCCTTTTCTTCTAGCTCCTATTGGGAGACCCAGACAATTGTGTATAGCTACTGCCTCCGGAGGCCACACAAAGTATTACACTTTAAAAAGTGTAACCCCTCCCCTCTGCCTATACACCCTCCCGTGCATCACGGGCCCATCAGTTTTGGTGCCAAAGCAGGAAGGAGGAAACTATATAAATTGGTCTAAGGTAAATTCAATCCGAAGGATGTTCGGAGAACTGAAACCATGAACCAAAAGAACAATTCAACATGAACAACATGTGTACACAAAAGAACAACAGCCCGAAGGGAACAGGGGCGGGTGCTGGGTCTCCCAATAGGAGCTAGAAGAAAAGGAATTTACGGTAAGTAAACAAAATTCCCTTCTTCTTTGTCGCTCCATTGGGAGACCCAGACAATTGGGACGTCCAAAAGCAGTCCCTGGGTGGGTAAAAGAATACCCCGATAAAAAGAGCCGACAACGGCCCCCTCCTACAGGTGGGCAACCGCCGCCTGAAGGACTCGCCTACCTAGACTGGCATCCGCCGAAGCATAGGTATGCACTTGATAGTGTTTCGTGAAAGTGTGCAGACTAGACCAGGTAGCCGCCTGACACACCTGCTGAGCCGTAGCCTGGTGCCGCAATGCCCAGGACGCACCCACGGCTCTGGTAGAATGGGCTTTCAGCGCTGAAGGAATCGGAAGCCCAGAAGAACGGTAGGCTTCAAAAATCGGTTCCTTGATCCACCGAGCCAAGGTTGACTTGGACGCCTGCGACCCTTTACGCTGGCCAGCGACAAGGACAAAGAGCGCATCTGAACGGCGCAGGGGCGCCGTGCGAGACACGTAGATCCGGAGTGCTCTCACTAGATCTAACAAATGCAAATCCTTTTCACATTGGTGAATTGGATGAGGGCAAAATGAAGGTAAGGAGATATCCTGATTGAGATGAAAAGGGGACACCACCTTAGGGAGAAAGTCCGGGACCGGACGTAGAACCACCTTATACTGGTGAAATACCAGGAAGGGGGCTTTGCAAGACAGTGCTGCCAGCTCTGACACTCTTCGGAGTGATGTAACTGCCACTAGAAATGCCACCTTCTGCGAAAGACGTGATAGAGAGACATCCCGCAGCGGCTCAAAAGGTGGTTTCTGAAGAGCCCGGAGAACCCCGTTGAGATTCCAGGGTTCCAGTGGCCGCTTGTAAGGTGCGACTATGTGGCAAACTCCCTGCAGGAACGTGCGGACCTGCGGAAGCCTAGCTAGACGCTTTTGAAAAAACACGGAAAGCGCCGATACCTGTCCCTTAAGAGAGCCGAGAGACAAACCCTTGTCCATTCCGGATTGAAGGAAGGAAAGAAAAGTGGGTAAGGCAAACGGTCAGGGGGTAAAACCCTTATCAGAGCACCAGGCTAAGAAGATCCTCCAAGTCCTGTGATAGATCTTGGCGGACGTTGGTTTCCTGGCCTGTCTCATAGTGGCAATGACCTCTTGAGATAACCCTGAGGACGCTAGGAGCCAGGACTCAATGGCCACACAGTCAGGTTGAGGGCCGCAGAATTCAGATGGAAAAATGGCCCTTGGGACAGCAAGTCTGGTCGGTCTGGGAGTGCCCACGGTTGACCCACCGTGAGGTGCCACAGGTCCGGGTACCACGACCTCCTCGGCCAGTCTGGAGCGACGAGGATGGCGCGGCGGCAGTCGGACCTGATCTTGCGCAACACTCTGGGCAGCATTGCCAGAGGAGGAAATACATAAGGCAGTCGAAACTGCGACCAATCCTGAACTAAGGCGTCCGCCGCCAGAGCTCTGTGATCCTGAGACCGTGCCATGAATGCCGGGACCTTGTTGTTGTGCCGAGACGCCATGAGATCGACGTCCGGCGTTCCCCAGCGGCAACAGATCTCTTGAAACACGTCCGGGTGAAGAGACCATTCCCCTGCGTCCATGCCCTGGCGACTGAGAAAAAGTCTGCTTCCCAGTTTTCTACGCCCGGGATGTGAACCGCGGAGATGGTGGAGGCTGTGGCCTCCGCCCACAGCAGAATCCGCCGAACTTCTTGGAAGGCTTGACGAGTGCCGCCCTGGTGGTTGATGTACGCGACCGCCGTGGCGTTGTCCGACTGTATGCGGATCTGCCTGCCCTCCAGCCACCGATGGAACGCTTTTAGGGCTAGATACACTGCCCTTATCTCCAGAACATTGATCTGAAGGGAGGACTCTGTCGGAGTCCAGGTTCCCTGAGCCCTGTGATGGAGAAACACCGCTCCCCACCCTGACAGACTCGCGTCCGTCGTGACCACAGCCCAGGATGGGGGCAGGAAGGATTTTCCCTTCGACAGAGAAGTGGGAAGGAGCCACCACTGAAGAGAGGTTTTGGCTGCCAGGGAAAGAGACGTTCCTGTCCAGGGACGTCGACCTCCTGTCCCATTTGCGGAGAATGTCCCATTGGAGTGGACGCAGATGAAACTGCGCAAAGGGGACTGCCTCCATTGCTGCCACCATCTTCCCCAGGAAGTGCATGAGGCGCCTCAAGGGGTGTGACTGGGCCCGAAGGAGAGATTGCACCCCTGTTTGCAGCGAACGCTGTTTGTCCAGCGGAAGCTTGACTATCGCTGAGAGAGTATGAAACTCCATCCCGAGGTACGTCAGTGATTGGGTCGGAGTCAATTTTGACTTTGGGAAATTGATGATCCACCCGAACCTCTGGAGAGTCTCCAGAGCAACGGTCAGACTGTGTTGACATGCCACCCTGGAGGGTGCCTTGACTAGGAGATCGTCTAAGTACGGGATCACCGAGTGGCCCTGAGAGTGTAGGACTGCCACAACGGCTGCCATGACCTTGGTGAAGACCCGTGGGGCTGTCGCCAGGCCGAAAGGCAGTGCCACAAACTGAAGGTGGTCGTCCCCCATGGCGAAACGCAGGAAGCGTTGATGCTCTGGTGCGATCGGCACATGGAGATAGGCATCCCTGATATCGATTGATGCAAGGAAGTCTCCGTGGGACATAGAAGCGATGACAGAGCGGAGGGATTCCATGCGAAACCGCCTGGTTCTCACATGTCTGTTGAGCAATTTGAGGTCCAAAACGGGACGGAATGAACCGTCCTTTTTTGGCACCACGAACAGGTTGGAGTAAAAAACGCGACCACGTTCCTGAAGGGGAACGGGGATCACAACTCCTTCTGTCTTCAGAGTGTCCACCGCCTGAAAAAGTGCAACGGTTCGCTCGGGGGGCGGAGATGTTCTGAAAAAACGAGTCGGAGGACGAGAGCTGAACTCTATCCTGTAACCGTGAAACAGAATGTCTCTCACCCATCGGTCTTGGACACGTGGCCACCAGGCGTCGCAAAAGCGGGAGAGCCTGCCACCGACCGAGGATGCGGTTTGGGGAGGCCGAAAGTCATGAGGAAGCCGCCTTGGAGACGGTGCCTCCGGCGGTCTTTGGAGGACGTGACTTAGACCGCCATGCAGAAGAGTTCCTCTGGCTCTTCTGTAGCCTGTTGGATGAGGAGGATTGGGATCTGGCTGAGGGCCGAAAGGACCGAAACCTCGCTTTAATTTTTCGTTGCTGAGGTCTCTTTGGTTTGGGCTGGGGTAAGGACGAGTCCTTTCCCTTGGATTGCTTAATAATTTCATCCAATCGCTCGCCAAACAATCGGTCGCCAGAAAAAGGCAAACCGGTCAAGAACGTCTTGGAAGCAGAGTCTGCCTTCCATTCGCGTAGCCACATGGCCCTGCGGACTGCCACCGAATTGGCGGATGCTACCGCAGTACGGCTAGCCGAGTCCAGGACAGCATTCATGGCGTAGGAGGAAAACACCGACGCCTGAGAAGTCAAAGACGCTACTTGCGGAGCAGAGGTACGGGTGACCGCATTAATCTCAGACAGACAAGCTGAGATAGCCTGGAGTGCCCACACCGCTGCAAAGGCTGGGGCAAAGGACGCGCCTATGGCTTCATAGATGGATTTCATTAGGAGCTCTATCTGCCTGTCCGTGGCATCCTTGAGCGATGAACCGTCAGCCACTGCTACTACGGATCTAGCCGCCAGTCTAGAGACTGGGGGATCCACCTTGGGACATTGAGCCCAACCCTTAACTACGTCAGCGGTGAAGGGGTAACGTGTGTCATTAAGGCGTTTAGTAAAGCGCTTGTCCGGAAAAGCCCTGTGCTTCTGGACAGCATCTCTGAAGTTAGAGTGATCGAAGAAAGCACTCCGAGTACGTTTGGGAAATCTAAACTGGTGCTTCTCCTGCTGCGAATCCGACTCCTCTATAAGTGGAGTTGGAGGGGAAAGATCCAGCACCTGGTTGATGGACGCTATAAGGTCATTTACTATGGCGTCCCCTTCAGGTGTATCCAGATTGAGAGCAACGTCAGGGTCAGAGTCCTGGGCTGCGACCTCCGCCACATCCTCCAGAGAGTCCTCAAGCTGAGACCCCGAACAGCGTGATGAAGTCGGGGAAGATTCTAAGCGAGCCCGCTTAGCCGGTCTGGGACTGCGGTCCGTGCCGGAGTCCTCCACGTAATAACTAGAGGCCACCCCAGGAGCATGCTTCGTCGCAGACCGAGAGGGGCCTGGGGGCGATCCCGCAGGGCCCGGGGCCTGTGTAAGGGCCGGTCTGGACTGCAAAGCCTCTAGTATCTTAGCAGACCATTTGTCCATAGACTGAGCCATGGATTGTGAAAGTGACTCAGAGAGCTTGTCAGCTAAAACTGCAAACTCTGTCCCTGTCACCTGGACAGAGGAAGCCGGCGGTTCTACCTGGGCCGAGGGTCCCCCCAGTGCCCCAGGCTCCGGCTGAGCGAGTGCCACAGGGGCCGAGCATTGCTCACAGTGAGGGTAGGTGGAACCTGCAGGTAGCATAGCCGCACAAGAGGTACAGGTTGCAAAATAACCCTGTGTCTTGGCACCCTTGCTCCTTGTGAACGACATGCTGTTGTCTCCCAGGAGCGTGATCACTGAGGGCATATAGCCACAAGCTAACAGTACAGCCGAACCGAGAAAAAGTATACAAATATAATATATATACATATATACAGTTCGGCACCCAAGGGGGACCAGCACCAGGTGACCGGTGTGGCTTACCGACCGCTCAAGCGGTGTGTGGCCACCAGATTCCCTGCCTCGGGTCTCCCAGAGTTGCAGCCAGAAGTCCTCCACCGGCAGAATGTGCTCAAAACATGGCTGTCGGCGTTCACAGGGGAGGAGGGAGCCGTGGGCGTAACCAAATAAGTGCGGGAATCTGGTGCCCCAGAGTGATTAGTGAGGGGGGAGGAGGACACCTAAGCGTGCTCCAGCCCTCACTGTCGGCGTCACGCCGACCGTCCCGCCCTTACCCCTGACTGGCAGGCCCGGGGGCGGGAGTTTAAGGCAGTAGGCCGCAAAAGCCGGGGGCTAAAGTTAAAACCGCGGCCGGCAAGCAAGTGCGGTCGGCGCGGTAGTCCCGGTCTCATACCAACACCGCAGCCGCTGCAGCGTCTGAGGCCAAAGTGCTCCATGCACCGTCCCCAAAAGGGGACACAGAGTACCTTTATGATGCAGGGCCTGTCCCTGATGATACTCAGTCTCCTGTCCGTCAGATTCCCACAGGGGCTGCGGAGGGAGCCCGGTCCCAGTGCCTGGAAGACCGGTTAGGATCCCACTTCTCCCAGAGCCCCTAAGGGATGGAGAAGGAAAACGGCATGTGGCTCCAGCCTTTGTACCCGCAATGGGTACCTCAACCTTAACAACACCGCCGACTCAGTGGGGTGAGAAGGGAGCATGCCGGGAGCCCTGTTAGGGGCCCTCTTTTCTTCCATCCGATACAATCAGCAGCTGCTGCTGACTACAATGGGAGCATGAGTGCATGTGTGCCTCCTTCAACACAAAGCATAAAACTGATGGGCCCGTGATGCACGGGAGGGTGTATAGGCAGAGGGGAGGGGTTACACTTTTTAAAGTGTAATACTTTGTGTGGCCTCCGGAGGCAGTAGCTATACACAATTGTCTGGGTCTCCCAATGGAGCGAAAAAGAAAAATGCAATTATAATGTCTGTCTTCCCCTCTGTATATATCTGTCTCTCTCTCTCTTTCTCCCTTTGTCTGTCTCTTTCCCTGTCTGTCTTTGACTGTCTGTCTCTTTCTCCGTCTGTCTCAATCTCTTTCCATGTCTGTCTCTTTCCCTGTATCTGTCTCTTTACTTGTCTTTGTCTCTTACCCTGTCTGTCTCTTTCCCTTTGTTTCCCTGTGTCTGTCTCTGTCTCTTTGTCTGTCGCTTAACCTGTCTCTCTCTTTCCCTGTCTGTCTCTTCCCCTGTCAGTCTGTCTCTGTCTGTCTCTTACCCTGGCTGCATTGTGACACGCCAACATTCCATATAAGGGCGTGGCTGCGCATTCTTCTGAAGTTCTGGCTGCACTGTGGCTCCCAGCTCCATTCGCTTTAATGGAGGCAGGTTTTTTGGCGAATAACTGTAAAGCTCGGGGTTAAAGTTAAAATTTCCCCTCAAAACATAGCCTATGACGCTCTCGGGGTCCAGACGTGTGAGGGTGCAAAATGTTGTGGCTGTAGCTGCGACGGTGCAGATGCCGATCCCGGACATACACACATACATACACACACACACACATACAGCTTTATATATTAGATTAGCACTCCATGTCGTGTGCAGCATCAGCATGAATGAGGATTTTACAGTCTGTCCTTGTACAACAATGAAGCTTCTTAAAGTAATGCTGGGAGAGTTCTGCTCTGGAGCCTTCAGATTTGTGGCTGCAGCTCAGGATTACATTACAGGCTGTAACTCGATCAGTACGTTTTGATGTTCTCGGGTGGAGGGAGGGGGTGCTGACCGTAGTCTGTCAGTAGAGAACATTTACCTTCAGAAGCTGTTTTCCTTCCTTATCTCGATCCTCGGCATCCAGCTTGATGTCCAATTTCTCAACCAATTTGGCTGTCTCCTCCTTCTTAAAGTTCATGATGGCGTCAAATATCTGGAAGTTAAATGGCAGCGAGTGACCCGGTAACCGGGAGGTGCAACACAACGTAGTAAAGTAGATAAAAAAAAAAAAAAATGGAGACTTATCCGTTACCTTAAAGATGGGGTCCAGGATGAGCTGGCTGAAGGTGCGCGGCAGCTTCTTTCCGTCGGCGTTGGCTGCAGTTTTGCTGAATTTGCCGTTTGCTGGATCAAAATACCTAAAGACAAAAGATCAAGATGTCGGCAGTCAGCGTGGCCCAGTGTGGGACCGCTCGCTTTACTACAGAGAATTCTCCACTGCCCCCTGCCTGCTGATGGTTTCTATGAGACGTATTTAAGGCTAAGCACCCCCATCCCATGTCCTTATACCATTACTTACTTGTCTCCCCATAGTTTCTTCATCATGTCCTCCACTTTCTTTGCTCGCTCTGCTGGAGGGAGCTGCGCTTTTTCACCTTTGGCGGCAAATTTGGCGACGTACATTTCAGCAAACTGTTTGAGGGTGAAGGCCCAACCGTGCAGGCCAGAGCCAAAGCCGACTGTGCCGATCACAGGGTCGATCTATAATAGTAAGATGGGGGTCACAGAGCTGGCGGTGAGTTAAGCTGCACCCTGCTAGCATATGTAGGACCGAGAGCGGAGCTCCAAAATGGAGCTTGGGGGTCACCTCACCATGATGTTGCCCATGGGGCCGGTTTCTCCCTCCCCGTACGTAGAGATGATGACGTTGACGTTCTCCACTATCCTCTGGAAGGTCAGGTACAATTCCTCGGGTTCCAGCTGCAACTCCAGCAGCGCTCGGTCCATTTTGTTCATCATGAGAACCGGTTTGATCCGTTCAGCAATGGCTTGTCGCAAAACCGTCTCGGTCTGAACGCAAACGCCTAAAATAGAGGAAGAATATAAACATGGAGGAGAAGACACGAGGAGGGATCACAGCTGAGACTCAGATGTGCAGAGATTAAAGGGAATCTGTCACCAGGTTGTTGCCACCTAAACTGAGAGCAGCATAATGTAGGGGCAGAGATCCTGATTCCAGCGATGTGTCACATACTAGGCTGCTTAGTCTAGTTTTGATAAAATCACTGTTTAATCAGCAGTAGATTATCATTACAGGACCACTTGGTGTGCTGAAGATAGTTCAGCATATGCATGAGCTCTGTATAACGGCTAGATCTGCAGCAAAGAACATTGATTTTATCAAAATGACAGCAAACAGCTCAGTAAATGACATCGCTGGAGTCAGGGTCTCTGCCCCTACATTATGCTGCTCTCAGATGGGGAAAAAAAAACCTGGTGATAGATTGCCTTTAAAGGATCCGCTAGAAGTCATAACTCCCCAATTCATCCCTTTGGTGAGGGATGGCGTACGCTCGTTGAGATTTTGCACCTCCCCCCCTTCTACACAGCAAAAGCGGACGTCACAATTGTTAAGACACTGACAAATGACAGGCCAAAAAGTGAAGGGTTTTTCCAGCAATTTTCAATTCGCACGCCACCCTGCACTGGCACAGCCCATACACCTTACATACAGGGCTCTCCCCCAAACGCATATATACTCTGCAGGGGGCCCCCAGGAAAGAATTGGGTGTTGTAACGCCACCCGCTTAATGCTTGTACCCCATGACATCAGGATTTAGGAGGCCCCTATTACACATGTAATAATCAATTAACTCATCCGACATTTAGGAAGTTTTCTGATTTTTGGAGAAACCCCATCCTCTGGCAGCAAACTGCACTTTATTTCGCCTTCTGCGAATCTGTGCCACTGTCCCTCTCGGCATCTGTCATTGTCTGTAGTGCTGATGTCATGTTGATAGCGCTGCAGCCAATCAGCGGGTCTGAGCATCTTGTGCCATCATCACAAGACTAAGCTCACCCATTGCCTCCAGTGCTGCAGACAAACACCGAGAGCAATGCTGGAGACTTAGCATGAGATTTGGGGAGGGGGATTAGTGTAAAGCCCAGCTTCTTAAGTTTCTCAGAAAAGAAGGGAATTTTGTTTACTTACCGTAAATTCCTTTTCTTCTAGCTCCTATTGGGAGACCCAGACAATTGGGTGTATAGCTTCTGCCTCCGGAGGCCACACAAAGTATTACACTTTAAAAAGTGTAACCCCTCCCCTCTGCCTATACACCCTCCCGTGCATCACGGGCTCCTCAGTTTTGGTGCAAAAGCAGGAAGGAGAAAACTTATAAATTGGTCTAAGGTAAATTCAATCCGAAGGATGTTCAGAGAACTGAAAACCATGAACCAAAAGAACAATTCCCGAAGGGCACAGGGGCGGGTGCTGGGTCTCCCAATAGGAGCTAGAAGAAAAGGAATTTACGGTAAGTAAACAAAATTCCCTTCTTCTTTGTCGCTCCATTGGGAGACCCAGACAATTGGGACGTCCAAAAGCAGTCCCTGGGTGGGTAAAAGAATACCTCGATAAAAAGAGCCGAAACGGCCCCCTCTTACAGGTGGGCAACCGCCGCCTGAAGGACTCTCCTACCTAGACTGGCGTCTGCCGAAGCATAGGTATGCACCTGATAGTGTTTCGTGAAAGTGTGCAGACTAGACCAGGTAGCTGCCTGACACACCTGCTGAGCCGTAGCCCGGTGCCGCAATGCCCAGGACGCACCCACGGCTCTGGTAGAATGGGCTTTCAGCCCTGAAGGAAGCGGAAGCCCAGAAGAACGGTAGGCTTCAAGAATCGGTTCCTTGATCCACCGAGCCAAGGTTGACTTGGAAGCCTGCGAACCCTTACGCTGGCCAGCGACAAGGACAAAGAGCGCATCTGAACAGCGCAGGGGCGCCGTGCGAGACACGTAGAACCGGAGTGCCCTCACAAGATCTAATGAGTGCAAATCCTTTTCGCATTGGTGAATTGGATTAGGGCAAAATGAAGGTAAGGAGATATCCTGATTGAGATGAAAAGGAGATGCCACCTTAGGGAGAAATTCCGGGACAGGGCGCAGAACCACCTTATCCTGGTGAAAAACCAGGAAGGGGGCTTTGCATGACAGCGCTGCAAGCTCCGACACTCTTCGGAGTGATGTAACTGCCACTAGAAATGCCACCTTCTGCGAAAGACGTGATAAAGAGACATCCCGCAGCGGCTCGAAAGGTGGTTTCTGAAGAGCCGTTAGAACCTTGTTAAGGTCCCAGGGTTCCAGCGGACGCTTGTAAGGTGGGACTATGTGGCAAACTCCCTGCAGGAACGTGCGGACCTGCGGAAGCCTGGCCAGGCGCTTTTGAAAAAATACGGAGAGCGCCGATACTTGTCCCTTGAGAGAGCCGAGTGACAAACCCTTGTCCATTCCGGATTGAAGGAATGAAAGAAAAGTGGGTGAGGCAAACGGCCAGGGAGTAAAACCATTATCAGAGCACCAGGATAAGAAGATCCGCCAAGATCTGTAATAGATTTTGGCGGACGTTGGTTTCCTGGCCTGTCTCATAGTGGCAATGACATCCTGAGATAATCCTGAAGACGCTAGGAGCCAGGACTCAATGGCCACACAGTCAGGTTGAGGGCCACAGAATTCAGATGGAAAAACGGCCCTTGTGACAGCAAGTCCGGGCGGTCTGGAAGCGCCCACGGTTGACCCACCGTGAGATGCCACAGATCCGGGTACCACGATCGCCTCGGCCAATCTGGAGCGACGAGAATGGCGCGATGACAGTCGGACCTGCTCTTGCGTAACACTCTGGGCAGCATCGCCAGAGGAGGAAATACATAAGGCAGTCGAAACTGCGACCAATCCTGAACTAAATGCGTCCGCCGCCAGAGCTCTGTGATCTTGGGACCGGGCCATGAAGGCCGGGACCTTGTTGTTGTGTCGTGACGCCATGAGATCGACGTCCGGCGTTCCCCAGCGGCGACAGATCTCTCGAAACACGTCTGGGTGAAGAGACCATTCCCCCGCGTCCATGCCCTGACGACTGAGAAAATCTGCTTCCCAGTTTTCTACGCCCGGGATGTAAACTGCGGAGATCGTGGAGGCTGTGGCTTCCACCCACTGCAGAATCCGCCTGACTTCCTGGAAGGCCTGACGACTGCGCGTGCCGCACTGGTGGTTGATGTATGCGACGGCAGTGGCGTTGTCCGACTGTATGCGGATCTGCCTGCCCTCCAGCCACCGATGGAAAGCCAATAGGGCTAGATACACTGCCCTTATCTCCAGAACATTGATCTGAAGGGAAGACTATCGGAGTCCAGGTTCCCTGAGCCCTGTGGTGGAGGAAAACCGCTCCCCACCCTGACAGGCTCGTGTCCGTGGTGACCACAGCCCAGGTTAGGGGTAGGAAGGATTTTCCTTGCGATAGAGAATTGGGAAGGAGCCACCACTGAAGAGATGTCTTGGTTGCAAGGGACAGAAAGACGTTCCTGTCGAGGGAAGTCGACCTCCTGTCCCATTTGCGGAGAATGTCCCATTGGAGTGGCCGCAGATGGAATTGCGCGAACGGCACTGCCTCCATCGCTGCCACCATCTTCCCCAGGAAGTGCATGAGGCGCCTTAAGGGGTGTGACTGACTCCGAAGAATGATTGCACCCCTGCCTGCAGAGAAAGCTGTTTGTCTCGCGGTAGCTTGACTACCGCTGACTGTGTATGAAACTCCATCCCGAGGTAAGTCAGTGATTGGGTCGGTGTCAACTTGGATTTTGGGAAGTTGATTATCCACCCGAACTGCTGGAGAGTCGCCAGAGCGACGGTAAGGCTGTGTTGACACGCCACCCGAGAAGGTGCCCTGACTAGGAGATCGTCTAAGTAGGGAATCACCGAGTGGCCCTGAGAGTGTAGGACCGCCACAACGGATGTCATGACCTTGGTGAACACCCATGGGGCTGTCGCCAGGCCGAAAGGCAATGCCACGAACTGAAGGTGTTCGTCCCTGATGGCGAAACGCAAGAAGCGTTGATGTTCGGGTGCGATCGGCACATGGAGATAAGCATCTTTGATGTCGATCGATGCTAGGAAGTCTCCTTGTGACATCGAGGCAATGACCGAGCGGAGAGATTCCATCCGAAACAGTCTGGTTCTCACGTGTCTGTTGAGTAGTTTGAGGTCCAGAACGGGACAGAATGATCCGTCCTTCTTTGGCGCCACAAACAAGTTGGAGTAAAAGCCGCGACCATGTTCCTGAGGGGGAACAGGGATCACAACTCCTTCTGTCTTCAGAGCGTCCACTGCCTGAAAAAGTGCGTCGGCCCGAGCGGGGGGGCGGAGAGGTTCTGAAGAAACGAGTCGGAGGACGAGAGCTGAACTCTATCCTGTAACCGTCAGACAGAATGTCTCTCACCCATCGGTCTTGAACATGTGGCCACCAGGTGTCGCAAAAGCGGGAGAGCCTGCCACCGACCGAGGATGCGGTTCAGGGATGCCGAGAGTCATGAGGAGGCCGCCTTGGAGGCAGTGCCTCCGGCGGCCTTTTGGGGGCGTGACTTAGACCGCCACGCATAGGAGTTCCTCTGGCCTTTCTCCGGCCTGCTGGACGAAGAGGATTGGGACTTGGCGGAGGGACGAAAGGACCGAAACCTCGATTGAATTTTCCGTTGCTGAGGTCTCTTAGGTTTGGACTGGGGTAAGGAGGAGTCCTTTCCCTTGGATTCCTTAATAATCTCATCCAATCGTTCGCCAAACAATCGGTCGCCAGAAAACGGCAAACCAGTTAAGAACCTCTTGGAGGCCGAGTCTGCCTTCCATTCGCGCAGCCACATGGCCCTGCGGACTGCCACAGAATTAGCGGATGCCACCGCTGTACGGTACGCTGTACCGATATAACTAATCTGAGAATGCATGAGTGGATGTGTGCCTCCTTCCACACAAAGCATAAAACTGAGGAGCCCGTGATGCACGGGAGGGTGTATAGGCAGAGGGGAGGGGTTACACTTTTAAAGTGTAATACTTTGTGTGGCCTCCGGAGGCAGAAGCTATACACCCAATTGTCTGGGTCTCCCAATGGAGCGACAAAGAAAGATATTTTTTTATCTATAATATATAATTATTATACATATATAATAAATCTATATAAAAATATATAATTTTATATATGTATGTGTATGTTTGTGTGTAATATATAAAATATATATTATACATACACACATATACACGATAGATATGGATATTGAGATATATATATTATATATCTCGACACTGTCTGACAATAGAGATTTTCTGAAACTGGAACACCCCTTTCTTTTCATCTGCATTGGGGTCCCATGCTATTTTCAGAGCTCAGTGGTGAGCTACACACGTGGCCGACGCTCCTTTCCTGGCAGCATCTATCGGCCATTTAGGAAGTATAAGTGTCGCACATGGGACGATCCCTTTGTGGCCGTGGATGATGTAGGATTTGCCAATAGCCGTCTTCTTGACTTTGTGTTACAGAGAATGGGTTCACATAATCCTAGGGGCTGAAATCTTGACTTAAAGGGATTATTTATTACTTAAGATTGCGATAACCCATTCATAACATAGGTCATCAATATCAGATTGGAGGGGGTCGGACATCTTGGTGGTCGTTCAAGTACTGAAGTGAATACAATCCGATCTGCAGCACTCGAGGACATCGGAAGATGGCGAGCTGGTTAGAATAACAAGGAGGAGAATGAGATTGAGGGGGGGGATGCTAAGTATATGATCACTATGGCCCAGCATGATAGCAGAAGCGCCATGCCTCTACCGCAGTGATGGATGGGACCCTTCTACTGACTTGGGGCGGGGGGGGTCCCAGCCGAATCTGCAGAGCAGCACATCTCACCTGATACACAGTCCACAACCACAAGTGCCCCGTCTGTAACACGGAGAGCGGCCGTCACTTCTGATGAAAAGTCCACGTGCCCGGGGGAATCGATCAAGTTTATAAGGAAGCCAGAGCCATCCTTGCACTGTTTGATGAAGGCCATGTCGTTGTCCGAGAGTTCATAGAACATGGAGATTGCCCTGCGAAGAAGACACAAAAACCTGATGAGAGCGGCGTCCATGGCGTGATCGGGGGAAGGAGGGGCAGAAGCATGTGAATTATTGCAAAATATAGACCCTGAATATGGGGCGGGGGCACTATACAAAAAGGTTAGGTCATGGTGAGATTACTGGTATAACTATACTCCACCAGGACAAAGTGCAGCTGTGAGGGTCTTCTCCTAGATCCAGACCTACAGGATGTCCCTCCTATAAGTAGTGATCTCCCGATACCGGCCCCAATGTTATCTTCTCTAGGAGAAGCTATCATTTAATATTACGGATCACACCACTCCTTTCATCCATTGCAATGTCAGACCGGTCACAGTCGGTGGATCGTGGTTCCTTCTATAAATAGTTTCTATTTGGGGCACATAAATGTGGCTTTGGCACCAAGGATGAGTGTACAGGGTCCGATGTGTCAGTATTAATCTGGAGACACAATGGGAAGATTCCAGAGAAAAAATATGAGCCGGGATGAAAAAAGTAATAAGGCCCCAAGACACGGTAATGTTGGCCAAAACCTGATATACTGTCCAAATATGTGTATGGGGGCGACTCTTCCTTAACTGATAATAGGGTAAATGAGGGGAAGAAACAAAAACAATTGGCATCAGAGATGTCCAAATGGCCGACCGTGGCTTACTCTACCCTCACACTTAGCTGTACGGAGCTATGAAGACAGCAGCCGATCAATCAAGAACTATTTAGGTTGTTTGGGCACCTTAAAGTGTTATTCTCCATCTCCATAGATTAATATTGTCTGATACGTCTTCTAAAAACAAGCAATTTTGCCATTTACGGCTTGTAAACATTTGCAACCGTTCTTGAGATATGAAACAATTTTCTTTTGTTTACATCTCGTTGCCTTGGAGACCGACCACTGCTGCTGTCCGGCTTGTAAAGCATTGAGCTGAAGTTAGGAGGTGACAGATCCCGGCCAGCTTAAATAAAAAAACCACAACCTACTAACAGAAAAAGAAAAAAAAAAAAAAAAGACCGTAAACAGTGCGCAGGTTCTGCTGAGTGGCACTGGTGGTCGGTTTCCACGGCAACAAGTGGAAAGAAGGGAATTTTGTTTACTTACCGTAAATTCCTTTTCTTCTAGCTCCAATTGGGAGACCCAGACAATTGGGTGTATAGCTATTGCCTCTGGAGGCCACACAAAGTATTACACTTAAAAGTGTAAGGCCCCTCCCCTTCTGGCTATACACCCCCAGTGGGATCACTGGCTCACCAGTTTTAGTGCCAAAGCAAGAAGGAGGAAAGCCAATAACTGGTTTAAAGACCAATTCAATCCGAGGAAAACATCGGAGAACTGAACCATACCACATGAACAACATGTGTACCCGAAAAAACAGAAAAACCCCGAGAAAACAGGGCGGGTGCTGGGTCTCCCAATTGGAGCTAGAAGAAAAGGAATTTACGGTAAGTAAACAAAATTCCCTTCTTCTTTGTCGCTCCATTGGGAGACCCAGACAATTGGGATGTCCAAAAGCAATCCCTGGGTGGGTAAAAGAATACCTCATGATAGGGCCGTCAAACGGCCCTCTCCTACAGGTGGCCAACCGCCGCCTGAATGACTTATCTACCTAGGCTGGCGTCTGCCGAAGCGTAGGTATGCATCTGATAATGCTTGGTAAAAGTAAGTAGACTCGACGAGGTGGGTGCCTGACACACCTGCTGAGCCGTAGCCTGGTGCCGTAATGCCCAGGATGCACCCACGGCTCTGGTAGAATGGGCCTTCGGCCTTGAGAGAACCAGAAGCCCAGTAGAACTGTAGGTTTCAAGAATTGGTTCCTCGAGCCCCCGAGCAAGGGTGGATCTGGAAGCTTGCGACTGTTTACGCCGACCAGCGACAAGGACAAAGAGTGCATCCGGGTGGCGCAGGAGCGCCATGCGGGAAGTAGAACCTGAGTGCTCTCACCAGAACCAACAGATGCAAATCTTTCTGAAATTGATGGACTGGACGAGGACACAAAGAAGGTGAGGTGATATCCTGATTGATATGAAAATGGGATACCACCTTAGGGAGAAATTCCGGAACCGGACGCAGAACTACCCTGTCCTGGTGAAGGACCAGGAAGGGAGTTTGTATGAGAGCGTTGCTAGCTCGGAAACTCTCCTAAGAGACGAGACCGTTACTAGAAGGCCACTTCCCGTGAAAAACGGGAAGGGAGACATCCTTCAAAGGCTCGAAAGGCGGCATCTGGAGAGCAATTAGAACCTTGTTCAGATCTCAGGGCTCTAACGGCCGCTTGTACGGAGTGCTGAGAAGACAAACTCCCCGTAGGAACGTGCGTACCTGAGGAAGTCGTCGTTTCTGAAAAAATACAGATAGCGCTGAGACTTGTCCCTAAAGGGAACTGAGCGACAACCCATTTTCCTACCTAGATTGCAGGAAGGAAGGAAACATAGACGATGCAACCGGCCAGGGAGAAACACCCTGCGCCGAGCACCGAGATAAGAACATCTTCCACGTCCTGTGGTCAATCTTGGCGGACGTTGGTATGCTAGCCTGTCTCATGGTGGCAACCACGTCCTGAGGTAATCCTGACGACACTAGGTTCCAGGACTCAATGCCACACCATCCGGTTGAGGGCCGTAGAATTCAAATGGAAGAATGGCCCTTGAGACAGCCAGTCTGATTGGTCTGGTAGTGCCCCCGGTTAGCCTACCGTGAGGCACCACAGAACCGAGTACCACAACATCCTCGGCCAATTTGTAGCGACGAGGATGGCGCGGCCGCAGTCGGTCTTGATCTAGCGCAGTACTCTGGGCAACAATGCCAGAGGTGGCACCTAAGGTAGCTGGAACTGCGACCAATGCTGAACTAAGGCGTTTGCCGCCAGAGCTCGATGATTGTGAAACCGTGCCATGAAGCTGGCACATTGTTGTTGTGCCGTGACGCCATTAGATCGACGTCCGGCCTCTGTCAGCGGCGCCAGATCTCCTGAAACCCGTCCGGGTGAGGAGACCATACTCTTTCGGCCACACCTCAGCGACTTAGGAAGTCAGCTTCCTAGTTTCCACACTTGGGATGTGAATTGTGGATATGGTGGATGCCGTGTCTTCCACCCACATCAGAACCTGCCGGACTTCCTGGAAGGCTTGCCGGTTGCGCGTTCTTCCTTGGTGGTTGATGTATGCCACCGCTGTGGAGCTGTCCGACTGAAGTCGGATATGCTTGCTTTCCAGCCGCTGTTGGAAGGATTGTAGGGCAAGATACACTGCTCTGTGTTCAAGAACATTGATCTGAAGAGTGGACTCTTGCTGAGTCCACGTACCCTGAGCGCTGTAGTGGAGAAAAACTGCTCCCCACCCTGATAGACTCGCGTCTGTCGTAACTATCGCCCAGGACGGGGATAGGAAGGACCTTCTTTTTGACCAAGAGGTGAGAAGAAGCCACCACCGTAGAGATTCCTTGGCCGCCTGAGAAAGAACGACGACTCTGTTGAGGGACGTCGACTCCTCGTCCCATTGGCGGAGAATGTCCCATTGTAGTGGACGCAGTAAAACTGCGCGAAAGGAACTGCCTCCATTGCTACCATCTTACGTAGGAAGTGCATGAGGCGTCTCAATGTGTGCGACTGGTTCTTAAAGAAGAGCTTGCAGCCCGTAGTGAATGCTGTTTGTCTAGCGGCAGCTTCACTATCGCTGAGAGAGTAAGAAACTCTATGCCTAGATATGTTATCGATAGGGTCGGGGTCGGATCTGACTTTAAAAAGTTGATGATCCACCCAAAACTCTAGAGAGTCTCCAGCGCAACGTTCGGGCAGTGTTGGCATGTTTCCTAAGAGAGTGCCTTGACAAGTAGATCGTCTAAATACGGGACCACAGAGTGACCCTGAGAGTGCAGGACTGTGACTACTGCTGCCCTGACCTTGGCGAAGACCAGTTGGACTGTCGCTAGCCGGAAGGTAGAGCTACGAACAGAGGGTGTTCGTCTCCTATAACGAAGCGTAGAAACGCTAGTGCTCTGGATCAATCGGCACGTGTGGATAAGCATCCTTGATGCCTAATGATGCTAGGAAATATCCTTGGGACCTTGAGGCGATGACATGGCGGAGGGATTCCATCCGGAACCGCCTGGTGTCCACGAGCTTGCTGAGCATTTTTAGATCCAGAACGGGACGGAACGGCCCGTTGTTATAGGTACCGCAAAGAATTTGGGGTAAAAACCGTGACCTTGTTCCTGAAGAGGAACGGGGGTCATCACTCTTTCTGCCTATAGAGTGCACCCTGTTTGCAGAAGAGCAGCGGCCCGGCCGGGAGGTGGAGAAATTCTGAAGAATCGAGTTGGAGGACGAGAAGTGAGCTCTATCTTGTACCCGTGAGACAGAATGTCTCACACTCAATGGTCATTGACCTATGGCAGCTAAATATCGCCAAGGCGGGAGAGCCTGCTACCGACCGAGGCCGCAAGTCATGAGGAAGCCGCCTTGGAAGCGGGTTTTCAGACTGTCGCTTTTTTGGGCGAGACTGAGCCCGCTAAGAATCTTAGCTCCTCTGATCCTTTTGAGTCCACATTGGACGAGGAAAAATGGGACCTGCCCGAGCCTCGAAAAGGCCGAAAACCCCGACTGCCTCTTGCTCTGTTGGGGTTTGTTGTGTCCGGGCTGAGGAAAGGATGAATCCTTACCCCTGGACTGTTTGATGGTTACATCCAACGCTCACCAAACAGTCGGTCAGCAGAAAAAGGCAACTGGTTAGGCAACCTTTTTTGGAAGCAGAATCTGCCTTCCATTCACTTAACGAGCAGACCAGGCTCTGCTTAAAAACACGGAGTAGCGGAGGCTACCGCCGCACGGTTCGCAGAGTCCAGGACAACCTGAATCGCGTAAGAAACAAATGCAGACATTTGAGAGGTTAAGGATGCCACCTGCGGCACAGATGTACGTGTAACCGTGTCAATCTGTGTAAGACAAGCTGAAATAGCTTGGAGTGCCCCAAGGGAGAGAATGCCGGAGCCAACGGTGCGCCGACAGCCTCATAGATGGCTTTCGACCAGAGATCCATCTGTCTGTCAGTGGCATCTTTGAGTTTGCAGTTCCATCTTCCACTGCAACTATGGATCTAGCTACAAGCCTGGAGATTGGAGGATGCCGCTCGGGACATTGGGTCCAGTCCTTGACCAAGTCAGGGGACAGGGATAACGTGTATCCTAAGCCGTTTGGAGAAGCGCATATCTGGATAAGCGTGGTGTTCCTGGACTGCCTCTCTGAAGGCAGAGTGGTCCAGAAAAATACGTGAAGCTGACTCCTCCACTGGAGGACCTGTGAGAAATAACCCACATTCTATAGATGGACGCTATAAGATTATTTACTATGGCGTCACAATCAGGTGTATCCAGATTGAGAGCGGTCTCAGGATCAGAATCCTGAGCCGCTACTTCCGCCTCATTACACAGCGAGTCCTTCTGTTAGGACCCTGATGAAACCGAGGCCGCTCATAGCGAGCCCACTTAGGCTGTCTGGGACTGACGTCCGTGCAGAGCCGTGACTCTGGGATGCGTGTGACATTCCCGGAGCTGTTAGTTATTCACACTGAGGGGGGCCATGGATCAATGATTCAACAGTGCCCATATTGTGAGAGACATGTCCGGACTGCTAGGCTTCTAGTATCATAGCCATAGTCTCAGAAAAACTGTCAGTAAATACTGCAGACACCGTCCTCATCCCCTGGCCATTAGTGCATACAATGGGAGTCTATGTACCTGCCGGCCGTGTAGCCGTACATGCTGTACCAGCTGTATAGAAAAACATGTGGTTCTGCACCTTTGTTTTACACAGAGAATATGCTGATAACTCCTCCGCATAATCCAGGAGGGTATATACAACGTGCGACCAAACAGTGCAATGTATATAGTACAAGCATATCTATAAGTGCACTTCTGCACTAGTGGGGTTAGCACCACAGGTGCTGCTTAACGCCTGTTACAGCGATTGTGTGACTATCAGAATGCCAGGGTCTTCCACACTTGTCTCTGTATCGTACAGAAACTGACACTAATGGCTGCCGGTGTCCTTGTAGAGAAGGAAGCCGTGGGCGTGCCTGAGAAAGTGCGGGAATCCGGATTCACAGTGCACACAGTGAGAGGGGTGGAGTATGCAAAACATACTCCAGCTCTCAGCTCTGCTCTATGCAGCGTCACGCCCCTACCCTGACTGTCAGGGCTGTGGGCGGTAACGAAGGGAGACTAGGCCCAGAAGCCGGGGACTCGAGTTAACAGCGCGGCCGCCGTAAAAGCGCGGGCCGCGCTGAAGTCCCCGGCGCACCACAAGTGCCAGCCGCGCCGCAGTTCCAGCGGCCGGCGCGACCGATTCATAGAAGTGGCCAGCGTCCCGCCCCTCTCCTGACTGGCAGGTCTGGGGGCGGGAACGAACGGAAGCAGGCCGCAAAAGCCGGGGACTCTAGTTATCAGCGCGGCCGCCGTAAAAGCGCGGGCCGCGCTGAAGTCCCCGGCGCACCACAAGTGCCAGCCGCGCCGCTGCCAGCGGCCGGCGCGACCGATTCCTGGAAGTGGCCAGCGTCCCGCCCCTCTCCTGACTGGCAGGTCTGGGGGCGGGAACGAACGGAAGCAGGCCGCAAAAGCCGGGGACTCTAGTTATCAGCGCGGCCGCCGTAAAAGCGCAGGCCGCGCTGAAGTCCCCGGCGCACTACAAGTGCCAGCCGCGCCGCAGTCCCAGCGGCCGGCGCGACCAATTCCCATAAGTGAGCCTGCTTCAGCAAAGCTGAATGAGGCCATGGCACAGGCGCCGCAGCGCTGATGTCCCCCGGCGCACTACAACACCCAGCATGCTGCGGTGTGAGCGCCAAATGCACGGGGACACAGAGTACCTTGAGGAAGCAGGGCCATGTCCCTGATGTACTCCGCTCCATCCAGCATCTTCTCCAGGGGCTGTAGATGGAGCACGGTCTCAGTGCCTGGAGACCGGTAAATCCCACTTCACCCAGAGCCCTGTAAAAAGGGATGGGGAAGGAATCAGCATGTGGGCTCCTGCCGCCGTACCCGCAATGGGTACCTCAACCTTACAAACACCTCCGACATACAGTGGGGTGAGAAGGGAGCATGCTGGGGACACTATATGTGTCCTCTTTTCTTCCATTGTTGCCTCCTTCGCACAAAGCACAAAACTGGTGAGCCAGTGATCCCACTGGGGGTGTATAGCCAGAAGGGGAGGGGCCTTACACTTTTAAGTGTAATACTTTGTGTGGCCTCCAGAGGCAATAGCTATACACCCAATTGTCTGGGTCTCCCAATGGAGCGACAAAGAAAGTGCTAATATCACAAGAACGGCTGAAAATTTTAATAAGCGGTAAATTGAAAAAATTGCTTGTATTTACAAACACTATTGGATAATAGCCACTTGTGAAAATGGAAATAATCCCTTTAAGGAGCTCATCATTGCTCATTGCTCTTACATCAGGAGGGGAGAGGAGCCAACGATGTCACGTCTATTGTCATATCACCTAGAACAGTCCGCTTGAGCAATATTACGTTTGCGGCGCCATATACAAGCCTCGAATTATGGGATAGATGTCATATTGCGGCTACGTTTAAAGCTACTGTCACTTTTGTTTAAAAAGCAAATCTAGGGAGTTTGTGCAGGGACATTTCGAGTGTCCCGATGGGCGCAGCAGTGTAGGATTAGTTATTCTGATATTGGACACACGAGCCGATCGTTGTGAAATTTGTTCCGTAAATGAAGGCCGAGTCTATAAATACCCGCAGCTTATTGCCTTGGACTCCGCTCCTCGGCCTGCAGAACGCAGCTACAAAAATAAAGTCACAAGAGTGAAATGTATCCCTGCGATGGCGATACCTAATCCTGCGCAGGGGGAGGAAAGCCCGCCTGACTCAGCAGAGACTCGGGGCCGCAGAGGACCCCGGCGGAGAGAAGTCCTGCATATACCATACTGCGCTGATAGGTGTATGAACTCCTCACCAGGAGCAATACGAAGAGACTGCTTAAATGACAACTCAATAGAATGTGTAAATGTTCCCCTGGTGGGCGAGGGAGCGAATGACCTGTGACAAGATCTAACCTCCCCGCTGCCTCCACCACCCGACTACAGCCGGTGTCATCTCCACATGAAATAATAGCAGAGAGGGATCAGATACAGCAAAATAAAAGATGCAAATCTGCTTAGCACTATGTGTACTCAGCTTCAAAGCATCCGTATAGGTCTCCATGGTTACAGACTACAATCCTACAACGTGTAGTCAGGTTAACGAGATGGTATAGGCCATCAAATAATGACTGCTGAGGCCTGAAGTCCGTGATCCCCAACATCCGAAAGCACCCCACCCCCTCCAAAGTTAATCATAGCTGGACCCCACTGCAGATAACCCGCGACCCCCCCTTCTCCTGCTTCCCCAGGTTACCCCGCAGCCCCCCGTTCTGCCTCTTCCCCAGGATACCCCGCGGCCCCCCCATTCTGCCTCTTCCCCAGGATACCCCGCGGCCCCCCAGTCTGCCGCTTCCCCAGGTTACCCCGCGGACCCCCCGTTCTGTTGCTTCCCCAGGTTACTCCGTGGCCCCCCATGCTGCCTCTCCCAGGCTACCCCGCGGCCCCTCGTTCTACCGCTCCCCACGTTACCTCGCGGCCCCCTGTTCTGCCACTGCCCACGTTACCTCGCGGCCCCCTGTTCTGCCACTCCCCACGTTACCTCGCGCCCCCCATTCTGCCGCTCCACAGGTTACCCCGCGGCTCCCCATGCTGCCGCTCCACAGGTTACCCCCGCAGCCCCCTGTTCTGCCACTGCCCATGTTACCTCGCGCCCCCCGTTCTGCCACTCCCCACACGTTCTGCCACTCCTCACGTTACATCGTGCCCCCCATTCTGCCACTGCCCACGTTACCTCGCGCCCCCCGTTCTGCCACTCCCCACGTTACCTCGCGCCCCCATTCTGCCGCTCCACAGGTTACCCCGCGGCTCCCCATGCTGCCGCTCCACAGGTTACCCCCGCGGCCCACCGTGCTGCCGCTCCACAGGTTACCCCCCGCGGCCCCCCGTGCTGTCGTTCCCCAGGTTACCCCCGCTGCCCCCCGTGCTGCCGGTCCCCAGGTTACCCCGCGGCCCCCCGTGCTGCCGGTCCCCAGGTTACCCCGCGGCCCCCCGTGCTGCCGGTCCCCAGGTTACCCCGCGGCCCCCCGTGCTGCCGGTCCCCAGGTTACCCCGCGGCCCCCCGTGCTGCCGGTCCCCAGGTTACCCCGCGGCCCCCCGTGCTGCTGGTCCGTTATACCACACCACGGCCCCCCTGTTCTACCGCTCCCCAGATTACCCACACCATCTGTAATACCGCCGCAGGTTACACTGTGCTCTTTGTTCTACCGCCTGAAGGATATCAATAAGAGGAGGCAAAGTGAGTAAACAAACATGGGACTGCAGCACCCGGCTACACGGGTCTTGCTTCTACTCTGTTACCATGGTGACACAAACCTCAGCAGATGAGCTGTATGCACAACCCAATAGAGTTTTTAATCAATTCTATTGGAAAAACTGGGGCAATAAAAAGTAGTGAAGCCGCAGCAGAATGGAGCCGGCCTGGCCGGACCTGTAAACACTTACGTAGACTTAATGGTGATGCAGCGTTCTTGTTCATCTTTGCGTGTGTCTGTGAAACGCGTTTCTCCGGCTCTGGCAGACGCAATGATGCCGGCTTTGCACACCAAGGAGTCGGTCAGGGTGGATTTACCATGGTCCACGTGAGCAATCACAGACATATTTCTGATGTTGGACTTTTTGTCCATGATCGCTCGGATCTGGTCTACGGTGAAGTTCACCTATAATGGAAACAAAAAGGAATGTAGTAGTGTAGAAGCATTCTGTACAAAACACAGACATGGAGAGACAATATGGAGGACGCACTGCCACAACATTAGATCCTCCCCAACCATAGCAGGATCTCCTATGACACTCTTCAGCTGACCCTCCTAGGTGTAGGTTTTGCTTCCTTTCCGGGGCTGAATTCTCCCGGCCATCGCTTACTCCATTTCATGTATAGTGTGAACATCTGGAGACTTAACCTGTCCCTTCCAAACCCATATCAACAGCGCACAACAATGTGATCCATCACATCGCAAACCCCCTATGAAAGGTTCGAACCCCCATAAAGGTTACCCATCACCTCTGCGACTGGAGAACCAGCAAGGGGCAATCTCACCCATCACCTCTGAGACTGGAGGACCAGCAAGGGTCAATCTTCACCCATCACCTCTGAGACTGGAGGACCAGCAAGGGTCAATCTCACCCATCACCTCTGAGACTGGAGGACCAGCAAGGGTCAATCTCACCCATCACATCTGAGACTGGAGGACCAGCAAGGGTCAATCTCACCCATCACATCTGAAACTGGAGGACCAGCAAGGGGCAATCTTCACCCATCACCTCTGAGACATACTGACCCATCTTGATGCTCTTCAGCCTTCACCAAAAGCCATCAATGGAGGGTTGAGTTCACCCATATACTGGAGCTGTGGTGGAAGGACCCGGAGGAGAACTAAACCACCCATCTGATAGGGGCACCCAAAAAGAGCATCACAGACCAAAAATATCCTTGAGAAAACACACAAGGAGAAAAAAATGGAAAGCCGTGTGACTACAGAGCAAACAACTGACATTACAAAAATTCATTGACATTTGGCGGATCCAGAAGGGTCGGAGAATACGGCACACAAGCCAACGCTCCCACAAAACTCCCAGACAGCCATCGGCTCCACCACCTAAGGCTGGTTTCACACTACGTCTTTTTAACATCCGTTGAAAACGTTTTTTTAACGGAAGTACGGATCCTGCTTTTACAGCAAATAACGTATGCAAACGCATATGTTATTTTGCAGGATCCTGCACTGGATGTTTAGGGGCGGGCATTGGAGTCATGTGATCGGGAGTGAGGGGAAGTAGACTGGGAGGAGGCTTATGACAGCTGCAGACGCTGGTAACCAAGGTAAACATCGGCCTTGGATACCCGATATTTATGTTGGTTAGGAGTGTCTGCAGCTGCTAGGAGCAGGGGAGAGAGAGAGGAGAGGAGAGGAGAGGAGAGGAGAGGAGAGGAGAGGAGAGGAGAGGAGAGGAGAGAGAGAGAGAACGAACACTGGGCATGCTCAGTCCAAAAGCAGGATCCTGTCTTTCAGCATGCAGCGTTCACCTGCGTTTGCGTGCGTTATAGTCAGGATCCAGCAATTTGCAGTATTTGGACGGAGCTCAAAAACGCTACATGTTGCGTTTTTGAAACATGTTAAAATAACGCAAAAGGACGGATCCTGCGTCTAACGGACGCAAACGCACGCAAACGCAGGTGGACGCGAGTCCATTGAAAAAGCATTGACATGAAAACGGATTTGCACAGGATCCGTACTTCCGTTAAAAAAACGTTTTCAACGGATGTTAAAACCAGTGTGAAACCAGCCTAAGGCCACCAGCTGACACCTCCACCAGTAAGTCAGCCGGTGGCTCATCTCCAGGAGAACAATGTGATCAGCAGTTAGAAATTGGACATGTGCGATCCACACCTGCCCCGACCATCACCATCAGTTACCCGGCACCCCTTGTACACTGATTTGGCCAAAACTGTAAATATCGTTGATTAGTCTGTGTATGGGAGGTTTTAGCCCCATAGGCTGCATTAGGCCCACGACAGAGGCTCAAAGCACCTGAGGACAAGGGCACGATGACGTCACTACACTGACAGTCTGAGTCAGGCTAGACAGCAGAAAGACCAACAAGGCTCGACGTGGAAGCAGCGTGAGAGGATGTGGCATTGAAGAAAACGGTATGGAAGCTCAAACAGGGGCACTATCACATGGAGGGGCACTTATACCACGCAGAGGCATATTAGGGGACCAACCAATGCCAACCGGAGGCACATGGGGGGAGAGAGAAATTAACGACAAGCGGAGGAATAGTAGTAGCTGCACAAGTAAATTAGTGAGTGCAGCTCTGGAGTATAATACAGGATGTAACTCAGGATCAGTACAGGATAAGTAATGTAATATATGTACACAGTGACTGCACCAGCAGAATAGTGAGTGCAGCTCTGGAGTATAATACAGGATGTAACTCAGGATCAGTACAGGATAAGTAATGTATGTACACAGTGACTGCACCAGCAGAATAGTGAGTGCAGCTCTGGAGTATAATACAGGAGGTAACTCAGGATCAGTACTGGATAAGTAATGTATGTACACAGTGACTGCACCAGCAGAATAGTGAGTGCAGCTCTGGAGTATAATACAGGATGAGTAATATTTATTACAGTGTGTTCCCCAATAACTGCTCTTGCCACCCATAATCCCAGGCCCATAGATTATAGGTAATCGCAGTGTCCGGTCCGCGCACCGCCAGAGTAACAATAGTGCACTTTTCCGGTTTTCAGAGCGCCAGGTACAGTCTTCTTCAGTGTTTCATTACCGTACAAGACGATCACTGAGAAATCAGATCATTTATCTCCTCACAAGGTAACATCCATTACAAGTGACAGGTCAGGACAGTGCGGGCTCCTTCTACAAGGAGTGATGGATGGCAGCCATGCCGCCCGAAATAGAGGACTGACAGCAGCGTCATCTTCTCCCATCACAAAAAACACCGGCTGTGGGACAGACTGTAGCATAAGGTCACAGACACCAGAACAGGACCAACTGGCTCCGCGCCCACCCTCTCTTCGCTCCCGGAATCAGGGGTGGGGGCGCAACAAGCTCTGCACCCCCTGCCGTCAACGGGGGCCGCATTGGTCCCTGCACCTCCTCTTTTCCATTGTCGTCAGTGGCACATTGGACTGCTAACCCCTCTATCCCGGCGTCAGGAGGGGCACATCAGACCCCACACACCACTATCAAGGTTCTGGGGGGGCCCATCAGGCCCTGCACCCCTCTATCCCAGCGCCAGTGGGGGCACATCAGACCCTTCATCAAGGTGCCTGGGGGGGTGTCACAAACCACCGGGGGGGTCACTCAGAAATCCCCCGCGCTGGCTACCAGTACGTCACAATCGGGGGGTAACAAGTGGGGGTCACCCCTCCTTTATACCTCCCGACCGACAGACAGAGCACGTGACGCGCTCTCTAGCGCCCCTCTTATAGTCAGGCCAATTATGGAATTGCCCGACAATAAGCAAGGAGGCCGCTATACTACTTATGCCGATTATTGAAGGGTCCCCGGTGAGAGTAAGGTATATATTCCCCCGACCTCCGCGGGCGGAATATATAATATCTTCCCGAATCTCACTGGCCTCCCCACAATAATCCTTGGCACAACTCGCTGCCACCAACCGCTTCACGGTAACTATTAGCCGAACACACAGACGTGGGATTCGAGATCGAGATAACAGAACAGCCCAAGATTAATTATATAATTTAATCAGCTTAAAGCACACTAGAACTACAATATATACAATAGGGAATCTACAGAATATACATATGTCAGAGTACAGTTACAGATAAAGCATGGGTTACAAACAGGTATACAATTACATCAGTTACCTTGTGCGTCTGGCCACAGGGGGGCGCTGTAGACCAGGTTTCCAGGAACTCTCTCACAGGTCTGTCCCAACCAGGCCCCCGAGCAGAAGAACGCTGGAAAATGGCCGAAGTAGGGTTATCAACCTGGGCAGATCCAGGTCCCCTCCTACCTTAGTGACCTCACAGGGAAGCACTGCCACTCCCCCTGCATGGATCAGAATTATCCAGCAAAGGGGATATTGGCTATAACTTTGCCTGGGAGCGTCGTAGGCAGACGCCAATGCTCTCATTGTGACAGTTATGAATTTAGCTACAGAACGAGGGGACTCATGACCTGTCTGCCAGTTCCCCATTGGCTGATATCACGCCTGGGGCATTTCCCAATGTCCTGCTCCCATAAAAAGGGGGTGCCAGCATCGTCCTCATGCGGAGACACCATTTTTATGGTTGCCATATTTATCGGAAATATGGCTTGCGAGATATGAACCATTTTTTACTGGAGTCGTTCTGTCTGGCTATTTCCATAGCCTTGCTAACTAGCTAGCAGCCCCCACTACAGGGTGACGGCAGGGAGTCATCCTGTGTCCATTGTCCCTAAGCCACCTCATTTCCATATCACAGGACATGGCCATGGATTTGTTGCTAAACCAGTTGTGTGAAGGGAAGGGGGTAGTGACACCAGGAGAGGGCTTCCTGACATGACTTGAATGTCATGATTTATCGTCATATCTCCGGATTTACCTCACACCTCCCCCCTTTTGAGGGCGCTAGGGGGCAGCACACTCCGGTGTTCCCCCGTGCGCCCGTCCGCGACCTCTCCTTGTCGGGACAGCCCGTCTGCGTTACCGTGGTCACGGCCCCTTTTGTGGCGAATGGTGAAGTTGTATTGCTGGAGCGCAAGGCTCCATCGCAACAATCGCCCATTCGTCCCAGAGACGGTGTGCAACCAGCTGAGGGGATTGTGGTCCGTCTCCACGATGAAGTGGCGCCCGTATAGATAGGGTTGCAGACGCTGCAGGGCCCACACTATGGCCAGGCACTCCTTCTCCATTGTAGAATAGGCCACTTCCCTTGGTAACAGCTTCCTGCTCAGGTACAAGACTGGGTGCTCTTGGCTCGCAGAGTCCACCTGGCTGAGCACCGCACCGAGGCCGAAGTCACTGGCGTCGGTCTGTACTACAAACGGCCGCGTGAAGTCGGCTGCCTGTAGCACGGGCGGGCTGGACAGGGCGTCCTTTAGGGCCCGGAAGGCTGTCTCGCAGTCCATTGTCCAATCGACTGCAGAGGGCAGCTTCTTCTTGGTGAGGTCCGTCAAGGGCTTTGCCAGGCTACTATAGCATGGAACAAACCTCCTATAGTACCCAGCGGTCCCCAAGAAGGACATCACCTGCTTCTTGGTCCTGGGGGTGGGCCAGGATGCGATGGCCTCCACTTTCTCAGGCTCGGGCTTCAGCGTTCCCCCACCTACCCGGTGACCGAGGTACTGGACCTCGCTCATGGCCAGCTGACACTTTCCCGGCTTGATGGTCAAACCTGCCCGGTGGATCCGCCTGAGCACCTGTGCTAGATGCTCTAGGTGGTCCTCCCAGGTGGGACTGAAGACGGCAATGTCATCCAGGTACGCGGCCGCGTACCCTTCAAGTCCCTTGAGCAGGGTGTTGACCATCCGCTGGAAAGTGGCAGGGGCATTCCTCATCCCGAATGGCATCACCGTGGACTCGTACAGTCCAAATGGGGTAATAAAGGCAGAGCGTTCCCTGGCCTTGCGAGTCAGGGGGATCTGCCAATATCCCCGGCTCAGATCCATGATGGTCAGGTACTGAGCCCCGGCCAACTGATCGAGCAGGTCATCGATGCGTGGCATTGGGTACGCATCGGCGACCGTGACAGCATTGAGCCCCCTGTAGTCCACGCAGAACGGAGTGGTTCGGTCCTTCTTAGGGACGAGGACTACAGGCGAGGCCCAAGCGCTGTTGGATGCCTGGATCACCCCCAGCTTCAGCATCTCGTCAATCTCCTGGCGCATGTGTTGCTGCACCTCCAGGGAGACCCGATATGCTGAACGCCGGATCGGGGGATGATCCCCAGTGTCCACGTGATGGACAGCCAAGTCAGTCCTTCCGGGCTGGTTGGTAAACAACCCCCGGAAGGGGTGTAGGGTGGCCCACAGCTGGGACCGTTGGTCCTCCAAGAGCTGGTGGCCAACCTCCACATCCTCAATGGATCCGCCTGCCCTAACCTGGGCTAGCATATCCAAGAGGGTTTCCGCTTCTCCCTCCTCGGGCAGGTTGCACACGGGGAGCGCACATGCCTCCCGCTCATGATGTGCCTTCATCATGTTCACATGGAAGGGCTTCCGCCTTCCACGGGCAGGGTCCAGGGTGACCAGGTACGTCACAGGGTTGAGCTGCTGGTACACGAGGTATGGGCCTTCCCAGGCTGCCTGAAGCTTGTCCTGTGGTACGGGGACCAGTACCCACACCTCTTGACCCACTTGGTAGGTCCTCTCACAAGCGTTCTGGTCGTACCAACGCTTCTGATCAGCCTGGGCTTGAGCCATATTGTCGTGTACCAGTTGCGTCAAGGCCTGCATTTTGTCCCGGAAGCGCATGACATACTCGATAACCGACACTCCAGGGGTGGCCAAATCCCCTTCCCAAGCCTCTTTCACCAGAGCCAGGGGGCCCCGCACACGTCGCCCGTACAGGAGCTCAAACGGTGAGAATCCTGTTGAGGCCTGTGGAACCTCCCGGTAAGCAAATAACAGGTGTGGGAGATACCGCTCCCAGTCACGCCCATGGGAGTCGACCAACATCTTAAGCATCTGCTTCAAGGTGCCATTGAACCGCTCGCACAGGCCATTAGTCTGTGGATGGTACGGGCTGGCCACCAGATGTCGCACCTGGACTTGCTTACAGAGGGCCTCCATCAGCTGGGACATGAATTGGGTCCCCCGGTCAGTGAGCATTTCCTGGGGAAAACCCACTCGGGAGAAAATCTCCAGCAATGCGGTGGCCACCTTGTCAGCCCGAATGGACGACAAGGCCACTGCTTCTGGGTACCGGGTGGCATAGTCCACTACCGTCAGTATGAAGCGTTTCCCGGAGCTGCTGGGGATGGCCAGCGGGCCGACCAGATCCACAGCCACCCTCCTGAAAGGCTCATCGATGATTGGCAGAGATACCAGTGGGGCTTTGGGGCGTGGCCCCGCCTTCCCCACTCTCTGACAGGTTTCACACGAACGGCAGTAGGCAGCCACATCGGCCCCCATTTTCGGCCAGTAGAAATGCTGGTTTAACCTGGCCTTGGTCTTAGCGATCCCTAGGTGTCCGGCCATCGGAATCTCATGTGCGATCCGCAACAACTCCGTCCGGAACGGATAGGGTACCACCAACTGTCGGTCCCTGGGCCACGCCTCCGGTGAACCCTGCTGGACCGTGGCCCGGTACAGCCGTCCTTGGTCCCAGACCACTCGCTCCGGGTCCGAGTCCGAGGGAGGCTGTGCCGCCTGCTCCTTTAGAGCTTTCAGGCTGTCGTCAGCTCCTAACGCTGCCTGAAACCCCTGACCAGATGTGGCCAGAATCGACGAGACTGTCACATCTTCGGTCAGTACCCCGGGACCTGTGTCCTGGCCTCCACCTGACTCGGCTGCCACTTGGTCAGAAGGGGAAGAGCTATCGGACCTCCGGGAGGCCCCTTGGCTTCCAGCACTCCCACTGCGGGTGACAGCGGCCACAGCCGCTGCGACCGTGGGTCGTGCCTGCTCCTCCTCCGTTCCTGACCAAGTCGCCGGTTCAGGCAGACCTACCTGGCTTCCTGACACCCCGGTTGTGGGGGAACCATGCACCGAGATCTTACCTGGGAGCACTTCCGCTCCTGGACCGGCCCCAATCTCACCTGCCTGTTCCCCTCCTGCAGCAACAGAACCCCGGTGTGAAATCTCTGGGGACCCCACATTTGCTGTGGTAGCCCCCACCCCACACACTGGTCCTCCCCCTGCAGCACCCTGCTCTCTGCTTATCCCTGCAGAGGGCAACAGATCCCAGCTCACAGGCTGGTTACTTGTAGAGGCATTGTCACACCTTTCTCTGACCCCCTCCCCTGTCACAGCTGCAGCTGTGTGTGTGTCTATGGTGTCTGTGCAAGCAGAAATATCAGAGTTCACTCCCTCCTCCCTTACATCATTCATAGATAACACATTAACATTGTCAGGAGTCATGTCAGCACTGGCTGAAGGTTCAGCCTTTGGGGCGGGGCCAAACTGGGAGGTTATTTGCCCCAAATCTGTCCCAAGTAGCACGTTTGCAGGGATCCGATCAGTTACCCCCACCTCCCTCACCCCTCGCCCTGCGCCCCAGTCCACATAAATGTCAGCAACAGGCAGCGCCGGGTCAATGCCTCCAATCCCGGAGACAGCGAGGGTTTTTCCAGGGATCAAGTCTTGGGGGGACACCATCTCAGGCCGCACCAGAGTCACCTCCGAGGCGCTGTCTCGCAGTCCTATGGTCACAGACTGGCCGACGGTGACAGGTTGGAAGCTGTCCAGGGACCTACCACCACCCCCACCCACACAATACACCTTGGGCGGCCCTTGGGACGGGGACGGAGCCGGGGCCTTGGGACGCTGAGGGCACATGGCCTTGAAGTGTCCAGGTAGGTTGCACTGGTGGCACCGTCTTGGCTCTGCCACGGGCCTGGAGAGGGGAGTTGAGGGGGACACCCCCTGCAGTCTAGGGGCAGGTGGGGCAGTCGCAGAATTCATCTTACCCCCTCTCCAGGTGCTGCTGGTGGCCGCTCTCCTGGCCTCAGGGGCCCGGTTGTTGGTGTAGTCATCGGCAAGGGCAGCTGTAGCCGTGGACCCCTTTGGCTTCTGGTCTCGGATGAACTGGCGGAGATCCTCAGGGCAGTTCCACAAGAGTTGCTCCGTGATGAACAAGTCCAGGATCTCCGGTCCGGTGGAAAGCTGCAGGCCTTGGGTCCAGTGGTCGGCAGCTCGGGCAAGTGCCCGCCGGTGGTCAGCCCAGGAGTCCTTTGGTCCCTTCTGCAGCGTCCGGAACTTCTTGCGGTAGGACTCCGGGGTGAGGTTGTACTGTTGGATCAGGGCCCGCTTGATGGTGTCGTAGCCCTGATCTGCCTCAGCAGGCAAGTCCCCAAGGATATCCAGGGCCTTACCCCTTAAACGGGGGGTCAGGTATTTGGCCCACTGGTCCTTGTTCAGATGGTGCTGCAAGCAAGTCCGCTCAAAAGCAGTCAAGAAAGAGTCCAAGTCTCCATCCTTCTCCAGCACTGGGAAGTCCTCAACACGGACCTTTGGAAGTTTGGTGTCTGGAAGGTCACGGGTGGCTGATGAGGGCCGGAGCTGAGCTAGCTGCAGCTGGTAGTCACGCTCTGCCTGGCGCTCTTCACGCGCTGCCTGCCGCTCTGCCCTGCGCTCTGCCATGAGTATCTCGTAGGTATCCCGGTCTCCAGCCTGGAGAAGGGCCATAGCCATTTGAAGAAGGCTATCCGAGCCTCCCAGGCTCGGTGGAATGGCACGTGGTGATCTGCGGCCCGCTGCGGAGCCTGGTGCTTCACTGTCCATTGCAGAGCGGAGGGCTGGCGTCTGGCTCGTTGAGGACCCTTGGGCGAGCTGCTCCTCATCTTGTCCAGCAGTGCCCGGTTGTGCAATGTCCTCTGCAGAGCTGTTTTCTGGCGTCGGGCTCCTGGAGGGCTCGTGGACAACCTCCTCATCGTCTCTGGCCTGAGCATCGGCCATTCCTTTGGCTTTGCTCCTGGTGCTATCAGCCATGGTTGCAGACTTTGGTCACTGACACAGAACTGACACCTGATGCCTCCACACACCTTACAGTATCTGCACTCTGACACTCTAGTGTTGAGCTAGTCTGAAGACCCCAGCAGCCACAGCTGCTGCAGGCAGTCTTTAGTGTCTGGGAGTATGGGTCTTACACTCACACACACTATTATCTCGATCCCACCGCTATGCCACCAATATGTCACAAACCACCGGGGGGGTCACTCAGAAATCCCCCGCGCTGGCTACCAGTACGTCACAATCGGGGGGTAACAAGTGGGGGTCACCCCTCCTTTATACCTCCCGACCGACAGACAGAGCACGTGACGCGCTCTCTAGCGCCCCTCTTATAGTCAGGCCAATTATGGAATTGCCCGACAATAAGCAAGGAGGCCGCTATACTACTTATGCCGATTATTGAAGGGTCCCCGGTGAGAGTAAGGTATATATTCCCCCGACCTCCGCGGGCGGAATATATAATATCTTCCCGAATCTCACTGGCCTCCCCACAATAATCCTTGGCACAACTCGCTGCCACCAACCGCTTCACGGTAACTATTAGCCGAACACACAGACGTGGGATTCGAGATCGAGATAACAGAACAGCCCAAGATTAATTATATAATTTAATCAGCTTAAAGCACACTAGAACTACAATATATACAATAGGGAATCTACAGAATATACATATGTCAGAGTACAGTTACAGATAAAGCATGGGTTACAAACAGGTATACAATTACATCAGTTACCTTGTGCGTCTGGCCACAGGGGGGCGCTGTAGACCAGGTTTCCAGGAACTCTCTCACAGGTCTGTCCCAACCAGGCCCCCGAGCAGAAGAACGCTGGAAAATGGCCGAAGTAGGGTTATCAACCTGGGCAGATCCAGGTCCCCTCCTACCTTAGTGACCTCACAGGGAAGCACTGCCACTCCCCCTGCATGGATCAGAATTATCCAGCAAAGGGGATATTGGCTATAACTTTGCCTGGGAGCGTCGTAGGCAGACGCCAATGCTCTCATTGTGACAGTTATGAATTTAGCTACAGAACGAGGGGACTCATGACCTGTCTGCCAGTTCCCCATTGGCTGATATCACGCCTGGGGCATTTCCCAATGTCCTGCTCCCATAAAAAGGGGGTGCCAGCATCGTCCTCATGCGGAGACACCATTTTTATGGTTGCCATATTTATCGGAAATATGGCTTGCGAGATATGAACCATTTTTTACTGGAGTCGTTCTGTCTGGCTATTTCCATAGCCTTGCTAACTAGCTAGCAGCCCCCACTACAGGGTGACGGCAGGGAGTCATCCTGTGTCCATTGTCCCTAAGCCACCTCATTTCCATATCACAGGACATGGCCATGGATTTGTTGCTAAACCAGTTGTGTGAAGGGAAGGGGGTAGTGACACCAGGAGAGGGCTTCCTGACATGACTTGAATGTCATGATTTATCGTCATATCTCCGGATTTACCTCACAGGGGGTATAGACACATCAGGCCCTGCACCCCCTCGTGTCAGGGAGGGGACACACCGGGCCCCTCACCAAGGTGTTGGGGGGGGCACATCGGGCCCCTCACCCCCTTATCAAGGTGTCAGGGAGAGCACATCAGGCCCCTCACCACGCCATCAAGGTGTCAGGGGGAGCACATCGGGCCCCTCACCCCCTTATCAAGGTGTAAGGGAGAGCACATCAGGCCCCTCACCACGCCATCAAGGTGTCAGGGGGAGCACATCAGGCCCCTCATCTACGTGTCAGGGGGGAGCACATTGGGCCCCTTACCAAGGTGTCAGGGGGGAGCACATTGGGCCCCTCATCTACGTGTCAGGGGGGAGCACATTGGGCCCCTTACCAAGGTGTCAGGGGGAGCACATCGGGCCCCTCATCTACGTGTCAGGGGGGAGCACATTGGGCCCCTCACCCCCTTACCAAGGTGTCAGGGGGGAGCACATTGGGCCCCTCACCAAGGTGTCAGGGGGGAGCACATTGGGCCCCTCACCAAGGTGTCAGGGGGGAGCACATTGGGCCCCTCACCAAGGTGTCAGGGGGGAGCACATTGGGCCCCTCATCAAGGTGTCAGGGGGGCACATCGGGCCCCTCACCCACTCATCAAGGTATCGGGGGGGAGGGACGACACACATTGGTCCCCGCACCCCCTTAATCGAGGTGTCAGGGGGGCACATCGAGCCCCGCACCCCTCTATCTCAGGCCCCGCGCCCCTCTCTCCCGGTGTCAGGGCTCTGATCGCGCTGTTCCCGTTCAGCTGTGCAGTGTAGACAGACATGACAGGTGATCCCAGTATAAGATGGCCGCATCACCGGCAGCGGAGCGCAAAGAGCTCGCTCCCCGTCCATATCCCCGGGCCGCCCTCTCCCCGTCCCGGTAAATGCCCGCCGGGCTGCCCGCTCTCACCATGGCGGCGGATGTCTCCGGATTCCCCGGGCAGAGCGAAGCAGGAGCCGCCTCACAGCTGGAGGACTCGGGAGGAAGAAGGAGGGGGCGGGGCAATGACGTCACTCACAGCCTACTGCGCAATGGCTGCCGGGAGAAAAGGGGTGGGACGGAGACTAGAGGACAGTGTATCCATGGTAATCTGACGCAGCCTCCGCTGCAGAGGGGACCGTAACCTGCCGCAGCCTGTGCTGAGCGCGGGGGATGCTGGGAGGATGATGTGTGCACAGCCCGGCAGTGTCGCACTGCTGCATATTATAACCTGCTACCGGCAATGACATCAGCGCAGGCGACATTACTGCCTGTATAAGTGAGAGTGTGACCCCCATAACAGACCCCGCACCCCAATACAGACCCCAGACAGAAAGCCTCAGATCAGACCCCCAAGATATATGTATTTACTAAAGTGGATCAAAAAGCGTCGCCGGACCCTGGTCCAGTGGGAAAGTCGTAGTTCGTTGTGGTGACCCCCGGGAGTGCCAGGATCCACTGTAGACATCACTGAGCCTTGACCATGATTCATTGTAGGCATCAATGAGCCATCAAATGATTCACTGTAGGCATCTCTGAGCCACCACCCTGACTGTAGGCATCACTGACCCACCGCCATGATTCACTGGAGGAATCACTGAGCCACCACCATGATTCACTGTAGGCATCACTGAGCCACTGCCCTGACTGTAGGCATCATTGAGCCACCGCCACGATTCACTGGAGGCATCACTGAGCCAACACCATGATTCACTGTAGGCATCACTGAGCCACCGCCATGAATCGTTGTAGGCATCAGTGATCCATCACCATGATTCACTGTAGGCATCTCGGAGCAATCACCATGAATCACTGTAGGCAACAGTGATCCACCACCATGATTCACTGTAGGCATCACTGAGCCACTGCCATGATTCACTGTAGGCATCTCTGAGCCACCACCATGATTCACTGTAGGCCTCACTGAGCCACCATCATCATTCACTGTAGGCACCACCGAGCCTCTGCCATGATTCACTGTAGGCAGCACTGAGCCCCCAACATGATTCACTGTAGGTAGCACTGAGCCCTTGTCATTCTCTTGATCAGTGTGTGCTTAAATCTTCCTCCTCCAGACATACTGCTGATCCATAGACCCAAAAAGTTCATGTTTTCTTTCAACACTCCGCAGAATACAATCCCAGAACTAGTTTAGAAAAGTTACTAAAATTTTGCCACTACTGCATTCTCATGCCATTTCCACCCAGCTCTGACAAAGTGGGCAGAGCGGATGTGGGATGGGGTATTGGCAGCGCTGCTCATCAATTCATGTTCGCTACGTCACTACGTTCACTCAAGGGTGTTCTGTCCCTCTGCTTCCTCAGGAATCTGGTGGCAGTCGGTTACAACTTCCTCTCTGTGACCTTCAGGTAGTGTAGCCGATATTCCTATAATAATAATAATAAGTTTAATTTCTATAGCGCCAACATATTCCGCAGAGCTTTACAATTCAGAGGGGACATGTACAGACAATATGAGACAATACAAAAAAAACTAAATTAAGATACCAGGAGGAGTGAGGGCCCTGCTCGTAAGCTACAGTCTATGAGGAAATAGGGGAGACACAAAAGGTGAATGGGGGGGAGGGGGGAGGAGAAAAGCTTGTCATATATGGTCCAGCCATCGATTTAATAGGGGATTAAAAACCAGCTGCGTGGACCAGTCGCCAGCCAGAATTTATACAGGTACAGGGGACGAGAACTGGAAGTAATTTTTTTTTTTTTAGGAAGGGCAGAAAGGAAGTAGATTAGATCAGGGCGGTGAGGTGATAGGCTAGTCTAAAGAAATGCGTTTTTAGGGCCCGCTTAAAGGTGTGGATGTTGGGAATTAATCGGATTTCTCTTGGTAGTGTGTTCCAGAGCATAGGCGCAGCTTGTGAGAAATCTTGAAGACGGGAGTGGAAGGTTCGAATTGTTGAGGATGTCAGTCTTAAGTCATTAGCAGAGCGGAGGGCACGGGTGGGGTGATAGACAGAGATGAGGGAGGAGATGTAGGGTGGTGCAGAACCGTGGAGAGCTTTGTAAGTGAGAGTGATAAGTTTATGTTGGATTCTGTAGTGGATAGGCAACCAGTGCAATGACTGGCAAAGAGCAGAGGCATTAGTGAAGCGGTTGTAGAGGAATTCAGAATGGATTGGAGAGGGGAGAGTTTAGTAACCGGGAGACCAATTAGTAAAGAATTACAATAATCCAGGCGAGAATGAATGAGAGCGACAATAAGAGATTTTGCAGAGTCAACGGTAAGAAGAGGTCGAATTCTCGAGATGTTTTTGAGGTGGAATTGACAAGAACGAGTAAGTGAACGAATGTGGGGAGTGAAGGAGAGATCAGAGTCAAATATAACCCCAAGACAGCGGGCGTGCTGCTGGGGCGTAATGGTAGAGCCACACACAGAATTGGTAATATTGGGTTTCGGAAGGTTAGGAGAGGGAGGAAACAGAAGAAGTTCAGTTTTTGACAGGTTCAGTTTTAGATACAGGGAGGACATGATGTTGGAGACAGCGGACAGACAAATGTTAGTATTTTGTAATAATGCAAGGGTGATGTCAGGAGAAGATGTGTACAGTTGAGTGTCATCAGCATAGAGATGGTACTAGAAACCAAATCTGCTGATGGTTTGTCCAATAGGGGCTGTGTATAGAGAGAAAAGGAGGGGGCCTAGGACTGAACCCTGAGGAACCCCAACCGTAAGGGGAAGAGGAGAGGAAGAGGATCCGGCAAAGGATACAGTGAATGAGCGGTCAGAGAGGTAAGAGGAGAACCAGGAAAGAACGGTGTCCTTGAGCCCGATAGAGTGGAGCATAGTGAGGAGGAGCTGGTGGTCCACAGTATCGAATGCAGCAGAGCGATCCAGGAGGATCAGCAGGGAGTAGTGACCATTAGATTTAGCTGTTAGTAAATCATTAGAGACTATAGTAAGAGCAGTTTCAGTAGAATGTAAGGAGCGGAAACCGGATTGTAGAGGGTCGAGGAGAGAATTATCTGACAGATAGCGAATTAGTCGGGAGTGGACCAAGCGTTCTAGGAGTTTTGAGATGAATGGGACATTAGAGACAGGTCTGTAGTTAGTGGCACAATTTTGGTCCAGGGATGGTTTTTTAAGTAATGGGTGTATGCTGGCATGTTTGAAGGAGGAGGGAAAGACACCAGAGAAGAGAGAGAGATTGAATATTTTAGTTAGATGAGTGGTGACAGATATAAGGAGATGTGAGGGAATAGGGTCACTGGTGCAGGTAGTAGGGCAACAAGATGCGAGGAGCTGTTAGGACCAGGAGGACGGGTAGGCCCAGGAGGTGGATCCACTGGTCTGAGCACCCCACCGAGGGCAAGGTGCCCGGTAGCCGGAGCACTACGGGTAGCAGGACAGTCCATTCAGAGGAGTGGAGTGAAGAAGTCCCTGGGACCACGGAGTCTCTGAAGGTAGTCCGGGTGACGGAGCTCAGGTTCGGAGGCCGAGATGATGTCAGGCAGAGTCCGGAACCAGCTGAGCGAGGAGGTCGGTCACCACACGGATCCAGGGCTCGGAGATGGTAAGGACTGACGAGATGGCGGACAGTCACTGTTCGGGGTTCTGGAACCGTCAGGACCGGTTGGCGAGACAGGAGCGACTCTACAAGAGAGATAGGTAAGTACGGGACAAAGCACAGGGAGACCTGACTCCTAGCTTAGCAAACACGAAGAACAGGCCCCGCCCACTTGGAAAGGATCCCCCTATATACCCTGTACCTGAATCTTCAATATCCTGTTGGAGGACGCTGGCCCTTTAAGAGAGGGTCAATGACCGCGCGCGCGCCCTAATGCGCATGCGCGAGGCCCGGGTGCCAGAAGCCAGAGCAGGAAGCGGTGCACAGGACGCAGGAGTGCCGGGCTGGCTCAGCATCGCAGACGGGCGCCGGGAGCGGGGACCGGGTTGCCTGGAGGACGCAGGTGAGGGAGCATGGAGGCTGTGGAGCGAGGGACCAGGGAGCGTGGCACGGGAGCGGGGAAGCATGGCAGGGGAGCCGGGAACCATGGCAGGGGAGCCGGGAAGCGTGGCAGGGGAGCCGGGGAGCATGGCACGGGAGCTGGGGAGCGTGACAGTACCCCCTCCCCCACGCCCCCCTCCCCGCAACCGGGACAGGAAGGCACGTATCAGAGGAGTACCCACATTCTCCCGGGGTTCCCAGGACCTATCCTCAGGACCATACCCAGCCCAGTCCACCAGGGAGAACTGTCGGCCCCGCACGGTCTTCATGGCCACGATATCCGCATAGATGTCATCGTCAGCAATAGGAGGAGGAGCAGAACTGGCAGCAGCGGAGAAGGGACCAAGGACAACCGGCTTGAGCAGGGAGACGTGGAAGGAGTTGGGTATCCTCATCGTAGCCGGGAGCTGCAGCTTGTAGGAGACCTCATTGATCTTGGCGATGACTTTAAACGGCCCGATGTATCGAGGACCCAGCTTGTACGATGGTAGCTTCAATCGGACATATTTGGAAGCAAGCCAGACCAGATCTCCTGGAGAGAAACACGGAGGATCTAGACACCTCTTGTCCGCGTGTCTCTTCATCCGCAGGGAAGCACGTCCAAGGGACGTCTTGACAGAGTCCCAAATTGTTGAAAAGTCACGGACTACGGTATCGGCAGCGGGGACATCCGAGGACGAAGATACAGGTAATGGGACGGAAGGCTGAAGTCCGTAAACGACATGGAAGGGAGAGCTCGAGGAGGACTCACTGACGTGATGGTTATGGGAGAATTCAGCCCAGGGAAGGAGCGTGGACCAATCGTCGTGATGGGTGTTAACGTAGTGACGCAAGAAGGAGGTCAGGATCTGATTGACTCGTTCCACTTGTCCATTCGACTGAGGATGGTAGGCCGAAGAAAAGTCCAGAGTCACTCCCAGATGTTTGCAGAGAGCCCTCCAGAAGCGCGAGGTAAACTGAGTTCCTCTGTCGGACACAATGTGTGATGGAAAGCCATGCAACCGGAAGATGTGCTGTATGTAGGCGTCAGTGAGCTCCTGGGCAGAGGGCAGTCCAGCCATAGGGACGAAATGAGCCATCTTGGAGAAACGGTCCACCACGACCCATATGACCGTGTGTCTGGAGGACAAGGGCAAGTCCGTAATAAAGTCCATTGCAATGTGTTGCCACGGAACGGAGGGAATTGGCAGCGGCAGAAGACGCCCATATGGCAGGTGTTTGGGCGTCTTGTTCCGGGCACAAGAGGAGCAGGCTGAGACAAAGGACGTGACGTCCGTGTGAAGGGATGGCCACCAGTAGTGACATACAATTGTACTCCATGTTCTCTTCTGACCGGCATGGCCAGCTATTTTCGAGGCATGGCCCCAGTGCAAGACTTTTTGTCTGTCAGTTTCAGAGACATAGGTCTTCCCGGGCGGTATCTGGGCCAGAGTGACAGGAGCCACTGGAATGACTTTACTTGGGCAGATGATGGGTTGGGATGTCTCCTCCTACTGTTCCATGGGCACGAATGACCTGGACAAGGCATCTGCTCGCACATTCTTATCCGCGGGACGAAAATTGAGTTGGAAATCGAATCTGGCAAAGAACAAGGACCACCTGGCTTGTCGTGGGTTCAGTCGCTGAGCAGACCGCAGGTATTCCAGGTTCTTGTGGTCCGTGTAAATGATCACGGGGTACACTGCTCCCTCCAGAAGGTAGCGCCATTCTTCCAGAGCCAGCTTGACTGCTAATAGCTCCCGGTCACCGATGGTGTAGTTGCGTTCCGGTGCTGAGAAGCTCTTGGAGAAGAAACCGCAAGTAACCATCTTCCCGGTGGAGGACTTCTGCATGAGCACTGCCCCGGCTCCAGAGGAGGAGGCATCTACCTCCAAGGTGAACTGTCAGTTTAACTCAGGACGGTGGAGCACAGGAGATGAAGCAAATGCCCGCTTCAGGGAGCCAAACGCGGCGTCGGCCGCAGGTGACCAGTCCTTCGGATTAGCCCCCTTCTTGGTCAAGGCAGAGAGAGGTGCAGTCAGGGCAGAGAATTGAGGGATGAACTGACGGTAATAGTTCGCAAAGCCAAGAAAACGTTGAATTGCCTTCAGTCCGGAAGGAGGGGGCCAGTTGAGAATGGAAGAGACCTTCTCCGGGTCCATCTGCAGGCCGGTATCGGAGATTACGTAACCCAGGAAGGGAAGAGAAGACTGCTCGAAGACACACTTCTCGTACTTGGCGTACAGACGATTCTCTCTCAGTCTTTGTAGTACCAGCTGCACGTTCTCTCTGTGGTTCTGGAGGTCCGGAGAGAAGATCAGGATGTCATCCAGATATACTACCACACAGACGTAGAGAAGGTCCCGGAACACGTCGTTCACTAATTCTTGGAAGACTGCCGGTGCGTTACCTAGTCCGAAGGGCATCACACAATACTCATAGTGCCCATCAAGAGTGTTAAATGCGGTCTTCCATTCGTCCCCAGAGCGGATGCGGACCAGGTTGTAGGCACCACGAAGATCCAACTTGGTAAACACACGAGCTCCTCTAAGCCGATCAAACAATTCGGGGATGAGTGGCAGGGGGTATTTATTCTTTACGGTGATTTGGTTCAATCCCCGGTAGTCAATGCAGGGGAGCAGGTCGCCCTCTTTCTTCTTAACGAAGAAGAAGCCTGCTCCAGCAGGAGAGGAGGATCTCCGGATGAATCCCCTTGCCAGGTTCTCAGTGATGTAGGCAGACATGGCTCTTGTTTCAGCAGGGGACAAAGGGTATATCCGTCCTCGAGGTGGTGTGGTTCCCGAAAGTAGGTCGATGGCGCAGTCGTAAGGACGATGTGGCGGCAGTACCTCCGACTCTTTTTTATCAAAAACGTCCGCGAAGGACCAATAGGCCGGAGGCAGTCCTGGTAGGGACTCCGGAACGTCGTCGGATGGGTTGTATGGACTTCAGGCAGTTCTTGTGGCAAGAGGAGCCCCATCGGGTAATTTCGCCAGCACGCCAGTTGACCGACGGTTCGTGTGTCCGTAACCAGGGGAGTCCCAGCAGGATTTGATGAGACATGTGCGGGAGGACATAGAGAGTGATTCTCTCGGTGTGCAGGGCACCGATACGTAGTTCTACAGGCTTGGTGATCCACAAGATGGTGTCAGAGAGGGGTCTCCCGTCTACAGAGGCACTCACGAGGGGTTTGTCGAGTGGAGTAATCGGCACCTGGTACTTGTCCACCGTGGCCTGCTGGATGAAATTGCCTGCTGCCCCGGAATCGAGGTACGCCTCTGCCGTGAACCGCGTCTCTCCTGCTGTCACTTGAACAGTCCACGTAACCGGGTCTGAGAGGGTCCCAGTACCTAATGTGGCCTCTCCTACCAACCCTAGGCTTTGGAGTTTCCCGGCCTTTCTGGACAGGAACGTAGCAGGTGTGTGCCCTCTCCACAGTAGAAGCAGAGGCCCTTGGCAAGCCGTTCTGCTCGGCGTTGTTCGGACTGCCGCAAACGATCAATCTGCATGGGCTCGGGGACAGAGACGCCAGACGACGCCAACTGAGGTACGATGGGCCTCTGCAAAGGAGAGGAATGCCGTATCGGATGTCTGTCGCGGGACACCTCTTTGGATCGTTCCTGAAAACGGAGGTCCACGCGGGTGGCTAGTGCGATCAGGGCATCCAGGGTGGAAGGAACATCGCGGCCTGCCAGCTCGTCCTTAATACGACCGGAGAGTCCTTCCCAGAAGGCGGCGGTTAGGGCCTCATTGTTCCACCCTAATTCTGAGGCCAAGGTGCGGAAGCGGATGGCATATTGACCCACCGTCAAGGTCCCCTGCCGTAGCCTGAGGAGTGATGAGGCGGACGCGGCGGCACGTCCGGGTTCGTCAAAGGTGGTTCTAAATGCCTGCAGGAATTCCTGGATGTTAGTAGTTACCGGGTCCTCCTCCCACAAGAGCTTCATCCAGGCCAGTGCCTCACCCTCTAGATGGGACATCACAAACGCCACCTTGGCTTGGTCGGAAGCAAACAGATGCGGAAGCAGCTTAAAGTGGAGGGAGCACTGATTCAAGAATCCTCTGCAGGTCTTAGAAACTCCGGCATATCGGGGTGGAGAGGCCAAGCGGAGTTTAGAGGCTTCTGAGGAAGCTGCCACGGGAACCGCGGCCGTGGACTTTGCTGGTGAAGACTGAGATGCCAGGGACGTGGCTGTTGCTTGCAGCGTATTCAGGCGGGTGTCCACCGAGGACATGAAGGCCAGCATGCGGGACTGGGTCTCGTGCTGTCGTCCGAGTTCCTGCTGCAATCCGGCCAGCTGGGACGCTAGTGCTTCGGCGGGATCCATGGCCTGTTCTTACTGTTAGGACCACGAGGATGGGTAGGCCCAGGAGGTGGATCCACTGGACTGAGCACCCCACCGAGGGCAAGGTGCCCGGTAGCCGGAGCACTACTGGTAGCAGGACAGTCCGTTCAGAGGAGTGGAGTGAAGAAGTCCCTGGGACCACGGAGTCTCTGAAGGTAGTCCGGGTGACGGAGCTCAGGTTCGGAGGCCGAGATGATGTCAGGCAGAGTCCGGAACCAGCTGAGCGAGGAGGTCGGTCACCACACGGATCCAGGGATCGGAGATGGTAAGGACTGACTAGATGGCGGACAGTCACCGTTCGGGGTTCTGGAAGCGTCAGGACCAGTTGGCGAGACAGGAGCGACTCTACAAGAGAGATAGGTAAGTACGGGACAAAGTACAGGAAGACCTGACTCCTAGCTTAGCAAACACGAAGAACAGGCCCCGCCCACTTGGAAAGGATCCCCCTATATACCCTGTACCTGAATCTTCAATATCCTGTTGGAGGACGCTGGCCCTTTAAGAGAGGATCAATGACCGCGCGCGCGCGCCCTAATGCGCATGCGCGAGGCCCGGGTGCCAGAAGCCAGAGCAGGAAGCGGTGCACAGGACGCAGGAGTGCCGGGCTGGCTCAGAATCGCAGACGGGCGCCGGGAGCGGGAACCGGGTTGCCTGGAGGACGCAGGTGAGGGAGCATGGAGGCTGTGGAGCGGGGAACCGGAGAGCGTGGCACGGGAGCGGGGAAGCATGGCAGGGGATCCGGGAACCATGGCAGGGGAGCCGGGAAGCGTGGCAGGGGAGCCGGGGAGCATGGCACGGGAGCTGGGGAGCGTGACAGGAGCCTGGTGACTTCTTCTTCTGTGACCGGATCAAAGAGTGAAAGTGAGCTAGATGTGGTGTATTAGGGTAGACAATGTGTGGTGTTATGAGGAAATTTCCTGGCGTATATGTTCAATTTTTCCTTTGAAATAATTGGCCAGGTCATCTGCGCTGAGGTTGGTGGTTGGGGCCAGAACTCTTGGTCCGAAGAGGGAATGGAAAGTATCAAAGAGTCGTTTAGGATTGTTGGCTAGAGAGGTGAGGAGGGTGTTAAAGTATGCTTGTTTGAAGGGTGAAGGGCAGCATTGTATGTTTTGAGCATAAACTTATAATGGATGAAATCTTCGGCTAGATTGTATTTTCTCCACAGACGTTCAGCACACCTGGAACACCGCTGGAGAAAGCGTGTTTGCAACGTGTGCCAGGGCTGCTACCATCTGTGCCGAGTTGCTCTGCATGTAGCAGGTGCAGCTTCATCTAGGGCGCTCTGTAGGGTTTCATTATAATGTTTTACAGCAGACTCAGGACATGAAAGGGAGGATATTGGGGCCAGTGATGACTGCAACTTCTTCAGAAATTTCTGGGTGTTAATGGCGTGTATATTCCTATACGGGAGGTAAGTGGGGGTGTCCTGAGTGGGTTGACAGCTCTTGACCAAGAATGAAAGAATGTTGTGGTCAGAGAGTGGGAGAGGGGAGTTAGTAAAATCATTCACTGAGCAGAGGCGGGAGAAGACCAGGTCCAGCGTATTCCCACCTTCATGTGTAGGAGTTAGTTAGTTGTCCAAGACCAAGAGAGGAGGTTAGAGATAAAAGATGAGTGGCAGCTGGGGATGGGGGATCCTATAACTTTGAACTTCTGCAGGAACATTCAATGGCTTTTTATCTTGATGGATCTGTATCGCCCCGCGCTCGGCTGCAGCCGAGCCGGTCGGATCTGGGCTCGTTGGTGGGTGGCTCGAGCGCCTCCGGACCCGGGGTCACTTTGCTCTGAAAGGGAGCTGGCGCTACTTAGGGGGGTGGTAGGTAGGTCTACGGCCGGAGCCGTGCTGGAGTTCGTGACGCCACTTACGGGATGTAGTGAAGGTGTAGACACCACCGCTGCAGTTACAGGGCACCCGGGGGAGATGGTGGTGCAGGGATGATGGCCCCGGGACCCGTTGGGGAGAGTAGCTGGGCGGTGCAGGGCGGTGCGCGGCCGGATGGCACTGTTGTACTCACTGTTATTGACACACACAAGTCTCTGGTAAACAAAGTTGATGGTGGTCGGTGCCCGCAGCCAGCTGCGTCTGGTCCCCCACCCGGTTCGGTGGTCTTGGCCTTTCTCCTGCACCGTGAAGTGTATGTGTAAACTGCCTGCGCTCCAGCGACGGGAGTCCGCTCCCCGGCTGTGTATATATCAGGAGAACCCATTCGCCCACAGACGCTGGCCCATGGGATCTCTCTGCCTGTGCGGTGGCTTTCTATCCCCCTCGGTGGGCTGTTGTCTTCAGTCGGGACTTGGGTGGGAAAGGACCTTTAGTCCAGACCGCAATGAGTGAATTAACTCAGTCCAGTGGATTCTTGACCTCGTTTCAGGGTCTGAGTACCCCTCTGTGTGCTCCGGTTTCCGAGTCGGTTCCCCGGTTCGGTACCGACGGGCCACTATCCTGTCCCGGTCCACCACGGTTCCACCGAGCCGTCTTCCCGACTCCTGCAGGCTAGGCCACCGTCTGCCTCCTAGCCAAGTTACCAGGGCTCCGACCCCGGCACCTGTCAGACTGCTGCAGACCTGCTATACAGGCCTGATTCTACTCTCTTCCACTCCTGTTGTGACGCCCTGGACTAGCCAGGTTGTCACAGGTAGTCCCATAAACACACACGCCCCCCCTTAATAAGGTGACAGCAGCCAAACTACAAAACCCTTGTCACCTCCTTCCGGGTTTGATGTTCACACCAGGGGAGCGGAGCCAGGCGGTTGGTTCCGCCCACCAAGGAGTTCACAGGCCCTGAGGCGGGAAAAACAGAGTAGTTCCCCGTGGGAAGCAGAGCAGAGTGGAGTCTAGCTTTGACAGTGGAGTGGTGTGAAGTTCAAGGGCAGACCCATGTATAGGTCTGCCATAGGCTACACCAGGTGTCTGGGTTGGAGCCCAGTCACCTCTGGCAAGGAGGCAGATGGTGGTGGCCACCTGCAGGAGCTGGGATTACAGCCGGTGGAACCGTAGGGACCGGGGACGAGCGGTGGCCCGCCGGTACCGAATCGGGGAACCGATTGGAAACCGGAGCACCAGGAGGGGTACTCAGACCCAGTACGAGGCCCAGAAACAACTGGGCTGAGTAAAATCAACTGATTTAGGACTGGACTTTAGGACCTTTTCCACATAAGACCCGACTGAAGACAACAGCCCAACCATAGGGGTAAAGCCACCGCCCAGGCATAGAGACCCGAGGGGCCAGCGTCTGCGGGCAAAGAGGGCTCTCCCGACACATATCAAACCGGGGAGCGGACTACCGTTGCTCAGGCATAGGAGTCGTGATTTCTACATAAGTGAGGTGCAGGAGATAGGCGGAAATCACCAACCTGATAAGGGGAAACTACATCCGGCTGCGGGCACCGTTCACCATCTTGTTTGGTTTACCAGAGACTCCAGCGTGTTTGTCATAGTGAGTACAACAGCGTCTTCGGGCCGCGCACCGCGCCGCACCGCACCAACACCCCAGCACGCATCCCTCCCCACGCCTCAGCACCTCCCTCGGGCCCCCGGGACCATCACTCCCCTATCCACGGAGGGGGTCAACACCAAGCTGCGCAACACCGTCCCCGGGAGCCCAGTCAACGGCAGCGGTGGTGTCCATCTATTCACCACAACCCGTGGGTGGCATCACGAACTTAAATCCCCTACAAACAACCGCGGCTCCAGCCGTGGATCTCCCCACCGAAGTCCCTACATGTAGCGCCAATCCCACCCTTTCAGAGCGACGTGACCCCCAGGTCCGTGAGGAGCTCGAGCCACCCACCGACGAGCACGGATCCGAGCGGCTCGGCAGCCGGCCGAGCCCCAGGGCGGTACGCATCGACTCTTCTGGCGTCAGGAACAGGATTGAACCCATCCACTTATCTGTGAAAGTGCGCCTTGAAGTTATCGTCAGCGGAGTCCCTGTTAAAAAAATTGCAGAATCCGCCATCTTGTCACCATCCTGTGGCGCGAAGTTTCCCGCCCAAGCTGTCTTCTCCAATTCTCCAAGCAAAAAGGGCGCGAAAGTGAAGCCCCACCCCCTGAGAGCAGAGCGGTGCAGAAAGCAAGCAGAGTGCCCCGAAAAGACCAAGGGGGGACGGAGTGAAGATGTCCGTACCTACCGGAGATGGCGGAGGGGCGTCAGCTGCGGGAGTGGCGGCGCCCGAAGACGGGAACGTGGCGGCCCTCGCTCCGGTCGCAAGAGCGGGGGAGGCCGCAGGTCCAGCGGTCGCCCAGGTAATGCCGATCTCCTTGCCCTACGTGCCCGGTGCTACCTGGCTACCCCAGTGCCATGGGAAGCCTGATGCCTTGCAGGTGTTCCGGAAAAAGATAAACACGATCCTTGACTTGTATGCCATGACTGGCAGACAGCATGCGACGGTAGTGCTAGGGCAGCTGACCAGCACAGCTGAGCAGGAGGCGGAGACCTGGGCAGACGCGGACCGGGCCTCGGTGACCACTATCTTCGAGAAACTCCAGACCGCCTTTGAAACCTTTGAAACCTGCATCGAGGCTGAGTTGCGGATGCAGTTCTACCAATGTCGGCAACGGCCCGCGGACAGCATAAGAGATTATGCCTTGCGCCTGCAGACAGCCCTCCAGACGCTGAGGCGGGTGGACACCATCAGTGAGGCCGACAGCAACAAGATGGTAGTGGAGCAGTTCTTGCAGGGACTGGGGTTTGCCGAAGATCGCAAACAGCTGCGGTTATGGACTTTGGAGCACGCCGACCTAGACTTTACAGTACTAAAGGAGCGGGCCATTAAGGCCCTGCAAGCACCAACCGTTGGTGCTCCTAATGCGACCCCTTGGCCAGTCAAAACCGCTCCCGTCTCTGTAGCGCCCCCTCCTTTAGCTCTACCGGCCCCTGCCGCACCCGTCGGGACGATGGAAGTGTTGGCCTCGCAGGTCTGACGCATGAACGAAGACCTTACCCGGATCCTCGCCGCACTCCAGCTACCGACGAGAGCCAAGCCCTAGGAGAAGATCCAGCTCGCCAACAGTTCGGAGGATGTCCCTTGGATGCAGCGGAGGAAGAACAACGACCCGCCGTATGGGCCACCTGTTTGCTACAAGTGCAACAAGCCTGGCCTTTACTCTAGGTGTTGCCCGTTAAACGAGCAACCCCTGAGGCCAAGGGCCAATCCTCAGGAGTAGATCCTCACGGCCCGACTGATTGGTGAGACCGGTACGTTGGAGGTCACCCCATCATCTCCCTGGCAGTGGATGGCGTCCCGACCATGGCCCTGTTGGACACCGGATCGCAGGTAACGACTATGCCTATTCATTGTACCAGCGATACTCGGCCGATAGTGAACTTGCCTCTCCCGATGATAGCATGACCATTATTGCGGCCAATGGGCTCCCTATGACCCAGGTGGGATTCAAAGAGGTGACCCTGACTGTGGGACGGACCCAGCTGAAACACCAAGGGATGATTGTGGTGCTGAATGAGCCCAGTGACTGTAACCCGAAAGTGGTCCTAGGGACCAACGTGATTGAGCACTGTATGGGAGAAGTGTTGAGCCTGTTGTAGCAGCTGTCTGCCACTGCAGGAGGGGGTCGGCAGAGGGCACTACAGCGTGAGATCCGGGCCATCCTGCATCGGCAGCAAGTGAACCTGACGGGTGGAGAGATTGGTGGAGTGCAGGTGATGGACGCAGCCCCTTTGGTGGTCCCGCCGAGGAGCAAGATGATGATTTGGTGCAGGGCAGCAGTAGGCCCCCAGGAATGGGATTACCCAGCGACGGTGGAACCCTCGCCCTCAGAGCACTGCCCACGGAAATGGCAGCCAGGTGGGTGATTGACATCAAGAGGGGGAGAGTGCCTGTGAGAGTGTTGAATTGCGGGGAGGAAGAGGTTAGGCTTCCCCGCTCCGCCACCAAACCTAAGCTGTTCACCATAGACACCCACGCCATCCATAAAACCATCCCCACTACCCCTGCACCCAACATGAGCAGTGACACCCCATCCATGCAGTTAGAGGAGTGGTGCCGGGAGTTACATGTCGGCACTGAGTCTACCCCGATACACCACAAAGACGGGGTATACAGGGTGATACAGGAGTATGGGCAGGTTTTCAGCAAGCACCCGCTAGACTTCGGGAGGATTAAGGGGGTTCAGCATCATATCCCCACAGGCACACATCCACCCATTAAAGAAAGGTATAGGCCCATCCCACCAGCACACTATCAATGCGCCAAAGACATGTTGAGGAACATGAAGGAGGCAGGGGTCATCCGGGATAGTTGTAGTCCCTGGGCAGCTCCATTGGTGCTGGTAAAGAAGAAGGATGGTACCATGAGAATGTGTGTGGATTACCGGAAGATCAATCAGATCACGCATAAAGATGCCTACCCTCTCCCCCGCATCGAAGAGTCGCTGGCTGCATTAAAAACTGCTAATTATTTCTCTACCCTTGACCTTACCAGTGGATACTGGCAGGTGGCGGTTGCACAGGAAGATCGTGAGAAGACCGCATTTTCTACCCCCATGGGACTCTGCGAGTTCAACAGCATGCCGTTCGGGCTGTGCAATGCCCCCGGGACCTTCCAACGGCTCATGGAGTGCTGGTTGGGGCATCTCAACTTCGAGACTGTTCTACTGTATTTGGATGACGTGATCGTATATTCCAAGACGTACGAAGCCCACCTGGAGCACCTGGCAGAAGTCCTCGCGGCCCTCTCCAAGCACGGGATGAAGCTGAAGCCCTCCAACTGCCATCTGCTGAAACCCAAGGTGCAGTACCTCGGACACGTAGTGAGCGCTGAAGGTGTAGCCCCGGATCCTGAAAAGGTTGACGCTATCCATAGCTGGCCACGACCGACCACGGTAAGGGAGGTAAGGCAGTTCCTGGGCCTGGTGGGCTACTACCGCCGTTTCATCAAGGGGTACACAAAGATGGCCGCACCCATGCAAGACCTCCTCGTGGGACAGACCAAGAACGGGAGAGCCCCTGGGCCCCCGTTTGTCTGGGGCGAGAAGCACGAGGAGTTTTTTCACCAGATGAAGTCAGCCCTGACAGGGGAAGAGATCTTGGCGTACCCCGATTACGGCCTCCCGTTCGTCCTCTACACCGACGCCAGCAATGTGGGCTTGGGTGCGGTTCTGTCCCAGGTACAGGACGGGAAGGAGAAAGTGATCGCCTACGCTAGCAGAAAACTCCGGCCAACGGAAAGGAACCCCGAAAATTACAGCTCCTCCAAGCTTGAGTTCTTAGCCCTCGTGTGGGCAATAACCGAAAGGTTCAAGCATTACCTCGCGGCGGCGAAGTTCACTACCTACACGGACAACAATCCGTTGACACATCTGGACGCCCCAGAGCAGCGGTGGATGGCTCGACTGTCCAATTATGATTTCACCATCAAGTAGAGGGCAGGTCGCAAGAACACCAACGCGGATGCACTGTCTCGGATGCCGAACCTAACCGATGAAGGGGTGGAGAACGACGACCTTGAGGAAATTAAGCTACCCACGTTCCACCGCCCACGGGATGAGAAGCCCTGCTTTAACCAACAGCAGGTGAACCTTGATCCGCTGCCTAGCCAAGGGTGGCAAGAAGCCTAGGACCGAGAACCTGCAGTCCAACTGGTCAAGACTATGATCGCACAAGGGCTCTTCCAGGATGGACCCCGCAGCCCCCTCAGTAGCTCAGCCTAGTCAACGGCAGCGGTGGTGTCCATCCATTCACCACAACCTGTGGGTGGCGTCACGAACTTAAATCCCCTACAAACAACCGCGGCTCCGGCCGTGGATCTCCCCACCGAAGTTCCTACGTCTAGCGCCAATCCCCCCCTTTCAGAGCAACGTGACCCCGGGGTCCGTGAGGAGCTCGAGCCACCCACCGACGAGCACGGATCCGAGCAGCTCGGCAGCCGGCCGAGCCCCAGGGCGGTACGCATCGACTCTTCTGGCGTCAGGAACAGGATTGAACCCATCCACTTATCTGTGAAAGTGCGCCTTGAAGTTATCGTCAGCGGAGTCCCTGTTAAAAAAATTGCAGAATCCGCCATCTTGTCACCATCCTGTGGCGCGAAGTTTCCCGCCCAAGCTGTCTTCTCCAATTCTCCAAGCAAAAAGGGCGCGAAAGTGAAGCCCCACCCCCTGAGAGCAGAGCGGTGCAGAAAGCAAGCAGAGTGCCCCGAAAAGACCAAGGGGGGACGGAGTGAAGATGTCCGTACCTACCGGAGATGGCGGAGGGGCGTCAGCTGCGGGAGTGGCGGCGCCCGAAGACGGGAACGTGGCGGCCCTCGCTCCGGTCGCAAGAGCGGGGGAGGCCGCAGGTCCAGCGGTCGCCCAGGTAATGCCGATCTCCTTGCCCTACGTGCCCGGTGCTACCTGGCTACCCCAGTGCCATGGGAAGCCTGATGCCTTGCAGGTGTTCCGGAAAAAGATAAACACGATCCTTGACTTGTATGCCATGACTGGCAGACAGCATGCGACGGTAGTGCTAGGGCAGCTGACCAGCACAGCTGAGCAGGAGGCGGAGACCTGGGCAGACGCGGACCGGGCCTCGGTGACCACTATCTTCGAGAAACTCCAGACCGCCTTTGAAACCTTTGAAACCTGCATCGAGGCTGAGTTGCGGATGCAGTTCTACCAATGTCGGCAACGGCCCGCGGACAGCATAAGAGATTATGCCTTGCGCCTGCAGACAGCCCTCCAGACGCTGAGGCGGGTGGACACCATCAGTGAGGCCGACAGCAACAAGATGGTAGTGGAGCAGTTCTTGCAGGGACTGGGGTTTGCCGAAGATCGCAAACAGCTGCGGTTATGGACTTTGGAGCACGCCGACCTAGACTTTACAGTACTAAAGGAGCGGGCCATTAAGGCCCTGCAAGCACCAACCGTTGGTGCTCCTAATGCGACCCCTTGGCCAGTCAAAACCGCTCCCGTCTCTGTAGCGCCCCCTCCTTTAGCTCTACCGGCCCCTGCCGCACCCGTCGGGACGATGGAAGTGTTGGCCTCGCAGGTCTGACGCATGAACGAAGACCTTACCCGGATCCTCGCCGCACTCCAGCTACCGACGAGAGCCAAGCCCTAGGAGAAGATCCAGCTCGCCAACAGTTCGGAGGATGTCCCTTGGATGCAGCGGAGGAAGAACAACGACCCGCCGTATGGGCCACCTGTTTGCTACAAGTGCAACAAGCCTGGCCTTTACTCTAGGTGTTGCCCGTTAAACGAGCAACCCCTGAGGCCAAGGGCCAATCCTCAGGAGTAGATCCTCACGGCCCGACTGATTGGTGAGACCGGTACGTTGGAGGTCACCCCATCATCTCCCTGGCAGTGGATGGCGTCCCGACCATGGCCCTGTTGGACACCGGATCGCAGGTAACGACTATGCCTATTCATTGTACCAGCGATACTCGGCCGATAGTGAACTTGCCTCTCCCGATGATAGCATGACCATTATTGCGGCCAATGGGCTCCCTATGACCCAGGTGGGATTCAAAGAGGTGACCCTGACTGTGGGACGGACCCAGCTGAAACACCAAGGGATGATTGTGGTGCTGAATGAGCCCAGTGACCGTAACCCGAAAGTGGTCCTAGGGACCAACGTGATTGAGCACTGTATGGGAGAAGTGTTGAGCCTGTTGTAGCAGCTGTCTGCCACTGCAGGAGGGGGTCAGCAGAGGGCACTACAGCGTGAGATCCGGGCCATCCTGCATCGGCAGCAAGTGAACCTGACGGGTGGAGAGATTGGTGGAGTGCAGGTGATGGACGCAGCCCCTTTGGTGGTCCCGCCGAGGAGCAAGATGATGATTTGGTGCAGGGCAGCAGTAGGCCCCCAGGAATGGGATTACCCAGCGACGGTGGAACCCTCGCCCTCAGAGCACTGCCCACGGAAATGGCAGCCAGGTGGGTGATTGACATCAAGAGGGGGAGAGTGCCTGTGAGAGTGTTGAATTGCGGGGAGGAAGAGGTTAGGCTTCCCCGCTCCGCCACCAAACCTAAGCTGTTCACCATAGACACCCACGCCATCCATAAAACCATCCCCACTACCCCTGCACCCAACATGAGCAGTGACACCCCATCCATGCAGTTAGAGGAGTGGTGCCGGGAGTTACATGTCGGCACTGAGTCTACCCCGATACACCACAAAGACGGGGTATACAGGGTGATACAGGAGTATGGGCAGGTTTTCAGCAAGCACCCGCTAGACTTCGGGAGGATTAAGGGGGTTCAGCATCATATCCCCACAGGCACACATCCACCCATTAAAGAAAGGTATAGGCCCATCCCACCAGCACACTATCAATGCGCCAAAGACATGTTGAGGAACATGAAGGAGGCAGGGGTCATCCGGGATAGTTGTAGTCCCTGGGCAGCTCCATTGGTGCTGGTAAAGAAGAAGGATGGTACCATGAGAATGTGTGTGGATTACCGGAAGATCAATCAGATCACGCATAAAGATGCCTACCCTCTCCCCCGCATCGAAGAGTCGCTGGCTGCATTAAAAACTGCTAATTATTTCTCTACCCTTGACCTTACCAGTGGATACTGGCAGGTGGCGGTTGCACAGGAAGATCGTGAGAAGACCGCATTTTCTACCCCCATGGGACTCTGCGAGTTCAACAGCATGCCGTTCGGGCTGTGCAATGCCCCCGGGACCTTCCAACGGCTCATGGAGTGCTGGTTGGGGCATCTCAACTTCGAGACTGTTCTACTGTATTTGGATGACGTGATCGTATATTCCAAGACGTACGAAGCCCACCTGGAGCACCTGGCAGAAGTCCTCGCGGCCCTCTCCAAGCACGGGATGAAGCTGAAGCCCTCCAACTGCCATCTGCTGAAACCCAAGGTGCAGTACCTCGGACACGTAGTGAGCGCTGAAGGTGTAGCCCCGGATCCTGAAAAGGTTGACGCTATCCATAGCTGGCCACGACCGACCACGGTAAGGGAGGTAAGGCAGTTCCTGGGCCTGGTGGGCTACTACCGCCGTTTCATCAAGGGGTACACAAAGATGGCCGCACCCATGCAAGACCTCCTCGTGGGACAGACCAAGAACGGGAGAGCCCCTGGGCCCCCGTTTGTCTGGGGCGAGAAGCACGAGGAGTTTTTTCACCAGATGAAGTCAGCCCTGACAGGGGAAGAGATCTTGGCGTACCCCGATTACGGCCTCCCGTTCGTCCTCTACACCGACGCCAGCAATGTGGGCTTGGGTGCGGTTCTGTCCCAGGTACAGGACGGGAAGGAGAAAGTGATCGCCTACGCTAGCAGAAAACTCCGGCCAACGGAAAGGAACCCCGAAAATTACAGCTCCTCCAAGCTTGAGTTCTTAGCCCTCGTGTGGGCAATAACCGAAAGGTTCAAGCATTACCTCGCGGCGGCGAAGTTCACTACCTACACGGACAACAATCCGTTGACACATCTGGACGCCCCAGAGCAGCGGTGGATGGCTCGACTGTCCAATTATGATTTCACCATCAAGTAGAGGGCAGGTCGCAAGAACACCAACGCGGATGCACTGTCTCGGATGCCGAACCTAACCGATGAAGGGGTGGAGAACGACGACCTTGAGGAAATTAAGCTACCCACGTTCCACCGCCCACGGGATGAGAAGCCCTGCTTTAACCAACAGCAGGTGAACCTTGATCCGCTGCCTAGCCAAGGGTGGCAAGAAGCCTAGGACCGAGAACCTGCAGTCCAACTGGTCAAGACTATGATCGCACAAGGGCTCTTCCAGGATGGACCCCGCAGCCCCCTCAGTAGCTCAGCCTAGTCAACGGCAGCGGTGGTGTCCATCCATTCACCACAACCTGTGGGTGGCGTCACAAACTTAAATCCCCTACAAACAACCGCGGCTCCGGCCGTGGATCTCCCCACCGAAGTTCCTACGTCTAGCGCCAATCCCCCCCTTTCAGAGCAACGTGACCCCGGGGTCCGTGAGGAGCTCGAGCCACCCACCGACGAGCACGGATCCGAGTGGCTCGGCAGCCGGCCGAGCCCCGGGGCGGTACACTGTCACTCATCTGCCCTCAACTCAACTCTCTTGTTTCCTGCCTCAGGCTCTCTGAACTCCTCGGTGGGTGTGGCCAACCACCTGGCTCCGCCCCCTGGTGTGTCCATTAAGCTCTGCGGGAAGTGACTAGGGTTTATGCATACCTCCCAACCGTCCCGGATTCTGCGGGACTTGCACGATTTATCAGGGCTGTCCCGCACTCCCGCGGCTCACAGCTGATGTCCCGGCTCCTCCCCTCAGTGGAGTGAATAAATTAAATTAAATTATCATCGGCTCTGGATTTTCGGGGCGGCCGGGACTCGAACCCGTGGAACTGTGAGTTCATTGTTTCAAAGGCAGCAGCTCTAACCACTGAGCTACTGCCTGTAATGAAAGCAATAGGGAGATTTTGTTATCTTGACCTCTATACTGCAGGTGAGACACCAGAAGCAGGTTATTCAGCTGCAAAGATGGATGGAGGGATGGATGAATGGAGGGATAGAGGGATGGATGGTTGGATGATAGAGGGATGAATGGAGGGATGAATGGAGGGATAGAGGGATGAAAGGAGGGATAGAGGGAGGGATGGATGGATGATAGAGGGATGAATGGAGGGATAGAGGGATGAAAGGAGGGATAGAGGGAGGGATGGATGGATGATAGAGGGATGAATAGAGGGATGAATGGAGGGATGAATGGAGGGATAGAGGGATGAAAGGAGGGATAGAGGGAGGGATGGATGGATGATAGAGGGATGAATGGAGGGAGGGATAGAGGGAGGGATGGATGGATGCATGGATGATAGAGGGATGAATGGAGGGATAGAGGGATGGATGGATGGATGATAGAGGGATGAATGGAGGGATAGAGGGAGGGATGGATGATAGAGGGATGAATGGAGGGATAGAGGGATGGATGGATGATAGAGGGATGAATGGAGGGATAGAAGGAGGGATGAATGGAGGGATAGAGGGATGAAAGGAGGGATAGAGGGATGAAAGGAGGGATAGAGGGATGGATGGATGATAGAGGGATGAATGGAGGGATGAATGGAGGGATAGAGGGAGGGATGGATGCATGGATGATAGAGGGATGAATGGAGGGATAGAGGGAGGGATGGATGGATGATAGAGGAATGAATGGAGGGATAGAGGGAGGGATGAATGGAGGGATAGAGGCAGGGATGGATGGATGATAGAGGGATGAATGGAGGGATGAATGGAGGGATAGAGGGAGGGATGGATGGATGATAGAGGGATGAATGGAGGGATAGAGGGATGAAAGTAGGGATAGAGGGAGGGATGGATGGATGATAGAGGGATGAATGGAGGGATAGAGGGAGGGATGTATGGATGATAGAGGGATGAATGGAGGGATAGAGGGATGGATGGATGATAGAGGGATGAATGGAGGGATTGAGGGATGGATGGATGATAGAGGGATGAATGGAGGGATAGAAGGAGGGATGAATGGAGGGATAGAGGGATGGATGGATGATAGAGGGATGAATGGAGGGATGAATGGAGGGATAGAGGGAGGGATGGATGCATGGATGATAGAGGGATGAATGGAGGTTTAGAGGGATGGATGGATGATAGAGGGATGAATGGAGGGATAGAGGCAGGGATGGATGGATGATAGAGGGATGAATGGAGGGATGAATGGAGGGATAAAGGGAGGGATGGATGGATGATAGAGGGATGAATGGAGGGATAGAGGGATGAAAGGAGGGATAGAGGGAGGGATGGATGGATGATAGAGGGATGAATGGAGGGATAGAGGGAGGGATGGATGGATAATAGAGGGATGAATGGAGGGATAGAAGGAGGGATGAATGGAGGGATAGAGGGATGAAAGGAGGGATAGAGGGATGGATGGATGATAGAGGGATGAATAGAGGGATGAATGGAGGGATAGAGGGAGGGATGGATGCATGGATGATAGAGGGATGAATGGAGGGATAGAGGGATGGATGGATGGATGATAGAGGGATGAATGGAGGGATAGAGGGAGGGATGGATGGATGATAGAGGGATGAATGGAGGGATAGAGGGATGAAAGGAGGGATAGAGGGAGGGATGGATGGATGATAGAGGGATGAATGGAGGGATAGAAGGAGGGATGAATGGAGGGATAGAGGGATGAAAGGAGGGATAGAGGGATGGATGGATGATAGAGGGATGAATGGAGGGATAAATGGAGGGATAGAGGGAGGGATGGATGCATGGATGATAGAGGGATGAATGGAGGGATACAGGGAGGGATGGATGGATGATAGAGGGATGAATGGAGGGATAGAGGGAGGGATGAATGGAGGGATAGAGGGAGGGATGGATCGATGATAGAGGGATGAATGGAGGGATGAATGGAGGGATAGAGGGAGGGATGGGTGGATGAATGGAGGGATGAATGGAGGGATAGAGGGAGGGATAGAGGGATGAATGGAGGAATGAATGGAGAGATAGAGGGAGGGATAGAGGGAGGGATGGATGATAGTGGGATGGATGGATGATAGAGGGATGGATGATAGAGGGATATATAGATACACGACAGATAATAGATAGAGATAGAATCATAGATAGATAGAATCATAGATAGATAGATAGATAGATAGAGAGATAGAATCATAGATAGATAGATAGAGGGATAGAGATAGATAGATAGATAGATAGATAGAGGGATAGAGATAGATAGATAGATAGATAGATAGAGGGATAGAGATAGATAGATAAATACTGTATCTTAATGTTGGTGAAAGAGTCAGATTCATTTGTTCCCATAAAACTACTATAAAGAAATGAGGAAAAAAATACAAATACAATTTTTTTTTTTTTATCTTCACCACCTTGGATTCAAACCAGCAACGTTCAAAACTTGTGTCCAGCAACCTCCTGGCTTTCCTAGCTGCTCTAGCTGTTTAGCCACTAGGATTGATGATGTCAGAGGGAGGATTTCACATAAATGAACCTACAATGCAGCCTCTTACACAGCAGATTACACAGGACACAGTTTCATTGTACAGAGCAGCATCTCTATGTCCTGTATTCTAGAGGGAGAGGAAAAGAGGATTTTTTTTCTTCTAATAAAGTTACTAAAAATAATAAAAAAAAATAGAATAATGTAATTTTATTGCACTTTTTTTAAAATAATAAACATCACAAATCAGCAAATAATATGGACATATTTGGTGTCCCTGTAATCGTAATGACCTGAACAACACAGCGATCAGATTATTTATGGGGATCGGTAAATGGCGGGAAAAAAAGGCGCAATTTATTATTTTTCTTTATTAAAACCCATAAAAAATGTAATAAAAATTGATCACTGAGGCCGTGTTCACACATAGCGTAAATGCTGCATTTTTTCTGCAGGTGTCCGCGCCACGAGTGCAATAACAATGTTCTCTGATTATTGCGTGTTTGCGGTATTTTTTATACATTGTCCCCCTTATTTGATACATGTTTGTTGCTGATGTGAATCCTGAAGCTTATAAAGAAAGAAACACCAAATCCGCACAGTTCAGCGGCGTCTTTCCACGCACCAGGAGCGGAGATTTCAGGACGTCTCATCCACTTTGCTTGGACAATTAGTCCGTGTTCACATGTAGTGTAAATGCTGCATTTTTTTCTGCTGTTTTTTTGCACATTTATTCTGCTGTGTTTAATTGTCCAAGTAAAGTGTATGTGGTTCCATGAAAAGACGCTCCTGAATTCTGCGGTTTTCGGGGGGGGGGGGGGGGTGTTTCTCTGGAGGTTTCTATGTGGAGCTTAAAAAATGCAGGAAAAAGCTTCTCTGTACAATAAAAACACTTAAATACGCAGATTCACATCTGAACCAAAAACGCATTAAATAATGGAGAAAAGGCAGAAAAAATGCAGCAAAAATGGAAAAAACAGAGAAGATTGTTATTGTGTAGTTTGGTGCAGACAGAAACAAAAAGAAACAGAATTTATGCAACGTGTGAACACAGATTGATAGGCACAAATAAGCAACATGTCATATAGTGACACAGAAATATAAAAAAATTCTGACTGCTATAAATATGAATGAACAGTCCGGGGCATCTGCTGAATGACCCTTACTGCCAAATGGGTGTGGCTAGGGGTGTGGCTAGGGGTGTGGTCAAAATTTGCCGCGGCGCGCGCCGCACACTTTGTCTCTCTTTCCTTTCTTGAAAAGTTGGGAGGTATAATTTTTGGTTTGGCTGGTGTTACCTTGTGTGGGACTGGTGTTGTAAGGGGCGCTATCTGTGACTACCTGGCTAGTCCAGGGCGTCACACATGACTCTGGCATACCTCTGATCCTTATGTTTCCCCTCCTGGTTCTGTTCTCCAAATCCTCACATTTGAGCTCCAGCATCTCCAGTCTGGAATCATGCTCCTGCAGAGTCTCTCTATCTTCCTCCAGTGCCTCTGCTGCATCATCCATTTTTTGTTCTAAGGCTGCTACTCTATGTGCAATGTCCTGCAGCTGGGCTGTAAGGGGTGCCATAGCTGTAGTTAATTCTGCTTTAAAAGTGGCTCTTATCGAGTGCAGCAGTTCCTCAGAAGCCATGGAGCAAGAGGCTGCAGCGTCTGTTATTTTCTGTCCCCTTTCCCGCTCTGTACCTGTATCTTCCTTCTCTGCAGTGCTGACAGGCGGCGCCATCTTGGACGGGCCTGAGGCTGTCTTTGCCTGGAGGATTTCAGGGATGGTGCGGTCTTGCCGGCTCTGAGTGGTCCCTTTTCTTTATCGGGGCATGCTCTGGTACAGGTCCTCTTATGGCTTACCAACCGCTGGACCGGTAAGGTGCTGGAATCGGGTGAGTAGTGTCCCGGGTTGTGGAGCTCACATGAAAGCTTCTGCTCCCATCAGAGTCCGCGCATGCGCCCCCCTTCTGAGTGACTTTTTTGAGGTAACAGAACTGGCTTTTCTGAGTGACATTTGTGAGGTAACAGAACCAGTTCTTCTGAGTGACTTTTCTGAGGTAACAGAACCGGCTCTTCTGAGTGACATTTCTGAGGCAACAGAACCAGCTCTTCTGAGTGACTTTTCTGAGATAACAGAACCTGCTCTTCTGAGTGACTTTTCTGAGGTAATAGAACATAATTTTATATGATGTGATTTGCAGATTGACTATGGTAATTAATCTGGCAGCAGATCCCATCTTGTGACAGAGCGTCATCCTTGTCTGTTCGGTCTCCGTTGATGAGCACGAAGTGTCAGACTCAGGAGGACATAGTAAATATCAGGAATGCAGCAATATAAGGACTACTGGGTCCAACGCGAGCTCCAGATGGCGTTCTATCACCAGCCAAGAAGAATGGGCTGTCAATCACCTCAGCGGGAATGCTAATACCGCCCCCATAGACAGCTTAATAACTCTACAGCCGACTAATGGAAGTCCGCCTACGGCACGCTGCCGTCTGCTGTGATATGTGGGGTTTCAAATAGACGATATCTGTAACACAGGCTTTTCTTAGATTCCGGAAGAATTATGACTCAGAGGATGGGAGACAAATGAACTTGCATACATTTACCCAAATTTCGTAGCTGCAGCGACTTTCCATAGTGTCAGTCCTCCAGCATCCTTCTCCTTCTCCAATCACAAGAAGCCCTGAACTAATCCGGAAGAGTCCCAAATACTACCTCAAAATATTATTCTATTGTGCTCATACGATCTCCATATAATAGTACCGTACAGTGCACAAATAGTAACACCGTACTTCTCCCAATGCCATATATTACAAATGTGGCGCCAAAGTCTTCAGACTGAGGCTTCAGTCGCCACAGAGGTACTGCATTTCAGCCAGAGGTGTGGTATCCCATCCCTGGGTAAGGAAGAGGTCATCCACCGGTTCACACAAAACACAGACACACTCATTTAGCAACACTCCACATGGTTAGGGCTAGTTGCACCTTTGATATCACCATTAGTATGCACAGTCAGAGCCAGGCTTGGTGGTGGAGTCTAGTTAGTGGGAGCAGACTGTAGAACAAGGAGCTCGACCCAGGCTCAAGTAGGAAGAGTCCTAGAGCCAAGGGACGTGCGCCAGACTCCCGTTCTATTGTTCCACATACTACATATCGGAGTAGAGGGACGTGGCCGCAAACGGGGATCCGGTCCCTAGACTAGTGGAGAAGATCCAACATGCTTATCTAGTAAAACCGGAGGCCGAGGTGACTGCAAGTGTGCCGCCCCGTGGCCCCGTTACCTTCAGGTCGTCTCAGGGTCTTCAGGGACGGCGCGTCCTGGGTCCTTTTGGTCACAGGTAGGTTGACTTCTATAGGATTCGTGACGCCACTCTCGGTATTGCGGTGAGTGCAACCGCCACTGCAGATTAGGGGACGCCTGGGGCTGATGTTGAATGCAGTTAAATGTAGTGGCCTTCCGAGAGTGAGGCTGACCCCAGGGCCCAGTGTGGGAGTGTAGTACCACAGGTCGCAGAAGAACTCACACGCACAGCAGGAATGTCTTTCAGGGTTTTTACTCACTTCAGATGGCAGGGGTGAGTTAACCCGGGCGATGCTGTGATGCTCCAAGTGGGAACCAGGATCCTTCAGGCTGACTTAGGGGGTGGCTGCTGACTCGCCTTCCTAGCCCTCGTGTTTTTGTGGTGACCCAGACTTGTAGTCCTACGGGGTCACCCAGGGAAGTTTTTTCTGCCTGTTCTCCCCTTTTTCGGACCGTTTGCTTGTAGCCTGGACCAGGTCACTCCGGCTGCTTGCCTCTTGTGATCTGTAACGGGGTGCCAGGGGCGCCTCGGGGCTTGTAGTCGTGGCCCCTTTTTCTTGCAGGCCAACCCCCGGCTCCGCCGTCACTATTGGGACAGGGGATTGTTCTGTGGGGCAGAGTGTGGTGGAAAAGAGCATACTTTCAGCCGCAGGAAGACTCTTCAGGCAGGGATCAGATAAACCAAACGACATCTTTATTGCACAGAGTTTCACAGACAGCTCAATGCACGGATTTTGTAGCGCACGGTCACAATTCCTGTCCGGGGAAATCTTTCCTTGTTGTCTCCTCTAGTGGGGATGTGCCCGGCTACTCCACTTCACCTAGGCTCCCACTCCGGCTAACACAGACTGGACCCACACCAATTCTGCTTCACCCTTGAGGACACTTCTTCTCTTCTTCCCTTCTTTCTTTCTTTCTTTCTGCCCACTCAGCTCCACACTCTGCCCCTGGCTGTTCCTTCTCCCCCGTCCCGGAATCAACTGACTTTTACACACACACACACTCTCTTTCCCCCTAAGCTGCCGGCTCCTCCTCCCTCCTGCACAGTTTCTATGGGGACAGCCGTCCCACTCGGCCACTAGGGGAAACCCAGCTATACAGTGCAATTACAATAAAACATCAACATAAAACATCAACAGCTTTGTCTACCCCAGCGGGGGTATCTTCAGGGGAAACACTGCACCTCTTTGTAAGGGGTCTGCCCACCCCTTACATTCCTCCCCTCTTTAAGCCTAAGCCTCCCGGCAAGGCTCGAACCTGAAAACACAATTTAGCAGCAAGGCAAACTTTGGATAAAACTTTAAAACCTTCATAAACAAAGTCAACCACTGAGCGCCCAAGTTCTGCGCCCGGAGTCCCTCCTGGGAGCTCCCGGTCTTTGTAGGCAGTGTGCCCGGAGGCCTTCAGCAGGCACTCCCGGTCTTTGCTGGTCTTCTGCCCGGAGGCTTTCACAGCACTCCCGGTCTTTGTAGATAGGAGGACAAACAATAAAGTCTTCCTTAACATCACGGAGGGAGCCCCTGGCTCAGTCCAGCATCAGGCTCCTTCCGGGCTCGGTAACTTAAACATGGTTGCAAACTGTGGAACTTTTCCGGCTCTTTAACAACACCGGTATTCAACACGAACATGTCCATTACCTCCGGTCATTACGGGTCACTCGGGATGATAAGCGCGCTGCCATTCGGCCCGCTGAGCCCTCACATAATCGGAAAGGGACTGACCTGGCAAGCGGCACAGCCTCCGGAACGGTTCGTAGTTGACGGGTGGTTCTGGCGCCTCTGTTTCGGGTTTTGCCTCAACCCCCGACGGGGGTGACGGGGTCGCTGAACGGGACGGCTGTGGACTGCCCACGACGATCACCGGGTGTGTGACCAGACTCTGGTGAATTGCCAACACCGCCGGTGTCCCCTTCTCTGGGTCAGCACTCAGTCCTGGCATGACTTCTGGCGATACCACCAGCGTGTTTTTCGGATGGGAAATCTCAGGTAGTACCGGTCTTTGCTGTGCACGCCGCCGGTATTGGCATTCCTCCCAATCGATTTCTTGCTGCCATTGGGCAGCCTCTTGGGTAGTGGGCATCCGGGTCACTCCTACCGCAAAGAGGCCCCGGCATCCCACCTCTCTCATGAACCGCACCTTCTCTCCCGGGTATAAAGTGTGGAGGCGTTGTGGTAGGCCCTCGGTGTTCAGGTTCACCCGGTTGTAAAAGTAGTGATCACCGGTCTCTTCATCCTCGATGAAACCGTAGCCCTCTTTCTGGTTGAACTTCACCACAGTCCCGACGGTACACTGGCGTTCAAATTCTTCACTCTGGGGACCGGCCATCATTTCACGGGCTACGGTCTCGGCCAGTAGTCTCTCCTGTACCGGGTCGGGTTCTGGTGATGGGGACTTCCGCCGAGTCTGGGACGACGGCGTCACTGGATCCCAGAAGAACCCCCACTCGTCCTTCTCTAGCTCCCGGGGGTATGCTTCTTCCGGTGCCGGAACTGTTGCGTGGGTTGAAGATCCCACCGCGACCGGCGGAGGTACCTCCGGGCACCGATAGGGGGTTCCCAGGAGTCTGTTCCCAGAGGGCAGCTGTGCTGTGTAGGTAGCTCGGACCTCGGTCGTTGTCTCTCCGGTGGCGGCGTCCCAGGTGGTAACCCAGGTAACCTTCGTGGGCCGCTCCGATCCTCCGGGCACAGCCGGTAAGTTAGGAGTGAGTCCTTCTGCAGCTGCAGCCGCAGTCGGCTTCGGGTGACCTCTGCCCAGGCCAGTCGCGACCAACGCAGCCACCGCAGCTTGCTGTCTTTCGGAGTTCTCCATCTTGCTTGCAGTCAGCGTTTCTGGTAAGGGCGTCAGGGTCAGTGGAGATGCTGGAGGAAGTGGAGGCGGGCCTACTTTTTCCGCTCTTGGGTATACTCCACCCCCAGTCTCGCACATCAGATCGACCCCTCCACGGCGGTTCTTCTTTTCTGGAACACCGCCCACTTCACATGTCTTCTTCAGCATCCTGGGGCCAGCACCTCCCCTCTTTGAGCGGCGCACTCCGCACTTCTTACCTTGGTCTTAGATAAACCAAACGACATCTTTACTGCACAGAGTTTCACAGACAGCTCAATGCACGGATTTTGTAGCGCACGGTCACAATTCCTGTCCGGGGAAATCTTTCCTTGTTGTCTCCTCTAGTGGGGATGTGCCCGGCTACTCCACTTCACCTAGGCTCCCACTCCGGCTAACACAGACTGGACCCACACCAATTCTGCTTCACCCTTGAGGACACTTCTTCTCTTCTTCCCTTCTTACTTTCTTTCTTTCTGCCCACTCAGCTCCACACTCTGCCCCTGGCTGTTCCTTCTCCCCCGTCCCGGAATCAACTAACTTTTACACACACACACACTCTCTTTCCCCCTAAGCTGCCGGCTCCTCCTCCCTCCTGCACAGTTTCTATGGGGACAGCCGTCCCACCCGGGCTCTAGGGGAAACCCAGCTATACAGTGCAATTACAATAAAACATCAACATAAAACATCAACAGCTTTGTCTACCCCAGCGGGGGTATCTTCAGGGGAAACACTGCACCTCTTTGTAAGGGGTCTGCCCACCCCTTACAGATCTATGGGCCCTCTCGTTGCTACGTGGCTGCAGACTATGTGGTGTGTTGGTGGAGGGTATGAAGTACCCCCGCCTGCAGGTTGAGCAGGCCAACTGAATGGGCCCCTGCTCTGGGGACCTGTAGCCTCGTGCGGGCCTGGTCCTCGCCTGGCAGTCCCCGTCCTCAGTCACCTCTCTGCACTCTGCACTCTGCACTCCGGTCTTAGGTGGATTTCGGGCGGCACTACCAGGTGACCGTTCTCCCCTGCCAGCAACCGCTGCACCTGCGGTGTCTGACTAGTGACAGCCTCCAGGTTTCCTCCTTGCGATTCTCCCTGAGCTTCACTGACTGACTGGCTCACTACTCCCTCCCCTCTGTGCCTGCCTACACAACTTAGCAACCAGGCTCTCTACCACACCCCTTAAGTGGAGAGGGAGGCCACGCCCCCTCCTGGATTCCCCAGGGGTCCCTTCAAAGGTCAATGTGGGAGACCTGATTACTATGCGACTGTGTAACCACACCTGGTCAGCCTTCTGGATTACCTGTGTTGTACTGCCCCCAGCATGGGTGTTTTGCGGGCGGAGGAGGGGACGCTGCGCTCACCCACTGCTCGGGTCCGGCTGCTGCTGCTTCGCTCGCTGCTCGGTGGTGGCTCGAGCGGTGGGCCGGATCCCAGGGACGCCCGTGAGTGAAAAGTGAAAAGGGGAATGGTTTCGGGGATTTATTGTCCGTGACGCCACCCACGGTTGTGGTGAGGTTGTGACACCACCGCTGCTCTGGACGGGGATCCCGGGAGCGATGACAGGGAGCAGCTTGGATGTTGTTTTTCTCCTCCGTGGGTAGGGGGGTTGGTTGTCCCGGGGCCCGGTGAGGGGAGGATGGCAGGTGGGTTACGGGACCTGGTGAGGTGCAGGGTCGCGGGGGCAGCGCGGGGCCGCACGGCACAGTGGTACTCACTCAGCCAATGATGAATACAAAGTCTCCGGTAAAACAAACGGCTGGATGGACGGGTCCCACAAACGGCTGCGGGGGTTCTTCTCCCGGTAGGTTGGCGGTGACTGCCTTTCCCTGCACCTGTGTTGTGTTCTCGGTTCTGGTGGCTTCCCACCGGTAACCCGCTCCCCAGCTTGGATGGAGGCTGAGGGAGCCCCTTTTGCCCGCAGGCTCTGGCCCTGAGAACTGTAGCCTTGGCGGTGACTGTATTTCCCTTCACGGTTTGAGCTGTTGCCTTCAATCGGGTCTTGACTGCTGGGAAACCCCAGAGGTTCCCTTCGCTAACGGATTTAACCGGTTTTACGATGACTCCAAGCCTGGTCGGGGTCCGTAGGCCCTGCCGAATGGTGCTGGATTCTCTTCGCTCCCCGATCTGGTACCGGCGGGCCACCGCCCGTCCCCGGTCCTTACGGTTCACGTCAATCAGCCCCTCCTGCAGACGCTCACCACCGTCTGCCAACCTTGCTGTATGTGCCCGGGCCACGCACCCGGACACGGTCAATCTCCTCTATTACCACTTCACTCTTCAATTCCACAACTGCACTGACTTCCTTTTCCCGCCTCCAGGACTGTGAACTCCTCGGTGGGTGGGGCTAACCGCCTGGCTCCACTCCCTGGTGTGGACATCAGCCCCTGGAGGGAGGCAACAAGGATTTTTGTCTGACTTTGGTGTGCCTAGCCGGGGTGTGGGGTGTGTTGTTGCAGTACCTGTGACGACCTGGCTTGTCCAGGGCGCCACATTCCCCCTTAGTAAAATGCAGACCGTCCGCGGGCTGCCCGTCCAGCACCGTTTTTTTTTTTTTTTTTGTTAACTGCAAAAGATAGAAAACGGTAAAAACATGTAAAAATCACAACATTTCACAACGGTACGGCTTCCGCTCTTCTCCCACCCAAACAACCTGGCCCTGATGCTGCCCCTAAGAAGTGGGCAGCACCCCTTGACCCCAGTCCAGAACCAAGTTGCCCGAGCGGGTTCTGTCTCTTTCAGGGGACCCACGTCCATGGGGACCCCTGAGCCCCCCCGGAGGATCGCCACCGGTTACGGTAGTGGCGGGCCTGGGCCATCCCTTTCCTCCAGGCCCATCCTCCAAACCTGCCTCTCCGGAGGCGGCAACGGTTCAAGCCATACATTATTTACATCCCACAAGTTTGTGGTTGCCCTGCCAGTTCTTGGGCTTGTCCGTAAGAAGTTCCTTACACAACGGTTGCAGAAAGTCCCTACGGGGACTAGTTGCTGGCAACAGCCAGTTCAATCAAGGTTTCAATCAGATAAACTTCGGTTGATCAATCTTATCATTCAAACTTTCTTAACTCTACACTCAACACTCAACGCCCCCGTTAAAGAGTAGTTTCCCTGTACCTAAGTGGGGGTCTACCTAGGTTGGGACGGGTGGACCTTCGGGGCCCGGTGTCAGTGGTGGCAGGCAGTGGGGCAGAGGGAACAACTAGTTCCTCCTCCCTGCTATCGTGTGGGGCAGGCGGAGGCGTAGGGGAGCTGGGTACAGGTACATCCCTGGGCACTGGCTCATGGTCGATAACTTCCATCACTTCTTCATCCACGGGTTGTGGGAACAGTATCACTGGAAGAATCACCGCGCCGTTCTGCGTGGGCCAGTCTGCCGGGAAATCACCCATCATGGTATGGATTACCTCTTTCTCTTTCTCCGCTGGTCGGGGAACTGGAGCTTCAGCTGCTTCCCTCAATGGAGGTGGGTATTGCTTTAGATGGTCCCGGGAAACCGTGGCCAAAGTCCTCCCCTGGTCACGGCTGATCTGGTAGGCCTTCCCGTTCTCCCATCCAGTGGGCTGTACTACATACGGGGTCTTTTCCCATTGATCATCCAGCTTGTGGGTCCTTCTTTTTCGCTTTAGCACTACATCCCCAGGCTGGAAGGGACCGGCATGCGGCTTCTTGTTGAAACACTGCTCCTGCTGTCCCCGACTCCGGCACAAGTTCTTTTCAACATATCCTGGACCTGTCGGTACTGTGCTCTCCGCCGAGTGTCCCATCCAGCTGTCGAAGGGAGTGCTTCTGGGGCTTCCAAACCCATTTCTAAGTCCACTGGTAGCCTGCCGGGGCGAGCCCTCATCAGGTATGCTGGAGTACATTTCGTGGAGCTGGAAGGGATGTTATTATACATATCGACCAGGTCAGGTAGCTTCTCCGGCCACAGGTTCCGCTCTTCCAACGGTAACGTCTTGAGGAGGCCCAGGACCAAGTGGTTCATCTTTTCACACATGCCATTGGTTTGGGCATGGTAAGGCGTGGTCCGGATTTTCTTGCAGCCGTACAACTGGCAGAATTCTTGGAATACCTCCACTTCAAAGGCCAGACCCTGGTCGGTAAGCACCCTCTTGGGGTACCCATGCGGTCGACAGAAATAAGCCTGGAACGCTCTAGCGGCGGTACGGCCGGTTAAGTCCTTAACTGGGACAACCACCATGAACCTTGAATAGTGGTCTACAATGGTCAGGGCGTAGGTGTACCCACTTCGGCTGGGGGTGAGCTTCACATGGTCGAGGGCAACCAGCTCCAGCGGTTGATGCGTAATGATCGGGTGTAGGGGTGCCTTCTGGCTGGCCTCGTCCTTCCTTCTCAATGCACAGGGGCCGCATTCTCGGCACCAGGCCTCCACAGATTCCCGCATTCCACTCCAATAGAACCGCTCTCTCAACAACATCTCCAGCTTCTTCCACCCGAAGTGCCCAGCACCATCATGGTAGGCTTGCAAGACGGTGGGTACGTTAGCCTGGGGAATCACCAGCTGGCGAACCTTCTCGTGGGTCTTCGGGTTAATCAGCTCACGATACAATTTCCCCTGGTGTAGGTACAGCCGGGTCCGTTCTCGCCACAGACGTTGGGCTTCGGCAGGGGCGGCAGGGTCTATCCCAGCAGAACCCTGTTCCACCAGGGTCTTAACCAGGCGGACAGCAGGTGCCTGGTCCTGAGCTTCTTGCCACTCCTGACTGGGCAGCGGGTCTAGGTTCACCCGTTGTTGATGGACCCGCACCCTCTCAGTTAGCGGCCGGTGAAACGCAGACAACTCAATCTCTTCAAGGACATCATCCTCTGGCCCCTCTTCCGACAGGTGGGGCATCTGGGAGAGTGCATCGGCATTAACGTTGGTACGGTCGGCCCGGTACTTGATGGTGAAATCGTAGTTGGCTAACCTGGCCACCCACCGCTGCTCCAACGCGCCCAACTTGGCTGTATCTAGATGGGTCAGCGGGTTATTGTCCGTGTAAGCGGTGAACTTGGCTGCTGCCAGGTAATGGCGGAACCGCTCGGTGATAGCCCACACCAGTGCTAAGAGCTCAAGCTTGAAAGAGCTGTAGTTCTCAGGATTCCTCTCAGTCGGTCGGAGTTTTCGGCTAGCATAAGCAATCACCTTCTCCCTTCCTTCTTGGACCACATTGCTGGCATCGGTGTAGAGGATGAATGGGCGGCTGTAGTCGGGGTACGTTAGGATTTCCTCTCCGGTCAGAGCCGCTCTCAGCTGGCGGAAGGATTCTTCATGCTTTTCTTCCCACACCAATGGGGCTCCTAGGGGTCTACCACCCTTGGTCTGTCCAACGAGGAGGTCCTGCATGGGGGCAACCATCTTCGTGTACCCCTTAATGAAGCGACGGTAATATCCCACCAGGCCCAGGAACTGCCTCACTTCCCTCACTGTGGTCGGTCTCGGCCAGTCTTGGATGGCAGTGATCTTCTCGGGGTCGGGGGCGACACCTTCCGCACCCACCACATGCCCAAGGTACTGCACTCTGGGCTTCAGCAGATGACACTTGGAGGGTTTCAACTTCATCCCATACTTGGCAAGGGACGCGAACACCTCAGCTAGGTGCTCCAGGTGGGCTTCATACGTCTGTGAGTACACAATCACATCATCTAAGTACAGCAAGACGGTCTCGAAATTTAGGTGCCCCAGACAACATTCCATCAGCCGTTGGAAGGTTCCGGGGGCATTGCACAGCCCGAACGGCATGCTGTTATGATCACTGGGTTCATTCATTATCACAATCAACCCCTGGTGTTGCAGTTCAGCTCGTCCCACAGTCATGGCCACTTGTTTGTACCCCACTTGGGTCAATGGGAGTTCATCAGCGGCAATCAGTGTCATGCTGCCATCTGGGTGGGCTAGTTCGTCCTTCCCCCAATACCGTTGATACAGTGTGTATGGTATTGTGGTTACCTGAGATCCAGTGTCCAGGAGAGCCATCAGCGGGATGCCGTCCACTGCCAGGGGGATGATGGGCCGGGCTCCGATGTACCAGTCCCGCCAGTCGGGGGGGCCACTGGGTTCTACTCCTGAGGATTGGCCCGTGGCCCCAGGGGTTGCTCGTTTAACGGACACCGTAGGGAGTAGTGGCCGGGCTTGCTGCACCTGTAACAAATCGGAGGTCCATACCGTGAGTCATTGGCCCTTCTCCGCTGCATCCAGGGGACGTCCTCGGGGCTGTCGGCGAGCTGCATCTTCCCCGGGGGCTGGGACCTGGTCGGAGGCTGGAGTGCGGCGAGGATCTTGGCGAGGTCCCCATCCATGCGGCGGACCTGGGCAGCCAGTTCCTCCATCATTCCACTTGGGGCTGCAGGTACTGGGGGCGTTGAGAGAGGAGGGGCCACCACGACGGGAGCCGTCTCAGCTGGCCATGGGGCTGTCTCAGGGACTTCCGATGCTGGGGGCTGCAGCGCTTTAATGGCCCGTTCCTTTAACACGGCAAAGTCCACATCAGGGTGTTCTAGGGCCCACAGCCGGAGTTGTTTGCGGTCCTCCGAGGACCTCATCCCCTGCACAAACTGCTCAACTAACATTTTATAAACAAAATCCCAGAAAACCATGCTCAAGGAAATCCCGGGGGTCCTAAGTGTCTGAGGGCCACAAGGGTAGCACAAACTCATAATTATGCATAAACAATGAGAACAAACGAGTTTTTAAAGTGCAAAATATACATATTTATTCAGGATGAGGGTGACAATACTTGTATGCATTGATAAAAATATAAAACCTGGACCACACCAGGGATTGCATCTATGTGAAAACTAGATCACAGTCATTGGAACAATCGATTGCATATATGCGTTCAAATATTCTGTGTAAGGCTATGTGCACACGTTGCTTTTTTTTCAGCGCGGAAAAAAACGCACCCTCTGGCAGAGGGGAGAATTGTAAACAATGCTTTTTGAGAAAAACGCATCGAAAACGCATGCGTTTTTCATGCGTTTTTTTAGGTGCGTTTTTTTAAGACTTGTCAGTGTTAATAAAGTTGGTTGAACACAGACCTTTGGAAAAAAAAACCTGTGATGTCATTTCCTTCTCCACATTCTGTTTGGATAAATGGGACGGCTTGGAATGGAAGGAGCACCATTTGAATTTTGGAAAAGTTGAAATAAACTTCGCGCACCATGTCACATTAGCAGGGCGCCTTGGATACCTATACGTCAGAAAACCCCCACAAGTGACCCCATTTTGGAATCTGCACCCCTCAAGGATTTTATTCAGGAGTATATTAAGCATTTTGAATCCACAGCTACTTCCCCCAAAATGTTGCTGTAGCAACAATATTCTCACTTTTAGGCCCGTTTCACACGTCAGTGAAAAACACTGACGTTTTTCACTGGCGTGTAAAACACGCACATGTCCCTCCGTGTGCCGTGTATCACGGCACACGTGGGTTGTCTAAGTGCAATCCGGGCTCCGTTCCCCGTGGCCCGTGATTGCACTCAGTAATCATCTCACCTGCGCCCGCTCCCGCTCTCCATGGTGCTGATCGCTCCCGCGGTGCAGCATCCGGCTGGTGCTGACCCCCGCAGCAGCTGCTTCCAGGTCGGCTGTGTCGCGCATCATGAATATGCGCGACAATAATGAGCCGGCTCAGAAGCAGCAAGCTGCACGGGCTGCAGAGGACATCGCTGGACGCCGGGTGAGTTAAAATGATTTTTATTTTAAAAGCACGTTTTTTTCTGGCACGTGTTTCACGGACCACACCACTAGGTGGTCCGTGGGACATCAGTGATGCCAGAAAAAAATGGACATGTCTCCGTGCAGCAATCACGCACACGCGGGTACGCCGCATGGAGACACGTGCAGTGAAAAATCACTGACGTGTGAGCAGACCCATTGATTATAATGGGTCTGCGTATGTCAGTGATTCTGGTACGTTTAAAAAAAAAGCACAAACGTCCCAGAATCACTGACGTGTGAAAGAGGCCTAAGGCTATGTGGCCATGATCCAGCGACACGGCGTCTAGTACACAGTGTCAGCCGTCCTGCAGCTGCCCATGCCCACGATTTGGGTTCAGGCTGCTGTGGAGCTCTATGCTACCTGCATAGAACACTCATCTCCGCAGCATAAATTGACATGCTGAGGCTCGGGAAGCCACGCCACCGGTCAGGTTATGCTACGGAGAAAAGAAGCACAGTGGGCATTGGATCTCCAAAATTCCTTCCACTGTGCTTCTACTGCACAACGCAGCGTTATGGATGCAGGTAAAACACTCAGCGCCCATAACGCTGCAAACCCTGATTGTGGGCACACAGCCTAAAAAGCGTCAATGGATGAATGGATGTCAAATATATATAACGTCCCACCCCCGCCTGCATATTCTAAGCTGGCACTTTTAGTACCTTTCATGTGGCACTAAAGGGTGCCTAGTTTAGTATTTATCCAAAAAAAAACAACAAAAACCAATGAAAAAAATGGCGTGGGGTCCCCCCTATTTTTGATAGCCAGTCAGGGTAAAGCAGACAGCTGTAGCCTGCAAACCACAGCTGGCAGCTTCATCTTGGCTGGTGATCAATTTGGAGGGCTTTTCTCAGGGTGGGAAGAGCCATGGTTATTGGACTCTCCCCAGCCTAAAAATAGCAGGCAGCAGCCGCCCCAGAAGTGGCGCATCCATTAGATGCGCCAATCCTGGCGCTTCGCCCCAACTCATCCCGCGCCCTGGTGCGTTGGCAAACGGGGAAATAAATGGGGTCGATACCAGATGTGTAATGTCACCTGGCATCAAGCCCAGCAATTAGTGATGTCACGGCGTCTATCAGATACCAGACATAACTAATTGACAGTAAGCAAAAGAAAAAAAAAATGACAAAAATTTTTTTATTAGAAAAAACACTCCCCAAATCATTCCCTTATTCTCCAATTTAATCAAAAAATTTGAAAAAAATGGGTCCGCAGAAATCCATTTGGACGTCCCACGTCGCCTCTGGACCTTCTAGAATATGGGGGCACGTTCAGGGAACGTATCCCCCATTTTCTAGGAGGGCAGACCCTCCATTTGAGGAGAGTGGGTGCCAAAAATCTGCACCCACTCTCCCCGGGTCACAGCTGCAGAGTGCCGAGCAGCCAGCACAGCTCACACTGAACACAGTGCTGGCTGTCAGCTGCTCTGCTCATGTGACCGGCCGGCGTCTGCTGTGAAGGAGGAGGGGGCCGCGGGGGATCAGCGCTGCGACCGGACAGGTAAGGGGGAATACCGGGGGAATAGGGGGTGACCTGGCAGGGCCTGGGGGGCATTTTTCTGTCGCATGTCTCAAGGCACATGCGACAGAAATCATAGGAGCAGGGCGGCCGGTGCGCTACTGTGCACGCGGCCATGTTGGATTTTCGGGAGGGGGGTCGAGGGTCGGGGCGGGCACTTTGGCGACACCGGGGGCTTTCCTGGACTTTGCCAGGAAGTGAGGTCAACAGGAAACCTCTTGACCTCACTTCCAGGTAAATGCCTGCGTTCTGGCATGCCGACAAAGCCCGCGGACCGCAACAAAAAAGCAGCGAACTGCGGTGTAGCTGCGTTCTGACCCAACATCATTGATTTAATGGGGGAGAGAACGCAGCTACAACGCACAAAAGAAGTGACATTCTGCTTTTCTTTCCGAACCGATTTTTGGCATCCAAAACGCTGCGTTTAGAAACGCAGCGTGTGCACTGATTTTTCGGCTTTCTCATACACTTTGCTGGGAAAGGTGAACGCATGCAATTTGCCACTGAAACGCTGCGGTTCTAAACGCAGCGTTTCCGTGGTAAAAAACGCAACGTGTGCACACAGCCTAAGACAGTGACACTATCTCATATGTGGCAAAATATAATATGTCTACAACATGTAAGGCTTAAATAGCATGAAAGCCACAAATGATTATAGTGTATAACATTACAGCATTATTATAACAATAGACAATGGCTGCGACCACATGGTGCACAGACCAGCAGTAAAGGCATGACAAGGTTAATACACCTAAGGAGGTCCGGAAACTTTCCCTCATATAATGTCACTCCTACAAGTCAGGAGTCATACCCTTAGTTGCTGAATAGGGTCCAAATCATGAACAACAGATGCACACTGGTGGTCCAGGGTCGTGGTCCCCAGGCTGCCCGACGTACGTTTCGATAGAAGTGTTCTTGCTCTTCTTCAGGGGATGGAGTACAATGGTGTGCGTTCCAAAATTGCCGGTTTTTAAATGGTGGCGCCGATTCCCGTACCCGGAAGTCACGTAGCGGCGCATGCGCAGATCCATCCGGCAGATCTCGCGTGTTGAGACGCCGTCACGCCGATGCGCGCATGCGCGGGAGCGGGGACGCGTCACCATAGCTCCCGCGCATGCGCGAGGCATCAGACAGCGGCAACAGCACGGAGAGAGGCAGAGGACCCGGGCATGCGCACATGACTGCCGGGGGCGGGTAAATTACATGCAATGATGGTATACATTTACTTTACAATTAAATGTGATTACATGATCATTTTGCCTATGAACAAGGGGAAAACCAAATTAAAAGACCAGCATTAGAAAAACAGGACCAGAGGAAAATTAAAATCAGTAATTAAAAACACAAACAAGAATTACAGTGGGGCAATGGTGATCACTCGGAAGGCATCACAATTAAGCTAAATGGGCAGAAAGCACATATTAAATCACAAGAATGGGGCAAAACTGACAGATTCATTAAGACCCATAGGGGTCATGGTATTCAATGTAAGAATCCATTTTGTTTCACATTGTGCCAAACGTTTTTTAAGGTCACCCCATCTATCACATCAATACCTCTAATTTGTAAATGTGAGGGGTCACAGGAGTGGTGAGACTTAAAATGCCTTGGCAATGTTTTCAATAGTGTCGTATCTGTTATTGCCTTGGCTGCAGAAATGTCTCTAACGTGTTCCCTTACCCTAATGCGAAGCTCACGTGATGTGAGCCCCACATAGGTCAGGGGGCAGGTACAGGTGGCAAAGTATACCACGTGTGAGGTTCCACACGTGATGTATTGTTTGATTTCATAGTTTGGCACAATGTGAAACAAAATGGATTCTTACATTGAATACCATGACCCCTATGGGTCTTAATGAATCTGTCAGTTTTGCCCCATTCTTGTGATTTAATATGTGCTTTCTGCCTATTTAGCTTAATTGTGACGTCTTCCGAGTGATCACCATTGCCCCACTGTAATTCCTGTTTGTGTTTTTAATTACTGATTTTAATTTTCCTCTGGTCCTGTTTTTCTAATGCTGGTGGCGCTATGGTGACGCGTCCCCGCTCCCGTGCATGCGCGCATCGGCGTGACGGCGTCTCAACACGCGAGATCTGCCGGATGGATCTGCGCATGCGCCGCTACGTGACTTCCGGGTACGGGAATCGGCGCCACCATTTAAAAACCGGCAATTTTGGAACGCACACCATGGCACCCCATCCCCTGAAGAAGAGCAAGAACACTTCTATCGAAACATACGTCGGGCAGCCTGGGGACCACGACCCTGGACCACCAGTGTGCATCTGTTGTTCATGATTTGGACCCTATTCAGCAACTAAGGGTATGACTCCTGACTTGTAGGAGTGACATTATATGAGGGAAAGTGTCTGGACCTCCTTAGGTGTATTAACCTTGTCATGCCTTTACTGCTGGTCTGTGCACCATGTGGTCGCAGCCATTGTCTATTGTTATAATTTCTTTGTCGCTCCATTGGGAGACCCAGACAATTGGGGTGTATAGCTTCTGCCTCCGGAGGCCACACAAAGTATTACACTTTAAAAGTGTAACCCCTCCCCTCTGCCTATACACCCTCCCGTGCATCACGGGCTCCTCAGTTTTATGCTTTGTGTGGAAGGAGGCACACATCCACTCATGCAATCTCATATTAGTTATATCGGTTGGAAGAAAAGTGGGCCCCCACGGGGCCCCCGGCATGTTCCCTTCTCACCCCACTACGTCGGCGGTGCTGTTAAGGTTGAGGTACCCATTGCGGGTACAAAGGCCGGAGCCTCATGCCGTTTTCCTTCACCATCCCTTAGCGGCTCTGGGAGAAGTGGGATCCTGATCGGTCATCCAGTTACTGGGACCGTGCTCCCTCCGCAGCCCCTGTGGGAATCTGCCGGACAGGAGTCTATTCATCCTCAGGGACCGGGCCCTGCATCTCTAAGGTACTCTGTGTCCCCATGGGGGCTGTGCATGGAGCGCCTTCTTCCCGGACGCTGCAGCAGCTGCTGATTTGTGAAGACCGGCGGACTTCCGCGCCGACCGCGCCTGCTTGTCGGCCGCGGTCTTAAATTTAGTCCCCGGCTTCATTGCGGCCTAGTAGCAAAACTCCCGCCCCCGGGCCTGCCTGTCAGGGGTAAGGGCGGGACTGCCGACCTGACGTCGGATGTGAGGGCCGGAGCATCCTGTATGTTTCCTCCCCCCTCACTGATCACTGTGGGGACCCCAGATTCCCGTACTTTTCTAGCGCCGCCCACGGCTCCACTCCTCCCCAGAGAGCTCCGGCAGCCATTTTTTTGGCATTCTGCAACTCTGGGAGACCTAAGGCAGGGAATCTGGAGGACAAAGTCTCCGCTTTTTAGCGGTCGGTAAGCCACACCGGTCACCCGGTGCTGGTCCCCTTAGGGTGCCGGAATAGATACGTATTCTATATATATATTTCTGTTCGGTCGGGCTATATACCCTTTCCCATATACCCTCAGTGATCACTCTCCTAGGAGACAACAGCATGTCGTCCACAAGGAGCAAGGGTGCTAAGGCACAGGGTTATTTTGCGACCTGTACCTCTTGTGCGGCTATGTTACCTGCGGGTTCCACCTACCCTCACTGTGAGCAATGCTCGACCGCTGCTTTGCTTGCTCAGCCGGAGCCTCGGTCACTAGTGGGCCCCTCGGCTCAGGTAGACCCCCCTGCTCCCCCTGTCCAGGCGGCAGGGACAGAGTTTGCCGTTTTTGCTGAGAAACTCTCTGAGTCACTTTCACAATCCATGGCTCAGTCTATGGACAAATGGTCTGCCAAGCTGCTAGAAGCTTTGCAGTCCAGACCGGTCCTTTCACAGGCCCCGGGCCCTGTTGGATCGTCGCCTCCAGGCCCCTCTCGGTCCGCGCCGCAGCGCGCTCCCAGGGGGGGCCCTAGGTCTCACGTGGAGGACTCCTGCCTGGACCACAGTCCCAGACCGGCTAAGCGGGCTCGCTGGGAATCTTCCCCGACTTCTTCACGCTGCTTGGGTTCCCAGCTTGAGGACTCTCTGGAGGACGAGGCGGACGTCGCAGCTCAGGGCTCTGACCCTGACGTTGCTCTCAATCTTGATACACCTGAAGGGGACGCCTTAGTCAATGACCTTATCTCGTCCATCAACCAGGTGTTAGATCTATCTCCCCCGCCTCCACCTGTAGAGGAGTCGACTTCTCAGCAGGAGAAACACCAGTTTCGGTTCCCTAAACGTACACGGAGTGCGTTTTTCGATCACTCTAACTTCAGAGATGCTGTCCAGAAGCCCAGAGCGGTTCCGGACAAGCGCTTTACTAAGCGCCTTACTGACACATGTTACCCCTTCCCCTCTGACGTAGTTAAGGGTTGGGCTCAATGTCCCAAGGTGGATCCTCCAGTCTCTAGATTGGCGGCTAGATCTGTGGTATCGGTTGCAGATGGCTCATCGCTAAAAGATGCCACTGACAGGCAGATAGAGCTCCTGGTGAAATCCATCTATGAAGCCACGGGCGCGTCTTTTGCCCCAGCTTTTGCAGCCGTGTGGGCACTCCAAGCTATCTCAGCTTGTCTGGCTGAGATTAATGCGGTCACACGTAATTCTGCTCCGCAGGTTGCGTCTTTGACTTCTCAGGCGTCAGCTTTTTCTTCCTACGCCATGAACGCAGTCCTAGACTCTGCTAGCCGTACATCGGTGGCATCCGCTAATTCTGTGGCAGTCCGCAGGGCCATGTGGCTGCGCGAATGGAAGGCAGACTCAGCTTCCAAGAGGTTCTTAACCGGTTTGCCGTTTTCTGGCGACCGATTGTTTGGCGAACGATTGGATGAGATTATTAAGGAATCCAAGGGAAAGGACTCCTCCTTACCCCAGTCCAAACCGAAGAGACCTCAGCAACGGAAAATACAATCGAGGTTTCGGTCCTTTCGTCCCTCCGCCAAGTCCCAATCCTCTTCGTCCAGCAGGCCGGAGAAAGGCCAGAGGAACTCCTATGCGTGGCGGGCTAAGTCACGCCCCCAAAAAGCCGCCGGAGGCAATGCCTCCAAGGCGGCCTCTTCATGACTCTCGGCATCCCCGAACCGCATCCTCGGTCGGTGGCAGGCTCTCCCGCTTTTGCGACGCCTGGTGGCCACATGTTCAAGACCGATGGGTGAGAGACATTCTGTCTCACGGTTACAGGATAGAGTTCAGCTCTCGTCCTCCGACTCATTTCTTCAGAACCTCTCCGCCCCCCGCTCGGGCCGACGCACTTTTTCAGGCGGTGGACGCTCTGAAGACAGAAGGAGTTGTGATCCCTGTTCACCCTCAGGAACATGGTCGCGGTTTTTACTCCAACTTGTTCGTGGTGCCAAAGAAGGACGGTTCATTCCATCCCGTTCTGGACCTCAAACTACTCAACAGACATGTGAGCACCAGACGGTTTCGGATGGAATCTCTCCGCTCGGTCATCGCATCGATGTCACAAGGAGACTTCCTAGCATCGATCGACATCAAGGATGCTTATCTCCATGTGCCGATCGCACCCGAACATCAACGCTTCTTGCGTTTCGCCATCGGGGACGAACACCTTCAGTTCGTGGCATTGCCTTTCGGCCTGGCGACAGCCCCACGGGTGTTCACCAAGGTCATGGCATCCGTTGTGGCGGTCCTACACTCTCAGGGCCACTCGGTGATTCCCTACTTAGACGATCTCCTAGTCAGGGCACCTTCTCAGGTGGCGTGTCAAAACAGCCTTACCGTCGCTCTGGCGACTCTCCAGCAGTTCGGGTGGATCATCAACTTCCCAAAATCCAAGTTGACACCGACCCAATCACTGACTTACCTCGGGATGGAGTTTCATACACAGTCAGCGGTAGTCAAGCTACCGCTGGACAAACAGCTTTCTCTGCAGGCAGGGGTGCAATCTCTTCTTCGGGGTCAGTCACACCCCTTGAGGCGCCTCATGCACTTCCTGGGGAAGATGGTAGCAGCGATGGAGGCAGTGCCCTTCGCGCAATTCCATCTACGGCCACTCCAGTGGGACATTCTCCGCAAATGGGACCGAAGGTCGACTTCCCTCGACAGGAACGTCTCTCTTTCCCTTGCAACCAAGACGTCTCTTCAGTGGTGGCTCCTTCCCAATTCTCTATCGCAAGGAAAATCCTTCCTACCCCCAACCTGGGCTGTGGTCACCACGGACGCGAGCCTGTCAAGGTGGGGAGCGGTTTTCCTCCACCACAGGGCTCAGGGAACCTGGACTCCGGTAGAGTCATCCCTTCAGATCAATATTCTGGAGATAAGGGCAGTGTATCTAGCCCTATTGGCTTTTCATCGGTGGCTGGAGGGCAGGCAGATCCGTATCCAGTCGGACAACGCCACTGCCATAGCATACATCTACCACCAAGGCGGCACTCGCAGTCGTCAAGCCTTCCAGGAAGTCCGACGGATTCTGCAGTGGGTGGAAGCCACAGCCTCCACCATCTCCGCAGTTCACATCCCGGGCGTAGAAAACTGGGAAGCAGATTTTCTCAGTCGTCAGGGCATTAACGCGGGGGAATGGTCTCTTCACCCAGACGTGTTTCGAGAGATCTGTCGCCGCTGGGGAACACCGGACGTCGATCTTATGGCGTCACGGCACAACAACAAAGTCCCGGCATTCATGGCCCGGTCTCAAGATCACAGAGCTCTGGCGGCGGACGCATTAGTTCAGGATTGGTCGCAGTTTCGACTGCCTTATGTATTTCCTCCTCTGGCGATGCTGCCCAGAGTGTTGCGCAAGATCAGGTCCGACTGTCGTCGCGCCATTCTCGTCGCTCCAGATTGGCCGAGGCGGTCGTGGTACCCGGATCTGTGGCATCTCACGGTGGGTCAACCGTGGGCGCTTCCAGACCGCCCAGACTTGCTGTCACAAGGGCCGTTTTTCCATTTGAATTCTGCGGCCCTCAACCTGACTGTGTGGCCATTGAGTCCTGGCTCCTAGCGTCTTCAGGGTTATCTCAGGATGTCATTGCCACCATGAGACAGGCCAGGAAACCAACGTCCGCCAAGATCTATTACAGGTCTTGGAGGATCTTCTTATCCTGGTGTTCTGGTAATGGTTTTACCCCCTGGCCTTTTGCCTTACCCACTTTTCTTTCATTCCTTCAATCCGGAATGGACAAGGGTTTGTCACTCGGCTCTCTCAAGGGACAAGTATCGGCGCTATCCGTATTTTTTCAAAAGCGTCTGGCCAGGCTTCCGCAGGTCCGCACGTTCCTGCAGGGAGTTTGCCACATAGTCCCACCTTACAAGCGTCCGCTGGAACCCTGGGACCTTAACAGGGTGCTAACGGCTCTTCAGAAACCACCTTTCGAGCCGCTGCGGGATGTCTCTTTATCACGTCTTTCGCAGAAGGTGGCATTTCTAGTGGCAGTTACATCACTCCGTAGAGTGCCGGAGCTGGCAGCTCTGTCATGCAAAGCCCCCTTCCTGGTTTTTCACCAGGATAAGGTGGTTCTGCGTCCTGTTCCGGAATTTCTCCCTAAGGTGGTATCTCCTTTTCATCTCAATCAGGATATCTCCTTACCTTCATTTTGCCCTAATCCAATTCACCAATGTGAAAAGGATTTGCACTCATTAGATCTAGTGAGAGCACTCCGGTTCTACGTGTCTCGCACGGCGCCCCTGCGCCGTTCAGATGCGCTCTTTGTCCTTGTCGCTGGCCAGCGTAAGGGTTCGCAGGCTTCCAAGTCAACCTTGGCTCGGTGGATCAAGGAACCGATTCTTGAAGCCTACCGTTCTTCTGGGCTTCCGCTTCCTTCGGGGCTGAAAGCCCATTCTACCAGAGCCGTGGGTGCATCCTGGGCATTGCGGCACCGGGCTACGGCTCAGCAGGTGTGTCAGGCAGCTACCTGGTCTAGTCTGCACACTTTCACGAAACACTATGAGGTGCATACCTATGCTTCGGCAGACGCCAGTCTAGGTAGGCGAGTCCTTCAGGCGGCGGTTGCCCACCTGTAAGAGGGGGTCATTTCGGCTCTTTTTATCGAGGTATTCTTTTACCCACCCAGGGACTGCTTTTGGACGTCCCAATTGTCTGGGTCTCCCAATGGATCGACAAAGAAGAAGGGAATTTTGTTAACTTACCGTAAATTCCTTTTCTTCTAGCTCCTATTGGGAGACCCAGCACCCGCCACTGTTCCCTTCGGGCTGGTTGTTCTTTTGTGTACACATGTTGTTCATGTTGAATTGTTCTTTTGGTTCATGGTTTTCAGTTCTCCGAACATCATTCGGATTGAATTTACCTTAGACCAATTTATAAGTTTCCTCCTTCCTGCTTTTGCACCAAAACTGAGGAGCCCGTGATGCACGGGAGGGTGTATAGGCAGAGGGGAGGGGTTACACTTTTAAAGTGTAATACTTTGTGTGGCCTCCGGAGGCAGAAGCTATACACCCCAATTGTCTGGGTCTCCCAATAGGAGCTAGAAGAAAAGGAATTTACGGTAAGTAAACAAAATTCCCTTCATTGCTGTAATGTTATACACTATAATCATTTGTGGCTTTCATGCTATTTAAGCCTTACATGTTGTAGACATATTTTATTTTGCCACATATGAGATAGTGTCACTGTCTTACACAGAATATTTGAACGCATATATGCAATCGATTGTTCCAATGACTGTGATCTAGTTTTCACATAGATGCAATCCCTGGTGTGGTCCAGGTTTTATATTTTTATCATTGCATACAAGTATTGTCACCCTCATCCTGAATAAATATGTATATTTTGCACTTTAAAAACTCGTTTCAACTAACATTTTGTTGCTGTCCGCATCATTAATGGTGTCTACCCGCTTTAGTGTGCGGAGGGCGGTTTGCAGACGCAAGGCGTAGTCCCGAATGCTATCCGCGGGCCGTTGCCGACATTGATAAAACTGCATCCGCAGCTCGGCTTCGGTACGGGTCTCAAAGGCAGTCTGCAGCTTCTCAAAGATGGTTGCTACAGAGGACCGGTCCCCCTCGGCCCAGGTCTCCGCCTCCTGCTCAGCTGCGCCGGTTAGCTGCCCCAGCACTACCGCTGCACGTTGCTTATCAGTCCGGGGGTACAGTTCTAGTAGCGGGCTAAGCTTCTTCCGGAAAACCTGCAACGCGTCAGGTTTTCCATCGTACTGCGGCAGCCAGGTAGCTCCAGGCACATAGGGCAAGGAGAACGGCATCACCTGAGCGAGAGCTGGGACCGCGGCGCCCCCCGCCAGTGCGGCCGGGACCTGGGCGGGCCCATTCCCATCTGCGGGTGCCACTGCGGCTGCGACCGCCGCTCCTCCAGCGGCTCCGTCGGGCACAGACATCTTGTTTCCGTCCCCCTTAGTCTTTTTCCGGCTCCTCCTTTACAGGGGCGGGGTTTCGGCTTTCACGTCTCCACTGCTCGAGGAGACGCTCGAGCGGGGACTTTTCGCGCCCAAAATGGCGGCTTCTCAAGGTTTTCGGCCGGACACCTCCGGCGGTCACAAGGCGCACCTCTACCAAACGGCAGAGCGGTAAGATCCTGTTCGTGACGCCAAGTTGTCGCGGGCGGAGGAGGGGACGCTGCGCTCACCCACTGCTCGGGTCCGGCTGCTGCTGCTGCTTCGCTCGCTGCTCGGTGGTGGCTCGAGCGGTGGGCCGGATCCCGGGGACTGGAGCGGCGCTCCTCGCCCGTGAGTGAAAAGGGGAATGGTTTCGGGGATTTATTGTCCGTGACGCCACCCACGGTTGTGGTGAGGTTGTGACACCACCGCTGCTCTGGACGGGGATCCCGGGAGCGATGACAGGGAGCAGCTTGGATGTTGTTTTTCCCCTCCGTGGCTAGGGGGGTTGGTTGTCCCGGGGCCCGGTGAGAGGAGGATGGCAGGTGGGTTACGGGACCTGGTGAGGTGCAGGGTCGCTGGGGCTGCGCGGTGCCGCACGGCACAGTGGTACTCACTCAGCCAATGATGAATACAAAGTCTCCGGTAAAACAAACGACTGGATGAACGGGTCCCACAGACGGCTGCGGTGGTTCTTCTCCCGGTAGGTTGGCAGTGACTGCCTTTCCCTGCACCTGTGTTGTGTTCTCGGTTCTGGTGGCTTCCCACCGGTAACCCGCTCCCCAGCTTGGATGGAGGCTGAGGGAGCCCCTTTTGCCCGCAGGCTCTGGCCCTGGGAACTGTAACCTTGGCGGTGACTGTATTTCCCTTCACGGTTTGAGCTGTTGCCTTCAATCGGGTCTTGACTGCTGGGAAACCCCGGAGGTTCCCTTCGCTAACGGATTTGACCGGTTTTACAGCGACTCCAAGCCTGGTCGGGGTCCGTAGGCCCTGCCGAATGGTGCTGGCTTCTCTTCGCTCCCCGATCTGGTACCGGCGGGCCACCTCCCGTCCCCGGTCCTTACGGTTCACGTCAATCAGCCCCTCCTGCAGACGGTCACCACCGTCTGCCAACCTTGCTGTATGTGCCCGGGCCACGCACCTGGACACGGTCAGTCTCCTCTACTACCACTTCACTCTTCAACTCCACAATTGCACTGACTTGCTTTTCCCGCCTCCAGGACTGTGAACTCCTCGGTGGGTGGGGCCAACCGCCTGGCTCCACCCCCTGGTGGACATCAGCCCCTGGAGGGAGGCAACAAGGATTTTTGTCTGACTTCGGTGTGCCTAGCCGGGGTGTGGGGTGTGTTGTTACAGTACCTGTGACGACCTGGCTTGTCCAGGGCGCCACAGGTGCAGTACTCAGTGGTGCCTGACCAGGTCAGGGGCGCCACACAAGCACCGAGCATCCGCACACAAATCCGCTGGAAGGTGACCACAGAGGGTCATGGGATAAAGCTTCAAGCCACTGTGTGCGTAGGCGCGGGACAGGAGGGCGAGAAGTCAGCACAGGAAGATGACCAGGGAAAGGAACACACGAGGGGTCACCGGTATTGACCTCCGAACTACCCGTGATCGGCCTGGGCTCATCACAGTAAAACCCAGCGCTCCGAAGGTGGTCACTGACTAGTCGTGTTACCTTGGAATCTGCTACAGTGAGTAAAAACCTTGAGACTGCATCTCTGTGTCGCTCCGTTATTCGTCTGCGCCTCCAGCCCTGCACCCCAGCCATCATAGACTACTACTCCCATCAGCCCTGGGGCCAGCTCTACCTGTGGAGATTTATACCAACCAAGCTGCGCCACTATCTGCCCTAGAGGTTTCATCTCGCAGTGTCGGCTATCTCTGGCCGAGTACCACAGGTGGCATCACGACAGACTACTACTTCACCATCCCTTGTAAATAACCCCTATTTAACGACCACCGTTGAATTTGGTCCGCCGCCGTGACATCCCCAAAGAGCAGAGATACCGTGGCCCATTAACGATTAAGCCCCAACGGCCCCAGTGGGTGCGTCACAAATGCTAGTTGTCCCTTTTTTGGAAAAAGGGGACAGGGGCGCTGGACCTGGAAGAGTGAGTAATACTCATTCTTTTTTCTTTTTACAAGAAGACAACCACTTAGGCTATGTGCCCACGCTGCGGAAAATGCGCGGATTTTGCCGCGGATTTCTTGCGGAAAAGCCGCGGATTTCCCGAAAATCTGCAGCAGCGGCACTTCCCAGCCATTTCTATGGCTTTTTAGAAATGCTGTGCCCATGCTGCGGATTTTTCTGCGGCGGATTTGGTGCGGATTTTGATCCGGAAAAATCTGCAACATGTCAATTATTGTTGCGGATTTTGATCCGGATTTTGGCTTCAGAATTGGGAAAAAAATCCGCATCAAAATCCGCGGCAATTCCGCGGTAAATCCGCGGCAAATCCGCACCTTTGAAAAGGTGCGGATTTTGCGGGAAAGCCGCGGATTTTCATGCAGAAAAATCCGCAGCAACATTCTACCGTGGACACGTAGCCTTAATGTACCAGAACATGACGCTATAAGGCCCATTTAACCTTTTCCTGAAAGGACAATTTCCATTTTTGCATTTTCACACATTTCTAACATTGTTTTTATGATTCTTCTCGTCTGTACAATTACTAAACTCATCCAGTTTTTTTTTTCTTATTTTAGTTGTGAAAAGAAAATTAGAAATGTCTATTCAGTATACAAATTGTGTTGATTTATTTTATATTTCATTAGACTGGGCTTTTATGGACATATTTCCATTTTTTTTAAATTATTTTAGTGGTGAAAACAACCCAAATTTTCCAAGGCCCATAATGTTTTCATTTTTCAGCGATGGCACTTGTGTGAGAGCTTAATTTTAGCGAGCATTTTAACAATACCATTTTCGGATAGTTATGACATATTGATCGCTATTTTAAGCATTTTTTGCAGTTACCAAAAACTCACAGTTTTGGCCTTTAGAATTTTTTTCTGTTTACAGAGTCTATCTATCTGGTTGATTAATTTTACATTTTGTTGGATTGGACACTGTGATACCACCTAGGTCTGTTTTTTACATTTTGTTTTTATAACTTTATTTTAAATTGGAGGAGGGGGGATTGTATTTTTATTATTTATTGTTCTTTGCTTATATATCACCATTAATTTCACAGAGCTGACCACATTGGGCTCAAAATTTACATTCCCTATTGGTATATCTTTGGAGTCTGTGTGAAAACTGGAGAACCCGGAAGAAACTGGAGAACCCGAAGGAAACTGGAGAACCCAGAGGAAACTGAAGAACCCGGAGGACACTGGAGAATCTGGAGAAAACTGGAGAATCTGGAGAAAACCAGAGAACCTGGAGGAAACCGGAGAACCTGGAGGAAACCGGAGAACCTGGAGAAAACTGGAGAAGCAGGAAGAAACTGGAGAACCTGGAGGAAACTGGAGAACCTGAAGGAAATTTGAGAACCTGGAGAACCTAGGGGAAACTGGAGAATCCGGAGGAAACTGGAGAACCCAGAGGGAACTGGAGAAACCAGAGGAAACTGGAGAACCTGAAAGAAACTGGAGAATGTGGAGGAAACCAGAGAACCTAGAGAACCCGGAGGAAACTGAAGAACCTGGTGGAAACTGGAGAACCCGGGGAAAACTGGAGAACCTGAAGGAAATTGGAGAACCTCGAGAACCTGGGGGAAACATGGGGAGAACATAGAAACTAGCCGCAGATTTCATCCTCGGTGCAAAGCAACAGTGCCCATCACTAACTTTTTTTACGTTTTAGTGTATTTGTCAGTTCAGTTAGGAGACTTGACCCAGCGATCGTCTGATCGTTTATACTGTAATACCACTGTATATAGAAAAAATCATGGTCTCCTTTGAAGCCTGGCTACAGGGTATGTTTCGCCACAGCTCTGTGATGCCAGGCACGAGGCTCTCAACAGACTTTATGGCATCCCATCAAATGCAAGGGGTCCACTCCACCTGCGGCTGTTAGAGGCAGATCCTGGCTGTGATATGCAGCCGTTATTTGCCAAGTATTGAGCAGACTCACTACCTACGTGTGCCATACATGTCGGGAAGGGGTTAATCTCGCCCTAATGATCCCACATATACTGTATCTTTCCTAGTATTATTGATATATTGCCATTGTCATACAGCATCCAAACTTATACTGCCCAAATAATTTACATTACTGCAAAATATAACATTCAATAAGGCAAAACCAGGCCGCATGTTGCTCATCCTATTGTAACCAATCTGCGTAGCCTAATCGCACTCCCATGTCTGGCAGCCTCTCTGGACTTGTCTTCCATCGACCACATCTGGCAATTGCAAAGGAGCTGCCAGCAGAGGATCTTGATGATTTGCCCAAGTGCAGAACATGTATTGAATGTACAATGAATGGAACATTCCATGCACAAATAATGCTGCCATACACTAAAGGCTGCTTTACACCAGACAATCTATCGTGCGATAGATCGTCGGGGTCACGGTTTTTGTGATGCACATCTGGCATCGCTGGCGATGCCGGCCTGTGTGACACCACCTAGCAACGCAGTATCGCTCACAAATCGTGAGTCGTGTACTGCTCGCTAGGTTCCATAATATCGTTTAATTTAGTTGTTCATCGTTTCTGGGGTAGCACACGCCGCTCCGTGTGACACCCCGGGAACGATGAACAGCAGCTCACCTGCGTCACGCGGCTGCCGCCGGCTATGTGAAGGAAGGAGGTGGGCGGGATGTTTACGTCCCGCTCATCTCCGCCCCTCCGCTTCCATTGGCCGGCGGCCGTGTGACGTCACTATGACGCCGAACGTCCCTCCCACTCCAGGAAGTGGACGTTCACCGCCCACAGCGTGGTCGCACGAGAGGTAAGTATGTGTGACGGGGGTGACCAACTTTGTGCGCCACGGGCAGCGATTTGCCCGTGACGCAAAAAGGACGGGGGCGGGTACGATCGATTGTGAAATCGCACAATCGGTCGTACCGTGTAAAGCCCCCTTTAGGGGTACTTTGCACACTACGATATCGCAGCTGCGATGTCGGTGGGGTCAAATCGAAAGTGACGCACATTCAGCGACACTGTCGACATCGTAGTGTGTAAAGCCTTTTACATACGATGAACGAGCGCAAAAGCGTCGTTATTGTATGATCGGTGTAGGGTCTGACATTTCCATAATGCCGCTGCTGCGATGGTACGATGTGGTTCCTCGTTCCAGCAGGCAGCACACATCGCTGCGTGTGAAGCCGCTGGAGCGAGGAACATCTCCTACCTGCATCCCGGCCGGCTATGCGGAAGGGAGGAGGTGGGCGGGATGTTTACGTCCCGCTCATCTCCGCCCCTCCGCTTCTACTGGCTGCCTGCCGTGTGGCTTCGCTATGACGCCCCACGACTTGCCCCCTTAGTAAGGAGGCAGTTCGCCAGCCAGAGCGACGTCGCAGGGCAGGTGAATGCATGTGAAGCTGCCGTAGCGATAATATTCGCAACGGCAGCTATCACAAGATATCGCAGGTGCGACGGGGGCGGTGACTATCGCTGCAGCATCGGTAACACATTGTTACCGATGTCGCAGCGTGCAAAGTATCCCTTAGTGCCCCAAAATATCAATGCCACATATGATTCACTCATTCTCTAGACAGAGGCTTTTTAGAAGACACTTTCCTCAAGCAGTGGTGTAAGAAAACGTCTGCATCTTTCAAGAAAATCATGATTTATATACAGGGTAAGGATCGCAACATCAAAGTCTCCACTGCTCGGCTGCCAATAAAGGTACTTAAAGCCTGCTTTACACCATACGATCCAGCATACGATATCGTTTGCGATCGTACCCGCCCCCATCGTATGTGCGGCACGTTCAATTTGTTGAACATGTCGCACAAACGAATAACACCCCGTCACACGTACTTACCCGTTCATACGACCTCGATGTGGGCGGCGAACATCCACTTCCTGGAGTGGGAGGGATGTTCGGCGTCACATCGACGTCACGCGCCGGCCAATAGAAGCGGAGGGGCGGAGATGAGCGGGACGTAAACATTCCGCCCACCTCCTTCCTTCCACATTGCCGTCGGGAGCCGCAGGATGTGTACTACCCCGGGTACGACGCAGCACACTGCGATGTGTGCTACCCCGGTTACGATGAACAACCTGACGTTCAATTTTTAGGAAATGAACGACGTGCATGCGATGAACGTTTTACCGTTCAATCGCAATCGCACGTAGCTGTCACACGCTACAACCTACCTTACGATGCCGGATGTGCGTCACTTACGACGTGACCCCGCCGACACATCGTAAGATATATTGTAGCGTGTAAAGCGCCCTTTAGGTGAAATAATAATACTAGGACCCCCTTACTAATGTCATACAGTATAGTACCTACATAATATCATTTCCCACTCAATCTCTACATGATGGTAACACATAGTGTACAAATAATGCTGCAATACCTTAATAACTAACACGTCTTATACCCTATAACTGCCAAACTATCTGTGTAAAATGGCGCCATTCAGTTCACAAAGACTAGTTTCATACTATGCCCATATAAATTTAGTATACCCACCGTTCATAGTACCCATACGTCAGTGCCATACTGCATCTGTACCGCCCTGAGAGGGGCCCGGCCGCTTCCTCTGCTTGTTCGGGCAGAGCCGCTCGAGGTCCGGGCTCGGGTTGTCGGTGGCACGAGCGCCTCCGGACCGGGGGCCACGTCGCTCTGTTAAAAAGGGGAGGCAGTAGGGTGGTGGTGGTGTGGGACGAGACGCGCAGCCTGGGAGGGCCGCACTGTCATCCTACGGGTCGTGACGCCACCCACGGGTCGTGGTGATGGGATGCACCACCACTGCGATAGGAGTGAAGACGGGCTCGTCCGGGATCGGTGTTGCGGCCGCAGCCTAGATGTTAGCCCCTCCGTGGGTAGGGGCGGTGTGTCCCGGGGCCCGGTGTTGAGGGGGGGTCGCTGGCGACGGTGTTGTTGTCGGGGTGCAGGGTACCGTGCTGCGGTGCAGTGTCGTGCCCGGGTGGCACTGGTGTACTCACGATTAATTCACACTCAGAGTCACTGGTAAACCAAAGTTTGGGTATGGTCGGGTCCCGCAGCTGGCTGCTTGTGTCCCCTGTGAGGTTGATGGTGGCCCCTTTTCCCTTGCACCTCTTGTGTGGTTTTTCGGCTCCCCTGCCTGGACAGTGGTAGCCCGCTCGCCGGCATTGAGCTGCCGGAAGAGCCCTCGGTTGCCTGCAGGCGCTGGCCCATTGGGTGTTCGGCCCTTGGCGGTTGCACTCACCCGGAATCGGTGGGCTTTTGCCTTCTTTCGGGACTTTGGGTGTGGATGAACCCATGAGGTCGAGCCAGCAATCAGTCAATTTGCCTAGACTCAGTGGCTTCTAAGCTAGGACGGGGTCTGAGTACCCGGTTTCTGGTGCTCCGGTACACGGTTGACTTCCCGATTCAGGGCCGGCGGGCTCCAACCCTGGCCTGGTCCCTACTGTTTCGCCGGTTGCTGTACCGGTACTCCTGCAGACGGCCACCACCGTCTGCTGTCCTGACGTTTCCAAGGGGCCCAGGCTCCTACCCGGGTCCCTGACAGCTTCTCTCCTTTTCACCTCCTGCCACTCTCTACAACTTAAACTGTTTTGTGTTTCCTGCCTCAGGCCACTAGTCTCCTCGGTGGGCGTGCCTTTCCGCCTGACTCCGCCCACCTGGTGTGCCCTACTGGCCCTGAGGGAGGCATCAGGTCTCCCTTTCGGGTGACTGGTGTGTCCTCACAGGGGGTGGGGGTGTGTGTGTAATGTGGTAGGTGTTGTTACCTGTGACCCCTGGGGTCCAGGGCGTCACACATCCACCATAGTGGCGTTCACACACCTGTCCATATATCTGTTTTCCTATTCTTTTAACTACTACTCCTGTCATCCTCCCAGTAAACTGATTATATTTACTGATCAAAAGTCATATTTTCCATTCACTAATTGGTAGAAAAGATCTTGAAAATATTGAATTGATGCATAAAATATATTCCAAATTTGCAGAACTTTTCTTTACTCTGCCGAGTAGTCGTCATTTACATAAAATAGGGGAAAAAAAAAACTTACAACAGTCCCTATAGCTGCCACTAGATGGCAGCACATCTATACAATTAAACTTTTATTTAATGACCTGTGTCTGGATAATAAGCATAATTTTGCTTCTTTTTTTTCATAGTCATTCACAACACTTTTGGGCTATAAGTGGACAATATACCACTATATACAGTACAGACCAAAGGTTTGGACACATCTTGTCATTCAAAGAGTTTTCTTTAAGTTCGTGACTGAAAATTGTAGATTCACATTGAAGGCATCAAAACTATGAATTACCAAAACTCTTTGAATGAGAAGGTGTGTCCAAACTTCTGGTCTGTACTGTATATATATATATATATATTTCAAAGCTGAAGCTTGGATCTCAAGATGTTAATGACAATACAAATGTTGTATAGTACGGTAATATATCAGGGGGTTTTCACCTCATCGACGTGCCTGCGTTATAAACAATAAAATCTGCAAGGAGCTTTTATGTTCTCCCAGTTTTAGCGTCAGTTTCTTCCCCCACTCCAAAGACATACGGATAGGGAATTTAGATTGTGAGTCTTAATGGGGACAGTGATAATAATGCAAAGTATTTTGGTGCTATATAAGCGAGTATAGTGAGCAGCAATATGGTAGTACTATTCTCCCACATAGTGAGTAGTTATATGCTTGTATTATACTTGTACATAGGGGCAGTTTTATAGTAGTTATATTCTTGTATACAGGAGCAATATTATAATAGTTATATTCTTGTACACAGGAGCAGTATTATATTAGTTATATTCTTGTGCATAGGAGCAGTATTATAGTAGTCATATTCTTGAACATAGGGACAGCATTATAGTAGTTATATTCTTGTACATAAGAGCAGTATTATAGTAGTTATATTCTTGTACATAGGAGCAGTATTATAGTAGTTATATTCTTGAACATAGGAGCAGTATTATAGTAGTTATATTCTTGTACATAAGAGCAGTATTATAGTAGTTATATTCTTGTACATAGGAGCAGTATTATAGTAGTTATATTCTTGAACATAGGGACAGTATTATAGTAGTTATATTCTTGTACATAAGTGCAGTATTATAGTAGTTATATTCTTGTACATAGGGGGCAGTATTATAGTAGATATATTCTTGTACATAGGAGCAGTATTATAGTAGTTATATTCTTGTACATAGGGGCAGTATTATAGTAGTTATATTCTTGAACATAGGGACAGTATTATAGTAGTTATATTCTTGTACATGGGGGCAGTATTATAGTAGTTATATTCTTGTACATAGGTGCAGTAATATAGTAGTTGTATTCTTGAACATAGGGACAGTATTATAGTAGTTATATTCTTGTACATAAGTGCAGTATTATAGTAGTTATATTCTTGTACATAGGGGGCAGTATTATAGTAGATATATTCTTGTACATAGGAGCAGTATTATAGTAGTTATATTCTTGAACATAGGGACAGTATTATAGTAGTTATATTCTTGTACATAGGAGCAGTATTATAGTAGTTATATTCTTGTACATAGGTACAGTAATATAGTAGTTATATTCTTGTACATAGGAGGCAGTATTATAGTAGTTATATTCTTGTACATAGGGGCAGTATTATAGTAGTTATATTGTTGTGCATAGGAACAGTATTATAGTAGTTATATTCTTGTACATAGGGGGCAGTATTATAGTAGTTATATTCTTGTACATAGGGGGCAGTATTATAGTAGTTATATTCTTGAACATAGGGACAGTATTATAGTAGTTATATTCTTGTACATAAGTGCAGTATTATAGTAGTTATATTCTTGTACATAGGGGGCAGTATTATAGTAGATATATTCTTGTACATAGGAGCAGTATTATAGTAGTTATATTCTTGTACATAGGGGCAGTATTATAGTAGTTATATTCTTGAACATAGGGACAGTATTATAGTAGTTATATTCTTGTACATGGGGGCAGTATTATAGTAGTTATATTCTTGTACATAGGAGCAGTATTATAGTAGTTATATTCTTGTACATAGGTGCAGTAATATAGTAGTTGTATTCTTGAACATAGGGACAGTATTATAGTAGTTATATTCTTGTACATAAGTGCAGTATTATAGTAGTTATATTCTTGTACATAGGGGGCAGTATTATAGTAGATATATTCTTGTACATAGGAGCAGTATTATAGTAGTTATATTCTTGAACATAGGGACAGTATTATGGTAGTTATATTCTTGTACATAGGAGCAGTATTATAGTAGTTATATTCTTGTACATAGGTACAGTAATATAGTAGTTATATTCTTGTACATAGGAGGCAGTATTATAGTAGTTATATTCTTGTACATAGGTACAGTAATATAGTAGTTATATTCTTGTACATAGGAGGCAGTATTATAGTAGTTATATTCTTGTACATAGGGGCAGTATTATAGTAGTTATATTCTTGAACATAGGGACAGTATTATAGTAGTTATATTCTTGTACATAGGAGCAGTATTATAGTAGTTATATTCTTGTACATAGGGGCAGTATTATAGTAGTTATATTCTTGTACATAGGGGCAGTATTATAGTAGTTATATTCTTGTACATAAGTGCAGTATTATAGTAGCTATATTCTTGTACATAGGGGCAGTATTATAGTAGTTAGATTGTTGTGCATAGGAACAGTATTATAGTAGTTATATTCTTGTACATAGGGGGCAGTATTATAGTAGTTATATTCTTTTATATAGGAACAGTATTATAGTAGTTATATTCTTGTACATAGGGGCAGTATTATAGTAGTTATATTCTTGTACATAGGGGGCAGTATTATCGTACTTATATTCTTGTACATAGGGGGCAGTATTATTGTAGTTATATTCTTGTACATTGGGGCAGTATTATAGTAGTTATATTCTTGTACATAGGGGCAGTATTATAGTAGTTATATTCTTGTACATAGGGGGCAGTATTATAGTAGTTATATTGTTGTGCATAGGGGCAGCATTATAGTAGTTATATTCTTTTATATAGGGGCAGTATTATAGTAGTTATATTCTTGTACATAGGGGCAGTATTATAGTTTTCATATTCTTGTACATAGGAGCAGTATTATAGTAGTTATCTTCTTGTACATAGGGGGCAGTATTATAGTAGTTATATTCTTGTACATAGGGGGCAGTATTATAGTACTTATATTTTTGTAGATAGAGGCAGTATTATAGTAGTTATATTCTTGTACATAAGGGCAGTATTATAGTAGTTATATTCTTGTACATAGGGGCAGTATTATAGTAGTTATATTCTTGTACATAGGGGCAGTATTATAGTAGTTATATTCTTGTACATAGGAGCAGTATTATAGTAGTTATATTCTTGTACATAGGGGCAGTATTATAGTAGTTATATTCTTGTACATAGAGGCAGTATTATAGTAGTTATATTCTTGTACATAAGATGATGCGTGTTTGGTATCGCTGTAATTGAACTTTCGTGGACAATAATGTTTCTAGATCATTTTTACCACACAATTAAGACCATAAAACAACCCTTCAGCCCCCAAAATTGCAGTATTGTCTTGTTTTTTCACGATTTCCTCATACTTGAAATTCTTTTGTCGCTTTTCATTCCATTAAAAAGTAAACTTATGCCTCAAAAAAAAAACAAGGCCTCACACAGCTACACAGATGGAAAAATTGTGAAGAGAAATAAGTTATGGCTCTTGAAAGACGGCAAGGAAAAAACAAAAACGTAAAAATTCCGTGGTCCATAAAGGGTTAATAAACTGGCAGCCTCCATGGGTGGACGGCTTATCACTTTAATTAATAAGATGTCGGCCATATTGGTCAGTGATTGTGTTTTTTAAATGTTAGAAATGTATTTCACACATTTTGAGTTGTTTGGTCGTTATTCTCACTGTAACAGATGAAAATAAACAATTGAGGTCGGAAAATTTCCATTTTTCATGAAGTTGCCCAATAATTCTTCACACATAGATATTCTGCTACGAAAAACAAAACCTCACTTTTACTTTCAGAAATATTCAGGTTTCAGATTTATTAACCTTATTGTTCAATCATAAAATTAATCATCAAAAATACAAATTGCCTAACGATTTTGCACAGTGTGTATTTATACGTATGCGCATGTAGCTTTATCAAATACGAGTCCATTAATACCTTTACATGACCAGTCTGCTCCTCCATTAATGAGAAATCAGTGTTTGAATTGATATGTAAATGAGGCTGAAAGGCTATGGTAGATCTGTAGGCTCCGTCACTCCAGCTCTTTTCCCTGCCTAGCACAGCCTCCTAGTTGGATGACGTCCACTTTGTCTATAGAGGCTGTCAGTTAAGCTTTTATGCTATGTGACTTCAGGCAAAGGAGCCATCAGTCAAATAGGAGGTGAGTAATAGAGCTGGAGTGACTGAGGCTTCAGATCTACCATAGTTCTTCAGCTTTATTTCCATTTTAATGCAAACACTGATTTCTCAGTAATGGAGGAACAGACCGGCCATGTAAAGGTGTTGCTGGACTCGTCTTTGATATTATTACATGCACATATAATTAGGTTGCCTTTAAAGCATTTGTCTGGCACAAATTTACTTCTGCATTAGGACGTAAGAGGACGCCAATGTTGTTGGGTATATATAGGACAGGTGACACGTGTGACAGACAGTCATGTGGTTTCTGGCCATAGAAGGTCACAGTGTCTGGCAGCACAGAATGCTTCCTGGCTTTCCATTGTTCCTGCTGTCAGTATTCATTAGTATAGGTAGTTTTCCTGCTGGATTCATCTCTCCCCTTTTGGACCCACCAGGAGCTCGCCTTCTCCCTTGCTGCTGATCAACAGTATTCGCTTGGTGTTTAAATACCCCTGCCTTCCTTTGGACTGGTGCTGGTGATATTTTTCAGTTCCTTCAAACCTTGGTTGCAACCAGGTTGCTTGTACTCCTCTGGGGTATCGTTGCTGAAGCTTTGCTATAGTCCTGCCTGAGTCATCTGTGGATAAGTAGTTCATGCTTTTTCCCCCTATGTGTCCTCCTTATGTCTCCTTTAGCATTTAGTGGGGCTAAAGAAGAGCTAAACCCATCCTTTCCCTATTTAGGGTCTACAGTAGCACTGGGGACACCTAGGGTTAAGTATCTGGCTCGGCGCATAGGTGCGGAGTGGTGAGGGACCCCAGGGACTAAGAGTAGGTTTGGTCAGGGGTCACTATCTTCCCCTTCCCTAGACACAGGGTTTCCCTTACCGTTCACTTGATACTTCCCTGTACCTAGCGTGACAACAGGTTCTCCAAACTTGACGATCTAATCCCCATCCGTAAGTAAATGGCTCTTTTCTAGTCTCATCAGGTCATAGTTATGAGGGATGCCGTCGTAACAGTAAAATATTTGAACATATGTCATTATTCGCGTTAGACGATTTTCTAATCTTTTTGTCATTCTTTGTAAAAACCAAGAAGCTCCCAAACTTTTACTTGTGACCCCTACAGAATCCCTTCGAGATGTCCGTCCTGGCTGAGCCGTCTTCTTGGCCGTTGTTTGATCATGATACATTTTGAGACGGGATGGAGGAGCAGATGTTGTTTGCTGTCACACGCTGTGATTCTTCCTGCCTCTACCACACGGTCCCCGGGTATAATTGTCCTTGTCAATGATTTTTCTACTCTTTTTCGCCAGACAGACTCGCATCCTGTAGGCCAATTCCTGTTCCAGCTGAATGGAATATCATTTCGATAGAGATTTAGCACAAAAGACAACAATGAACATTTCCCATCCGTCCTCACAATGCGCCGCTGATTACGGCCATTATTCTGCATAGCGAAAATCCTGAGATGAGCCCTAGAATTGCAGATGGAGCAGATGCACACGGTGCAGGACCCCTGCAAGGGAAGAAAACCAAGATCACTTTCTCTTATGAGTTATAACAGTTTTTAAAAGGGCTGTATAGACCAGCAACCATTGAGGCTTTTCATTGTACACTGATCTACTGGTCTGAGGTCCCATGGTTGGTTCTGGGAGTTGAGTAAAGTCTTGACCCCAAGGTTGTAAATACAGACATATGTGACGCCCTGGACCCCCAGGGATCACAGGTCATAACACTCACCACACACATCCCCCCATCCCAGTAAGGTAACACCCGTCAATCAAGACCTGATTGCCTCCCTCAGTGTTAGACAGCCACACCAGCGGAGCGGAGTCAGGCGGATAGGCACGCCCCCCGAGGAGTCTGCTGGCCTGAGGCAGGAAATACAAGAGTGAGTCAAGTTCAGGGAGAGGAAGAGAGAGGAGTTAGGAGGAGTAGCAGAAGCTGTGAGGGCCTAGGTTGGAGCCTAGGACCCTTAATCAGTCAGGCAGGCAGACGGTGGTGGCGGCCTTCAGGAGTCCGGGAGGACAGAACTGCGGAACCATAGGGCCTATATGCATATATATTTAAATTAGCTATTAAAGGGGCCAATTTACTACTCCCAAAAATTGGGGATATTCCTACCCTAACAAACGTTAGTAATACCCCTCCTATTATAAGTTATTGATGGTTTACCAGTGATTCTGTGTGATTTAATCATGAGTACCACAGTGCCATCAGGCACCGCATCTCACCGCAACCCTGCGCCCTGCAACCTCCCTACCGGGCCCCGGGACACACCGCCCCTACCCACAGAGGGGTTAACACCAAGCTGCGCCGCTACACCGCTCCCGGGAGTCCCCCTACCTTCACCGCAGCGGTGGTGTCAACCATACAATCACCACAACCCGTGAGTGGCGTCACGAACTTTACCTATTCCACCCAAAACTCCTGCGTGCACTGCCACTACCCCCTTTCAGAGTGACGTGACCCCCGGGTCCGTGAGAGGCTCAAGCCACCACCCGCAATACACGAGCACGGATCCGAGCGGCTCGGCAGCCGCAGCCGAGGCCGCGGGGCGGTACACATAAAGTTGTGCTCTAAAGTTTACATACCCCAGCAGATTTTTTGCTTTCTTGGCCTTTCTTCAGAGAATATGAATGATAACACAAAACCTTTTTCCCACTCATGCTTAGTGGTTGGGTGAAGCCATTTATTGTCAAACTACTATGTTTTCTCTTTTTAAATCATAATGACAATTAAAAACATCCAAATGACCCTGATCACAAGTTCACATACCCCAGTTCTTAATTCTGTGTATTGCCCCCTCTAACATCAAAGACAGCTTGAAGTCTTTTGTGGTACTTGTGGATCAGGCTCTTTATTTTCTCAGATGGTAAAGCTGCCCATTCTTCTTGGCAAAAAGCCTCCAGTTTCTGTAAATTCCTGGGCTTTCTTGCATGAACTGCGCACTTCAGTTTTCCCCAGAGTGTCTCAATGATATTGAGGTCAGGAGACTGAGATGGCCACTCCAGAATCTTCACTTTGTTCTGCTGTAGCCAATGGCAGGTCGACTTGGCCCTGTGTTTTGAATCGTTGTCATGTTGGAACGTCCAAGTACGTCCCTTCCGGGATGATGAGTGCAAATTTGCCTCCAGCATTTGCTGATAACGTGCTGCATTCACCTTTCCTTCAACTTTGACCAAGTTTCCTGTGCCATTTGTGTCATGTCAATGTCTGTACATGTTATCAGGCCAAAATCACCAGGGTATGTGAACTTTTGATCAGGGTCATTTGGATGTTTTTGGTTGTCATTATGATTTAAAAAGAGAAAACACAGTAGTTTGACAATAAATGGCTTCACCCAACCACTAACCATTAGTGGAAAAAAATAGATTTTGTGTTATCATTCATCTTCTCTGAAAAAAGGCAAAGAAAGCAAAAAATCTGACGGAGTATGTAAACTTTTGAGCACAAGTGTATATGCCAAATGGTCTGTGAAAATGCGAGGACTGCCCCAATTTTTGGAGATTATTCCAATAGTGTCGTAACTTGAAGCTCAAGGGCCCTAATGCAACAGCTCCAACAGGGCCCCAATTATTGTCAGTCTTTAATAGCCCTGGTCTTTTCCAATAGTCCAAATGGGACTTTTTGGGACCCATAAGGCTCCCTCATCTATTGTAGTTATGCCCCTGCCAGCACATTTGCGGCATCCAAGACCAAAAGGAGTGTCACGTACATGTCGCGGGCGGGGAGGGAGCCGTCGCTGCTGCGCTCTCGCTGGCGCTCGGGTCCGGCGCTGCTGCTGCTGCTTGGTGGCTCGATTGGTGGGCCGGATCCGGGGACTCGAGCGGCGCTCCTCGCCCGTGAGTGAAAGGGGGGAGTTTGGGTTTGGGCAGTTGGTCCGTGACGCCACCCACGGTTTGTGGTGAGGTTGGGACACCACCGCTGCTCTGGACGGGGATCCCGGGAGCGATGACAGGGAGCAGCTGAGATGGTTCTCTCCCCTCCGTGGGTAGGGGGGTTGGTGGTCCCGGGGCCCGGTGAGGTGTCGGGGAGGCAGGGTTGGCGAGGTGCAAGGTCGCGGGGGCAGCGCGGTGCCAGATGGCACGGTGGTACTCACTCAGCCAAGAATGGATATAGAGTCTCCGGTAAAACAAATGGCTGGATGGAAGGGTCCCGCAGCCGGCTGCTGTGGTTACCCCCGGAAGGTTGGTGGTGGCTGCCTTTCCCTGCACCTGTTGTGTATCTTCGGTCCCGATGCCTTCCCACCGGTAACCCGCTCAGCAGCTTGGATAGGTGCTGGAGGAGCCCCTTTTGCCCGCAGGCTCTGGCCCTGGGAATTCTAGCTGTGGCGGTAGCTGTATTTCCCTTTCTCGGTTTGGACGGTTGCCTTCAGTCGGGTCTTTGCTGCTAGGAAACCCCGGAGGTTCCGGTCGCTAACGGATTTGACCGGTTTAACGGCGACTCCAAGCCTGGTCGGGGTCCGTAGGCCATGCCGGTTTGTGCTGGCTTCTCTTCGCTCCCCGGTTCGGTACCGGTGGGCCACCGCCCATCCCTGGTCCTACGGTTCCACGTCAATCGGCCTCTCCTGCAGACGGCCACCACCGTCTGCCAACCTTGCTCTTGGTGCCCGGGCCACGTACCCGGACACGGTCAGTCTGCTCCTCTACCACTACTTCACTTCTCTCTCCTTCACTCTCCCTAACTTCACTGACTTCCTTTCCCGCCTCCAGGACTATGAACTCCTCAGTGGGTGGGGCCAACCGCCTGGCTCCACTCCACCTGGTGTGGACATCAGCCCCTGGAGGGAGGCAACAAGGATTTGTGTGTGACTGGTGTGCCTATCTCGGGGTGTGGGGTGTGTTGTTGCAGTACCTTCGACCACCTGGCTTGTCCAGGGCGCCACATTCCCCCTTGATTAAATGCAGACCGTCCGCGAGCTGCCCGTCCATCACCGGTTTTATTTTTATAAACTGTAAAAGAGATAGAAAACATGTAAACAATAAACACAAGCATTTTTATAAATCTTCCCATAACGGGAGGCACGGTACTTTTAACGTTACAACACATTTTATTAACAGTCGGCTTCCGCTCTCTCCCGCCCAAACAACCTGGCCCTGATGCTGCCCCTAAGAAGTGGGCAGCACCCCTTGACCCCAGTCTATATCCAGGCTGCCCGAGCGGGTACGGGTACGGTATTTCATACCCTACGGTCACTTCAGGGGACCCCGCATTTATGGGGGACCCCTGACCCCCGGAGGATGGCCACCAGTCCAGGTGGTGGCCGGGCCCCAGCCTACTCTGCTGCGGGCCCTTCCTCCAATCTGCCTCTCCGGAGGCGGCAACGGAATTAAGCCAATTATTTACATTCCACAAGTTTGTGGTTGCCCTGCAAGTTCTCGGGCTTGTCCGTAAGTAGTTCCTTACGCACGGTGCAAAGGGTCCCTACGGGGATAAACTTGCCGGCAACGGCCGGTTCAATCACAGTTGACAATCAGGTTAACTTCTCGGTTGATTACTTTCATTGATTTAACAACGGTACTGGTGGTCCCAACAGGGACAACGGTGCAACGGAGGGACCGCTAACTTACTTCAAATCCACAACGCCAGCCGGAGGAGGGGGCTGGGCTGGTGCTTGGGCCTCCTGGCCTCCTCTCAGTTTGGCGTCCAGGGCAAACCAGCCCCTCTCTCCACAATGCCACGTGTAGGTGACTAAGTCACCTGGGAACAGGTTGCGGCCCGGGTGGTCCTCCGGCAGGTGGGCATTAACGTCCCGACGGGCCACAAAGACTTCGGCTCCAGGCCCGGCTCAAAGATGAATCCATACCCCCGACGGACATCAAACTTTCTTACTTGCCCCTCGTGGATCGGGCCCCGTACCCGGAAGGTGGCTCTGCGGAGGCTCTCCTTTTCTTGGATGGTGCAGGCTATCAGTTCAGCCTTTCGCCTCTCCCTCTCCGCAATTTCTCGGCCCAGCGGGGTCGGTTCCCTATCCCAGTAAGGGGCTACTGCTTGCCCCTGCGCGCGGGTCGGGCCCCGCGGGATTTCCACTACACTGCCCACTACTGGCGCCCTCTGTGGAAGATCCCGCGGTGTCACGGCCTGGGGTGCTGCCTCACAGCAACGACCCGGCGCAGCCTCAGCCGAGGCGCGGGCGATGGATACAGGGGTCCTCTCCCGCTTGACCTCCACCTCCTCCTGTACGGGACGGATTGCCGGTGCCGGAACGGGACTAGGCACGGTCACTGCAAGTGCCACCGGTACATCTTCGCCGGCGGACCATGTCTTCGGCAACTTCCAGGGAAGCGGTTCAGGGCGGCTACGGGCTTCACCTGCAGGTCGGTCCGCTTGGGCGGACGGGCAGGGTTCTGCTACCGGTTGTGCGGGTAGCGGGCCTAGTGGCGGGGCGGTATCGACTAGCACGGGTAGGGGGGAGGCAGCAGGGTGAGCGGGCGCAGGCCGGGCCCCTCAGCCGCAGCGGCCGATCCTTTGGGAATACAGGGGCGTGGGTCGCTTACCCGCTCCTCCACATCTTCCTCCACCACGTCCGCCATGTCGACCTCCCACTCCTCCAGGAGGAGCTGCATTCGGACCTGCAGGCGGCTGCTCAGCTAAACGGTCCGGATCTCCACCCACGCTGCGGTACCAGGCGCGGGCGCGGGGACTGCGGCGTTACCGGACGGACGGTGCATACTGGCAGCGGTATCTTCCAGGAACCAAACATGGCCGCAGAGTCCTGGCGTCTCTGCTTTTATAGCCACTGGTTTACATGCGGCCGGACGCCATCCGCCCCCCTTGGTCTTTTCTCAGCACCTCCTCTTCAGGGGCGGAGCTTCGGATTTCGCGCCTCCACTGCTCGAGAAGACGCTCGAGCGGGAAAATCTTCGCGCCCAAGATGGCGGCTGCTGAAATTTTTCGGCCGGACACCACCGGCGGGACACAAGGCGCACTTCTGCCAGCCGGCAGAACGGTAAGATCCTGTTTGTGACGCCAAGTTGTCGCGGGCGGGGAGGGAGCCATCGCTGCTGCGCTCTCGCTAGCGCTCGGGTCCGGCGCTGCTGCTGCTCGGTGGCTCGAGCGGTGGGCCGGATCCGGGGACTCGAGCGGCGCTCCTCGCCCGTGAGTGAAAGGGGGGAGTTTGGGTTTGGGGAGTTGGTCCGTGACGCCACCCACGGTTTGTGGTGAGGTTGGGACACCACCGCTGCTCTGGACGGGGATCCCGGGAGCGATGATAGGGAGCAGCTGAGATGGTTTTTCCCCTCCGTGGGTAGGGGGGTTGGTGGTCCCGGGGCCCGGTGAGGTGTCGGGGAGGCAGGGTTGGCGAGGTGCAGGGTCGCGGGGGCAGCGCGGTGCCAGATGGCACGGTGGTACTCACTCAGCCAAGAATGGATACAGAGTCTCCGGTAAAACAAATGGCTGGATGGAAGGGTCCCGCAGCCGGCTGCTGTGGTTACCCCCGGAAGGTTGGTGGTGGCTGCCTTTCCCTGCACCTGTTGTGTATCTGCGGTCCCGATGCCTTCCCACCGGTAACCCACTCCCCAGCTTGGATAGGTGCCGGAGGAGCCCCTTTTGCCCGGAGGCTCCGGCCCTGGGAATTCTAGCTGTGGCGGTAGCTGTATTTCCCTTTCTCGGTTTGGACGGTTGCCTTCAGTTGGGTCTTTGCTGCTAGGAAACCCCGGAAGTTCCGGTCGCTAACGGATTTGACCGGTTTAACGGCGACTCCAAGCCTGGTCGGGGTCCGTAGGCCCTGCCGGTTTGTGCTGGCTTCTCTTCGCTCCCCGGTTCGGTACCGGCGGGCTACCGCCCATCCCCGGTCCTACGGTTCCGCGTCAATCGGCCTCTCCTGCAGACGGTCACCACCGTCTGCCAACCTTGCTCTTGGTGCCCGGGCCACGTACCCGGACACGGTCAGTCTGCTCCTCTACCACTACTTCACTTCTCTCTCCTTCACTCTCCCTAACTTCACTGACTTACTTTCCCGCCTCCAAGACTGTAAACTCCTCAGTGGGTGGAGCCAACCGCCTGGCTCCACCCCACCTGGTGTGGACATCAGCCCCTGGAGGGAGGCAACAAGGATTTGTGTGTGACTGGTGTGCCTATCTCGGGGTGTGAGGTGTGTTGTTGCAGTATCTGTGACGACCTGGCTTGTCCAGGGCGCCACATACACACTCACTGCCCACAAATTAGTGGATTGTAGTTGGGTTTAGCTGCGTCAGTAACTGGACTAAATCATTCCTAACCTACCAACAGAAATACTGGTAACTATACTATTGTCATGCAATGTTCGGCTTTGCACACACCTGTGGGCACGATGTTGTTGGACTTTGTTCACACCACAGAGCCTGCCAAGCAACCTGAGGCTTCTGTATTGTTCAGCCAGAGCCGGGTGTCGGCTGGTTCAAGATCACTGGTCTTCAGCTCTGTAGGAGTTAATTCCTACAGACTGGTGACCAGGACCTAAGAGCTGAGGTTGCTAATTGCCGGCTTCCTTCCAGTTTGTGCCAATGATAGCTTCAGCATAAGCTCCAGTGATTCCTGTTCTTGGTTATTTTCATGTTTCTCGTGATCCGTGTTGCGCTTTTGAGTGGTGTGAGTGTTTGAGTGGTGTTACTGCCCCCGTTTTACTCATACTGTCTTTTCTTTGTGTTTTGAGTGCTGTGTGTATGAGTTTCTGTTCTCCCTTGTACATGTCATGTTACGGGGTTTTGTCTTTGTGTTTTCGAGCCCACCCCAAAGCTGTATGAGAGGGAAAGTAAGATCAGGACTCGGACAGGATTTAGGGTCATGTTGGGGGCTCGGACCTGATTACTATCAAATCTACACCAGACATAAGCAACAGCGCAGGGACTCAAGTCTGAGGACCAGTCTAGGGGCATCTGTCCCGTCATTACATACCCCGATATACCCCGTGACAACTATAGGGGGTGCAGAGGTTGAGGTGAAACTAAGCCCAAAATGCTGCAGTGAAATATATTTTTAGTAACAGCTGTAAGTAGGTATCAAGACTCCTGCCCCATTTCCCAAATGCTTCCTAGTTTTATATTTTGATCTAATGGAGGAAGGTGCAGAGCCCACCAAGGATCAAGTTCTCAGGAAGTTCCCAGGTCCGGCATGTATGGAAGTACCGTGCCTAAGGGGTACTAGCATAAAGCCATATTATAGGATGTGAACACAACCTCATTCAGACGCCGTGTTTTTCCTGAAGAATATTTTTTTTTTGCATCATTTCTGCCATTTTTTTATAGCGGTTTTCCAGCTAACATTTTTTCTTGTTTCTATGTATAACATGGTGAGTGAATTCCAAACGAAAGCTGCCCATAAAATGGTCTTCTCTAACATTATGTCACAAAAGTGAGTACACCCCTCACATTTTTGTAAATATTTTATTATATCTCTTCATGGAACACTACTGAAGATCTGACACTGTGATACAATGTACAGTGTCAGTGTGCAGCTTGATATAACTCAAGTGACAGTCATTAATGTCAAAACCGCTGGTAACAAAAGTGAGTACACCTCTAAGTGAAAATGACCAAATTGTGCTCAAAGTGTGAATATTTTTTGTGGTCGCCATTATTTTTCAGCACTGCCTTAACTCTCTTGGGCATTGAGGTCACTAGAGCTTAAACAGAGCCGCTGGATCCTCTTCCGTCCTCCATGATGACATCACGGAGCTGGAGGATGTTAGAAACAAACAATGTGTAATTAGTGATAATATGTCAGTGCCTATGAAGTCTAATGGATCGGCTGAATCAGTAATGGTAACAGAGTAAATAGCAGCAATAATGGTAAAAGCAGCAATGTTAGCAGCAGGGAGAGTAAAGTGTACAAGCTAAAGTTCATTTAGTGCTTGTAAGGTGCGATGAAGATAATTTATTAATGCTATTGAAACAATAACATATCAGTGCCCATGGGGTCCAATGGAATGGATGAAAAAAAAACAAACCATAAGTAGCAGCAATGGTGGTGGGAGCAGTATGCAAATGTTAGTAGCAGGGATAGTAAAGTGCAAGTGCAGGAAATTAGATCGAAAATGGCATAAGTAAGATGAATAGCAGTAATAATGGTGGGAAAAGCACATGGATGTTAGCAACAGAGAAGATAAAGTGCAAATGCAGGAAAATGGTCCAGCTAATGTGCTTTTAGTGCTTAGGTGCGATGCAGCATATGAATATTAGTTAATGCCCATCAAATGAGGGTAGTGTAATGGAGAAGCAACTACTGACGCTATATGCAAGCAGAAATAGGAAATACACACAGTATGTATACAAAATGTACATAAGAATGATGTATAAAGTGCTTGCATAAATCAGCAGCAATATTGGTAAAGCGTAATGCGCACAAAACTTTGCAACTAATGCATGAGGTACAAGTAGAGAATAGGTGGCACAAAAACTAATGCAAACTGAAAAATAAGTTGTATAAATAAATACGTTTACAATGTATTAAGTCCCCAGTACTGGCCGGCATCCCCCTTGACGCGCGTTTCAGTAATTGTGCCTTCATCAGGAGTGATTGACCAGTGGGCACACATTTTGTATATTAAGGCCTCCTTCGCACGTCCGAGTAAAAAAACGCATTTATTGCACCGTCCGGTTTGTACATCAGTGTGTACATGTGTGTCATCTGTGTGTGCATATAATGTCTATGTTACATCCGTGTGACCGGTACTGGAAAAATAACCCACACTGAAATGAATGGATATTTATGTGTAAAAGATGTACAAAGCTAGAAAAATTATATATATACACATATATATATATATATATATATATATATATATACATATATACTACAGTTCAAAAGTTTGCGGTCACCCAGACAATTTTGTCTTTTCCATGAAAAATTATACTTTTATTTATAAATGAGTTGCATAATGAATAGAGAATATCGTCCAGACAGTGACGAGGTTAGAAATAATGATTTTTACTTGAAATAATAATTTTCTCTTCACACTTTGCTTTCGGCACAGAATGCTCCTCTGCAGCAATTCCAGCTTTGCAGACCTGTGGCATTCTAGCTGTTAATAAGCGGAGGTAATCTGGAGATATTTCACCCCGTGCTTCCCCCCTCCCACAAGTTGGATTGGCTTGATGGGCACTTTTTGCACCATACGGTCAAGCTGCTCCCACAACAGCTCTATAGGGTTGAGATCTGGTGACTGGGCTGGCCACTCCATTACAGATAGAATACCAGCTGCTGCTTCTTCCCTAAATAGTTCATGCATAATTGGAGGTGTGCTTTGGGTCATTGTCCTGTTGTAGGATGAAATAGGCTCCTATCAAGCGCTGTCCACAGGTTATGGCATGGCTTTGCAAAATGGAGTGATAGCCTTCCTTATTCAAAATCCCTTTTACCTTGTACAAATCTCCACTTTACCAGCACCAAAGCAACCCCAGACCATCACATTACCTCCACCATGCTTGATAGATGGCGTCAGGCACTCTTCCAGCATCTTTTCAGTAGTTCTGCGTCTCACAAATGTTCTTCTGCGGGATCCAAACACCTCAAACTTCAATTTGTCTGTCCGTAACACTTTTTTCCAGTCTTCCTCTGTCCAATGTCTGTGTTCTTTTGCCCATATTAATCTTTTCCTTTTATTTGCCAGTCTCAGATATGGCTTTTTCTTTGCCACTCTGCCCTGAAGGCAAGCATCCCGGAGTTGCCTCTTTACTGTAGATTTTGACACTGGCGTTTTGCGGGTATTATTTAATAAAGCTGCCAGTTGAGGACCTGTGAGGCGTCGATTTTTCAAATTAGAGACTCTAATGTACTAGTCATCATGTAATCAACTGAAGACCCGATAGGAAGCTCAAGGAGTTCCTCAGCCTCCAGAAAAAGAGGTAGAGACTGTTCAAACCATCATTGGCGAGTTTCCCAAAACCTGGACACAGGGTAACCAAGCCATTGTGGTACCAGTCCTGACCTTTACTCAAGTTGTCTTACCTGAAGCGGCAGAGACTCAAGACCAACCTGAAGACCAGTTGGCTATGGAAACAGGTGCCACACCAGCAGAGGGACCAGAGAACCTACCCCCTGCCAGCGGCGAACCTGTCATGCCCATGGTGAGTTTAAGGAGTAGTAGGAGACTGGCCGCCCCACAAGTAATGTGGGCGTCACACGAGTCGATCTATCGTGCGATGCATCGTCAGGGTCACGGTTTTCGTGACGCACATCCGGCATCGTTCGCGACGTCGTCTTGTGTGACACCTACGTGCGATCGCAAATCGGTAAAAAATCGTCGATCGTGTACTCGTCGCTTATTTTTAAAAAATAGTTTATTCTTAATAGCACAGGTTGTTCATCGTTCCCGTGGCAGCACACGTCGCTCTGTGTGACACCACGGGAACGATGAACACAGCTTACCTGCGTCCCGCAGCACCCGCCGGCTATGCGGAAGGAAGGAGGTGGGCGGGATGTTTATGTCCCGCTCATCTCCGCCCCTCCTCTTCTATTGGCCGGCGGCTGTGTGACGTCGCTGTGACGCCGAACGTCCCTTCCCCTTCAGGAAGAGGATGTTCTTCGCCCACAGCGAGGTCACTCATCAGGTAAGTATGTGTGACGGCGGTTTAACGACTTTGTGCGACACGGGCAGCGATTTGCCCGTGACGCACAAACGACGGGGGCGGGTACGATCGCTCGTGCAATCGCACGATAGATCGTACCGTGTGAAGCCTGCATAAGACCTAGGCCTACCTGCAACGTAGACATAGAAAACCAGAACAGAACAGTAGACACACTAGACAGTGAAGAGTTACAATCAGTCCTATGGGGTTACAACATAGTACCCACGGTCAGATCCCTGACTGTTATCGAGAGTAAAAGCAGTGTAAATAGGAATGTAAAGAAGTTATATGTATGAAGTGTTAACAATGCAAATGTTCTCTTTTTTTAAATTGTTAATGTTTTGTTATTTTTTGTTAAAAATGTTTCCTCAGTCCGGGAGTTCTGACTTTCACTAGGGGGGAATGTGGCACCCCAGTGGTCCGGTTGCCACAGTAGCGTTCCCTCTTCACACGGGGTGATGCTATGCATGGAAGCAAAGAGGGAGGGTCCCCATGCTTGGTAGAATCTGTAGTCAACACTTTCCTAACTCCAGACCAGAAGAGGGAGCTTGAACACCCAGTTTATGGGGAGTTTCCCTATAAATTCTGGCCTGGGGGAGGGTTTAGTAACACATACACACACGAAAGTGAAACTAAACTACGGAGAACAAGTCAGGAGGAGAGAGAAGACGGTCGCTGAGAAGGGAGCTGCGCCATAGCTTCCTCAGGGCCAAGCACACAGGACCGGACACCAGCGTCCGAGGCTGCGTGGGTACTGAAGTCCCCATAGCTGAATCCGGAGGGCAGGAGACTGCAAGTCTTCTGGCCCACAGAGTGCCCTGGGCACAGCAGCATAGTAGAGCCAGGAGCCGTGACCAAGGAGCGGCACCGGTAAAAGGCTCACGCTGCCTGCTATACGGCTGAGAACCAGAACCGACACAAGGAAGAGGGTTACAGCGTAGCTTCAAGCCGCAGAGAGCCACACATCAGCGCAAGAAGGAAGGCCTCTTAACCCACCCGACTGGGTGAATCCTCTCAATTGCTTCCAGGCTAACCGGACTTCCGTTACTAGCCGGACCAGTCTCCCAGGCCTGTGTCATCTACTACTGAGTAAAGGGTAAAAGAAACTATGGCTCCTGTGTTGTCCAGTTATTGCCGGCATCCTTAGTCCAGCACCCCAAAGTTCAATCCCTCCATAATTTGCAAAGACTACTACTCCCAACAGCCCTGGGGCCCAGCTCTACCTATGGAGAGCTATACCAACTCAGTTGGATTACAATCGACACCTAGGGAACTGAATTGCAGCGGCAGCTTATATCTAGCCGCATAGCACAGATGGCGTCATGATGACATATCCCATATAAATATCCCCACCTCCATTTATTAAAAACGACACCACCGGGGTCACGGAACCGGGCCTTGTCGCCGTGACATCCTCCGAGCAGAACAGAGCCAGCCCGGTAACGAGTAACCCCCAAGCCCCACAGCGGACGTGTCAGTAGCTGCAGCTTGGGCTGGTTCAGAAGAGGCAGTCAGCATTAGGGCGTTGAAACGAGCGTTCACCGACTGGAGGTGGGCCAGGATTTCATCCTGCTCATCTCATTAGCAGGACATCTCCTTCAACAATCCGAGAGTGTGGGAGTATTGGAGGCAGCAGGGTCCATGGCCTGCGCAAACTGTCACACACGTGGGTGTGGACCCACTGCACCACTGACTGGAGCTCAAGGTCACGGCAGTACTGGATCAGAGTCACAGGCAGGGCGGACACTGGTGTGGGATGGCTGCTTCAGACTGGATGGCAGGAACAGTCAAGGCAGGTTCAAGAGCGAACTTGGGTACAGGCACTCAAGCAGGACTGGGTTATAAAGATGGATAGCTTATTGGATGGGTACAGGTACAAACAGGTAGCACACAGATGCAGGGACCTGACAATAAGCTAGCAGGTACAGGACTAACTAGGAACAGTGTTGCTCAGGCACTTCCCTAAGAAGGAGGATGCCTTAAGTACCTACTGCCTCTCAGCCATAGGCTGGAGGCATTTCCGGATTAATCATACTGCCCCTTTAAAAGGTGGGACGTGTGGGCTTGTGACCGTCTAGGTGTGCTGCCATCCTTTCCCTGGTTGTTTGCCTCATGGACCCCTGATGCTACTTCAATGCACATAACTGATATTTGTTCCTGATGAAGGAGTCATAGAGCTCCGGAACGCGTCAAATAATAAAATCAGATGTCTTTATACCCATTGATCTTCAGTGATCTTCTTCTGGCAGCGTGGATTAACCCTTTTCTTTCATCTCCTCCAACATTATGCCAGGATGAGCAGCCGCAGGAGCCTGCCATGAGGAGCAACCGCAGGAGCCTCTCATAAAAGAAAGGATAAGACTGTGTGTGTTAGGTAACTTCCCGATAAGTTCACTGCCGGCACCAGCTCATTTGTCACTTGCCAATTCTATAGTATGGTGCTGAGGCTCAGGGAACCAAGAAACAGAAATGAAGCCTATCTAGAGAGAACCTATGAGATACTGCCACAGACAGTGAGACAGGCATCTAGAAAGAAGGGTCTGAGAATGACAAGACCTAAAGGTCCCTTTACAGATTGTCAGCCTTCTTTCTTCTGAGCGCTTCTCAGCTGATTTGTGACCAAGTTGAGTTGAGCTAAAACTTTGTGGTTATAAATCAGCCAAAAGGAGCTCAGAAGATCAAAGATAAGTTATAAACTCTCCCATCAAAATAAACTCACTGATTGATTATCAGTTAACTCATTCTCCAGTGTGCAATATACAGTGCAACACAGAGGCAAATGGTGCAAGAATTTTAAAGGGGTTTTCCATGGCTATTCTAGTTAAAATGGCTTCCCAGTGATGGATAAACAAAGTGCCCCACATAGAATTTTATTTTATTTTAAAAAATTTATTTTTATTTTAAAAAAAAAGCCATACTCAGTTTTTGTACTGGCTTCCTTCTATCAGTGTTGGTGCTATATATCCGGTGGTCATGTCTTATTGCCATACCACGCCATTCGGTCAGTGTTGGTGCCATGTCTTTGGTGGTATTGTCTTATTGCCAGCAGCTCCGTTCCATCGGTGTTGGTGCCATGTCTCCGGTGGTGCTGTCTTGTTGCCAATAGTACTGTTCCATCAGTGTTGGTACCATGTCTTTGGTGGCCTTGTCTAGAGATGATTGAATACCACAAATATTCGGCTATGCGAAATGTAAGAATATGGGAAGGCTGAATAGTTGGTATTCGGGTTTCTGATAGACTAACATTGCGCATCGAATATTCGCGAATAGTCGAATAGGGCAATCTATTCGGCGAATATTCGTGAAGCCGAATATTTGTGGTATTCGATCATCCCTAGTCTTGTCTTATTGCCAGTGGCTCCGTACCATCAGCGTTGGTGCTATCTATGTCTTCGGTGTTCTTGTCTTATTGCCGTATCGGATCCATTCAGTCAGTGTTGGTGCTATATCTCTGGTGGTCTTGTCTTATTGCTGTATCGTCTCTGTAACATCAGTATTGGTGCTATATCTCCAGGGGACTGTCTTATTGCCGTACGATCTCAGTTCCATCAATGTTGGAGGTAGGTCTCCAGTACTGTTGTCTTATTATGAGTGGCACCATTCCATTAGTGTTGGTGCCATGTCTCTGGTGGTCTTGTCTTAGTGCCGTACCAGCTCCATTCTATCCATGTTGGTGCCATGTCTCTATTGTTCCTGTCCTATTGCTAGCTGCTCCATACCATCAGTGTTGGTGCCATGTCTCCGGTGGTACTGTCTTATTGCCGTATCAGCTCTGTTCCATCAGTGTTGGTGCTATATCTCCGGTTGTCTTGTCTTATTGCTGTATCGGCTCTGTAACATCAGTATTGGTGCTTTATCTCCAGTGGTCTGTCTTACTGCTGTACAATCTTCGTTCCATCAAGGTTGGTGCTATGTCTCCAATACTATGAGTGGCACCATTTGGAATGATATTTTGTCTACCTGCTCATTGAGTTTGATGAACTGCATTATTAAATATGAGCGATTGGAATTAGTGAAAATACAACAAACCATTACTGAAATAGAAGGTAAAATATCAGATGTGGTCAAACCTGACAATTACGATAATCTAATGAAGAAACTATCTAGTAACATAGAAAATTTAGAAAAGAAAATTGTGGACATCAAAAGAGGTAAATGGGAACGAGATAATGAGGATTACTTAAAAAATCAAGTGTACACGTGGAAAAAACATAGAAGTGGATTTAAATCTGCATTTAAAAAGAATAAAGGCAGAAGACGTGTGAGTTTTTCCTATCCAGAGACATCAGGGGAATCCCTTACTTACTCCTCATCTGAGAAGTTGGATCACAGTGACAGCCAGGATGACTTAGGTCCACTGCAGTCAAAAAACGGGGACGGAGAGCCGGTAGAAAGCATAATACAAACAAGGCAATCTACCAAGAAAAAGAAAACATGACCACCGTTTGGAATCTTACCACCAGAATCTTTCAACCTGAACATTTGTCTGCACTCTCTAAAGGTTTGGGGTTTGCTCCTAAAACACGCTTTAATTTGTTTTCTACGCTGTTAGACATTAATAAGTTTACACGCAATTTAACATTGAAATGTCATTTTTTTGGGTACTGAAGGAGATAATGTTGCTACTAATATTGATACAATGGAAGAGACTAGTTTTGCTACTACTACTTTAATTCCCAGTTTTTCTGAACTGTGTGGTATTACCTCTTTGAGACAATTGGAAGCAGAAAGTGGTGGTTTTATCAAAGCAAACATGAATTCCTTTCATACACACAATAGGGATTACTACCCCATTAATTCCAGACCCTTGATTTTTGATAGATTCCAAGACCTCATTGAGGAAGATTTAGTAAAATTGCACTCCTCACATAGGAATATTAGATCTAATCTTACTAAATTAGAAAAAGCAGCTTTACAAGAAATAAAAATGATTGGCATATCACAGTGAAAAGGGCAGACAAAGGGGGCGCAATCACGATTATGGACACGGATCTGTATATTAAATGCAATGTAGAACTTCTCAGCAATAGTGACACCTATGGGATTTTAGCAGGAGACCCCACCTCACTTTTTCAAAAGGAACTACTGTCAGTACTACGGGATGGAGTGGAGATGGGTATTATCACGCAAAAATTAATGGATTTTTTATATGTGGATAATCCTGTTATCCCCATCTACCACTCCCTCCCCAAGGTGCATAAGGGTGGATTCCCCCCTAAATTTAGACCCATCGTGTCTGCTATAGGGTCTCTATCAGAAAGAATAGGGGCCTGGCTAGACCATGCCTTGCAGCCGTTAGTCAAGTCTTTACCTGGGTACATAAGGGACACTAAAAGTGTCCTTTGTGCCTTTGAAAACTTTCAATGGGAGGATCAATTTACATGGTTAACAGCTGATGTAGTAGCTCTTTATCCCTCTATCTCCTATGGGGTCATCATGACATCACTTAGACATTTTTTATGTAAATATAGCGATTATGACAGTCACATGCAGTCTTTTATACTTGACGTCACCAAATATCTTTTGAATAAAAACTATTTTCTCTTCAATGGAACTTTTTACATCCAGAGGCAGGGTGTTAGCATGGGAGGGAAATATTCACCCTCCCTTGCTAACCTCGTTATGGGTCTCTGGGAAGAGATTTTCTTGATGAATGATGGTAACCCATGACAACGGCAAATAATGTGGTACGGAAGGTATATAGATGACCTCCTGTTGGTGTGGGGTGGTACCCAGGAAGAAATTGGTCTGTTCATAGAGTATATCAACTGCAATGATTTTAATCTGCGTTTTACTTCTAACTATCATCAAAGCCAAATAAACTTCCTGGACATCACCCTGCAAGCCGGCGGAGGTATGCCTGATGTGCTTATTACTCCTTATCGTAAGGAGATAAGCGAGAATACCATCTTGAGATATGGCTCATGTCATCCTAGACATGTGACTTCTAACATTCCTAAAGGGGAGTTAATCCGAATTAAACGTAATTGCTCAGATAGTAGATATGTGGAAGAAGCGTTAAGAGACAAGTGTAAGGACCTAAGAGATAGGGGCTACCCCAAAAACCTGTTAGCTAGGACATATGAGGAGGTCTCTCAGATGAAACGGGAGTCACTGCTAATAGATAGGGTAAAAACATCAAGTAGTAATGATAGCAATGTTATAAACTTTGTCACTACTTATAGTGAGGATTTTAATGACATTGTTAGAATTGTGAGAAAATATATTCCCATTCTGAATAGTGATTTGACGACCAGAGAAATACTGACCAAATGTGATATTAGATTTATTCCAAAAAGAGCTCCCACAATTGGTAATATAGTATCCCCTAGTTTTTTAAAATCTCCCCCGCAAAAGGGCTCTACGTGGTTGGACCTTAAGGGTTTTTTTAAATGTCATCACAATATTTGTATTTCTTGTTCCCATGCTGATAGAACGAATACATTTACATCTATAGCTAATGGTCATACTTATGACATTAATAGATTCATTAACTGTAATACCACTGGAGTAATTTATTTAATAACATGCACCCTATGTCGAATTCAATATGTAGGGTGCACCATTGGTCCCCTCAAGAAACGAATAAGAAGACACTTATCTGATGCCTCGGGAACAAATAAAATTGGTACGTCAATGGTATCAAAACACTTTTCTGAAGTACACGGAGGTGATAACAGTAGTTTTAGCTTTTGTGGCATAGAAAGGGTTCAGAAACCTATCAGAGGGGGATGCTATAGACGTAAAATCTTAAATCGTGAGTCCTTTTGGATTTTTAAATTAGGAACTAGGCAGCCAAATGGTTTGAATATACGCAAAGATCTGATTTTGCAATACAACTGATTGACATCTAGAAAAAGGAGGAGGAGAGGAGGAGGGAAGAAAAAGGAAGGAGAAGGAGAAGGGGGAAAGAAAGGAGAGAAAAGAGAAAGGGAAAGAGGAAGGAAAGGGAAGGTGAGAGGAAAGGAGAAAGGAGAAAAAAGGGAAAAAAAAGGGAGAAAAAAGGAAAGGAAATTTTTTTTTTTTTTTTTTCCTGCATTGACTGTTGGGTGTGAGATATTTACTATATATGTTATCATGTCATATCTGTTAACAGGGCAATCAACATAACGTATGCATATTGTGATACACTCTCTTTGATAATAGTTCACATTACTTTGATTGTTATGCATTTGCATATATTTTTTAGGTCACTTCCATTATGGGAGCTTTATGATATAGCATTCAAGTAGTGTTTTTGGATACGGGAGAATTGTTATGCAATTGTAGTTCTTGCTTTGGAGATACAGAAAAGGTATATACCCACCAATACTTCTCCCCCCCCCTTTTTTTTTTTTTTTTTTTATTTTTTTTTTTTTTCCTCACTAGTGCATTGAATGTTGGGTATGAGATATTTACTATATATGTCATCCAATCATATCTGTTGACAGGGCAATTAACACAACGTATGCTTATTATGGCATACCCCCTTTGGTAACAGTTCACATCACTCTGATTGTTATGCATTTGCATATGTATTTTCTAGGTCACTTCCATCATGGGAGCATTATAATGTAGCACTCAAGTAGTGTTTGTTGATAAGAAAAAATTTTTTTTATGCAACTATAGTTCTTGCTCTGGTGATACAGATAAGGTATATAAACCCACCAAAACCCCTTTTTTTTTTTATTTTTTTTTTTTTTTTTTTTCCTCTTTCTCTGGATTAAATTGTATTTGTGCACTGATCATTGGGTACTTGCGACATAAGCTATTGCATCACTCCTAAGAAGTAGGGCAATTATAACAATGCATTTGTACGGTGATACACTCCTCTGGGCAAAGATTCATATCACTATGTTTGTCATACATTCATGTACTTTTCATGTAATAATTTTTATTGTATGAATATTATCATGTAATTTACAAGCAATGTATTTTGATATGGAAGTAATGTCATATAATGTGCATATCGTTTGTTTTCTTCATATTGTATGTTAACCCATGTACCTGCAATGTGCTGTGATATATTTGAAGCCAGTGGATCAAGAGTTAATTCTGAGGATCTCAGCAAGAATCTACACCTGTTTGTTTTAGAGGACTTTTTCATGTATGGGTATAAAGAGGACTCAGTTTACATAGTAAAGCCACTTGACAAAGGCTACACTCCTGTAGCCGAAACGCGTCGCTGTTGTGTCAGTATCCATGGAGGACATTGTCTTAACTGTTCATATGTTTATATGATCGTTTTTACTGGAAACCAAGCAGAATAAAGCATCTGGAAATTTACTGGCATACCTCTCCTTCTTGCGCTGGGCAGAACTCTTCTTTCTTCATTATACACAGGTAGCAGCACCTGCAGCCCGAGCAGCAGAAGGAAATTTGAGCACATGGAATGGGTGAGCTGAAAGTTTTTCTCTTTGTCTGCACCATTTAATGTTGGTGCCATGTCTCTGGTGGTCTTGTCTTCCATACCGGCTCTATTCCATCTGTGTTGGTGTCATGCCTCTATTGGTCCTGTCTTATTGCTAGCTGCTCCGTACCATCAGTGTTGGTCCAATGTCTCCGGTGGTCTTGTCTTATTGCCATACTGGCTCTGTTCCATCAGTGTTGGTGTTATGTCTCCAGTAGTCCTGTCTTATTGCCAGTGGCTCCGCTACATCAATGTTGGTGCCATGACTCCGGTGGTGCTGTCTTATTGCCAGTGGCTCCGTTCCATTAGTGTTGGTGCCATGTCTCTGGTGCTCTTGTCTTATTGCCATACTGGCTCCGTTCCATCATGGTTGGTGCCATGTCTCTAGTAGTCCTGTCTTATTGATGTACTGGCTCCGTACCATCAGTGTTGGTGCTATGTCTCTGTTGGTTCTGAGTTATAGTCAGCGGCTCCGAACCATCAGTGTTGGTGCTATGTCTCTGGTGGTCCTGTCTTATTGACGTACTGGCTCCGTACCATCAGTGTTGGTGCTATGTCTCCGGTGGTCCTGTGTTATTGTCAGTGGCACCATTCCATCAGTGTTGGTGCTATGTCTCTGGTGGTCCTGTCTTATTGTCGTACCGGCTCCATTCCATCAGTGTTGGTGCCATGTCTCCGGTGGCCATATCTTATTGCCGTACCGGCTGCTGATTCTTTTTCAGTGGTCAAAGGAGTCAAAGCATTGTTGGAATTGCGTCAGTCCGGAAGATGGTTGTTTTAATTTCTTTTTATGTGTTGCATTTTAATTAAGAAGGAATTGTTTAGTAGTGGACATGCTTTAGCCAAAAATGCACTGGCCCTGAGGGTGTCCGTGTCCTTAAAGGAGTCTACGCTCGCTTCCAATCAGATTGCTATTGATTGGCTGCTGTGAATTCCACGTTCACCTTTGCACCAGTTAAATTAATTTCCCCCTTGTTGTCCAGTGTAACAATACGGCTCTGCCATCTGTTTGCCGCCTACTGTCGTAATACATCCCATAATTGACATTCTTTGTGTCTGGATTTCTCTATTTTCTTTCCTCTGTCTGCGGTGATTTTCTGCTATGTGATCCTCTCGCTCTATTTCATCCTTAAGTTTTTCAGCTTTTGTTTCTTTGCTGCACTAACACAGTTTGGGGGGAATTCATTGTGCTGTTCTTTTGCATATTGTGACTATCATGTGGTCATTAATGCTCACTAGTCACCAAGTGATATTATTAGTCCAGGAAATATTTACTCCTTGTGTTGTTTTCTTAGGTCAGATTGCTTAGTAAACTCTGTTCCTTGGAATGTGATGTTCCGCTATTGTTCCTCATGGAAACGCATGAATTAAAGGTGTTGTCCGGTCTAAATCCACAAATCTGCAGTTACTCTGTGTCACTGTGACTGCAGACTTGTGAATCCTCACATCGTGCACACTGTGTGTCTGGCAATGTTTGGCTCTGCACACACCTGCTGGCACGACGTCATCAAATTCAACTTGAGGCTTCTGTATTGTTCAGCCAGAGCCGGGTATCGGCTGGTTCAGGTTCACTGGTCTTCAGCTCTACAGGAGTTAATCACTGCAGACTGGTGAGAAGGACCTAAGAGCTCAGGTTGCTAATTGCCAAGTGCAGCTGTCTTGTCCCTATTTAAAGCACAGTTTCCTTCCTGTATGTGCTGATGATAGCTTCAGCAATCCCAGTTTTGGTGATTTTCTTGTTTATGGTGATCCATATTGCGCTTCTGAGTGGTGTGAGTGTTCACCTGTTAAATAGTCTCTCCTGTGTGTTTTGAGTGCTGCATGTACGAATTTCCATTCTCCCATGTCCGTGTCATATTGTGGGGTTTGGTCTTTGTGTTTTCCGGCCAGCCCTTAGGGAGTGGGAGAGGAGGAGTAAGATTAGGGCTCAGATAGGAATTAGGGTCATGCTGGGGGCTTGAACCTGGCTACCATCAAACCTAGCTCCCAGATAAGGGGACAGTGCAGGGATTCCAGTCTTAGGGACAGCATAGGGGCACCTGTCTTCTCATTACATACCACGTGACACACTGTGAGGATTCTCAGGGGTCAGAGCCAGGACTGGCAGACACGTGATCGCGAGTATGTGATATGCAGACTCTCAGCCAGAATCTGACCAGATGGATGCAGCTTTCCTCAATACACTCTCACTGAGTGAGGCTTCACCCATCTAGTTGTATTCTGGCTAGGAGTCTGCATCTGACCCTGGAGAATCCTGACAGTGCACAGTGCGCAATGTGAGGATTCACAAGTCTGCAGTCACATCGAGTAACACATACAGTGACTGCAGACTTGTGAATTTAAACCGTACAACCCAATTAAGCAACAATTGGACATCACTATTCTACTTCCCTATAGCTTGTGACACTCCACAGCATGACACTCTCCAATCAGTGCTGTCAATCCAATGAAAAGGGGAATGGACGTAATGGACAGTGAGTTAATTCATATATTTCCAGACGGAATAACACAACGCAGAATTACAGATGCTACAGAATTGTCATTTCTGGCTTATATGGGTATAAAGGTGACATGTCAGGTGAGTTAATGGGAAATACAGACTGTTGAGGCATCTGGGTGGCCATTAAATAGTAGGGTAAGGATGATGGGAGAGTAAAGCTGCTGCAGATCAGCCACACGGATGATCAATGGGCATCTACTTTACAAAGTGGTAGGATTATGATGTGGAAGGCACAGGGGACAAGGTAGAAGTCTAAAGGCCCTGTCACACACAGAGATAAATCTGCGGCAGATCTGTGGTTGCAGTGAAATTGTGGACAATCAGTGCCAGGTTTGTGGTTGTGTACAAATGGAACAATATGTCCATGACTTCACTGCAACCACAGATCTGCCAAAGATTTATCTCTGTGTGTGACAGGGCCTTAAGTCTTGACAATGGCCAAATTTCCATGGCCAGGCTGGGAACTTCAGCTGTAATACTGAGAAAACCTTCTATAAGCAGACTTTACTTTCACTCTATGTGCATAGAGGACATACACTACTACAAAAAGTTATGGAATTTTGGCTTTCGGGTGAAATTTCAGGATGATCCTATAATGCCCACTAACCTTTTCAGGTGACCTTCTTTTGGATGCTCATGTCCAAGTTTTCAATGTTTCAGGTCTTTTTGCACAAGTTGCTGTTCTCTAGCAAGGAACTAAATGACAAAATTAACAACAGTTGTTTGATCCAATAAATGTCAGGTTTCAATTAGCATTGGTATTAAACAGTCCTCTTCATCATGCTGTTCACATTTTGACATCATGAGACCAAGACAACACCTAACAATTGACCAGCAGTACTGCACCACTGAGAGTCTTCAAGCAGGATGTTCTCGGATGGAAGTGGCCACTGAGCTTAGAGTGTCACAGAGTGTCATCAGCAGGTTGTACAGAGATGCAGAGAGATTGAAAGAGTAACAGAAAGGCAGATAAGGGGCATTTCTTTGGCAACATCCCTCACTGATGACTCCTTCATTGTGAACAATGCACTTCACAGCCAGATGATGAATGCCACACACTTCCAGACACATTTACGGGAGGTGAGAGGCACCAAAGTGTCACATCAGACCATTCAAAACCCTTTATATCAGTGTTGCCTGTGTGCTAGACAACCTGCAAGATACCTACCCACACCACAAGACACAGGCATCATCTATACTGGACAAGGGATCAATGGGCCTCAGTGCTGGTCACTGATGAAAGTTGATTCACGTTGAGCAAAAATGATGGCCGCCAACGATGTTGGAGACATCAAGGAGAAATCTATGCATCAGCCACTGTTGTCACCCGACAAGCCTTTTGTGGTGGTGGTGTTAGTGTGGGCAGATGTGTCTAGTCAGTACAGAACTGCCCTACACTGTGTGACAGGTAAAGTGACAGCCTATACTACTGGAATAACATCAGTAATCCAGTCATTGTGCCTCTGCATGAACAACACTGGCCGGGTCTGATCTTCATGGAGAACAATGCTCCAGCTCGTTGAGGTCACATTGTTAGGGAACAGGCGGCTGTAGACTAGGGAAACTTAAATAGGCGGCTGCACTATCTCCTGACCTGAATTCCATAGAAAACCTACAGGTTCAGCAGAGTCGCCGTGTAGAGGCCATAACTCTGTACCCCAGAACCTCAATTACCTGAGGGCCGCCATTCAAGAAGAGTGGGATGCCAGCCTCCACAGACAACAGCTCCAGGTGTGACCTGCAGGAGAAGTCATTGTTAGCTGTAGTTGATTCTCAAAGCCACATGACAAGTTATTGAGACATTGATATTTTTTGGGGGGGTACACCATCACAGCTTAGAGGGAACAGTGGACGTCATCCACATCAATGAGGTGTAGAGGGGAAGTGTTAACAAGCACAATAGGGGTGACAACCATGGTCTGGAGAAGATCATCAGACCCTTGAAGCTTATTCTCATGCAGGACAACTTCAAAGTCTTTTTTACAAGTTATTTTGGGCTTCGGACGTCAACTGGGATTGTTATACACTTGTGCACATTTAGTGCTTGGCACACCTAGCCAAGATGCATGATGTTTTGGGGCTGTCATTGGGCAACACGGACTTTCAACTCCCTCCAAAGGTTTTCTATGGGGTTGCGATCTGAAGACTGGCTAGGACACTCCAGGACCTTCATGTGCTTCTTATGAAGCCACTCCTTCGTTGCCCTGGCGGTGTGCTTGGGATCATTATTATGCTGAAAGACCCAGCCACATTTCATCTGCAATGCCCTTGCTGATGGAAAGAGGTTTCCACTTAAAATCTCACGATACATGGCCCCATTTATTCTTTCATGTACACAGATCATTCATCCTGGTCCCTTTGCAGAGAAACAGCCCCAAAGGATGATATTGCCACCCCCATGCTTCACAGTAGGTATGATGTTCTTTGGATGCAATCTAGCATTCTGTCTCCTCCAAACACGGCGAGTTGAGTTTCTACCAAACAGTTCTACTTTGGTTTCATCAGATCATATGACATTCTCCCAATACTCTTCTGGATAATCCAAATGCTCTCTAGCAAACTTCAGACAGGCTCAGACATATACTGGCTTAAGCAGGGGAACACATCTGGCACTGCAGGATCTGAGTCCCTGGCGACGTAGTGTGTTACTGATTGTAGTCTTTGTTACGGTGGTCCCAACTCTATGCAGGTCATTCACTAGGTCCCCCCATGTGGTTCTGGGATTTTCGCTCACCGTTCTTGTGATCATTTTGACCCCACTGGGTAAGATCTTGCATGGAGACCCAGATCGAGGGAGATCAGTGGTCTTGTATGTCTTCAATTTTCTTATTATTGCTCCCACAGTTGATTTCATCTCACCAAGCTGCTTGCCTATTGCAATTTCAGTCTTCCCAGCCTGGGGCAGGGCTACGATTTTGTTTCTGGTGTCCTTCAACAGCTCTTTGGTTTTCACCATAGTGGAGTTTGGAGTGTGACTGTTTGAGGTTGTGGACAGATGTCTTTTATACTGATAACAAGTTCAAACAGGTGCCATTACTACAGGTAATGAGTGGAGGACAGAGGAGCCTCTTAAAGGAGAAGTTACAGGTCTGTGAGAGTCAGAAATCTTGCATGTTTTTAGATGACTAAATACTTATTTTCTACCATAATTTGCAAAAAATCTTGCCAAATCATAGAATGTGATTTTCTGGATTTGTTTTCTCATTTTGTCTCTCATAGTTGTGGTCACCTATGATGTCAATTACAGGCCTCTCTCATCTTTATAAGGGGGAGAACATGCACAATTGGTGGCTGACAAAAACTTCTTTTCCCCACTGTATATCTGTAGTGGGACAGAAAAGTCCAGAAAACTTTCCCAGTCCTTATATACAGTATATATGTATCAGGTCTGTAACTCGCTGCGGGATTAATAATACTATATGAGGCCTAAAACACACTTCCGCAAAAGAAACGTCTGTGTGACACGGTCCGTTTTTCGGGTCCGTGTTCCGTTTTTTTTCGGCTTTTCTCCGGTACGTATGGCATCCGTGTGATGGCGTATGCGAGCCGTGTGCACGTGTAAAATGTCCGTGTTTGTGTTTAAAATGCCCGTGTATGTGTACGTGGAATGTCCGTTTGTGTGTTGCACAATGTCGTTGATACATGTCGGCTGACAGCAGACAGAGTTGCGCGATGAGAATGAACTCGGGTGAACTTCACCCAACTTCATTGTCATGCCGCGGCTCTGTCTGTGTGCCGCGTACTGATTAGCGGTCACCTGTGAAGGATTCACCAGTGACCGCTAATCCCCCGAGTGACTGAAGTGAGCAGCCCTCTCTCATACTTACCGCTCCCCGATCACCAGCGCGGCGAGGAACAGCTGTGCAGAGAATACGCGGCAACAATTACTTTGAATATGCCAGCCGCTCATTAAGGCGGCTGCTGACTGATATTGTTAGGCTGGGGGGCTCCCCATAACGTGGGGCTCCCAATCCTGAGAATACCACCCTTCAGCCGTATGGCTTTATCTGGCTGGTATTAAAATTGAGGGGGACCGCACGCCGTTTTTTTTAATTATTTATTTATTTATTTTACTGCACAGTATAGACACGCCCACCGGCTGCTGTGATTGGGTGCAGTGAGACACCTGTCACTCAGCGTGGGGGGCGTGTCTGACTGCAACCAATCATAGGCGTCTGTGGGTGGGGAAAGCAGGGAATACGAGATTGATTAATGAGCGGCCGGCATATTCAACGTAATTGTTGCCGCGTATTCTCTGCACAGCTGTTCCTCGCCGCGCTGGTGATCGGGGAGCGGTATGAGCCGGGGGAAGAAAAAAAACGAGCACCAATGTAAGTATGACTGAGAACAGCAGAAAAAAAGATAAGTATACTGAATTTAATTTAAAAAAAACAAAAATAAGATCGCTAGTGTAAAAACGCACACGCACGAAACGTGCTAAACACGGACATACTCCGTGTGCGGTACGCGGTACGTGCAGGCACGGACCCATAGACTATAGCGGGTCCGTGCCTGCGTGCTGCCGGCCAAAAACGGACATGTCGTCCGTGTAGAAAAGCGCACACACGTACTTACCTCACGGTCCACACGTTCCGTGTGATTTTACGTGTGTGTGCCATCTACCATTGAATACAGAGAACTGTGGAAAGAAAGCGCAAAATAGGGTCTTATCTGAGAAATACGTGGGGTAATTAAAGAAATTCACTCACCCCGTAAGTTGTGAGAGTCACAACCACTGAGCAGGCAATAAACACGGCCAACGGCAGCAGCACCCAAAACGGCTGATAACAGGGAATGGTGAAGTAGGGCTTGCAAGGCTGCGCCAAATGACCACTCTGAATATGGAGAGTTAATGTTCCTTTAATTCATCTTTAGGTCGACGCGTTTCCGGAGTCTCAGCTCCCTTCCTCAGGACACACAGGACAAAAGTACATCAAATCTGCTAAAACATGAGGACTGCCGAATATATGTACATTCCGTCACGATGACGTCAAAGCCCACCCTCTTCCAAAAAAAAGGGCGGGAATGACACATCAGAAAAAAAACAAAAAATATGACAGTAAAAATCATGAACAAAGGAAACATTACATATCAAAATATCATCATATTATCCAAATGGGAACGAAATAAAATCAATAAAAGACTTTAATAAAAAGAAAAAAAGTGTATGTGTATTATTGTGTGTTAAAGATAAAATACGGGAAATAAACTCTGCAATGCCAAGCTGCTCTGCAGCGGTCTCGAACCCCTGAGAATATAACTCTTTTCCCAAACCGGGTTGCATCTTAAGGGAGAAACAATGTCTCCACCTTAGAAGTCCCGAAAATGCCTTTGAAAGTCAAGTATAGAGAGGAGTACCTCTGAGAGTGAAGCTGTGAGATGATACGTATAATTCCGAGTGTTAACGTGCAAAAACTGCGTAAGTCAACGTCAAGTACCTAGGCAGGGGTGAGGAAAGTTCAGAGCGTGGGAAAAAAGTGAGTGCGCATGTCAGAAAAAAGGTCCGGAGCTTGTTAAGACAAGGTGAAGAAAGTTCAAAGCGTGGGAAAAAAGGGGGAGTGCGCATGTCAAAGAAAAAAGAACCAGTCAGTCTTCCAATCTCCGTGCAGAGGATGATCTGCCGGTTTACATCGAAAGTCCTTATTGCAGACCCCGTGAAAAAAACCATAGAAACCCGAAAAAGAGAGGGGGCAGGCATATATATGTGCTGATGTGAACATATCAATATTTATCACTAAAGAACCGTGTATATAAATCAAAGGTTGACGTGATGTGTAACTGAAACCACAAATCAGTCTTTACAATGAACAATGTATACATGTATATATATATATCTATACAAAACCTAACATTATACTGGTGTGGGGTGAACCCTTTAAAACAATTGTATACGGTTAAGTATCAATTAATCAGAACCCCCGGGGCAGGCCGAAGGGAACAATTGAAAAAGCGGGGAGGAAAAACCCAAAACAAAACACATGGAATTTGCCTCCCTGTGCCATAATATCAAATGTCACTACGAGACGGAGCGTAGGTTAGGAGGAAAACCGTTCACCTCTCAGCACCCAGATATAGCGCTCTATCCTCAGTACTAATAGACGGCTCATCTTATGCGGACATTTATATAGCCCGAAAACAGGAGGGAAAACAAGTAAAGAGAAACGAAAACAAACTATCCAAAGTACGGAAAAAATTGTATAATTAAATTATAGTGGGCAGAGCAGAAAGAAAAAACATATGAATAGCGTATTACTAACGGGGCAGAAAAATTGTAGTGATGAACACATGACTTCAAAAACGTGAAGATCAATTTGAACTAAACAGAAAGTCCAAAAACTTAAAAGGCCAAAGCCAATGGTTACAAAGTGCATGGTGCAATCATCCGAAAAAAATAGTAATCATAAATAAGACCAATGTCCACAGGTAAAAACCAACAACTAAAAACAAGTGAAAAAAATTTTTTGTCTAAGAACTGCAGATGATATATGTATATGTATCTAATATATAATAAAATCAATTTTATATGGAAAAAATTCTAGAGGGTCAATGTCACTCCCAAGGATAATCTAAAATATTACTACATAATGCTAAAAAAAAAATTTTTTTACACAAGTAAGACCATAATAAAACCATAAAATTCACAAAGATAGCAGGACAAATTAATTCAACCTTTCATGAACAAATCAGTCACCTCATTTAGCCCTTGTGGTTTCAAAGTATTCAGTTTATAGATCCAAAAAGTTTCTTTCTTGTTCAAGAGCTCCACCCGATTGTTGGCACAGGGGGGAATCTGTTCAATGGGTGTGATTCTCAAACGTGATTTACCTTTATGTATCAAGGTTATATGCCTGGAAAGACCATGTAACAAAAAACCTATTTTAATATTGTGTCTGTGTGAGTTAAGTCTATTATGGAGGGGCTGTGTCGTTCTGCCCACATATCTCTTCTCACACTCACATTCTATTAGATATATCACAAAATCCGATTGGCAAGTCATATGGCTTTTGATAGGGAATTCAGTCCCCCCTGGAAGCAGCCCAAAAGAGACCCTTCTATGTTGGATGATGTTACAACAAAGACAATTCTTCACCAAACACCTGAACACCCCCAAAGGTTTGGTAGTGGAAATGACCATATCATTGCTATTATTTTTGAGTCTACTGGGGGCCAAGTGATTTTTCAGGCTCGAGGCTCTGCGGTATGTGATTCCTGGTTTTGGAGGTAAAATCTCCTTCAGGAATGGATCATTCAATAAGACTTTCCAGTGTTTGGCAATGATATCTTTCACTTTGCCACTATCATCACTATATGTCATTAGGAAATTCGAAGAAAAGGTCAAGTTCTTCTCCTTATTCTCGGAGTTATTGACCTTCTCAATGAGGTCAACCTGTTTGAACGACTTGTTGATATTATAGGCTTTTTTGATCACAGACCCTGGATATTTTTTAGCCCGAAATCTGTCCCTCAGGACCACCGCCTGTTCCTGAAAGTCTGAATCACGGGTGCAGTTCCTCCGTACCCTCTGAAACTGATTGTTGGGGACATTAAGCAACCATTTATTAAAGTGGCTGCTAGTGAAATTGATGTATCCATTGCAGTCCACCTTTTTAAAGAAGGTCTTGGTGTAAATCGACCCTTTTTCGTGAAAAATCGTCAAATCCAGGAAGTCTATCCTGTCTGCCTTGATGGTGGGTGAAAAGATGAGACCCCAATTATTGTTTTTTATACTGTCCAAAAAGACTGGTAAGTTGTTTTTAGAATTGTCCCAGATTATAAATAAATCGTCGATATATCTCTTATATATTACCACATGCCCATACAGCTCAGAATTATATATAAATTGTAGTTCAAAAAGGCCCATAAATAAGTTTGCAAAAGTAGGTGCTACTTTCGAGCCCATCGCTGTGCCACAGCATTGATGGTACATAGTCCCCTGGAATGTGAAGTAGTTGTTCTTCAATATGAACTCCATCCCATCCTGTAGAAAGTTTTTCTGTTCAAATGGTAGCCTCTCGTCCATATATAGGAACTGCTTGAAACACTCTAGTCCCAAATCATGCGTGATGTTAGTATACAAAGAAGCAATATCTAGTGATACAAACACAAAGGATTCTTTCCATTTGATATCCTTTATAAGCTTTATAAGCTGCATGGAATCTCTCAAATAGCTCCTCAACTTGGATACATGAACCCTCATCACACAATCCAAGTAGTCAGCTAAATTTTCAGTCAAAGAACCGATCCCTGAAATGATCGGTCTTCCAGGGGGATTTACAAGGCACTTGTGTATTTTCGGTAGGTGGTAAAAAAAAGGTATTTTTGGATTTTTGACGTCTAGGAACTTGAATTCCTCCTTTCCAAGGATTCCTAGTGAAGCTGCCCTTTGAATGAATGTTCTGTATTCCAGAACTGCTGCTTCATATGATTTCATGTCAACCACTTCATAATGTGTACGGTTGGAAAGGTTCCTAAGAGCCTCCTGAATATATGCATCCTTGTCTTGCACCACAATTCCTCCTCCTTTATCCGCATTTCTGATTACCAAATGGGGATTGGATTTAAGAGACCGGAGGGCTTGCCTCTCCTCTCTGGTCAAATTCGACTTGAGTTGCCTCCCCCTCAAATCAAGTTTTTTTAGGTCTTCTAGTACCAAATCATGAAAGGTTTTCAAATGGTGTCCTTTGCTCTGAAGTGGATAAAAGTTCGACTTTAACCTCAACTCTGTATGCAAAAAATCATCCGGTATCGAGATACAATCGTTCTTGGGATTAAATTTGTTCATCTGGAAATGTCGTCTCAATGTCAGTTTTCTGATAAATTTTTGAAAATCAATAAATAAATTAAAATCATTAGAGTTGGCAGTGGGGCAGAAAGACAGCCCTTTGCTGAGAACACTGCGTTCTCCTTTGGACAGAGAGTGGTTGGATAGATTAAAGATTCCCAGGTTTTTTTCTGTAACCTCATCAGTACCGGTTAATTTTGACCTTTCTTCTCTTTTTTGTTTGACCCTAATGCCTGCTCGGGTTCCTCTAAAATGTTTTTTCTTTTCCCCCCCCTTGGAGTGAGGAAATTGGTGATATGAACCTGGGTGTTTTTTGCCACAGGTAAAAAAGGTACACAAGCATCTATTTTCCGAGAGTTATCAATTGTCACAGTATGAGCAGTACCATTCCCAGGAGAGTCACAGGCATGACTCTGAGGTCGAAGAGGAGTAGGACCCCCCTCCCCCGACCCTTGAGGGGTGGGCAAGAGGACATACTCCTCATGTGTGGAAAGTTCCAAGAGGTCGGTGAACTCAGACCCTCCATTAAGATCCATGGAGGGATCTGGAAGGTCCTGTTCTAGGTCCAAGATCCTGTTTTTCCGGATCTTTTCAATTTGTAGCCTAAGGGCCTCTAATTGTAATCTTGTCTCAGTAAAATTCCGGGACTCCATGCTTACTCTGCCCACAACAGGGATCTCCTTGACCGACGGGTCAGAAAATACCCCTCCTGGGCTGGTAAACACTGTGATCAAAAAAGCCTATAATATCAACAAGTCGTTCAAACAGGTTGACCTCATTGAGAAGGTCAATAACTCCGAGAATAAGGAGAAGAACTTGACCTTTTCTTCGAATTTCCTAATGACATATAGTGATGATAGTGGCAAAGTGAAAGATATCATTGCCAAACACTGGAAAGTCTTATTGAATGATCCATTCCTGAAGGAGATTTTACCTCCAAAACCAGGAATCACATACCGCAGAGCCTCGAGCCTGAAAAATCACTTGGCCCCCAGTAGACTCAAAAATAATAGCAATGATATGGTCATTTCCACTACCAAACCTTTGGGGGTGTTCAGGTGTTTGGTGAAGAATTGTCTTTGTTGTAACATCATCCAACATAGAAGGGTCTCTTTTGGGCTGCTTCCAGGGGGGACTGAATTCCCTATCAAAAGCCATATGACTTGCCAATCGGATTTTGTGGTATATCTAATAGAATGTGAGTGTGAGAAGAGATATGTGGGCAGAACGACACAGCCCCTCCATAATAGACTTAACTCACACAGACACAATATTAAAATAGGTTTTTTGTTACATGGTCTTTCCAGGCATATAACCTTGATACATAAAGGTAAATCACGTTTGAGAATCACACCCATTGAACAGATTCCCCCCTGTGCCAACAATCGGGTGGAGCTCTTGAACAAGAAAGAAACTTTTTGGATCTATAAACTGAATACTTTGAAACCACAAGGGCTAAATGAGGTGACTGATTTGTTCATGAAAGGTTGAATTAATTTGTCCTGCTATCTTTGTGAATTTTATGGTTTTATTATGGTCTTACTTGTGTAAAAAAATTTTTTTTTTAGCATTATGTAGTAATATTTTAGATTATCCTTGGGAGTGACATTGACCCTCTAGAATTTTTTCCATATAAAATTGATTTTATTATATATTAGATACATATACATATATCATCTGCAGTTCTTAGACAAAAAAATTTTTTCACTTGTTTTTAGTTGTTGGTTTTTACCTGTGGACATTGGTCTTATTTATGATTACTATTTTTTTCGGATGATTGCACCATGCACTTTGTAACCATTGGCTTTGGCCTTTTAAGTTTTTGGACTTTCTGTTTAGTTCAAATTGATCTTCACGTTTTTGAAGTCATGTGTTCATCACTACAATTTTTCTGCCCCGTTAGTAATACGCTATTCATATGTTTTTTCTTTCTACTCTGCCCACTATAATTTAATTATACAATTTTTTCCGTACTTTGGATAGTTTGTTTTCGTTTCTCTTTACTTGTTTTCCCTCCTGTTTTCGGGCTATATAAATGTCCGCATAAGATGAGCCGTCTATTAGTACTGAGGATAGAGCGCTATATCTGGGTGCTGAGAGGTGAACGGTTTTCCTCCTAACCTACGCTCCGTCTCGTAGTGACATTTGATATTATGGCACAGGGAGGCAAATTCCATGTGTTTTGTTTTGGGTTTTTCCTCCCCGCTTTTTCAATTGTTCCCTTCGGCCTGCCCCGGGGGTTCTGATTAATTGATACTTAACCGTATACAATTGTTTTAAAGGGTTCACCCCACACCAGTATAATGTTAGGTTTTGTATAGATATATATATATACATGTATACATTGTTCATTGTAAAGACTGATTTGTGGTTTCAGTTACACATCACGTCAACCTTTGATTTATATACACGGTTCTTTAGTGATAAATATTGATATGTTCACATCAGCACATATATATGCCTGCCCCCTCTCTTTTTCGGGTTTCTATGGTTTTTTTCACGGGGTCTGCAATAAGGACTTTCGATGTAAACCGGCAGATCATCCTCTGCACGGAGATTGGAAGACTGACTGGTTCTTTTTTCTTTGACATGCGCACTCCCCCTTTTTTCCCACGCTTTGAACTTTCTTCACCTTGTCTTAACAAGCTCCGGACCTTTTTTCTGACATGCGCACTCACTTTTTTCCCACGCTCTGAACTTTCCTCACCCCTGCCTAGGTACTTGACGTTGACTTACGCAGTTTTTGCACGTTAACACTCGGAATTATACGTATCATCTCACAGCTTCACTCTCAGAGGTACTCCTCTCTATACTTGACTTTCAAAGGCATTTTCGGGACTTCTAAGGTGGAGACATTGTTTCTCCCTTAAGATGCAACCCGGTTTGGGAAAAGAGTTATATTCTCAGGGGTTCGAGACCGCTGCAGAGCAGCTTGGCATTGCAGAGTTTATTTCCCGTATTTTATCTTTAACACACAATAATACACATACACTTTTTTTCTTTTTATTAAAGTCTTTTATTGATTTTATTTCGTTCCCATTTGGATAATATGATGATATTTTGATATGTAATGTTTCCTTTGTTCATGATTTTTACTGTCATATTTTTTGTTTTTTTTCTGATGTGTCATTCCCGCCCTTTTTTTTGGAAGAGGGTGGGCTTTGACGTCATCGTGACGGAATGTACATATATTCGGCAGTCCTCATGTTTTAGCAGATTTGATGTACTTTTGTCCTGTGTGTCCTGAGGAAGGGAGCTGAGACTCCGGAAACGCGTCGACCTAAAGATGAATTAAAGGAACATTAACTCTCCATATTCAGAGTGGTCATTTGGCGCAGCCTTGCAAGCCCTACTTCACCATTCCCTGTTATCTACCATTGAATAACATGGGTCTCCATGTGTACGTGTCTCCGGTACATGCAAATACTTACCGCACACGTACAAATTAAACGGATGTGTGTTGCGGGTCTAAGTTAGTAAAACACTAAATAAATAAATAAGTTAATAAATAAATAACAAAAAACAATAATAACATATATATATATTTAAAATTGTATTTATTAATAAATATGCATATATTACTTTTTATTATTATTATTATTATACTTACTATTATTCTTATTGAATTATTATATTAATAATAATATTCTTATTACCTAATAATTATTATCTTCATGAAATATTATAGGGTATTTTATTATTTAATAATAATAATAATAATAATAATAATAATTTATTATTATTATTTCATGGAAACCTCTTTCCTTGGACAACTAAATTGGGCTGATGAACAAGGGATCTCCAGACTCCAGATATGTCATTGTTAGTTCCATTAATAGCGATGCATGGGAGGCAAGACCTCAAGAACACACTCCAGTGTCTGACAATGTACAAGCTTGTCTGGACTTAAGCGGGCTTTACACGCAACGACATCGCTAACGAGATGTTGTTGGGGTCACGGAATTCGTGACGCACACTCGGCCTCGTTAGTGACGTTGTTGCGTGTGAAATGCAGGAACGACCGTTAACGATAAAAAATACTCACCATATCGTTGATCGTTGACACGTCATTCCTATCCCGATTATCGTTGTTGTTGCAGGACGCAGGTTGTTCGTCGTTCCTGCGGCACCATACATCGCTTTGTGTGACACCCCAGGAACGAGGAACCTCACCTTACCTGCGGCCGCCCACAATGAGGAAGGAAGGAGGTGGGCGGGTTGTTCGTCCCGCTCATCTCCGTCCCTCGGCTTCTATTGGGCGGCCGCTTAGTGACGTCGCTGTGACGCCGAACGAACCGCCCCCTTAGAAAGGAGGCGGTTTGCCGGCCACAGCGATGTCACTAGGCAGGTAAGTGTGTGTCACGTTGCCGGCCACAGCGATGTCACTAGGCAGGTAAGTGTGTGTCACGGGTGTAAGCGATGTTGTGAGCCACGGGCAGCGATTTGCCCGTGACGCACAACTGAGGGGGGCAGGTATGCTCGCTAGCGATATCGATATCGCTGCGTGTAAAGCCCCCTTTAGATCCCAAGACAGAAGTATTCATTACATCCACAGAAGAATGGGATAGCTTTGTACTTATCCAAAAGCATATAGACAACAAAAAGGCTATAAACCATAAATTCTGCTGAATTGTTTCAAACAAAGATAAGAACCGGCTAAAACCAACCATCAATATTCTGAATAAAGGCCGATTTACACGCTGCAACATTGCTAGCAATGTCGCTAGCGATCGCACCCGCCCCCATCGTGTGTGCGTCACGGGCAAATCGCTGCCCGTGGCGAACAATATTGCTAGTACGCGTCACACGCACATACCTTCCTAATGACGTCGCTGTGGCCGCTGAACAAACTCTTTTTGAAGGGGGAGGTTGGTGCGGCGTCACAGCGACGTCACACAGCGGGCCACCAATAGAAGCGGAGGGGCGGAGAGCAGCCGCATTAACGTCAGTCCATCCTCGTTGCCGGAGGACGCAGGAACGCTGCTGTTCGTCGTTCCTAGGGTTTCACAAGTAGCGATGTGTGCTGCCTCAGGAACAACGAACAACCTGCGTCCAAAATGAGCAACGATATTTGGGAAAGGAACGACGTGTCAACGATCAACGATTTTTGCCGTTTTTCGTATTGTTAGCGGTCGCTTGGAGGTGTCACATGCAACGACGTCGCTAACGAGGCCAGATGTGCGTCACAAATTCTGTGACCCCCAACGACATCTCGTTAGCGATGTCGTTGCGTGTAAAGCGGCCTTTACACTTAGGCTATGTTCACACGTTGCAGATTTGATGTAGAAATTTTCTGCATAACATCTGCACCTTCTGGCAGAAAAACACATACATTTTCAGAGTGTTTTTTGGAGCGTCTTTTTGGTGCTTTTTTGGTGTGTTTTTTGTGCATTTTCATTCCATGCTTTTTTTTATATGAAGTTAATGGCTGGAAGGGCTTAAAAAACGTAGGAATAAACGCTTCAAGAATTGATTTTTTCTGCTCCAAATCTGCAAATAAAAAAAAGCAACATGCGCACAACACTTCAGAAATCTCATCGATGTTGCTGTCTTCAGGATAGGCATGCAGATTTTGGTGTAGATTTCTAAAAAAAAGCATCAAAATCTGCATAATAAAACGCGCTGTGTGCACATAGACTTATAAGGCTATTACAATACAAAATTATATTAAATGATAATCAAAACAATGTATACAATACTAACCAATTATAATAATAATCACTAACCATTAAAGGGAATCTGCTATCATGGTTACAAATAAATAGAATGATAGCTGGATATAGGGATAGACAGAGATATAATAGTGACATATAGCTTATATATCTATATATATAATTGCCTTATTCTGTCTGTCTGTCTGTCTGTCATGCTTCAAAATTGTGTCCTTCCGGTGACATTGTGTCCTTACGGTGACACAAAGCTGATTGGCCGCTGGGCTCGCCATGGCCCCGCCCCCCCCCACGGATTGGCCGCTCGCCCAGGCTGCGCCCCCACACGGATTGGCCAGCCGCTCGCCCAGGCTCCGCCCCCCCCCACAGATTGGCCTCTCGCCCCGGCACCCTGCAGGCATTGGCAACTCGGCCAGGCCCCGCCCCCCTCACGCAATGGACGCTAGCTCTGCCCCCCTCCCCCCTCCCGCGCATTCCCCGAACTGACACGGTCACGGCTCCCAGGTGAGTACTGTACAACCCCCCCCCCCAAAACGGGAGCCCACATCAGCGTACGCCGCCAACCCAGCCGACACTTACCCTCGCATTGCTGGCCTTGCCGCCGTATGCTGGTGTGGGCTCCCGTGCGAGTGGGGGACGTGATGCGCTGGTAACCATGGTAGCATAGTTACCAGCACATCAAGGTCCTGCAGCGGCGGAAGATCCACACGCACACACATAACAGCACACACACACATACACACACATCAGATCACAATCACTCTCACACACACCTCACACACACATCACATCGCATCCACACACTCACAGCATCCGGCGATATCGCTTGCTTCTCGGCCTCGATACTGTGCTGCTGTGACCTTCCAGGACCTGACGGAGGATCACATGGCCAGAAGCATGTGGTATCTCCGGATGTTGTGCGTATCAGCGCGTATGTGCGATTTCGTCAGTGTCTGTGTGTGTGAGTGTATGCGATCGGGTGTGTGTGAGTGTATGCGATCGGGTGTGGGTGAGTGTATGCGATCGGGTGTGTGTGAGTGTATGTGATCGGTTGTATGTGTGAGTGTATGCGATCGGGTGTGTGTGAGTGTCGGCAGAGGAGCACGGCGTGCTGGAGGAGGCTGGGAGCAGAGAGGCTGATCTTGGGGAAGGCTGGGAGTGGGAGGCTGATGCTGGGGGAGACTGGGAGGGGAAGGCTGATGCTGAAGGAGGCTGGGAGGAGAGAGGCTGATCCTGGGGAAGGCTGGGAAGGGGAGGCTGATGCTGAGGGAGGCTGGAAGGAGAGAGGCTGATGCTGGGGGAGGCTGGAAGGAGAGAGGCTGAGGCTGGGAGGAGAGAGGCTGATGCTAGGGAAGGCTGATGCTGAGGGAGGCTGGGAGGGGAAAGCTGATGCTGGGGAAGGCTGGGAGAGGGAGGCTGATGCTGGGGGAGGCTGGAAGGAGAGAGGGTGATGCTGGGGGAGGCTGGAAGGAGAGAGGCTGATGCTGGGGGAGGCTGATGCTGGGGGAGGCTGGGAGGACAGAGGCTGGGAGGAGAGAGGCTGATCCTGGGGAAGGCTGGGAGAGGGAGGCTGATGCTGGGGGAGGCTGGAAGGAGAGAGGCTGATGCTGGGGGAGGCTGGAAGGAGAGAGGCTGATGCTGGGGGAGGCTGATGCTGGGGGAGGCTGGGAAGAGAGAGAGGCTGGGAGGAGAGAGGCTGATGCTGGGGAAGGATGGGAGGAGAGAGGCTGATTTTGGGGACAGAGAGGAGAGGCTGATGCTGGGAGGAGAGAGGCTGATGCTGGGATGAGAGAGGCTGATCCTGGGGAAGGCTGGGAGGGGGAGGCTGAGAGAAGAGAGGCTGATGCTGAGGGAGGCTGAGGCTGGGGTAGGCTGGGAGGAGAGAGGCTGATGCTAGGGACAGAAAAGGCTGATGCTGGGAGGAGAGAGGCTGATGCTGGGAGGAGAGAGGCTGATGCTGGGAGGAGAGAGGCTGATGCTGGGAGGAGAGAGGCTGATGCTGGGAGGAGAGAGGCTGATGCTGGGAGGAGAGAGGCTGATGCTGGGAGGAGAGAGGCTGATGCTGTGGGCAGAGAGGCTGATGCTGCGGGCAGAGAGGCTGATGCTGGTGCAGCATGGGGGATGGAGCACGATGGGGGGTGCGCAGCATGGGGGATGGAGCACGATGGGGAGTGCGCAGCATGGGGGATGGAGCACGTTTGGGAGTGCGCAGCATGGCGGATGGACCACGTTTGGGAGTGCGCAGCATGGAGGATGGAGCACGTTTGGGAGTGCGCAGCATGGCGGATGGACCATGTTTGGGAGTGCGCAGCATGGGGGATGGAGCACGTTTGGCAGTGCGCAGCATGGCGGATGGAGCACGTTTGGGAGTGCGCAGCATGGCGGATGGACCACGTTTGGGAGTGCGCAGCATAGCGGATGGACCACGTTTGGGAGTGCGCAGCATGGCGGATGGACCACGTTTGGGAGTGTGCAGCATGGCGGATGGAGCACGTTTGGGAGTGCGCAGCATGGCGGATGGAGCACGTTTGGGAGTGCGCAGCATGGCGGATGGAGCACGGTTGGGAGTGCGCAGCATGACGGATGGAGCACGTTTGGGAGTGCGCAGCATGGCGGATGGAGCACGTTTGGGAGTGCGCAGCATGCCGGATGGTGCACGATGGGGAGTGCGCAGTATGGCGGATGGAGCACGTTTGGGAGTGCGCAGTATGGCGGATGGAGCACGTTGGGGAGTGCGCAGCATGGTGGATGGAGCACGTTTGGGAGTGCGCAGCATGGCGGATGGACCACGTTTGGGAGTGCGCAGCATGGCGGATGGAGCACGTTTGGGAGTGCGCAGCATGGCGGATGGAGCACGTTTGGTAGTGCGTAGCATGGCGGGTGGAGCACGTTTGGGAGTGCGCAGCATGGCGGATGGAGCATGATGGGGGGTGCGCAGCATGGCGGATGGAGCACGTTTGGGAGTGCGCAGCATGGCGGATGGAGCACGTTTGGGAGTGCGCAGCATGGCGGATGGAGCACGTTTGGGAGTGCGCAGCATGGGGGATGCAGCACGATGGGGAGTGCGCAGTATGGCGGATGGAGCACGTTTGGGAGTGCGCAGCATGGCGGATGGACCACGTTTGGGAGTGCGCAGCATGGCGGATGGAGCACGTTTGGGAATGCGCAGCATGGGGGATGCAGCACGATGGGGAGTGCGCTGCATGGGGGATGGAGCACGATGGGGGGTGCGCAGCATGGGGGATGGAGCATGTTTGGGAGTGCGCAGCATGGCGGATAGAGCACGATGGGGAGTGCGCAGCATGGCGGATGGAGCACGTTTGGGAGTGCGCAGCATGGGGGATGGACCACGTTTGGGAGTGCGCAGCATGGCGGATGGAGCACGTTTGGGAGTGCGCAGCATGGGGGATGCAGCACGATGGGGAGTGCGCTGCATGGGGGATGGAGCACGATGGGGGGTGCGCAGCATGGGGGATGGAGCACGATGGGAGGTGCACACCTCCCCCCAACACACACACACACACACGCGCACTGCACAACACACACACACTGGGAACCAGAAACAACGCCCTACACAGACACCCACACACACAGACAACGCTGCACACACACAACACCCAACACACAAACACCGCAGCACACACAAATATACGCACATACCGCACAACACACACATTGCACAAAACATACCTCCCCCCAAAACACACCACACACACACAAACCGCACAACACACACACACACAACGCTACAGACACACAGCGCTCCACAAACAACGCAACACACATACAACACCGCTCTCACCCCCCGCCACACCCAGAACATGTACAGCGCCCCACACAAACACTTGGTAACTACACACTACAACATCTATATATATATATATATATATATATATATATAACAAAAATCATACATGAACTACACAATACGTAAATTCTAGAATACCCGATGTGTAGAATCGGGCCACCTTCTAGTATATATATATATGCGTGTATGTCATGTATAAATATATGTAGGGAGAGAGATACAAGGATGGATAGATAGAGATATAATAGTGACATATATATATATATATATATATATATATATATATATATATATATACTAGAAGGTGGCCCGATTCTACGCATCGGGTATTCGAGAATTTACGTATTGTGTAGTTCATGTATGATTTTTGTTATAGATATAGATATAGATATATATATATATATATAGATGTTGTTGTGTGTAGTTACCAAGTGTTTGTGTAGGAGCTGTACATGTTCTGGGTGTTGTCTGGGTGTGGCGGGGGGTGAGAGCGGTGTTGTATGTGTGTTGCGTTGTTTGTGGAGCGCTGTGTGTCTGTCGCGTTGTGTGTGTGTTGCGCGGTTTGTGTGGGTGTGGTGTGTTTTGGGGGGAGGTATGTTTTGTTCAATGTGTGTGTTGTGCGGTATGTGCGTATATTTATGTATGCCGCGGTGTTTGTGTGTTGGGTGTTGTGTGTGTGCAGCGTTGTCTGTGTGTGTGGGTGTCTGTGTATGGCGGTGTTTGTGGTTCCCTGTGTGTGTGTGTGTGTGTTGGGGGGAGGTGTGCACCTCCCATCGTGCTCCATCCCCCATGCTGCGCACCCCCCATCATGCCCCATCCCCTATGCTGCGCATTCCCCATCGTGCTCCATCCCCCATGCTGCGCACCCCCCATCGTGCTCCATCCCCCATGCTGCGCACTCCCCATCGTGCTCCATCCTCCATGCTGCGCATTCCCCATCGTGCTCCATCCCCCATGCTGCGCACCCCCCATCGTGCTCCATCCCCCATGCTGCGCACTCCCCATCGTGCTCCATCCTCCATGCTGCGCACTCCCCATCGTGCTCCATCCTCCATGCTGCGCACTCCCCATCATGCTCCATCCCCCATGCTGCGCACCCCCCATTGTGCTACATCCCCCATGCTGCGCACCCCCCATCGTGCTACATCCCCCATGCTGCGCACTCCCCATCGTGCTACATCCCCCATGCTGCACACTCCCCATCGTGCTACATCCCCCATGCTGCGCACCCCCCATCGTGCTACATCCCCCATCGTGCTACATCCCCCATCGTGCTACATCCCCCATCGTACTACATCCCCCATGCTGCGCACTCCCCATCGTGCTACATCCCCCATGCTGCGCACCCGCCATCGTGCTCCATCCGCCATGCTGCGTACTCCCCATCGTGCTACATCCGCCATGCTGCGCACTCCCCATCGTGCTACATCCCCCATGCTGCGCACTCCCCATCGTGCTACATCCCCCATGCTGCGCACTCCCCATCGTGCTACATCCCCCATGCTGCGCACTCCCCATCGTGCTACATCCCCCATGCTGCGCACCCCCCATCGTGCTACATCCCCCATCGTGCTACATCCCCCATGCTGCGCACTCCCCATCGTGCTACATCCCCAATGCTGCGCACCCGCCATCGTGCTCCATCCGCCATGCTGCGCACTCCCCATCGTGCTACATCCCCCATGCTGCGCACTCCCCATCGTGCTACATCCCCCATGCTGCGTACCTCCCCATCGTGCTACATCCCCCATGCTGCGCACTCCCCATCGTGCTACATCCCCCATGCTGCGCACTCCCCATCGTGCTACATCCCCCATGCTGCACACTCCCCATCGTGCTACATCCCCCATGCTGCGCACTCCCCATCGTGCTACATCCCCCATGCTGCGCACTCCCCATCGTGCTACATCCCCCATGCTGCGCACTCCCCATCGTGCTACATCCCCCATGCTGCGCACCCGCCATCGTGCTCCATCCGCCATGCTGCGCACTCCCCATCGTGCTACATTCCCCATGCTGCGCACTCCCCATCGTGCTACATCCCCCATGCTGCGCACCTCCCCATCGTGCTACATCCCCCATGCTGCGCACTCCCCATCGTGCTACATCCCCCATGCTGCGCACTCCCCATCGTGCTACATCCCCCATGCTGCGCACCCCCCATCGTGCTCCATCCCCCATGCTGTGCACCCCCCATCGTGCTACATCCCCCATGCTGCGCACTCCCCATCGTGCTACATCCCCCATGCTGCGCACTCCCCATCGTGCTACATCCCCCATGCTGCGCACCCCATCGTGCTACATCCCCCATGCTGCGCACCCCCCATCGTGCTACATCCCCCATGCTGCGCACCCCCCATCGTGCTACATCCCCCATGCTGCGCACTCCCCATCGTGCTACATCCCCCATGCTGCGCACTCCCCATCGTGCTACATCCCCCATGCTGCGCACCCCATCGTGCTACATCCCCCATGCTGCGAACCCCCCATCGTGCTACATCACCCATGCTATAATAGTTCTCCTATTATACTCAGAGAGGAGTATAATAGGAGGACTGTAATAGGAGGAGTAGTCCTGGGGGGAGAGGAGTATAATGCCGGCTCCCTGCACATGTGTACCGGGAGCCGGTGTACACTGGTAACTATGATACACATCGGGTTACTAAGGGACCTTAGTTACCTGATGTGTATAATGGTTACCAGCGTTCACGGGCTCCGTCAAGATCCCAGCATCGCAAGGTTATGTCTGGTGCTGCTGGGATCGTGACGGAGCCGGTGTAGAAGCAAGCGATATCCCAGGATGTTGTGAGTGTGTGGATGTGATGTGTGAGGTGTGTGTGAGAGTGAGTGTGATCTGATGTGTGTGTGTACTCACCTGGGAGTCGGAGCTCCGTGTCAGTTGGGCCAGAGCGAGCGTGCATTGCGTGAGGGGGGGCGGGGGCTGCAGAGAGCCGGGGCGAGAGGCCAATCCGTGTGGGGGGGGCGGGGCCATGGCGAGCCCAGCGGCCAATCAGCTTTGTGTCACCGTAAGGACACAATTTTGGAGCATGACAGACAGACAGACAGACAGACAGAATAAGGCAATTATATATATAGATATATATTTATATCTCGTGGGTGCATATATATATATATATACATATATATATATACTAGAAGGTGGCCCGATTCTACGCATCGGGTATTCTAGAATTTACGTATTGTGTAGTTAATGTATGATTTTTGTTATATATATATATATATACAGTTAGGTCCAGAAATATTTGGACAGTGACACAAGTTTTGTTATTTTAGCTGTTTACAAAAACATGTTCAGAAATACAATTATATATATAATATGGGCTGAAAGTGCACACTCCCAGCTGCAATATGAGAGTTTTCACATCCAAATCGGAGAAAGGGTTTAGGAATCATAGCTCTGTAATGCATAGCCTCCTCTTTTTCAAGGGACCAAAAGTAATTGGACAAGGGACTCTAAGGGCTGCAATTAACTCTGAAGGCGTCTCCCTCGTTAACCTGTAATCAATGAAGTAGTTAAAAGGTCTGGGGTTGATTACAGGTGTGTGGTTTTGCATTTGGAAGCTGTTGCTGTGACCAGACAACATGCGGTCTAAGGAACTCTCAATTGAGGTGAAGCAGAACATCCTGAGGCTGAAAAAAAAGAAAACATCCATCAGAGAGATAGCAGACATGCTTGGAGTAGCAAAATCAACAGTCGGGTACATTCTGAGAAAAAAGGAATTGACTGGTGAGCTTGGGAACTCAAAAAGGCCTGGGCGTCCACGGATGACAACAGTGGTGGATGATCGCCGCATACTTTCTTTGGTGAAGAAGAACCCATTCACAACATCAACTGAAGTCCAGAACACTCTCAGTGAAGTAGGTGTATCTGTCTCTAAGTCAACAGTAAAGAGAAGACTGCATGAAAGTAAATACAAAGGGTTCACATCTAGATGCAAACCATTCATCAATTCCAAAAATAGACAGGCCAGAGTTAAATTTGCTGAAAAACACCTCATGAAGCCAGCTCAGTTCTGGAAAAGTATTCTATGGACAGATGAGACAAAGATCAACCTGTACCAGAATGATGGGAAGAAAAAAGTTTGGAGAAGAAAGGGAACGGCACATGATCCAAGGCACACCACATCCTCTGTAAAACATGGTGGAGGCAACGTGATGGCATGGGCATGCATGGCTTTCAATGGCACTGGGTCACTTGTGTTTATTGATGACATAACAGCAGACAAGAGTAGCCGGATGAATTCTGAAGTGTACCGGGAAATACTTTCAGCCCAGATTCAGCCAAATGCCGCAAAGTTGATCGGACGGCGCTTCATAGTACAGATGGACAATGACCCCAAGCATACAGCCAAAGCTACCCAGGAGTTCATGAGTGCAAAAAAGTGGAACATTCTGCAATGGCCAAGTCAATCACCAGATCTTAACCCAATTGAGCATGCATTTCACTTGCTCAAATCCAGACTTAAGACGGAAAGACCCACAAACAAGCAAGACCTGAAGGCTGCGGCTGTAAAGGCCTGGCAAAGCATTAAGAAGGAGGAAACCCAGCGTTTGGTGATGTCCATGGGTTCCAGACTTAAGGCAGTGATTGCCTCCAAAGGATTCGTAACAAAATATTGAAAATAAAAATATTTTGTTTGGGTTTGGTTTATTTGTCCAATTACTTTTGACCTCCTAAAATGTGGAGTGTTTGTAAAGAAATGTGTACAATTCCTACAATTTCTATCAGATATTTTTGTTCAAACCTTCAATTAAACGTTACAATCTGCACTTGAATTCTGTTGTAGAGGTTTCATTTCAAATCCAATGTGGTGGCATGCAGAGCCCAACTCGCGAAAATTGTGTCACTCTCCAAATATTTCTGGACCTAACTGTATGTATATATATATATATATATATATATATATATAGATGTTGTCGTGTGTAGTTGCCAAGTGTTTGTGTAGGGCGCTGTACATGTTCTGGGTGTTGTCTGGGTGTTGGGGGGGGGGGGGGGGGTGAGAGCGGTGTTGTTTGTGTGTTGCGTTGTTTGTGGAGCGCTGTGTGTCTGTAGCGTTGTGTGTGTGTGGTGATCTGTGGTGTTGCGTGGTTTGTGTGGGGTGTGGCTGTGGGGGTGCGTGTGTGTGTTTTGGGGGAGAGTATGTTTTGTGCAATGTGTGTGTTGCGCCGCCTGGTGCGTAGTATATTTGTGTGTGCCGCGGTGGTTTGTGTGTTGGGTGTTGTGTTGTTGTGCGGCGTTGTCTGTGTGTGTGTGTCTGTGTAGGGCAGTGTTTGTCGTTCACTGTGTGTGGTTGTGTTGTGCGGTGCGTGTTGTGGCGGTGTGATGTGTGTGTTTTGGGCGGAGGCATGCACCCCCCCATCGTGGTCTCCACCTCCCATGCTGCACCCCCCCATCGTGCTCCATCCCCCATGCTGCGCACCCCCCCATCATGGCTCCATCCCCCCATTCTGCGCAACCCCCCATCGTGCTCCATCCCCCCCATGCTGCGCACCCCCCCATCGTGCTCCATCCCCCATGCTGCGCACCCCCCCCATCGTGCTCCATCCCCCATGCTGCGCAAGCCCCATCGTGTTTCATCCCCCCCATTCTGGGCACCCCCCATCGTGCTCCATCCCCCACGCTGCACCCCCCAATCGTGCTCCATCACCCATGCTGCACCCCCCATCATGCTCCATCCTCCATGCTGCGCACCCCCTATCGTGCTCCATCCCCCATGCTGCAACCCCCCATCGTGCTCCATCCCCCATGCTGCACACCCCCCCATCGTGTTTCATCCCCCCATTCTGGGCACCCCCCATCGTGGTCCAACCCCCATGCTGCACCCCCCCATCGTGCTCCATCCCCCATTGCTGCACACCCCCCCATCGTGTTTCATCCCCCCATTCTGAATCGGCATCGTGTGAGGGGGTGTGGCCAAATGGGCATCGCGTGTGGGGGATGTGGCCTAGCAAAAATCGCGTGCGGGGGACGTGGCCTAGCGTGCATCGCGTGCAGGGGGCGTGGCCTAGCGGGCATCGCGTGCAGGGGACGTGGCCTAGCGGGCATCGGCGTGCGGGGGCGTGGCTAGTGGGCATTGCGTGCGGGGAGCGTGGCCATAGCGGGCATTGCGTGCGGGGGGCGTGGCCTAGCGGGCATCGCGTGCGGGGGGGGCGTGACCTAGCGGACATCGCGTGCGGCGGGCGGGCCTGGCCAAATAGTTAATCCATGCGGGGGGCGGGGCCAGGGCCGAGCCAAGCGGCAAATCCGTGTGTGGGGGGGCGGGGCCAGCCGACCTCAGCGGCCAATCCGACGGTTGTCACTTCAAGGACACAATTTTGGAGCAAGACAGACAGACAGACAGAATAAGGCAATTATATATATAATATATATATATACACACACTGTATAACTGTATATATATATTAGAGAGAGGGATGCAAGGATAGATAGATAGATAGAGAGGGTAGAGATATAATAGTGACATACATATATATCTATCGTGTGTGTGTATATATATATATATATATATACATATATATATATATATATATATATATATATATATATATAATATATATATATATACATACATATACAGTCATATGAAAAAGTTTGGGCACCCCTATTAATGTTAACCTTTTTTCTTTATAACAATTTGGGGTTTTGCTATTTTCAGTTTCATATATCTAATAACTGATGGACTGAGTAATATTTCTGGATTGAAATGAGGTTTATTTGTACTAACAGAAAATGTGCAATCCGCATTTAAACTAAATTTGACAGGGTGCATAAGTATGGGCACCCTTATCAATTTCTTGATTTGAACACTCCTAACTACTTTTTACTGACTTACTAAAGCACTAAATTGGTTTTGTAACCTCATTGAGCTTTGAACTTCATAGGCAGGTGTATCCAATCATGAGAAAAGGTATTTAAGGTGGCCACTTGCAAGTTGTTCTCTTATTTGAATCTCCTATGAAGAGTGGCATCATGGGCTCCTCAAAACAACTCTCAAATGATCTGAAAACAAAGATAATTCCACATAGTTGTTCAGGGGAAGGATATAAAAAAGTTGTCTCAGAGATTTAAACTGTCAGTTTCCACTGTGAGGAACATAGTAAGGAAATGGAAGAACACAGGTACAGTTCTTGTTAAGCCCAGAAGTAGCAGGCCAAGAAAAATATCAGAAAGGCAGAGAAGAAGAATGGTGAGAACAGTCAAGGACAATCCACAGACCACCTCCAAAGACCTGCAGCTTCATCTTGCTGCAGATGGTGTCAATGTGCATCGGTCAACAATACAGCGCATGTTGCACAAGGAGAAGCTGTACGGGAGAGTGATGCGAAAGAAGCCGTTTCTGCAAGCACGCCACAAACAGAGTCGCCTGAGGTATGCAAAAGCACATTTGGACAAGCCAGTTACATTTTGGAAGAAGGTCCTGTGGACTGATGAAACAAAGATTGAGTTGTTTGGTCATACAAAAAGGCGTTATGCATGGAGGCAAAAAAACACGGCATTCCAAGAAAAGCACTTGCTACCCACAGTAAAATTTGGTGCAGGTTCCATCATGCTTTGGGGCTGTGTGGCCAATGCCGGCACCGGAATGTTGTTAAAGTTGAGGGTCGCATGGATTCAACTCAGTATCAGCAGATTCTTGACAATAATGTGCAAGAATAAGTGACGAAGTTGAAGTTACGCAGGGGATGGATATTTCAGCAAGACAATGATCCAAAACACCGCTCCAAATCTACTCAGGCATTCATGCAGAGGAACAATTACAATGTCCTGGAATGACTGAATAGGATAACTGAAGTGAGCACTAATATATATATATAATATTATATTATGAGTGCAGGCAAAAAAATACATACTATACAAGGATAAGGCTGCACATCAAACGTAGATAATGGTATAATGCCTCAAGCATATGGAAAAATATTGGAATATACAAAAAAAAATGCTACTTGCTAATTTGAACATGTGAATAATGAATTGCATACCTGCCATGAATATTAGGAAAAAGGAGATATTTAGCAATTGCATTGATCAATGTAACTGAGCCCCAAGACCTCGTCAAGGTATATCTCTATATTGGGGTCCCTAGCTCTGTGACCCCTAACTGTGTGTCATCTCATTGCAATTAAAAACTGCTGTGGGTGGAGAGGGGTAACTAGGAACTTTCTTATATAGGAGAAATATATAAGAAAGTCCTTAGTTACCCCTCTCCACCCACAGCAGTTTTTAATTGCAATGAGATGACACACAGTTAGGGTCACAGAGCTAGGGACCCCAATATAGAGATATACCTTGACGAGGTCTTGGGGCTCAGTTACATTGATCAATGCGATTGCTAAATATCTTCTTTTTCCTAATATTCATGGCAGGTATGTAATTCATTATTCACATGTTCAAATTAGCAAGTAGCATTTTTTCATTGTATATTCCAATATTTTTCCATATGCTTGAGGGCATTATACCATTATCTATGTTTGATGTGCAGCAATGTCCTGGAATGGCCCATCCCAGTCCCCAGACCTGAATATCAATGAAAATCTGTGGGATGATTTGACGCGTGCTGTCCATTGCTCGGCGACCATCAAACTTAACTGACCTGAATTGTTTTGTAAAGAGGAATGGTCAAATATACCTTCATCCAGGATCCAGGAAACTCATTAAAAGCTACAGGAAGCGACTAGAGGCTGTGATTTTTGCAAAAGGAGGATCTACAAAATATTAATGTCACTTTTATGTTGAGGTGCCCCATACTTTTGCACCGGTCAAATTTTGTTTAAATGCGGATTGCACATTTTCTGTTAGTACAATAAACCTCATTTCAATCCAGAAATATTACTCAGTCCATCAGTTATTAGATATATGACACTGAAATAGCTGTTGCAAAAACCCAAATTGTTATTAAGAAAAAAGGTTAACATTAATAGGGGTGCCCAAACTTTTTCATATGACTGTAGATAGAGAGAGAGAGAAACATACAAGGATGGATAGAGATATAATAGTGACATATATATCTAATATATAAAAGCTCAGTGTGTGTGTGTGTGTGTGTGTGTGTGTGTGTGTGTGTGTGTCCGCTAAAGGAATCCGTACCGTCGCATTTACAATCACAAAATTTTGCACAAGACACCCCATGTGACTCAGGGGAACGTCATAGACTATGTTTGGGCGGGAAAATTTAACCCCGCGCTTTCCAGTTACTCTACAAAAATCCTGCAGCCATTAAACTGAATGGAGGTGGGAGCTGCAGATGAGCTAGCAACTGTCAGTGGTTGCTATAGGAACAAAATAAACTGTTAGTATAACAAGTTTGTGTGAAGGTAAAAAGATGTCGGTGGTGAGACAGATAGAGACAGACAGAGACAGACGGGGAAAGAGACAGACGGGGAAAGAGACAGACGGGGAAAGAGACAGACAGGGAAAGAGACAGACGTGGAAAGAGACCAGACGCCCAAAGAGACAGACGCCCAAAGAGACAGCCCTGGAAAGAAACAGAGCGGGAGAAAGAGACAGAGCGGGAAAGAGACAGAGCGGGAAGAGACAGAGCGGGAAAGAGACAGAGCGGGGAAAGAGACAGAGCGGGAAAGAGACAGACGGGCAACGAGACAGCCCTGGAAAGACAGCCCTGCAAAGAGACTGCCCGGGAAAAGAGACTGCCCGGGAAAGAGATAGACCGGCAAAGAGACAAGCCGGGCAAAGAGACAGCCGGTCAAACAGACAGCCGGGAAAAAAAGACAGCCGGACAAAGACACACGGGCAAAGAGACAGACAGGCAAAGAGACAGAGAGAGAGAGAGAGACAGACAGATACAGAGATTGAAACAGGACTGATGCAAATACAGACAGAGAGATAGAAACAGACAGACAAGGAAAGAGACAGACAGCGAGGACAGACAGACAGCGACACACAGACAGAGACTGGGAGAGAGACAGAGAGACAGTTACTATCCCGGGCAACGCCCCCGGGTACTACAGCTAGCATATATATATATATATATATATATATGTACTGTATAACTGTATATATATATTAGAAACAGAGAGGGATGCAAGGATGGATAGGTAGATAGAGAGGATAGATATATATTATATATCACTATTATATTCCTATGTATATCTCGTTTGTGTGTGTGTGTATATATATTATATATATATATATATATATATATACACACACAGTATATATACATATATAGTACAGTACAGACCAAAAGTTTGGACACACCTTCTCATCTCTAGAACAACTGTTAAAGGAGTTATCCGACATACACTCCAAAAAAAATTGTAAGGCTAATCTGTGCTGTATTGTCATATAAATCACCCCTATATTGTTATTTTCTGTTTTCTAACTTTTGTTTCTCTTGAATTCACACTTTATTCCCTGCAGCTCTTGTTTACATTTAGCTCCAACAAACATGACAATTTCCTGTATTCTTGGTTGCCAAAACCTCAGTCAGAGCTGTCACCGCCCAGCCTCAGTGTACAGGAACGCCCCCTGCCCGGCCTCTAGTGTACAGGAACGCCCCCTGCCCGGCCTCAAGTGTCCAGAAATGCCCCCTGCCCGGCCCTCAGTGTCCAGAAACGCCCCCCTGCCCGGCCTCAGTGTCCAGAAACGCCCCCTACCCGGCCTCAGTGTCCAGAAACGCCCCCTGCCCGGCCTCAGTGTCCAAGAACGCCCCCTGCCCTCCCTCTGCACATTCAATGGCTGTCAGTATCCTGCCCAGCACCTGACCTCTCAGCATGTGACAGAGCAGAGATCCAGCTTCTCTCATCTGTGACACAGCAATCAGCTCCCATCCACAATGCTAACAGAAAGAGTTGTTACATGTTCCTCACCCCTTATAGATAAATGAATACTGTGTAAGGCAGACTATATATAGCACCCAATGTGAGTCTATAGTAGATATATACGCCATGTATGTATGGTACATGTGTGTGTGTGTGCGTGGTTTGTGTCATATAGTTATGTGTATACATATACATTATATATATAATATATATATATATATATATATAATTAATATATATATATACATATATATATATATATATAACACACACATAGATTCTCCAGGCTTATCCCTCTATGTGTCACTATATGAATTGAATACAAGACACGCACTTCATCTTCCTCACAAGGCAAAGTGTGTCTTAGGCCTTGTGCGCACGTGTGCGTATTTCAATGCCTTTACGCTGCATCTAGCACTGCAGCGTAAACGTATGCGTCCTTCGTCCCCAGCACACTATACTAAACACTGCCCTTTGATACTATAGTAACCAATCACAGCTGAGATTAATAAACTGTAGTTCCAGGCTCCATTCACTTTAATGGAGTCATGTTTTTTGGAGAGTGACTGTAAAGCGCAGGGTTCAATTTTTCATGTGAAACCGTAGTCTACGACGTTCCCTGGGTCACATGGGTCATCTGTGCAAAAAAAACATTATTGTAAATGAGAGCGGATTCCTTTTAGCGGACATACACACACACACGGTGGATGCAGCGGTGGCCGCGGGGTAACCTCAGTGACAGCTCAGCTGATCGCGATACTCACCTCATTTGCTGTGTGGAGCTGACAGGAGCGGCGGCTGAGTAGCGCGCGATCAGCTGGACTGTCACTGAGGTTACCCGCGGCCTCCGCTGCATCCAGGTAACCTCAGTGACAGCTCAGCCGATCACACGGCTCTCTTCATTAGCTGCGTGCAGGTGACAGGAGCGGCTGTGTCTTCTGCTGCTCCTGTCACCTGCATGCAGCAGAGCTGGATGCGACGCTGGAGGAACGTGGATTACGCCGGACAAGGAGGGCTTTGTTTGTGGGTAATAAATTGGTAATGAGGGAATTTGTTAGTGTTTTTTATTTCTAATAAAGGATTTTTCGGGTGTGTGTTTTTTTAAACTGTAATTTACAGATTAATCATGGAAGGTATCTCGGTCAGACGCCTGACATGATTAATCTAGGACTTATTGGCAGCTATGGGCTGCCAATAAGTCCTTATTACCCCGATTTGCCAATGCAACAGGGCAAATCGGGAATAGCCCGGGTACAGCCCCAGAACTGTCGCATCTAATGTATGCGGCAATTCTGAGCGGCGCTGGCTGATATTGTTAGGCTGGGGGGTCTCCCCATAACGTGGGGCTACCCATCCTGAGAATACCAGCCTTCAGCCTTATGGCTTTATCTGGCTGGGTATTAAAATAGGGGGGACCCTCACGCCGGATTTTTTAATTATTTATTTATTTATTTTACTGCACAGTATAGACACGCCCACTCGGCTGCTGTGATTGGGTGCAGTGAGACACCTGTCACTCAGCGTGGGGGGCGTGTCTCACTGCAACCAATCATAGGCGCCTGTGGGCAGGGAAAAGCTGGGAATACGAGATTGTTTAATGAGCGGCCGGCTTTTTCAAAAAAAGGAAAAGCTGCTGGAAGCAGAAGTGAACGCCGTGCAGAGCCGGGGATCGGGGATCGTTGAGTATGAGAGAGGGGGGGAAACTTCAGTCACTCGGGGGGATTAGTGGTCACCGGTGAATCCTTCACAGGGTGACCGCTAATCATGACGCTACACAGACAGAGCCGCGTGGTCGCTGGTAAAGTCCCCTTTACACACTGAGACTTTGCTGCACAGCGGGAAACAAAAGGAACAAAGAATGGTCCCTGAACGATTTCTAGCGATCACAACTTCACAGCAGGGGGCCAGGTCGCTGATGTGTTTCACACACACTGCAATGTCGCTGGGGAGGTCGCTGTAACGTCACAAAAACCGGTGACGTTACAGCGATGTCGTTTGCGATGTTGCTAGAAGTGTGTAAAGCCACCTTTAGTGCCTTTCATGTGGCACTAAGGGGTGCTTAGCCTTGTATTTAGCCAATAAATAAAGAATTAATAAAAAAAAAAAAACGACGTGAGGTCCCCCCATCTTTTGTAGCCAGCTAGGGTAAAGCAGACGGCTGCAGCCTGCAGACCACAGCTGGCAGCTTCACCTTGGCTGGTAATCCAAAACAGAGGGCACCCCACGCTGTTATTTAAAATTAAATAAATAATTAAAAACAAAAAACGTGGGGTCCCCCCCAAATTGGATCACCAGCCAAGGTAAAGCGGACAGCTGTGGTCTGTTATTCTCAGACTAGGGAGGTCCACCGTTATTGGACACTCCCCAGCCTAAAAATAGCAGGCTACAGCTGCCCCAGAAGTGGCGCATCCATTGGACGTGCCAATCCTGGCGCTTTGCCCCAGCTCATCCCGCGCCCTGGTGCGTTGGCAAACGGGGTAATATATGGAGTTGATGCCAGATGTGTAATGTCACCTGGCATCAAGCCCTGGGGTTGGTGAGGTCAGGCGTCTATCCCGACATCACCAACCCAGTCAGTAAGAAATAAAAAATAGACAACCAAAAAATTTTTATTTGAAAAAACACTCCCCACATTCCCTCTTTCAACAATTTATTGACAAGAACAATCAAATCCGGGTCCGGCGTAATCCAATAACGGTGTCGCACGGCGATCCATACCATAGTCAATGAGACTCCCAGTCAATGAAGAACAAAATGTTCCCCATTGGCTGGGAGAGCCGTGCAGTGACCTGAGCTAACATCAATGGGTCAGCCCAGGTCACTGCAGGGGATGCCGAGCGCTGCCGTCAGGAGGTTAGATGAGTTCATTACCTGCAGTAACGATCTCATGCTCTCCTGACGTCAGCGCTGTCACTGACTTCTATGCCCGCCGCGTTCTACGCAGTATCGCGAGAGCCCGTGACGTCACTGCTAGTGACAGTCTCGGGCCGCCCGCGAGACGGGCAGAGAAGGCAGTGACCGCGGTGACGTCAGGAGGCAGGAGATCGTTACTGCAGGTAATTATGTCATCTAATCTAACCTGCAGCTACATGTGCAGAGAGCAGGGAGCCGAGCACACTGGGCGCTGGCTCCCTGCTCTCCTAGCTACAGTACACATCGGGTTAATTAACCCGATGTGTACTGCAGCTACATGTGCACAGAGCAGGAGCCGGCGCTGGCAGCGAGAGCGGCGGAGGCTGGTAACTAAGGTAAATATCGGGTAACCACCTTGGTTACCCGATGTTTACCTTGGTTACAGCTTTCCGCAGCTGCCTGATGCCGGCTCCTGCTCGCTTCATTTCGTCGCTCTCTCGCTGTCACACACAGCGATCTGTGCGTCACAGCGGCGGAGAGCCGTCAGTGTCCCGCTCCCCTGCCAGCCCCGCGGCGTGAGAAGCTGCAGATACTGCGGGCAGACACTGACATTGCAGTGCGGGCAGCCTGCGGGGCTGGCAGGGAGCGGGACACAGACTGCACGGGCAGTGAAGCAGCGCTCGTCATCCCCCGCGGATTGCACGCAATGCAGGCTGAGAATGAGAGGCAGCTTATACTGCAGAGGGGGGCAAACACTGACAGGGGGGGGGGGCGGGGGTGGGTGAAATGCGGGGGGGGGGAACAGTTCCCAGGGCGTCAGGCAGTAAACATAATAAAGCGCTGGGGACACAGCGCTGGCAGTGTATCGGACAACAAGTGTTCCCTTGCCTTATTGAACTGGACACTGACTCGGCTGCAATTCAGGGCGCACGTACGCTGGGCACAGGAGGCGGAGGAGGGAGACTACGGAGTGTGTGGGAGGTTGTGGGCAGAGTACGGGGTGCGGGGGGAATGTGTGGGAGGGGGGCAGGGAATGGGGGCGTTTACTCCAAACACTGTACAGCCACAGCAGGGAGAGGTGGACATGCTGTTCCAGATTTGCATGTCAACATGGCCCTGCCCATGTAGACGTGCAAAGGCCGGAAGCAGCAAAATCGCGGCAGGAGGGGTCACATGACCGCTCTGAGCCGGGGGAGAGGGGCTGACAGCGGGGCAGGTAAGTGGTCTCTATCTACTTACCTGCCCCAATGTAGCCCAATAGTGTAATAATGAAAAAAAGTCAAAAGAAGCCGGATAACCCCTTTAAGAGGAGGCTTTGTGCAGCAGGCCTTCATGGTAAAATAGCTGCTAGGAAACCCCTGCTAAGGACAGGCAACAAGCAGAAGAGACTTGTTTGGGCTAAAGAACACAAGGAATGGACATTAGACCAGTGGAAATCTGTGCTTTGGTCTGATGAGTCCAAATTTGAGATCTTTGGATCCAACCACTGTGTCTTTGTAGAAAAGGTGATCGGATGGACTCTACTTGGCTGGTCCCCACCGTGAAGCATGGAGGAGGAGGTGTGATGGTGTGGAGGTGCTTTGCTGTTGACACTGTTGGGGATTTATTCAAAATTGAAGGCATACAGAACCAGCATGGCTACCACAGCATCTTGCAGCGGCGTGCTATTCCATCCGGTTTGCGTTTAGTTGGACCATTATTTATTTTTCAACAGGATAATGACCCCAAACACACCTCCAGGCTGTGTAAGGGCTATTTGACTAAGAAGGAGAGTGATGGGGTGCTACACCAGATGACCTGGCCTCCACAGTCACCAGACCTGAATCCAATCGAGATAGTTTAGGGTGAGCTGGAGCACAGAGTGAAGGCAAAAGGGCCAACAAGTGGTAAGCATCTCTGGGAACTCCTTCAAGACTGTTGGAAGACCATTTCCGGTGACAACCTCTTGAAGCTCATCAAGAGAATGCCAAGAGTGTGCAAAGCAGTAATCAAAGCAAAAGGTGGCTACTGTGAAGAACCTAGAATATAAGACATATTTTCAGTTGTTTCACACATTTTTAAGTATTTCATTCCACATATGTTAATTCATAGTTTTGATGCCTTCAATGGGAATCTACAATTTTCAGGGTCCTGAAAATAAAGAAAACTCTTTGAATTAGAGGGTGTGTCCAAACGTTTGGTCTGTATTGTATATATATATATATATATCTAGAGAGAGAGAGGGGGATACATAGGACAGATAGAAATATAATAGTGACATATATCATATATATTTATATCTCGTATATACACAATATATTATATCTTGTGTGTATATATATATATATATATATATATGTATATGTATGTATGTATGTATATCTATCTATATATATATATATATATATATATATATATATATATATATATATATATATATATATATATATATATATATATATATATATATATGTATAGTATATCTAATATATACAGTGCCTACAAGTAGTATTCAACCCCCTGCAGATTTAGCAGGTTTGATAAGATGCAAATAAGTTAGGGCCTGCAAACGTCAAACAAGAGCAGGATTTAACAGATGCATAAATCTTACAAACCAACAAGTTATGTTGCTCAGTTAAATTTTAATAAATTTTCAACATAAAAGTGTGGGTCAATTATTATTCAACCCCTAGGTTTAATATTTTGTGGAATAACGCTTGTTTGCAATTACAGCTACTAATCGTCTTTTATAAGACCTGATCAGGCCGGCACAGGTCTCTGGAGTTATCTTGGCGCACTCCTCCATGCAGATCTTCTCCAAGTTATCTAGGTTCTTTGGGTGTCTCATGTGGACTTTAATCTTGAGCTCCTTCCACAAGTTTTCAATTGGGTTAAGGTCAGGAGACTGACTAGGCCACTGCAACACCTTGATTTTTTCCCTCTTGAACCAGGCCTTGGTTTTCTTGGCTGTGTGCTTTGGGTCGTTGTCTTGTTGGAACATGAAATGACGACCCATCTTAAGATCCTTGATGGAGGAGCGGAGGTTCTTGGCCAAAATCTCCAGGTAGGCCGTGCTATCCATCTTCCCATGGATGCGGACCAGATGGCCAGGCCCCTTGGCTGAGAAACAGCCCCACAGCATGATGCTGCCACCACCATGCTTGACTGTAGGGATGGTATTCTTGGGGTCGTATGCAGTGCCATCCAGTCTCCAAACGTCACGTGTGTGGTTGGCACCAAAGATCTCGATCTTGGTCTCATCAGACCAAAGAACCTTGAACCAGTCTGTCTCAGAGTCCTCCAAGTGATCATGAGCAAACTGTAGACGAGCCTTGACATGACGCTTTGAAAGTAAAGGTACCTTACGGGCTTGTCTGGAACGGAGACCATTGCGGTGGAGTACGTTACTTATGGTATTGACTGAAACCAATGTCCCCACTGCCATGAGATCTTCCCGGAGCTCCTTCCTTGTTGTCGTTGGGTTAGCCTTGACTCTTCGGACAAGCCTGGCCTCGGCACGGGAGGAAACTTTCAAAGGCTGTCCAGGCCGTGGAAGGATAACAGTAGTTCCATAAGCCTTCCACTTCCGGATGATGCTCCCAACAGTGGAGACAGGTAGGCCCAACTCCTTGGAAAGGGTTTTGTACCCCTTGCCAGCCTTGTGACCCTCCACGATCTTGTCTCTGATGGCCTTGGAATGCTCCTTTGTCTTTCCCATGTTGACCAAGTATGACTGCTGTTCACAAGTTTGGGGAGGGTCTTAATTAGTCAGAAAAGGCTGGAAAAAGAGATAATTAATCCAAACATGTGAAGCTCATTGTTCTTTGTGCCTGAAATACTTCTTAATACTTTAGGGGAACCAAACAGAATTCTGGTGGTTTGAGGGGTTGAATAATAAATGACCCTCTGAATAAACTTTTCACAATTTAAAAAAAAAAAAATAAAAAAAGAAATAACATTCTTTTTTGCTGCAGTGCATTTCACACTTCCAGGCTGATCTACAGTCCAAATGTCACAATGCCAAGTTAATTCCGAATGTGTAAACCTGCTAAATCTGCAGGGGGTTGAATACTACTTGTAGGCACTGTAAAGCTCAATGTGTGTGTATGTGTGTGTGTGTGTGTGTATGTCCGGGATTGGCATCTGCACCGTCGCAGCTACAGCCACAAAATTTTGCACACTCACACTTCTGGACCCCGAGAGCATCATAGGCTGTTGTGAGGCGTAATTTTAACCCCGCGCGTTCCAATTTACCAATCAATTTTGCCCCTATCTACATAATGGGGAAAAAGTGAAATGAAAAGTGTATCCGCACCGTCGCATTTACAATCACAAAATTTTGCACAGACCCCTCATGTGACCCAGGGAACGTCGTAGACTATGTTTTGACAGGAAAATTTAACCCCGCGCTTTACAGTTACTCTCCAAAAAACATGTCTTCATTAAAGTAAATGGAGCCTGGAACTACAGGTTATTATTAGGAGCTGTGAGTGGTTGCTATAGGAACAAAAGACATTCATAGTATAAGAAGCTTATATGTGAGGTAATAAGATGTCGGTGGGGAGACGGATAGAGACAGAGAGAGACAGACAGACAGGGAAAGAGACAGACAGAGACAAACGGTGAAAGAGACAGACAGAGACAAACGGTGAAAGAGACAGACAGAGACAGACGGGGAAAGAGACAGACAGAGACAGACCTGGAAAGAGACAGACCTGGAAAGAGACAGATCTGGAAAGAGACAGATGGGGAAAGATACAGATGGGGAAAGAGACAGACAGACATGCAGACAGGGACAGAGACAGGCAGACAGGGAAGGAGGAGACAGCCAGAGAGACAGACAAATATAGATGGGGAAAGACACAGATCTTGATAGAGACAGACGGGGAAAGAGACAGAGAAATAGAGACAGCCAAAGACAGGCAGACAGGGAAAGAGACAGACAAGAAAAGACACAGACAAAGAGACGGGAAGACAGACCTGGGAAAGAGACAGACCTGGGAAAGAGACAGACCTGGAAAGAGACAGACCTGGAAAGAGACAGATGGGGAAAGAAACAGAGAGACAGAGACAAACAAAGAAAGAGACAGACAGAGACAGGCAGACGGGGAAAGAGGCAGATGGGGAAAGAGGCAGATGGGGAAAGAGGCAGACGGGGAGAGAGGCAGACGAGGAGAGAGGCAGACGAGGAGAGAGGCAGACGAGGAAAAAGGCAGACAGAGACAGACGGGGAAAGAGACAGATCTGGAAAGAGACAGACGGAGCACATTACTTGGCCATTTTAGTTAAATCTGTGTGGAATATCTGTGGTGTTGAAATATATGTTGTGAAATGCTTCTATTAGCTTACTTTTTGCCTTTTAATAATTACATTTCTATCTGTTTTGTGTTTTTTGTCTGCAGAATACATTTTTGTTAATACATTCTATTTTGTTAATAACAGTTAGTAACCCGGGCGAAGCCGGGTAGTACAGCTAGTATATATATATATATATATATATATATATATATATATATATATATATATATAGTGAATGTATATATATATAGTGTAAGAAAAATAAAGCAAAAAATAGAAAGGCAAGGACGTAAATGTGGCTGTAAATAAGGAGGATCAGTTATTTTCCCTCATCCCCTGGCAGCAGGAATAAATCATTGCAGCCTGCCTAGTGTCAAAGCAACAGGGCACATAGCTGCCTGCCTGGAGCCGTGTCCTTGGGCAGATGCACAGTGTGACCTTGGCTCTGTGCAGACAGCAGACCCTCAGCAATCAGCCCTGCGATCAGGAGGGAAGGAGGCTGCAGCCCCTGTGCACTGATTGTCAGCAGAGGATGCAGCTCTCAGCCCAGCACAGACAGGAGCCCGGCACTGCAGCTGATCACTGCAGAGGCTGGCACATCTGATGCTGCTGCCAGGGCACAGACATGGGGGAGAGCTGCCGCTGCTGCCAGGGCACAGGCATGGGGGAGATCTGCTCAGAGTCACCAGGAACATCAGCCTCATCATGGAGAAGATAATTACCGGCATCGGCTTGTGAGGGGAGGAGAGCCGGCACACGGGGCTGCGGGGGGCTGCCTGCTCTGCGCCCCTCTACTGGGGGGATCGTCCTTCTTTCCATGTCCTGGGCTCTTGTAAACTTTACCCTGGAAGCTGCACAATGGGGTACCTTGTCCTCTGGATGGTAGTGCTGAGGGGGGCTGGCCAAGGGGCTTGTCATGCTTTCACTGTGAATAACAAGGACATCTTCTTCCCTGCAGTCCGGCAATAAATCAGCAGCTTCGGAGACTTCTCAGTCCCTGGGGGGGTGGTGGTTTTGGGGGTCCCCTGGTCATGGGGTACGCAGACCCCTCATCCAGCAGGGACCTGCTGGGGAACAGAACTTTATTCTTCATCTTCATCTGCGCCTTTGCCCTGGTGACCTTGCTGCAACAGATCCTGTATGGAAGGAACTACATTAAGAGGTAAGTGGGCATTAACCCTTTCCTCCACAGCTAGCCATGCATATTGATGGTGACTTTGGGCAAGGTGATCCATTCACCCTTTAACTCTGCACCATTGCATTTAATGTCCTGGTGGTGATTGACTTTCTGTCTGCACAGGAAGGGTTAACTAGGAATGCCCCCCCCCTTATATTGTCACATGTGTATTGTATCCATGTGTGTCCTGTTATGGTAACATGCTGGGGACAATGCATCCTGCATGAGGAACATGACACAAGTGTGAACAGCGGCCAATCAAGTGATCAGACTGATGGCACCGAGTTATACTGGGGGCACAGGCTTCACTGCTGGCAATGCCATATCACCTTGTCCTATAGCAATCCCCTTCTTATATGTGGGCTGAAGAGCTTGCAATCATTTATGGCGTCATCATCCCTACATACAGTAACAATGGTGCCTAATGTTCATTCTGCGCCTTAGGTTCCTAATGGGTCTGCGCTGTGAGAGTGGGCGGCAGCGGCAGTTTGTACAGAACTGCGGATATAATTACACCCAGTGACTGTAACGTGCTATACAATTATGTGCATGCTGTGTGGTTTAGGTGACAGTATTACATTCCTATAGGTTGTGTGTGGGGCGGTATAAGGGGGGATGGCAGTGCTAGCACCTAAAGAAAGGAGTATAGAAAGAGTATGGCAGGCAGTGCCAGCACCTACAGAAAGTGGTATAGAAAGAGTATGGCAGGCGGTGCCATCACCTACAGAAAGTGGTATAGAAAGAGTATGGCAGGCAGTGCCAGCACCTACAGAAAGTAGTATAGAAAGAGTATGGTAGGCAGTGCCATCACCTACAGAAAGTGGTATAGAAAGAGTATGACAGGCAGTGCCAGCACCTACAGAAAGGAGTATAGAAAGAGTATGACAGGCAGTGCCAACACCTACAGAAAAGAGTATAGAAAAAGAGTATGACAAGCAGTGCCAGCACCTACAGAAAGTGGTATAGAAAGAGTATGGCAGGCGGTGCCATCACCTACAGAAAGTGGTATAGAAAGAGTATGGCAGGCAGTGCCAGCACCTACAGAAAGTAGTATAGAAAGAGTATGGTAGGCAGTGCCATCACCTACAGAAAGTGGTATAGAAAGAGTATGGCAGGCAGTGCCAGCACCTACAGAAAGTAGTATAGAAAGAGTATGGCAGGCAGTGCCAGCACCTACAGAAAGTGGTATAGAAAGAGTATGGCAGGCGGTGCCATCACCTACAGAAAGTGGTATAGAAAGAGTATGGCAGGCAGTGCCAGCACCTACAGAAAGTAGTATAGAAAGAGTATGGCAGGCGGTGCCATCACCTACAGAAAGTGGCATAGAAAGAGTATGGTAGGCAGTGCCAGCACCTACAGAAAGGAGTATAGAAAGAGTATGACAGGCAGTGCCAACACCTACAGAAAGGAGTATAGAAAAAGAGTATGACAGGCAGTGCCAGCACCTACAGAAAGGAGTATAGAAAGAGTATGGCAGGTAGTGCCAGCACCTACAGAAAGGAGTATAGAAAGAGTATGGCAGGTAGTGCCAGCACCTACAGAAAATGGTATAGAAAAAGTATGGCAGGCACTGTCAGTACCTACAAAAAGGGGTATAGAAAAAGTGTATGGTAGGCAGTGTCAGCACCTACAGAAAGGGGTATAGAAAAAGAGTATAGCAGGCAGTGCTAGCGCCTACAGAAAGGGGTATAGAAAGAATATGGTAGGCAGTTCCAGCACCTACCGAAATCAGTATAGAATAAGTATGGCAGGCAGTGCCAGCACCTACAGAAAGGAGTATAGAAAGAGTATGACAGGTTGTGCCAGCACCTACAGAAAATGGTATAGAAAGACTATGGTAGGCAGTGGCAGCACCTACAGAAGGTGGCATAGAAAGACTATGGTAGGCAGTGCAAGCACCTACAGAAAGTGGTATAGTATGAGTATGGCAGGCAGTGCCAGCACCTACAGAAAAGGGTATAGAAAAGAGTATGGTAGGCAGTGCCAGCACCTACAGAAAGGGGTATAGAAAAAGAGTATGACAGGCAGTGCCAGCACCTACAGAAAGGAGTATAGAAAGAGTATGGCAGGTAGTGCCAGCACCTACAGAAAATGGTATAGAAAAAGTATGGCAGGCAGTGCCAGCACCTACAGAAAGTGGCATAGAAAGACTATGGTAGGCAGTGCAAGCACCTACAGAAAGTGGTATAGTATGAGTATGGCAGGCAGTGCCAGCACCTACAGAAAAGGGTATAGTAAAGAGTATGGTAGGCAGTGCCAGGACCTACAGAAAGGGGTATAGAAAAAGAGTATGACAGGCAGTGCCAGCACCTACAGAAAGGAGTATAGAAAGAGTATGGCAGGTAGTGCCAGCACCTACAGAAAATGGTATAGAAAAAGTATGGCAGGCAGTGCCAGCACCTACAGAAAGTGGCATAGAAAGACTATGGTAGGCAGTGCAAGCACCTACAGAAAGTGGTATAGTATGAGTATGGCAGGCAGTGCCAGCACCTACAGAAAAGGGTATAGAAAAGAGTATGGTAGGCAGTGCCAGCACCTACAGAAAGGGGTATAGAAAAAGAGTATGACAGGCAGTGCCAGCACCTACAGAAAGGAGTATAGAAAGAGTATGGCAGGTAGTGCCAGCACCTACAGAAAATGGTATAGAAAAAGTATGGCAGGCAGTGCCAGCACCTACAGAAAAAGGTATAGAAAAGAGTATGGCAGGCAGTGCCAGCACCTACAGAAAGGGGTATAGTATGAGTATGGTAGGCAGTGCAAGCACCTACAGAAAGGAGTATAGAAATGAGTATGGCAGGCAGTGCCAGCACCTACAGAAAAAGGTATAGAAAAGAGTATGGCAGGCAGCGCCAGCACCTACAGAAAAAGGTATAGAAAAGAGTATGGCAGGCAGTGCCAACACCTATAGAAAAGGTATAGAAAGAGTATGGCAGGCAGTGCCACCACGTACTGAAATGGTATAGAAAGAGTATGGCAGGCAGTGCCAGCACCTACAGAAAGGGGTATAGAAAGAGTATGGCAGGCAGTGCCAGCACCTACAGAAAGGAGTATAGAAAGAGTATGGCAGGTAGTGCAAACACCTACAGAAAACGGTATAGAAAAAGAGTGGCAGGCAGTGCCTGTAGCTACAGAAAGTGGTATAGTATGAGTATGGTAGGCAGTGCCAGCACCTACAGAAAGTGGCATAGAAAGAGTATGGCAGGCAGTGCCAGCACCTAAAGAAAGCAGTATAGAAAAGTATGGTAGGCAGTGCCAGAACCTACAGAAATGCATATCAGTATGATTTCCGGGTATGCCATAATCTGATCAGTAGGGGGCATTGGGAGGTGGCAAGTCCTGTGGGTGACATTTGGTTGCCCTGCTGGCTATTGCCTGCTGAGTTTTTTGGATGGCATCAAATATTGTAATGTGTTTTTAACTAGAAAACTAATCATTACTACATTACATTAATACAGTGATTATCTGCTGACACAATGTGCAACCACTGAGCGGCTATAGAGAGCGTCTGTCTCCCTGGAGGAGCTGGCCTGTCCGGCATTATACAGGATGCCCATTAATGTGAATGGACCTTGTGTAATACCTAATTTCCCCTTTGGAGTCGCTAAAGGGAAAGTAAACCTCTACTCAGATATATCCCCAAATAGTACAGGTCCCAGTAGGGAGGACACTTTGTGATCAGCTTATTGTCAAGCAGAAATCTGCTTTAAAACATATATGCACTTCAACAACACGAGTTAATATAAAAAACCTAACTCATAATTCACATGTACTTTACTCCTTTGCTTCAATTTTTCATCATTTCATGTTGTTTTCTTAGAAAAAAAAAAGTATGGTTGCCCTTGGCAACAGACTACAGTTCAGTTGTCAGACGTGACAAACTATTGTAATTGTCATTTGTGTTCGGTATGAACAGGAATCGGGCAGAGTTATGAATGCAGCTCTGAATACGTAACTGGGTACCTGCTGCAATTGTCACACTACGTTTTGCTCTAGACTCACCGAGTGTCATGGTGACATCAGACTCTGTTCACACCACAGACTCTGACAATCTGCACTATACGTTCTCTGGTGCTTCTGAGTTGCACAGGCAGGCTCAGGCGTCGACCAGTTGTGTGCTCAATAGTGATCAGAGTGGCAGGAGTTAATTTCTGCTAGCCTGCTGGTTACCTTTCTTGATCACATGTTGCAGGAGACCTATCACAGGTACTTCCCGCCTTTTTAAAATGGAGCAATTTGTCTTCCTATGCCGATTATAGCATTCTGGTACACCGGTCCATGTAGCTGTTCTGTTCCAGTAACTAGTGAGTTACTGCGAGTTGCTTGGTGTGCTGTGGAGTTCTCTCGTCATTTCCTCCTTATCACTTGTTGTCTGATTACCCTGTGTGAGTGTGCTGTGTGATAGAGTTTTAGTTCCCCTGTTTGTCTATCACTGTTGGTGTTTACACGCTCCCGTCCTGCTCCCTCTCCCCTGGGGTAGGGAGGGGATACTAGATCAGGGCTGGTCAGGAACAGGGATGGGAAGGCGGCCCAGACATCATCACCATCAGACGTATCTCTGGGATAAGGGGCAGCTAGGGCCCCCTAGCCTGAGAGTCATCAGGGCTGGTCAGGAGCAGGGGTAGGAAGACGGCCCAGACATCGTCACCATCAGAGGTATCTCTGGGATCAGGGGCAGCCTGAGAGCCATTAGGGCTGGTCAGGAGCAGGCGTAGGAATATGGCCCATGGCCCAGACATCATCACCCTCAGACGTATCTCAGGGATCAGGGACAGCTAGGGCCCCCCTAGCCTGAGATCCATCAGGGCTGGTCAGGAGCAGGGGTAGGAAGGCAGCCCAGACATCGTCATCATCAGACGTATCTCTGGGATCAGGGGCAGCTAAAGCCCCCCCTAGCCTGAGGGCCAGATTGGGAACCCCGGTCACCTGTTTTCCCCTGCGATCCCGTGACAGCAATAAGGCCTGTATGTTCTTACCCCATCAAAACAGTAATGTAGAGGCTGATGCCACATTCTTCCACAGACTATTGTGTCTTCCCAAACGTCATTCTCTAGGGACTGAGTAGCCTCCAGAATTATTGACCATATGGCTGGATTATTCACAGGACTCCATGTATTCCCTTGGGATGTGGGTTTTACAAGCTCAGGCCAAGCCGTCCTCTTTCCAGAGTCCAGAGCTGTGGCGTATCTTGGCTACTCGGTGTCCATGTATAACCTTCACGTCACATTGTCAGGATCCAGCAGTCAGCAGGGAGGCCGCGCTCCGAGGTAATTGACTGCAGTTTGCTGACCTCAGATTGCAGCACCCACGACTGCATCTATCCGAAAACACCGTCTCCTCTACCTAGATAGACCTTAGTGCAGCCCGGCCATTATTACAAGCCTGCCTGACAAGAGAGCATGGAGAATATGCAGCAGTCATCATCAGAGGCTGATGCAGGTGAAATTCTGTGCCCTGATGTAACACGTGCCATTTATTACACTGGTGGCTTTTTGCGGTAAATGGGCCTTGGGCGTCACATGTATAGGGTGCAGCAGTGATGGACCTTGAAGCTTGTTGGCCTCCATGTAAAATTGGGACCCATCACCCGATATTGGGCTTTTTAATATTGGCAGCCCAGAAAGACCTTTTGTCCATCTACTGGAACCCCTGACTTAAGGCTGCTTTACACCAGACAATCTATCGTGCGATAGATCGTCGGGGTCACGTTTTTTGTGACGCACATCCGGCATCGCTGGCGATGCCGGCCTGTGTGACACCTCCTAGCGACGCAGTATCGCTCACAAATCGTGAGTCGTGTACTGCTCGTTAGGTTCCATAATATCGTTTAATTTAGTTGTTCATCGTTTCCGTGGTATCACACGCCGCTCCGTGTGACACCACGGGAACGATGAACAGCAGCTCACCTGCGTCACGCGTCCGCCGCCGGCTATTGTGAAGGAAGGAGGTGGGCGGGATGTTTACGTCCCGCTCATCTCCGCCCCTCCGCTTCCATTGGCCAGCGGCCGTGTGACGTTGCTGTGACGCCGAACGTCCCTCCCACTCCAGGAAGTGGACGTTCGCTGCCCACAGCGAGGTCGCACGAGAGGTAAGTATGTGTGACGGGGGTTACAGACTTTGTGCGCCACGGTCAGCGATTTGCCCGTGACGCACAAACGACGGGGGCGGGTACGATCGATTGTGAAATTGCACAATTGGTCGCACCGTGTAAAGCCCCCTTTAGACCGGGGTCACACAACCTCTCATCCAAGAGAATCTGGTCAGTTATGCAATTGACACTCCGATTAATCTCTGATCAGAGTGTCCGCATCGTATGACCAATCCTACTGATTTTACTATGTGAACACTATTTGACTAATATTCAGGATTGCAAAATAATGAAATGCAAATATTAATGCACAAGTATATGTGACGCCCTGGCCGGGCCAAGTAGTCACAAATAGGGCCCTGCACTACACCTTTCCCTCACAGGTGACATCAGCCAACCTTAAAACCCTAGTCACCTCCCTCGGGGATTGATAGACACACTAGGGGGCGGAACCAGGTGGTTGGAAGATGCCCACCTAGGAGTTTTAGACCGCCCGAGGGCGGGGAAAGAAAACAGATCAGTTTTGGAGTTCAAGGAGAGTGGAGGTCAGGCCTGTGTCTCAGGCCTGAAGGCAAACTGACAGGTACCAGGGTAGGAGCCCTGGTGCCTTTGGCTAGGAGGCAGACGGCGGTCTCCGTCTGCAGGAGCCGGGAAGATGGCTCGGTGGAACCGAGGTGGACTGAGACAGGGATGTAGCCCGCCGGTACCGATTTGGGGAACCGACTTGGAAACCGGAGCACACAGGGGGGTACTCAGACCCTGAAGCTAGGTCCAGAAGCGACTGGAACTGGTTAATTAACTGATTGCGGCCAGGACTAGAGGTACTGTCCCACCCAAAGTCCCGATTGAAGGCAACAGCCCACCGAGGGGGATAAAAGGCCACCGCCACGGCTCAGAGATCCCATGGGCCAGCGTCTGCGGGCAAGGGCTCCTTAGGCCACATCCAGCCGGGAACGGACTACTGAAGTTGCAAGCACAGGCAGTCCACCGTTCTAAAACAGGTGCAGGAGAAAGACAGAGACCACCAGCCGGGTGGGGGAACCAGAACGCAGCCGGCTGCGGGCACCGACCACCATCACCTTGGTTTACCAGAGACTCGTGTGTTTTCTTAATAGTGAGTACACCAGCACCCTGCGGTCGCCCATCTCCCTGCACCACCAAACCCCAACGGGTCCCGGTTCCACCATCCCTGCCCATGGAGGGGTTTACAACTTGCTGCACAACTTCTCCCCCGGGTGCCCCTTAACTGCAGCGGTGGTGTCCAATATCACCACATACCGTGGGTGGCGTCACAAACCTAGTACAGCCCGTACATATACGTCCACCAAACCCCCCTTTTCATTCGGAGTGTCCGCGGGATCCCCCGGGTCCGGAGACCCTCAAGCCACCCACTGGAAGGTTCGGACCCGAGCAGCGGCAGGCTGCTGGCACGGAGGCGGCACACCCTGAAACTTTGGCGTCATGAACAGAATACTTACCCATCCACTTACGTTGTGGAAGTGCGCGTTGTATTGAAGTCAGCGGTGATCCGTTGAAAAATTTCTAGAAACTGCCATCTTGCCGCCATCTTTTGGCGCGAAGATTACTGCCCAGGACCTTCTTCCCCGCGAAAAGGGCGCGAAAGCTGAAGCTCCGCCCCCTGGGAACACGGCCGAAAAGCAAAGCCGGAAGTAGAAAAACGAAACTTACCAGCCAGAAAGAGGAGTGCCAGGAAAAGACCAAGGGGGGGGGGGGGGGGACTCTGCGACATGTGATCGAGCAGATAAAGGGCAGGGACTCCAGGACCCTGCCACCCTTCTGGTCTCGTCCAACGAGCCTGGATTGCAGGCTCACGCCCGGGACCGCGGCGTGCGTAGAAGCCCAGACTGCACGGATGTGTCGCCGGATCCAGGCGCAGGCGCACTTTATGCTGGAGCGGTGGATGGCTGAGATGGAGGAGCTGGCTGCGGCTGTGCGGGCACGCGAAGTGGAGCGGGTAAGCGACCCACGCCCCTATGTCCCCAAGGGACCGGCCGATCAGGCTGAGGGACCCGGTCTGCCCCTGCCCTCTATATTGCCTCCCTCGCCGTCTGTACTGGTTGCTGCTGACCCCCCGCTTGGTCCGCTGCCATCAACACCGGCAGTGGAGTCCATCCCACCAGCCCGCGAGGACCAGCTCGAGGAAGCCGCCGATAGCCAGCCCGTCACCGCCCCGACACCGATCCCGGCTCCACGTATCATCCGCACCCGGAAGGTGCCCCGACTTCCTCAAGACCCGTTACCGGCCCCGGAAGAAGCCGTGCCTGAGACAACAACGGCTCCGGCAGCCCGCCCGGTCAAGGTGGAGCTGATCCCTGACCGGAAGCCAGCACGACAAAGAACGCTGAACGCTCCCAGACTCCCGACCTCGGCTGAGGTGCAGAGGAAATGTGCCTGCGGGGTAGCAGTACAAGCCACGTCACAGCAGGGCCCTCCACTGCCGAAGGTGCCGGTCGTAGCCGGCACGGAGGTGCTCCAGCTGTGCTCGGCCCCCGCGCAGGTCCCTATGGAGCAGGCCACAGACGCTCCGTATTGGGAGTGGCAGCAGCGCCAGCTGGGCCGGGAAATCGCAGCCCGTGAAAAGAGGAAGGCGGAGGTCTTATCCCAGACCATTCAGGAGAAAGACAACCTGCGGAACGCCACCTACCGGGTGAGGGGCCCGACACATGAAGGCCAAGTGACCCCCCAACGAGGATGGGGTTTCATCTTTGAGCCGGGCATGGAGGCCGAGATCTTTGTGTCCTGGAGGGATGTGTACCCGCATCTCCCCATCGGCCATCCCGACCGGGACCTGGAACCCAGAGAGCTGGTGATGTACACCCGGCACTGCGGAGAGAGGAGGTGGTTTGCCCTGGATGTCCGGAGGAGGGTAGCCCGAAGTGCCCCACAGCGCAGCCACCCCTCTCCGCCTCCCTTCAGTCCTGAATATGAAGAGTATTAAGTGGTAGCGGTTCCCGGCTACCTTTCTGCAAGTCCCCGTTGGGACCCTGTTGATGTTCCCGTTGTTTTATTACCTGTTCATACAAAAAGACATGGCTGAGAACTTGCAGGCCAACCCAAAAACTATTGGGTCTTGTAAATAGCCCCAGACCACCTTTTTCTTCATCCTGCAGTCTACGGAGAGGCTAGTTGGAGGAAGGGCCTGCGGCAGAGTAGGCCGAGGTCCCGTCACCACGGAAACCGGTGACTACCCTCCGGGTCAGGGGTCCCCTGCACGTGGGGCCTCTGAGAGAGACTGCTGGGTAAGGAACTTACTACCCGGCCCGTGTGGGCAACACCCGGAACCCGAACCCGTTTCCTGGACTGGGGAAAAGGGGTGCTGACCTGGTTTTTAGAGGCAGCATCAGGGCGAGGTTTCCTCGGGTGGGTTAAAGTGAAAAGGACCCGGTCCCGTCCCGGTTAATAAAATTGTTTCATGCAACGTTTAAGTAACCTGCCTCCCGTTAAGGGAAGAAACCAAAGCATTCATACTCTGTAAATATGTTATTACAATTGTATATGTCCTAAATTCTTTTTATCTTTTTCAGTTAAACAAAATAAACCGATGGTGGTCGGACAGCCCGCGGACGGTCTGTGTTTAACTAAGGGGGAGTGTGACGCCCTGGCCGGGCCAGGTAGTCACAAATAGGGCCCCGCACTACACCTTTCCCTCACAGGTGACATCAGCCAACCTTAAAACCCTAGTCACCTCCCTTGGGGCTTGATAGACACACCAGGGGGCGGAACCAGGCGGTTGGAAGACGCCCACCTAGGAGTTTTAGACAGCCCGAGGGCGGAGAAAGAAAACAGATCAGTTTTGGAGTTCAAGGAGAGTGGAGGTCAGACATGTGTCTCAGCCATGAAGGCAAACTGACAGGTACCAGGGTAGGAGCCCTGATGCTTTTAGCTAGGAGGCAAACGGCGGTCTCCGTCTACAGGAGCCGGGAAGATGGCTCGGTAGAACCGAGGTGGACCGGGACAGGGTTGTAGCCCGCCGGTACCGATCCGGGGAACCGATTCGGAAACCGGAGCACACAAGGCGGTACTCAGACCCTGAAGCTAGGTCCAGAAGTGACATGAACTGGTTAATTAACTGATTGCGGCCAGGACTAGAGGTCCTGTCCCACCCAAAGTCCCGATTGAAGGCAACAGCCCACCGAGGGGGATAAAAGGCCACAGCCATGGCTCAGAGATCCCACGGGCCAGCGTCTGCGGGCAAGAGCTCCTTAGGTCACATCCAGCCAGGAGCGGACTCCTGAAGTTGCAACCACAGGCAGTCCACCGTTCTAAAACAGGTGCAGGAGAAAGACAGAGACCACCAGCCGGGTGGGGGAACCAGAACGCAGCCGGCTGCGGGCACCGACCACCATCACCTTGGTTTACCAGAGACTCGTGTGTTTTCTTAATAGTGAGTACACCAGCACCCTGCGGTCGCCCATCTCCCTGCACCACCAAACCTCAACGGGTCCCGGGTCCACCATCCCTGCCCACAGAAGAGTTAACAACTTGCTGCACAACATCTCCCCCGGGTGCCCCGTAACTGCAGCGGTGGTGTCCAATATCACCACATACCGTGGGTAGCGTCACAAACCTAGTACGGCCCAGTCCGTACATATACGTCCACCAAGCCCCCCTTTTCATTCGGAGTGTCCGCGGGATCCCCCGAGTCCGAAGACCCTCGAGCCACCCACCGGAAGGTTCGGACCCGAGCAGCGGAAGGCTGCTGGCACAGGGGCGGCACATATACTTTCCTCTATATAGTATTTCTTCTCAAGTCACATCCAAATCTACTTTGAAATATCCTGCTGGTTGCCACTGTGATAAGAGACGCTGCCCCAACAGTTTTCCCAATAGACCATTAAAAGGAATATGTCTGCAGGTTTTTGTTAGCTCTTGTAAGAGCAGCATGATGTAGACAAAGAGATCCTGAATCCAACTATGTATCACTTAGATTGGGTGCAGTGGTTCTGACACAGAGTTTTTAGATTTAGCAATACAACAGGGCTGAGAAAGCTAACCCCGCCCACACCAGGCTCTGTATGTACAATGTCTATAGACAGTGAGATGTCAGCAGGGGGCGTGATAGACTAGCTAACCTCTAGCTGATCTAGTCTGGAAATTATAATCTCCTGAAACTAACACAAACATTGCCCACAGTGTGATAAGAGACACATTTCTGAATTCTGTGTGTTAACTCTTACAGCATGCTGTCTTCAGATTACATAGCAAAAACCTGCTGACGAGATTGCCTTTAATTGCTCTCCACTGGCTGCATTGCGTTATTAGAAGTGTACAGTTTCTGGTGTAGACACCACAGTGCCTGCAGTGCACCAAAGGGGCAGATGGCTGAAAGGAGATGTCAAGTTCTTCATGCTTTTGAATCCTACGAAGAAGCAGAAGGAGAGATTTGAGTGCTGCTTTGGTTGTGTTTGGAGTAGCAGGTGCTAGTTAACATATACGTAAATGTGTTAGACTGATGTTGCAGTTGCTGCAGTCACTCATATACAGCCGCAGGGCTGCAGGCCCCCCACCCTGCATGGCTCAAGCCCCCCGCACAGCTGCAGGCCCCCCCGCTCGCTGGAAGGAACTCACCTGGTCATATTTTAATGTTGTCATCAGCTTTTTCCCCTGAGTGTTAATACTCCACATTCAGCACACTGGTAAGGACGGAGATGCCTCATATCCTCCCAGAACCGCTTTAGGCTCATTTAGCAGAATAAAACAAGTCATTTTTCAGATTTTTACTATTATTTTTTTTACTTTTAATATCTTTAGTCAACTGAATTAAGCTCCCACTAAGCTGGTTTAACTGTGGACTGAGCCACGAGGAAAGCAGGCTCCTCACTAGCCGCACTCGGTAGCCTATACTAAGGCCACAGGGCAATGACTGCCTAGCCTACCTGTCACAAAAGTAGAAAAGCTTGATGTTACTGCCCTCACCCCTTCACAAGAAGTTACAGACAGACCAATATGCCCAGAAACTGTTTAGATTCTCATGCTCCATGCCTCGCCATCCATGCTTATGGAGTGGATTGTTATATTTCATCAGAATTCTGCCAGCACTACAGGTGCTGCAACTCCCTTTCTTTCTGTCATGATTCCGTTGTGCAGAACATTCAGTATTGTTCTGCCATGCTCTCCCGCAGAGCCGGAATATATGTAGCCTATGGTGCAGAGTGCTTTGCAGGATGAATGCTCTACTGGTTGTTAAACAGCACTGGGTTTCACACTGTCCTGGGAGGTGCCTCTTGTAGATACTTCTCATTCCCCGTGATTGCTCTGCTTCTTTAAGGAGCGTGTTAGCTCAGGATGCCGCCAGTCGTACTTACTGTTTACAGTTGAGCTGTTGACTCCCATGGTGCTCAGTAGACTCCGGACTACTGTTTACCTGTCTTTGCTTGTCCTCCCCTGTTTCTGTTGTGACTTCCCGGCTTTTGACCTCGGACTTCCTCCTGATCGAGTCCTCGCCTGTTCCCTGTATCTCGTATGTACTATTCTGGAATCCTGACCTTCAGCATGTATCTCGACCTGGTCTCTGTCTGCCCCCCGTGTAGTGTTGTGCCTTCCTGGTTTATGATCTGGGCCTGTCTGACTACCTCTCCATTTACTGCATACTAGAAGAATCTAGCGCCACCTTGTTCCAGTCATCACATTTTCATTTCCCAGGATTCTTCTCAGTAGTTTTTCTGTTCTGTACTGAATTCCTGACTCACTGTTGTGCCTGTATGTTGTTTGACAACAGGAGAGTAGAGGTTGAGACAAAGACCCATCTCCATTATCTATAAAGAAACAGAGCTCTGCCCCCACTTCCTGTAAAGAGACTCCAACTTCCTGTAGAGCAACAAAGACCCATTCCCACTTTCTGTAGGATAGACAAAGACCCACCCTCATGTCCTATAGAGAGACAAACACCCCGCACTCACTTACATTAGAGAGGCAAAGACCCGCCTCCACTTCCTGTTAGAGGCAAAGACCCGCCTTCACTTCCTGTTAGACAAAGACGCGCCTCCACTTCCTGTTAGAGGCAAAGACCCACCTCCACTTCCTGTTGAGAAACAAAGCTCTGCCTTCACTACCTGTAAAGAGACAAAGTCTGGTTCCAACTTCCTGTAGAGCGAAAAAGACTCTTCCCCACTTTCTGTTGGATAAACAAAGATCAATCCTCACTTCCTGTAGAGAGACAAACACCCCCACACTTCCGTTATAGAGTCAAAGACCTGCCTCCACTTCCTGTAAAGAGACAAACACCTATTCCTATTCCAACTTCCTGTAGAGCGTCAAAAACCCGTTCCCACTTCTTGTAGAGAAGCAAAGACCAGCCCTCACTTCCTGTAGCAAAAAAAGACCCCCACTTCCTTTTAAGAGACAAAGACCTACTCGCACTTCCCAAAGCAAAACAAAGACACCCTCACTTGCTATAGCAAGTAGAGACAAACACACGACCCAACTTTCCGTAGAGAAGGAAAGCTCTGCTCCGGCTTCGTCTAGCAAGACAAAAACTCACTTCTACTTCCTGTAATGAGAAAAAGAGCAGCCCACACCTCCGATTATGATAAAAAGACCAGCCCCCACCTCTTGTAATCAGAAAATGACCAACCCACACCTCCTGTAATGAGAAAAGGACCAGCCCACATATCCTGTAATAAGAAAAGGACCACCCTACACTCCTGTAATGAGAAAAAGACCAGCCCATACCTCCTATAATGAGAAAAAGACCAGCCCTCACCTCCTATAATGAGAAAAGGACCAACCCATACCTCCTGTAATGAGAAAAGGACCAGCCTACACCTCCTGTAATGAGAAAAGGATCATCCTACACCTCCTGTAATGAGAAAAGGACCAGCCAACACCTCCTGTAATGAGAAAAAAAAACAGCCCACACCTCCTGTAATGAGAAAAAAAAAACAGCCCACACCTCCTGTAAGTATAAAAAGACCAGCCCACACCTCCTGTAACTATAAAAAGACCAGCCCGCACCTCCTGTAAGGAGAAAAAGACCATCCCACACCTCCTGTAATGAGAAAAAGACCAGCCCACACCTCTTATAATGAGAAAAAGACCAGCCCACACCTCATGTAATGAGAAAAGGATCAGCCCGCACCTCCTGTAAGGAGAAAAAGACCAGTGCACACCTCCTATAATGAGAAAAAGACCATCCCACACATCCTGTAATGAGAAAAAGACCAGCCCACACCTCCTGTAATGAAAAAAAGACCAGCCCACACCTCCTGTAATGAAAAAAAGACCAGCCCACACCTCCTGTAATGAGAAAAAGACCAGCCCACACCTCCTGTAATGAAAAAAAGACCAGCCCACACCTCCTGTAATGAGAAAAAGACCAGCCCACACCTCCTGTAAGGAGAAAAAGAATAGCCCACACCTCCTGTAAGGAGAAAAAGAATAGCCCACACCTCCTGTAAGGAGAAAAAGAATAGCCTACATCTACTGTAATGAGAAAAAGAATAGCCTATGTGCCGCACCAGGAGCGCTGATCCTGTTCGGGGACGCCACAGTGCAGGGAATCTTCTGGCCACAGGTAGGTCAGATTAACTTCAATGGGGATCGTGACGCCACTCTCGGTAATTGCGGTCAGGGGGTGACCGCCACTGCAGTTTAGGGAGCGCCTGGGCTGATGGTAAATGCAGTCAGTTGTTGTGGCCTCCCGAGAGTGAGGCTAGCCCCAGGGCTCAGTGTAAGTGTGTAGTACCACAGGTCGCAGAAGAACTCACACACAGGCAGCAATGTCTTTCAGGGTTTTTACTCACTTTCAGATGGTAGCTGTGAGTCAACCCGGGCGATGCTATGATGAACCAGATATCCCTTCGGCTGATGTAGGGGCGACTGCTGACTCGCCTTCCTAGCCCTTCTTGTTTTGAGGTGTCCCCGACTTGGAGTCTTACGGTTATCACCCAGGGAAGTCGCAACTACCGTTCTCCCCTTTTTGGCCCGTTTGCGGGCAGCGTGGACCAAGTAATTCTGGCTTCTTGCCTTCTGTCACTTATGGGCCCCCTCGTTGCTGCTGTAGCTGCGGACTCTGTGTAGGTTGGTGAGGCACATACAGTACCCTCACCAGCAGGTTTAGCAGGCCTAGTAGATGGGTTCCTGCTCTGGGGACCTGTTTCCCTGTGCGGGCTGGGTCTATTGGCAGTCCCCTTACTCAGCCACCTCTTGCTACTGCCCTAGGTGGTTTTCAGGCAGCACTGCTGAGTAGCCTTTCTCCCCCGCCAGCAGCCACTACAGGTGTGGGGTCTGACAGGGTCCTGCTCCTCTGCTCTACCCTCCAGACACGGCTCCACAACTCCTTCTCCTTTGGCTGCCACTGCACACTCCCTCTGTCTCTCTCCAGTCCCACACCCACCACTAGCTGGGATGCGAGGGTCACGCCCCCTCCCTGGGTCCGCCCAGGGGTCCCCTCTAACCTGTGTGTCTGTGTTCCTGGTTTTAAGTGTCTGTGTGTCCACACCCTAGTCAGCCTCTGGGATTACCTGTTTTGTACTGACCCAGCATGGGTGCAGTTCTCAGTGGTGCCTGACCAGGTCAGGGGCGCCACACCTACACCTCCTGTAATGATGAAAAAGGCCAGCCCACACCTCCTGTAACAAGAAAAAGACCAGCCCACATCTCCTGTAACAAGAAAGGCACCAGCCCACACCTCCTATAATGAGAAAAGACCAGCCTACACCTCCTGTAAGGAGAAAAAGACCAGCCCACACCTCCTGTAACAAGAAAAAGACCAGCCCACTCCTCCTGTAACAAGAAAAAGACCAGCCCACACTCCTGTCATGATGAAAAAGACCAGCCCACTCCTCCTGTAACGAGATAAAGACCAGCCCGCACCTCCTGTAACGAGATAAAGACCAGCCCACACCCCATGTAATGAGAAAATGACCAGCCCACACCCCTGTAATGAGAAAAAGACCAGCCCATACCTCCTGTAATGAGAAAAAGACCAGCCCACTCCTCCTGTAAGGAGAAAAAGACCAGCCCACTCCTCCTGTAATGAGAAAAAGACCAGCCCACTCCTCCTGTAAGGAGAAAAAGACCAGCCCACTCCTCCTGTAAGGAGAAAAAGACCAGCCCACACTCCTGTCATGATGAAAAAGACCAGCCCACTCCTCCTGTAACGAGATAAAGACCAGCCGGCACCTCCTGTAATGAGAAAAAGACCAGCCCACACCCCTGTAATGAGAAAAAGACCAGCCCACACCCCTGTAATGAGAAAAAGATCAGCTCACATCTTATATGCCCTATGCCTGGTTCACTTTTCACTCCCCATTGAAATGAGGCTGGTTTGGCACATGGAGAGGTAGGACAAGGGTACAGCTTCACGTGGTATATACTGTGTGTGTGTGTGTGTATATATTATATATATATATATATATATATATATATATATAAAAGTTCATGTATTCACTAATCACAGTATGCTGCGTCACAATGTGTGTATGTCTGCACTTGATCTGTATATCACATTTTCCTACAAATGAGATCAATTTGCCTGAAAGTACAAAACAAGCAATAACATGATTTGTACATAGGTGATTTTTCATTTTTTTTTTAAACGAAACAGCGCCTCTCTTGTCCACAGGTTATGTCTGGTATTGCAACTTACCTTTTTTCTGGAATAGCGCTCGTTGTGATACCAGACACAGCTCATAGACAAGAAAGGGGCCGTTTGAGTGGGAAAAAACCCTTCTTTTCCTAATATTAGACAACTCTTAAGTGTGAGAAATATTAGTTTGGGGTTGTCCAGGAATTAGATATCAATTACCTGGTCATAATTATCAGATCAAAGGGTGCCCGGTGTCGGGTGCCCTATGATCAGCTGTTTGTAGCTTCCGCGGTGGCTGAATGTACAGAGTGTACAGAGCCAAAATGTCACAGCTCCATACACTGTGTAGTGGCCGTTCTTGGTACTGCAGCTCAGCTCCTATTGAAGTAAATGTGATCTGAGCGCCTGAGAACGGCCACTACATGGTGTATGGAGCCATTCTGTTCCGGCATTGTACATCTGCAAATAGCTGACCGTTAAGCGGATGTTGGACCCTTATTGATCTTGACAATTCCTTTCAAGTTATCTAAGTTGAACAATGGCCGTGTAGTTTTTGTATAAAAAAAAAGTTAAAAAATTCTTCATGCTGTCAGTCATTTTAATATGTGATATAGAAACAGCATATAATATAGTCAATAGATTGATATTCAATTATTTTTTCCACTTTCTCACTGTGTTCTGCTGCAAGTCCCTTAAAGGGAACCTGTCACCAGATTTTTCACTATGCAATTAAAACTACCACCTTCTGCAGCTCCTGGGCTGCATTCTGTGAAGGTGCACCTTGTATCTGGCCCCCTTTTCAGACCGCTAAAACAACTTTATAAATATTACCTTTTTGGATGTACATTTTTTAGTAGGGCCTAAAGGGCGGGCTCTCTTTCTCCTTCGTTCCCCCATCCTGCCGCTGTCCCCTGTGTTGATTTGAATTGATGACGATGGTCCCATCATCCTCCACGCTGTGCCGAAGTCTTGCGCATGCGCCGTTATCATAGGCCACTATCGCGTGCCTGTGCACAAACTATCACTCGCGCGCGCCTGGGATGTATTTGCTCAGGTACGAGATTATGGGCGGGTACTAGGATGACGCTGATGAGGTCATGCACATCGCCGCCTATAATCTCGTGCCTGAGCAAATACATCCCAGGTGCGCGCGAGTGATAGTTTGTGCACAGGCCTATGATAACGGCGCATGCGCGAGACTTTTTTTGCTCCAAAAGACGGGCTAGGTCTTATTTTCGGGGTAGGTGTTATTTTTGGGGAAACATGGCTTTCATTTTATTCCCTATGTACTGATAAATTTACCGCCAAAAGAAAGCAGATGCCCTCAAAAGAATCGCGCTTACCAGACCCCAAACAATTAGAGTTGGAAAGTGAATGAGCTCTCACATACAAATCTGCGTCCCTGTCAGGCCCCCCTGCGTTCCACAGTGGTTCGCTCCCTCTACTGGTCAGAAATAGTGTCAAAAAGAGTGATACTGGGACCCAATATGTGTGTGAGAGACCAGGGACCTGATAGCAATGCAGATCTCTGTGTGAGAGCCCATCTACTGTTGGCTCTTGTCAGCTGTAATTGTTTAGGGTCTGGTGAGTGTGATTACATAGAACATTTTTTAATTCATATGATGAAAGTAAGGTTAATAATTAGAGATGGGTGAACACTAAAATGCACAGGTGCTTTTTCTTCGACTTGACCATGTCAGCCGCTCTGAAAGAGCTCATCTTGAGTAACATATATAATGGAAGTCAATGGTTGGGGAGTTCGGGTCTCCCCCTACATACAGCCAGCCATAAAGCCAAACAGCTGAATCATTGACTTTCATTATACTCGTTACTCGAGTTGAGCCATTTCAGAGCGTCTGACCTGCTCGAGTCGAATAACGAGCACCCGAACATTTTAGTGCTCATCCATCTCTACTTGGTATACTACATACAAAAACGCATTTTTGTTGTTTTTTTTATTCCGCCGGGAGAGCCACCGGTTCCCATCATTTAGTGAAGGGAGCCGGCTCTTTGTGTTCTTGTTTCATAGACGACCCATCCGAGCACCCGCGATAATTGGCCGAGCACCACGGGCACCTGAGCACACTGATGCTCGAGCACCCCGAAGCTCGATTGAGTAGTGTGATGCTGGAATATGGGGGGTTGTGTATAGTTTTGTGTAGGTTTGTATTTTGAGTATGCTGCTCTGTCCATTCTGTGTATTCCTTGTGTGTACATTGTCCTGTTCGCAGGTCTAATCAGCCCCTGCCGGGCTTTTGTCCCTAAGTCTGGGGAAGGGGGCCTGGGATTCACCTAAACTCTCTGTTTTACCTGAAGATTAGTCAGTCTTGCTGGGAACTACAAGAGACGCAGGAAGATTCATCCTCTGGGGCTAGAATCTGCAGCTACAGTCAGCAGCCCAGAGAACTGTTGAGACACCCCGATTTCTCTGGAAAAGGACTGCTGGAGGATTGTATACAGATAAGGCTGCACATCAAACTTAGATAATAGTATAATGCCTCAAGCATATGGACAAATATTGGAATATACAATGAAAAATGCTACTTGCTAATTTGAACATGTGAATAATGAATTGCATACCTGCCATGAATATTAGGAAAAAGGAGATATTTAGCAATCGCATTGATCAATGTAACTGAGCCCCAAGGCCTCGTCAAGGCATATCTCTATATTGGGGTCCCTAGCTCTGTGACCCTAACTGTGTGTCATCTCATTGCAATTAAAAACTGCTATGGGTGGAGAGGGGTAACTAAGGACTTTCTTATATAGGAGATGGAAAAAACATGGCCGAAAGGGGCGGAGCTGTGTTCACATTCAGAAAAAAAAACTACATATAACTGAATAGGATAACTGAAGTGAGCACTAATATATATATTATGAGTGCAAGCCAAAAATTACATACTATATACAGATAAGGCTGCACATCAAACTTAGATAATAGTATAATGCCTCAAGCATATGGACAAATATTGGAATATACAATGAAAAATGCTACTTGCTAATTTGAACATGTGAATAATGAATTGCATATCTGCCATGAATATTAGGAAAAGGAGATATTTAGCAATCACTGTGTTCACATTCAGAAAAAAAACTACATATAACTGAATAGGATCCTATTCAGTTATATGTAGTTTTTTTTCTGAATGTGAACACAGCTCCGCCCCTTTCGGCCATGTTTTTTCCATCTCCTATATAAGAAAGTCCTTAGTTACCCCTCTCCACCCATAGCAGTTTTTAATTGCAATGAGATGACACACAGTTAGGGTCACAGAGCTAGGGACCCCAATATAGAGATATGCCTTGACGAGGCCTTGGGGCTCAGTTACATTGATCAATGCGATTGCTAAATATCTCCTTTTTCCTAATATTCATGGCAAGTATGCAATTCATTATTCACATGTTCAAATTAGCAAGTAGCATTTTTCATTGTATATTCCAATATTTGTCCATATGCTTGAGGCATTATACTATTATCTAAGTTTGATGTGCAGCCTTATCTGTATATAGTATGTAATTTTTGGCTTGCAATCATAATATATATATTAGTGCTCACTTCAGTTATCCTATTCAGTTGCTGGAGGATTGTGACTGATATATCCTCTGTGGGAGAAGCTGAGGCTTCCCAGAGAGACCTGGACATTTATCCCTTACTGGACTGTATGCGTGTTTCTGGACTATTTTACCCTCTGTGCGGTGGATTATTTTATGAACCTTCTGGATTGCATGGTATAAAGGAACTTTGGATTGCTCACTCATCTCTCGCTCTGTTGATTGTGTGATATCGGAGAAGGACCCCGTGACAAGTAGCATGCTCGCTCATCACTATTAATAATATAACTTTCATTAAAAAAATCTTCATTTGTACTCCATTTAGTCAATGCAAAAATGAGTACACCCAACAGCAAAATCTACTACATGTAGTATTTGTACGACCTCCATGACTTTTAAGGACTGCACCAAGTCTTCTATTCCTGGAATACACAAGTTGGTGACATATTGTAATCTGTTTCTTCTTCAAGAACAAGCTGTTAGAGCCTGGATGGTGGATGGAGAGTGATGACAACTCTTCTCTTTTCAGAATTCATCATTGGTGTTAGGTCGGTTCATATCAGGAGACTCTTGGCCACTGAATCACACTCTGCTCTTTAGAAATGCATCAGATGTAAGCTTTGTATCATTGTTGTTTTAGAAAAGTGCACGTCTACCAAGGGCACTGAGTGATGGCAGCATCTTATCTTTCTATTTAGAGCAGTCTAAGGGGAGAACTTTTCACCTTGCGGAGACTGACAAACCAGTCTGACTGTCAGTGATGAGGAGTCTTATAGCTACAATGCTCCTCTGGGATATATTCAATTTTTCTCTTCAGGGAGGAAGGAGACAAACTCGAGTGCCACCTATTGGAAGTAGCAATCCTAAAAGTCAAAAGTGACTCTTTAATGAGCCTTTTCATATGACCTAGGATTTATGCCAGATCAGAGCCTCAATTTACAGACACGGTGTTTCGGGATGATTGTCCCTTGTCAGTGCAAAGTACGATGTTTCGGGATGATTGTCCCTCGTCAGTGCAAAGTATGAGGTCTGATGTGGCTTTATAGGAAGCTAAAATGGGGTGACCCCACTTTAGCTTCTCATAAAGCCAGATCAGACCTCATACTTTGCACTGACGAGAGACAATCATCCCGAAACATCGTGTCTGATCTGGCATAAATCCTAGGTCATATGAAAAAGCTCGTTAAAGAGTCACTTTTGACTTTTAGGATTGCTACTTCCAATAGGTGGCACTGGAGTTTGTCTCCTTCCTCCCTGGAGACAATTTGAATATTTAGAGCAGAGCATCTGTGAATTCATGATACCATCAATGACATGTATCTCCCCGACACCGGCAGCTCACATGGAGCCCCATATGAGGGCACCAGCACCACCAGGTATTACTGTAGGCATCTTTCTTTGGAATTCTCACCTTTGTGATGACAATAATTTTGAAGCCATCAGTTTCAAAAAGATTTATCTTGGTCTCATCACTCCAGAGTATTGAGTCCCTGTAGTCTTCATAGTCTTCGTAGTCTTCAGTCTTCTTATTTTTCTGTATTGCCCCTGACAATTTTTAGGCAGCTTTTTTTTGTGCATGGGTTTTAGGAAAACCTTCCTTTGTGGACGACAGCCAAGCATGGCATTCCATTGAAGTGTACGGGAAACAATTTACTACTTTAACTGCAGTGAACTCACATGTTGATTTTCTTCACCCCTTGCCGTCAGAAGATGCTCCTGTTTTTGTGTTCACTTCTGTCGTCAACCTGGATGGCTCTGTGAGATAGTTATTGTTCCATCTTTATATTTTTGTATCACTTTTGCCCCAGTATCTGACTGATAAGTAAATCTTTGCCAATCTATTTGTAGCCTTCACCTTCCTTGTGTAAAGAAATTATTTTGGGACATTTCTCTTTCATGTGGTGCCTTTGCTGACACCATGAAATGGGAAGGGTGTTTTCTTTGTGAAATAACAACTTTTTAATAGTCCCCTGGACACCTGTGTAAGGAATAATTAGACGTATCTGTGGTTGAATTCTTGTTAATTAAAATTTTGCAGTCTAAACTTAATCTTTGCTCCAAAAAATTTCATTGGGGTTTTCTAATTTTTGTAACATGGTCTTGACTGAATCTATTAGAAAAATTACTCTTTTTGTTGTGCAAAGTAGCAAATTTTGTTTGCAATCAAAGGCAGACATTGATGGGAGAATTTTGTACTATGGTATCACATAGAAAATGTGTAGCGCCGATGTTCCAGGAGGGACGCTGACTTGCTCACTGCCCCAGGTGGGTCGCCTCCTCCTCCACTCCCCCGGCCATCCACGTGTGCTGCTGCCTCCTTCACCTCCCGCAGCCTGTGCTCACAGCTCAGGTCTCTCGGGAGTGTGCTTAGAGTGTGCGTGCACACATCGACCATCTTCTTAAAGGGCAATCACACTATTTACAGAAAATACCTCACAGCCTATTGCTGAGAGGCACTAAGTATTTAAGGCACCCTCACATTAGGGGAGGTGCCTGCACAACATCCTTAGTTAGTTTGGCTACAAGTCTTCTAGCTAGTTGACAGGTCCCTGTCCTGTCCCATTATCTCTAAGTTCGTCACCTATACCTGTCTTCCCATACCTATCTGTCTATACCATGCCCACCATACCTGTTCATACTCGCCTGCCTGTATGCCTCAGCCATCCCACCTGTACCTGGCTGCACCTGTGTGTATACCTAAGTCCATCTCCTATCCTGAGGGTCATGCTGCCACAGACCCGGTCACTTCCCTGGGAGTAGTACCTGGCGTCCGCCCCGCTGTAGGCACTTAGTTTAGCCCCTCCCACTAAACGGTAAGTCCAGGTCCCCTTGTGGTCCAGTGGGTCCACTAACCCAGCTGGCTGCCCCTACACCTGCCATGAGCGTTATAAAATGTTCCTTCTCAAAGGAAATGAAAAGCCTTTTGACAAATCAGTTGGGGTGTACTCATTTATGCTGAGCACTGTATATGGTCAGTTGACACTTCTTATTGGGCAAAAATTGGCTTTTCTAAATGGCCCATTAGACATCTTTGTCTCCATGCTTCATCTGATGTGGAAAATGTTAATTTTTGCCGTGGACCCACCTCCCCTTTTGTTCTCTAATGTTTAATCATGAAAATCCAAAAATATTTTGCGCAATTTCATTTTAACCTTCTTGAATTCTGAATTTTGTGAGCATCTTGAGGTTTGGAACATTCGGCATTTTTTTTCAAAGTAAATTTGCTCTCTGTTGAAGGCGAGTGAACCATAGAGAGGATCTGAGCGAGTCATTAGCTTCTATCTACACGCGGGTTTCGTGAACTTCCAGGCACAGGACCCGAAATCTGGAATCAATTTAAAAAATGATAGAATATGTCAGTCACTTGTCTTAATCTTTCAAGACCCTTCATGTAAAGCTTCGCTTCTCCGCACATTGCTCCTATGAAAGGGTCATTAGAGCTTTCCAAATCCAACTTTTCGACCAATTTAACTCCTTAACTCTTGGCCAAAGAAATTCTAGAGTGGAATGAGATGTGGTTGCCACTTTTAATTACGTCTTGGCAGGAACCTCCACCATCCCGATGTAGAAGGACTGGACTAATAGATTTTGACAGATTTTTTAGACATCAGTAAAATTTGGCCAATTGCTTCCAAGAACAAATTAGAGGATGTCCTAGAGTCTTAGGATTTCCTTCCAGTACAATGGTGATCAACCTAGTATATTATAGGGCAGTGATGGCGAACCTATGGCACGCGTGCCACCAGGGGCACGCTGAGCCCAATCTGTTGGCACGCGTGCTGTCGCCCGATTCTGCAGCTTTGATCTGCTAGTGCAGTGGCGCCGGCAGATCAAATCTGTGTTGTGGAGCGGAGGAGACATTTCTCCTCCGCTCTGACACTCCTCCTCTCCCAGGCTGCAGGTGTGTTGCCTAGGAGACGGAGGAGCGGCGCCGGCGCCGTCTGCTGGCCGCGTGGGAACTGAGGACCCAGCAGCGCGGGAGCGTGTGCAGGTAAGTTGTGTGTTGCTTTTTTTTATAACTTGTGTGCGGCTGTGCCAAGGTGGGGATGGGGGGGGGGCAGCGCCAGCATGGGGTGGGGGAACGCACATGGCAGCGTGGGGTGGCGGTGCGGGAACCCACATGTCAGCTTGGGGTGGCGGTGGGGGAACGCACATGTCAGCTTGGGGTGGCGGTGGGGGAACGCACATGTCAGCTTGGGGTGGCGGTGGGGAAACGCACATGTCAGCTTGGGGTGGCGGAACGCACATGTCAGCTTGGGGTGGCGGTGGGGGAACGCACATGTCAGCTTGGGGTGGCGGTGGGGGAACGCACATGTCAGCTTGGGGTGGCGGTGGGGGAACGCACATGTCAGCTTGGGGTGGCGGTGGGGGAACGCACATGTCAGCTTGGGGTGGCGGTGGGGGAACGCACATGTCAGCTTGGGGTGGCGGTGGGGGAACGCACATGTCAGCTTGGGGTGGCGGTGGGGGAACGCACATGTCAGCTTGGGGTGGCGGTGGGGGAACGCACATGTCAGCTTGGGGTGGCGGTGGGGGAACGCACATGTCAGCTTGGGGTGGCGGTGGGGGAACGCACATGTCAGCTTGGGGTGGCGGTGGGGGAACGCACATGTCAGCTTGGGGTGGCGGTGGGGGAACGCACATGTCAGCTTGGGGTGGCGGTGGGGGAACGCACATGTCAGCTTGGGGTGGCGGTGGGGGAACGCACATGTCAGCTTGGGGTGGCGGTGGGGGAACGCACATGTCAGCTTGGGGTGGCGGTGGGGGAACGCACATGTCAGCTTGGGGTGGCGGTGGGGGAACGCACATGTCAGCTTGGGGTGGCGGTGGGGGAACGCACATGTCAGCTTGGGGTGGCGGTGGGGGAACGCACATGTCAGCTTGGGGTGGCGGTGGGGGAACGCACATGTCAGCTTGGGGTGGCGGTGGGGGAACGCACATGTCAGCTTGGGGTGGCGGTGGGGGAACGCACATGTCAGCTTGGGGTGGCGGTGGGGGAACGCACATGTCAGGTTGGGGTGGCGGTTGGGGAACGCACATGTCAGCTTGGGGTGGCGGTGGGGGAACGCACATGTCAGGTTGGGGTGGCGGTGGGGGAACGCACATGTCAGCTTGGGGTGGCGGTGGGGGAACGCACATGTCAGCTTGGGGTGGCGGTGGGGGAACGCACATGTCAGCTTGGGGTGGGGACATGCATGCCAGGATGGAGGAAACATGCATGGCAGGATGGAGGAAACATGCATGTCAGGATGGAGGAAACATGCCACGATAGGGTACATTTACCAGGAAGGGTTACATTTACCTGGATGGGGGTAAATTAACCAGGATTGGGAACATTTACCAGGATGGAGGACATTTACCAGGAATGGGGTCCATGTCGGTATGGGGGAACATTTACCAGGATGGAGGACATTTATTAGGAATGGGGTACATGCCATGATGGGGGAACATTTACAAGGATGGGCAATATGTCAGGATGGGGTACATTTACCAGCATGGGGGAACATGCCAGAATGGGTAACATTTACCAGGATGGAGGACATTTACCAGGATGGGGCCGTGATAGGGACAAATATACCAGAATGTAGGAAATATATATCAGGATGGGGGACATTTTTACCAGGAAGTGGCCGAGGAAGGGGACAGAACTACACAATGATGGGGAGGGGAGCCACTCGTACGTCTTTATGGGATTTCAAGATGTTCAGACTTAGAAATGTAGATGTGGATTACAGGGTGAAATCTGATTGCATTCCTGGCTAAAATCTCTGTCTAATATGCTGCAATTTTTTCCAGAAAGATCAATCCAACTGCTGTGTCTGGAAAGGGCAGGGGCTCAGCTTCAATGTGTGGTAAGCATGCATGAACGTGATGCCCCTGCTGAAGAGAAGACGGCAAAGGTAAGGTTACAATTAATTATTTACATAATAGGATTGGTTGGCACTTCAGAAAAAAAATTGGGTTTAGGGCTACAGTTTGGGCACTCGGCCTGTAAAAGGTTCGCCATGACTGTTATAGGGTCTTCAAAGTCCATCTTAAAGGGGTTTTCCATTTTGATATAAAGCCTAATCATTGCATACATGAAAAGTTTTACAACTTTCTAATATAATGTAATCTTCAGTTCTTGACTGTGCGCCCTACTTGAAATTTTGTATTGGGGCTCAGTAAGTTCAGGTTATGCCAAAGCTAGTGATATCAACCAAACCGGAACCACCCATCTCTAGACTGCTGTTTCTGGGTTTTTGCATCTCATCATTACAAAACAAAAGTATTAATGGGGCTTTACACGTAGCGATATCGCTAGCGATGTCGCTCGTGAAAGCACCCGCCCCCGTCGTTTGTGCGTCACGGGCAAATCGCTGCCCGTGGCGCACAATATCGCTAACACCCGTTACACGTACTTACCTTCCTAGCGACATCGCTGTGGGCGGCGAACAACCTCTTCCTTAAAGGCTGCTTTACACGCTACGACATCGCTAAAGTGATCTCGTTGGGGTCACAGAATTTGTGACGCACATCCGGCCGCGTTAGCGATGTTGTTGCGTGTGACACCTATGAGCGATTTTGCATCATCGCAAAATCGCTAATCGGTCACATGCCCCCCTATTCCCAATTATCGTTGCTGCTGCGTGTACGATGTAGTTCCTCGTTGCTGCGGCAGCACACATCGCTATGTGTGACACCGCAGGAACGAGGAACCTCACCTTACCTGCGGCCGCCGGCAATGAAGAAGGAAGGAGGTGGGCGGGATGTTACCTCCCGCTCATCTCCGCCCCTCCGCTTCTATCGGGCGCCCACTTAGTGACGTCGCTGTGACGCCGAACGAACCGCCCCCTTAGAAAGGAGGCGGTTCGCCGGTCACAGCGACGTCGCTAGGCAGGTAAGTAGTGTGATGGGTCTGAGCGATGTTGTGCGCCACGGGCAGTGATTTGCCCGTGTCGCACAACTGATGGGGGCGGGTACGCACGCTAGCGATATCGGTAACGATATTGCAGCGTGTAAAGCGGCCTTAAGGGGGAGTTTCGTGTGCCGTCACAGCAACGTCACACAGCGGCCGACCAATAGAAGCGGAGGGGTGATGACCAGCCGGATTAAAGACACGCCCACTTCGTTGCCGGAGGACGCAGGTAAGCTGTTGTTTCTCGTTCCCGGGGTGTCACACGTAGCGATGTGTGCTGCCTCAGGAACGACGAACAACCTGCGTCCACAACGACCAACGAGATTTTGAAAATGAACGATCAACGATTAGGTGAGTATTTTTGATCGTTAACATTCGCTTGGAGCTGTTACACGCAACGACGTTGCTAATGACATCGTTAGATATGTCGTTGAGTGTAACGGGGCCTTTAGGCTATCACGCTAGGTACACGGGGAAGTACCAAGCGAATGGGAAGAGAAGGGAAACCCTGTGTCTAGGGAACGGGGAGTTGGTGACCCCTGACCAAGCCTACTGTTGGTCCTTGAGGTCCCTCACCACCCTAGTTAGGTTCTGCACCTAAGACGCCAAGCCAGATACCTGACCCTAGGCTGGACCCTGATCTGGGCCCTAGATAGGGAGCAGACAACCCCACTAGGCACTAAAGGACACACAGGGATAACAAACAAGGGCTGGACTCTGATCTGGGCCTTAGATAGGGAGCGGATGGGTTGAGCTCTTCGTCAACCCCACTAAACACTAAAGCTGGGTTTACACACTGCAACATCTCAAACGACATCGCTGTAACGTCACCGGTTTTGTGACGCAATAGCGATGTTGTTTGCGATGTTGCAGTGTGTGAAACCTATCAGCGACCTGGCCCCTGCTGTGAAGTTGCTGGAAGTTGCTGATCACTACAAGTCGTTCAGGACCATTCCTAGGTCCTTTGTTTCCCGCTGTGCAGCATGAAGTTTCAGTGTGTGAATCCTTTTCAGCGACTTTGTTAGCAACTTCCCTTTCAAAAAGCTGCTTATCAACGTCCCCAACAACCAGCTAGGTCGCTCTGCAGGTCCGGATCGCTGGTAAGTTGTTGGCCAGGTTTGCCGGGTTGAACGCTCACCAGAGACTTAGCAGAGACTTATGGAGATCGCTATTGCGTCACCAAACCGGTGACGTTACAGCGATGTCCTTTGCGATGTTGCAGCGTGTAAACCCAGCTTAAAGGACACACAGGGATAACAAACAAGGGAAAACAACAAACGACTAATCTCTAGATGACTCAGTAAGAAGTTCAGCAAATAACAGCAATGATCCTACAGATGAGTGCAAAACGCCTGCTTGCACCCAGAGTTTGTGAAGGAACTGAATATCACCAGCACACGTATAGGGAAAATGAGAGTATTTAAACCAAAGGTGAAATATAGATGATTAGTAGCTGAAAAAAAGAGGAGCTTCCCTGGGTCCTAAAGGGAAAGGGATGAAAACCCAGCAGAGGAGATACCTAGTACACAGAATACTAACAGCAGGAATAATACAAAGTCAGGGAGCATTTTGCACAGCCAAATGCTGTGACCTTCTATTGCCGGACACCACAGGACTCTGTCACCTGTGACACACCCATGACATAGGCTTTGTTTAGCAGTATTTTTGGTCACTGGAACTTCTGTTTTGGCAACAGGTAATATGATGGCCAAGTCTTTGTGGCAGTACGCACAAGTGTGAAATAAAGCAGCATGCACTATTTTGGGCCGTATTACGGACTACAATGGTGCATGTCGTGCATGGTGCAGACGAGCATATGAATCAGCTCAGGGAGCCAATCACGTCTGCAAACTGCATTATTTTAGCAACTGTTTGAACGTTGTCTGAAGACCCCAAAAATAATAATATGTTGATAAAAATTTGGGATTTTAACCAAACGCTTGTTCCTGGGGTAGAGACTAAAGAACGAACAATGGTTTCAATAGTTTTGACCCGTCCGATCGCACATTGTTTAAATACCGCCAGCCACGTTTTATTTTATTTTATTCTTTTTCGAATTTCGGACAAAACATCTTCCGTTAAAAGAAAGAACAATCTTTTGTTAAAAGAATATTTCCTGAACGAATGTTTGTCCATCATCCATTGTCACTGAACATTTATGGCCGGGTGGAAAGGACAGTACCGGACAGTACTGAGTAAAATGTATATGACGATATCGGCATTATTATCAATGATTCCTGCTGCTCCTTTGAGTACTGGGGTAGACATAACATTGGTGTAGCCTGTGGAGACGCACAGGGGCCCATCAACATCTCCAAAGCAGGAGGAATTACTGGTATGCATTATGATGAGCTATAGGTGTCACGGCCTGTCATGGAGGTGTTACGGCCGGCTGACAATCCAGTAGTACAGTGTTCCCCAACTCCAGTCCTCAGAAGCCACCAACAGTGCATGTTTTCTGGATTTTCTTAGTATTGCACAGATGATAATTCCAATACTAAGCAAATCCTGAATATATGTGCCATTGGTGGCTCCTGAGGACTGGAATTTGGGAACACTGCAGTAGAAGATCAAGGAGATTGGTAGCACATGTTGTTATTTGACTTTGCCTTGTTTCTGTAGCCAGCGGACTCTATGACCCTGAGGATCTGTCAGTTTTTCCACTCGGTTTCTATCCTCTGACTTCCTTTATTAGCCTCACCCTGGGGTTGTTTGGGTCTGGTTTATAGTTTGTTCCTTGCTGTAGTCTGCAGTTGTCCTCTCCTGTTGCTCCAGAGACTTCTTTGGTTGCCGCTCCACAGATAAGTGTTGTACTTTTGCTATCTACCTGGCATTTGGTGATGGCATCTGTGTTTGTACTGTACTGTTTCCTTGTGTCTTCCTTTAGTGCCAGTGGAGTTGACTAGTGCTCATACTTGTCATTTTTACTTATGGCCCTTTTGCCAGGGGAAGACAGGCAGGGCCCAGGTATCCAGCTCGGCGACAGGTGCGGAACCTGTATAGTATCGGTGAGGGCAGTGAGGGTGAGCTGCAGGTTGTTGTCAGGGGTCACCACTTCCCCCTTTTCTATAGAAATGAGGCATTTCGTCCCCCTTCCAGTGTGTTGTCCTTTACGGTTAGTATAGCCTCTATCCTCTGCCGTGACAATAGGACTGCAAAGGCCCCATATATTGTTCTTGCACAGGGGCCCTTTTCTGTGTCCACCACTGCGTTAAGTATACCATTTTCTCATTATTAAATCCTCCATATGGTTTTGGTTTCAGAGATATGGGCCTTTTTATTTATTGCTAATATTTATGGCCTTTGCCAAGTGGGTGGTGCACACGGACAATTACACAATGCAGTAGAAAGACACGCCCCTGAGCAACCATTTGAGTCACACCCCTTTGTAAAAACCATAAAAATTATCACTAAATAAAAAAAGCCCATATCTCTGGAGTCGTATGCCGGATTTAAAAATTAGCAATAAACTTAATATTCAAGGGAGCAGCGGGAATAAAATAAGAGCAAAATCCGATCACTTTTTACTGTATTTTGAGACTAGTGACAGGATCAGGACTAGAGGCTCTCATTGTAATCTGAAACACTACATACTAAATATGTTTTCTTTCTTTGGGTGGGGCAAGGTTTAATGTCAGTTTTACTTACCTGCAGCTTCTGACTCCTGGTCAGGTGTTTTTGGTTTGGAGCCACTCCCAATCCCTTTATATACCGTCTCCTTCCAGCAAAGGGTGTCGGTTACTCTCCTTGCTGTTGGTAGCATTGTAGGCTGCAGTACTGGTGCCTTACTGCAGCCTAGATGTTGGAGTTAGTCTGTTATTATTCTCCCCCTGTCTGTCTTACCTCCCCTTGGTGTGTTCTTTTAGCGCAGCAGTGGGACTAGTGATCCTTACCTTCCCACTCACTAGCCAGGGCTCACTGCAGGATCTCTCAGGGCTTCAGGTTCCTGCTTGGCGACAGGTGAGGAACTTGTATATAGACTGATTCTTGCTGTTGGTAGTGGTGTAAGCTGCACTACTGGTACCTTACTGCAGCCTAGTTGTTTGAGTTAGTCTGTTATTATTCTCCCCCTGTCTGTCTTACCTCCATTTGGTGTGTTTTAGTGCAGCGGTGGGACTAATGATCCTTACCTTCCCACTTATTAGCCAGGGCTCACAGCAGGATCTCTCTGGGCTTCAAGTTCCTGCTTGGCGACAGGTGAGAAACCTGTATATGAACTGATTCTTGCTGTTGGTAGTGGTGTGCTGCAGTACTGATACTTTACTGCAGCCTAGTTGTTGGAGTTAGTCTGTTATTATTCTCCCCCTGTCTGTCTTACCTCCCCTTGGTGTGTTTTAGTGCAGCGGTGGGACTAATGATCCTTACCTTCCCACTTATTAGCCAGGGCTCACCGCAGGATCTCTCTGGGCTTCAAGTTCCTGCTTGGCGACAGGTGAGAAACCTGTATATAGACTGATTCTTGCTGTTGGTAGTGGTGTGCTGCAGTTCTGATACCTTACTGCAACCTAGTTGTTGGAGTTAGTCTGTTATTATTCTCCCCCTGTCTGTCTTACCTCCCCTTGCTGTGTTTTAGTGCAGCGGTGGGACTAATGATCCTTACTTTCCCACTTATTAGCCAGGGCTCACCGCAGGGTTTCTCAGGGCTTCAGGTTCCTGCTTGGCGACAGCTGAGGAACCTGTTAAGGGACTGATTCTTGCTGTTGGTAGTGGTGTAAGCTGCAGTACTGGTGCCTTACTGCAGCCTAGTTGTTGGAGTTAGTCTGTTGTTATTTCCGCCCTGTTTGTCTTACCTCCCCTTGGTGTGTTATTTTAGTGCAATGGTGGGACTAGTGATCCTTACCTTCCCACTCACTAGCCAGGGCTCACAGCAGGATCTCTCAAGGCTTCAGGTTCCTGCTTGGCGACAGGTGAGGAACATGTATAGGGGTGCAGGTTACAGCGGCAGGTAAGTGGAGGCGGTGTCCATATTCCCTCTCACTAGCATCAGGGTCCACCGTTGTTAATGTGTCCCCGGTGTACCTCTTGTTTGTCTTGGTAATACACCTGTCTTTTGTGTGCTTTACCTCACGACGGACCTTCCCAAAGTCCGTGTCGTGACATTTACCCTGTTCTTATGTCTACAGCTCCTATTCAGAACTATGTATCTTCGAGGTAACTGGACAAGTCATATGCAGGCAGACTAATATGCATTAATTCTCTATTCCATCCATCCTCTACTTTTTACTAACCTTCTAAATATATATTACCAAGACATGGTGGAAGAATGGACGGGGTGCGGTGGTGGTGGTGGTGGGGGGGGGGGGGTACCTGCAGAATCCTGAAATTATTAATCAAATCAGTTGCAGTTATAATTATCCGTCCATTTATATCAGATTGGTAAGGTGTCGTTTTCCCACATTCTATAGATATACAGGGGTGTTCTTGCACTTTACCGTTTTCTCTGCTGTGATGCTATTTGAGGACCTGATGTGTTAGAGTGTATTATATTTAAAGGATTGCATCATTCTAATTACTCAGGATTTATATTTTACGCCTTTTTTTTCTATTTTTCTTAAAGGGGTTTCCCATATTGATCATATTGATCACCATTCGTCAGGATCGGTCATCACTATCAGCTGTTCTCACCGGTGGACAGATATTAATAAATGTAAACCAACACCAGAGCGCCGTTCACTGTTTAGTGGCCATTCTCAGGTACTGCAGCTCAGCTCCTATTGAATTGAATAGGAGCTGCAGTACCCAGGAGCGGCCACTACACGGTAAACGGCGCTGTGGTGTTCACTTTTTACAACAGCTGTTCAGAAACTGATGACAACCTCAATTACATAGGCTCCAATCCATTAAAGGAGCCTTTCAGGGGTTAAATATTGATTAAGGTAGACCACGAATATTTAATTGGAGGTGTTGAAACTCATCAGCTCCATCCAGAGCTCCATCGAGTTCCACTTCCCCTTTATTTTTTAACTAGGAACAGCGCCACCACTATAGTAGTGGTCGTGTCTGGTATTGCAGCTCAGCTCCAGTAACATGAATCAGATTGATTTCTATGGGGCTGCAGCATCAGACCGTGCCGTTTCTGGGTAAACAATAAAGGGGCGCAACAGCATTGGGAAAAAGGAATTCGAATAATGCACCATTGATATAAAAGTCTTGAAAATCAATTTTAATATTTTCGGGGGGAATTGCTCTTGTGATTGTATTAGAACATAATGTTTTTCATTCTCTGCGCATTTATGCCATTGTCCTTGTAGAACCTTGTGGTATTCAAATAGTTAAACGCTTGGTACGATTGAATGTAATGATTTTTGTTGGACAGAAGAATACGGGAACAAAATGTAAACTGCTTCCTTTTCTTACTAGAGGGCTGCAGTTTAGCTGGCAGAGCGGAGAGGAGTTGGGGAATTGGACGGGGATCTTTAATTTCACGGATGACGGAGCAGTGAAGACGGGCAGTGACGCAGGCGGCAGGTACAGACTCATACAGAATGACAATACACAGCATGAACCAGACTGCTGCTCCTGAGACACAGTATCTACACACAACACTCACATACAACCGCACACTACTCACATATAACGTCTACTGTAAAGAACAATAGTCATGTACATAGGAGCAGTATTATAGTAGTTATATTCTTGTACATAGGAGCAGTATTATAGTAGTTATATTCTTGTACATAGGGAACAGTATTATAGTAGTTATATTTCTGTACATAGGGGCAGTATTATAGTAGTTATATTCTTGTACATAGGAACAGTATTATAGTAGTTATATTCTTGTACATAGGGAGCAGTATTATAGTAGTTATATTCTTGTACATAGGGAACAGTATTATAGTAGTTATATTTCTGTACATAGGGTCAGTATTATAGTAGTTATATTCTTGTACATAGGAGCAGTATTATAGTAGTTATATTCTTGTACATAGGAGCAGTATTATAGTAGTTATATTCTTGTACATAGGGAACAGTATTATAGTAGTTATATTTCTGTACATAGGGGCAGTATTATAGTAGTTATATTCTTGTACATAGGAACAGTATTATAGTAGTTATATTCTTGTACATAGGGAGCAGTATTATAGTAGTTATATTCTTGTACATAGGGAACAGTATTATAGTAGTTATATTTCTGTACATAGGGTCAGTATTATAGTAGTTATATTCTTGTACATAGGAGCAGTATTATAGTAGTTATATTCTTGTACATAGGAGCAGTATTATAGTAGTTATATTCTTGTACATAGGGGCAGTATTATAGTAGTTATATTCTTGTACATAGGAGCAGTATTATAGTAGTTATATTCTTGTACATAGGAGCAGTATTATAGTAGTTATATTCTTGTACATAGGAGCAGTATTATAGTAGTTATATTCTTGTACATAGGGAACAGTATTATAGTAGTTATATTTCTGTACATAGGGTCAGTATTATAGTAGTTATATTCTTGTACATAGGTGCAGTATTATAGTAGTTATATTCTTGTACATAGGAGCAGTATTATAGTAGTTATATTCTTGTACATAGGAGCAGTATTATAGTAGTTATATTCTTGTACATAGGGAACAGTATTATAGTAGTTATATTTCTGTACATAGGGGCAGTATTATAGTAGTTATATTCTTGTACATAGGAACAGTATTATAGTAGTTATATTCTTGTACATAGGGAGCAGTATTATAGTAGTTATATTCTTGTACATAGGGAACAGTATTATAGTAGTTATATTTCTGTACATAGGGTCAGTATTATAGTAGTTATATTCTTGTACATAGGAGCAGTATTATAGTAGTTATATTCTTGTACATAGGAGCAGTATTATAGTAGTTATATTCTTGTACATAGGGGCAGTATTATAGCAGTTATATTCTTGTACATAGGAACAGTATTATAGTAGTTATATTCTTGTACATAGGGAGCAGTATTATAGTAGTTATATTCCTGTACATAGGAACAGTATTATAGTAGTTATATTCCTGTACATAGGGGCAGTATTATAGTAGCTATATTCTTGTACATAGGTGGCAGTATTATAGTACTTATATTCTTGTACATAAGGGGCAGTATTATAGTACGGTAGTTATATTCTTGTACATAGGGGCAGTATTATAGTAGTTATATTCTCATACATAGGGGACATTATTATAGTAGTTATATTCTTGTACATAGGGAGCAGTATTATAGCAGTTATATTCTTGTACAGGAGGCAGTATTATAGTAGTTATATTCTTGTACATAGGGGCAGTATTATAGTAGTTATATTCTTGTACATAGGGAGCAGTATTATAGTAATTATATTCTTGTACATAGGAGCAGTATTATTGTAGTTATATTCTTATATTTAGGAGCAGTATTATAGTAGTTATATTCTTGTACATAGGGGCAGTATTATAGTAGGTGTATTCTTGCACATAGGGGCTGTATTACAGTAGTTATATTCTTGTACATAGGAACAGTATTATAGTAGTTATATTCTTGTACATAGGGAGCAGTATTATAGTAGATATATTCTTGTACATAGGGACAGTATTATAGTAGTTATATTCTTGTACATAGGGAGCAGTATTATAGTAGTTATATTCTTGTACATAGGGGCAGTATTATAGTAGTTATATTCTTGTACATAGGGAGCAGTATTATAGTAATTATATTCTTGTACATAGGAGCAGTATTATAGTAGTTATATTCTTGTACATAGGAGCAGTATTATAGTAGTTATATTCTTGTATATAGGGGCAGTATTATAGTAGTTATATTCTTGTACATAGGAACAGTATTATAGTAGTTATATTCTTGTACATAGGGGCAGTATTATAGTAGTTATATTCTTGTACATAGGGAGCAGTATTATAGTAATTATATTCTTGTACATAGGAGCAGTATTATTGTAGTTATATTCTTATATTTAGGAGCAGTATTATAGTAGTTATATTCTTGTATATAGGGGCAGTATTATAGTAGTTATATTCTTGTACATAGGAACAGTATTATAGTAGTTATATTCTTGTACATAGGGAGCAGTATTATAGTAGTTATATTCCTGTACATAGGAACAGTATTATAGTAGTTATATTCTTGTACATAGGGAGCAGTATTATAGTAGTTATATTCCTGTACATAGGGGCAGTATTATAGTAGCTATATTCTTGTACATAGGTGGCAGTATTATAGTAGTTATATTCTTGTACATAGGGGGCAGTATTATAGTACGGTAGTTATATTCTTGTACATAGGGGCAGTATTATAGTAGTTATATTCTTGTACATAGCAGCAGTATTATAGTAGTTATATTCTTGTACATAAGGGCAGTATTATAGTAGTTATATCCTTGTACATAGGAGCAGTATTATAGTAGTTATATTCTTGTACGTAAGGGCAGTATTATAGTAGTTATATTCTTGTACATAGAGGCAGTATTATAGTAAGTAGTTATATTCTTGTACATAGGGGCAGTATTATAGTAGTTATATTCTTGTATATAGGGGCAGTATTATAGTAGTTATATTCTTGTACATAGGCAGCAGTATTATAGTAATTATATTCTTGTACATAGGAGCAGTATTATTGTAGTTATATTCTTATATTTAGGAGCAGTATTATGGTAGTTATATTCTTGTACATAGGTGCAGTATTATAGTAGGTGTATTCTTGCACATAGGGGCTGTATTATAGTAGTTATATTCTTGTACATAGGGGCAGTATTATAGTAGTTATATTCTTGTATATAGGGGCAGTATTATAGTAGTTATATTCTTGTACATAGGGAGCAGTATTATAGTAATTATATTCTTGTACATAGGAGCAGTATTATAGTAGTTATATTCTTGTACATAAGGGCAGTATTATAGTAGTTATATCCTTGTACATAGGAGCAGTATTATAGTAGTTATATTCTTGTACATAAGGGCAGTATTATAGTAGTTATATCCTTGTACATAGGAGCAGTATTATAGTAGTTATATTCTTGTACATAGGGGGCAGTATTATAGTAGCTATATTCTTGTACATAGGAACAGTATTATAGTAGTTATATTCTTGTACATAGGAACAGTATTATAGTAGTTATATTCTTGTACATAGGGACAGTATTATAGTAGTTATATTATTGTACATAGGAGCAGTATTATAGTAGTTATATTCTTGTACATAGGAGCAGTATTATAGTAGTTATATTCTTGTACATAGGGGGCAGTATTATAGTAGTTATATTCTTGTACATAGGAACAGTATTATAGTAGTTATATTCTTGTACATAGGGAGCAGTATTATAGTAGTTATATTCTTGTACATAGGGAGCAGTATTATAGTAGTTATATTTCTGTACATAGGGGCAGTATTATAGTAGTTATATTCTTGTACAAAGGAGCAGTATTATAGTAGTTATATTCTTGTACATAGGAGCAGTATTATAGTAGTTATATTCTTGTACATAGGAACAGTATTATAGTAGTTATATTCTTGTACATAGGGACAGTATTATAGTAGTTATATTATTGTACATAGGAGCAGTATTATAGTAGTTATATTCTTGTACATAGGAACAGTATTATAGTAGTTATATTCTTGTACATAGGAACAGTATTATAGTAGTTATATTCTTGTACATAGGGACAGTATTATAGTAGTTATATTATTGTACATAGGAGCAGTATTATAGTAGTTATATTCTTGTACATAGGAGCAGTATTATAGTAGTTATATTCTTGTACATAGGGGGCAGTATTATAGTAGTTATATTCTTGTACATAGGAACAGTATTATAGTAGTTATATTCTTGTACATAGGGAGCAGTATTATAGTAGCTATATTCTTGTACATAGGGACAGTATTATAGTAGTTATATTATTGTACATAGGGGCAGTATTATAGTAGTTATATTCTTGTACATAGGAGCAGTATTATAGTAGTTATATTCTTGTACATAGGGGGCAGTATTATAGTAGTTATATTCTTGTACATAGGAACAGTATTATAGTAGTTATATTCTTATACATAGGGGGCAGTATTATAGTAGTTATATTCTTGTACATAGGGAGCAGTATTATAGTAGTTATATTTCTGTACATAGGGGCAGTATTATAGTAGTTATATTCTTGTACATAGGAGCAGTATTATAGTAGTTATATTCTTGTACATAGGGGGCAGTATTATAGTAGTTATATTCTTGTACATAGGAACAGTATTATAGTAGTTATATTCTTGTACATAGGGGGCAGTATTATAGTAGTTATATTCTTGTACATAGGGAGCAGTATTATAGTAGTTATATTTCTGTACATAGGGGCAGTATTATAGTAGTTATATTCTTGTACATAGGAGCAGTATTATAGTAGTTATATTCTTGTACATAGGGGCAGTATTATAGTAGTTATATTCTTGTACATAGGAACAGTATTATAGTAGTTATATTCTTGTACATAGGAAGCAGTATTATAGTAGTTATATTCCTGTACATAGTAACAGTATTATAGTAGTTATATTCCTGTACATAGGGGCAGTATTATAGTAGCTATATTCTTGTACATAGGTGGCAGTATTATAGTAGTTATATTATTGTACATAAGGGGCAGTATTATAGTACGGTAGTTATATTCTTGTACATAGGGGCAGTATTATAGTAGTTATATTCTCATACATAGGGGACATTATTATAGTAGTTATATTCTTGTACATAGGGAGCAGTATTATAGCAGTTATATTCTTGTACAGGAGGCAGTATTATAGTAGTTATATTCTTGTACATAGGGGCAGTATTATAGTAGTTATATTCTTGTACATAGGGAGCAGTATTATAGTAATTATATTCTTGTACATAGGAGCAGTATTATTGTAGTTATATTCTTATATTTAGGAGCAGTATTATTGTAGTTATATTCTTATATTTAGGAGCAGTATTATAGTAGTTATATTCTTGTACATAGGAACAGTATTATAGTAGTTATATTCTTGTACATAGGGAGCAGTATTATAGTAGTTATATTCCTGTACATAGGAACAGTATTATAGTAGTTATATTCTTGTACATAGGGAGCAGTATTATAGTAGTTATATTCCTGTACATAGGGGCAGTATTATAGTAGCTATATTCTTGTACATAGGGGGCAGTATTATAGTAGTTATATTCTTGTACATAGGAACAGTATTATAGTAGTTATATTCTTGTACATAGGGGGCAGTATTATAGTAGTTATATTCTTGTACATAGGGAGCAGTATTATAGTAGTTATATTTCTGTACATAGGGGCAGTATTATAGTAGTTATATTCTTGTACATAGGAGCAGTATTATAGTAGTTATATTCTTGTACATAGGGGGCAGTATTATAGTAGTTATATTCTTGTACATAGGGGGCAGTATTATAGTAGTTATATTCTTGTACATAGGGAGCAGTATTATAGTAGTTATATTTCTGTACATAGGGAGCAGTATTATAGTAGTTATATTCCTGTACATAGGAACAGTATTATAGTAGTTATATTCTTGTACATAGGGAGCAGTATTATAGTAGTTATATTTCTGTACATAGGTGCAGTATTATAGTAGCTATATTCTTGTACATAGGGGGCAGTATTATAGTAGTTATATTCTTGTACATAGGAAGCAGTATTATAGTAGTTATATTCCTGTACATAGGAACAGTATTATAGTAGTTATATTCCTGTACATAGGGGCAGTATTATAGTAGCTATATTCTTGTACATAGGTGGCAGTATTATAGTAGTTATATTCTTGTACATAGGGGGCAGTATTATAGTACGGTAGTTATATTCTTGTACATAGGGGCAGTATTATAGTAGTTATATTCTCATACATAGGGGACATTATTATAGTAGTTATATTCTTGTACATAGGGAGCAGTATTATAGCAGTTATATTCTTGTACAGGAGGCAGTATTATAGTAGTTATATTCTTGTTCATAGGGGCAGTATTATAGTAGTTATATTCTTGTACATAGGGAGCAGTATTATAGTAATTATATTCTTGTACATAGGAGCAGTATTATAGTAGTTATATTCTTGTACATAGGAGCAGTATTATAGTAGTTATATTCTTGTATATAGGGGCAGTATTATAGTAGTTATATTCTTGTACATAGGAACAGTATTATAGTAGTTATATTCTTGTACATAGGGAGCAGTATTATAGTAGTTATATTCCTGTACATAGGGGCAGTATTATAGTAGCTATATTCTTGTACATAGGTGGCAGTATTATAGTAGTTATATTCTTGTACATAGGGGGCAGTATTATAGTACGGTAGTTATATTCTTGTACATAGGGGCAGTATTATAGTAGTTATATTCTTGTACATAGCAGCAGTATTATAGTAGTTATATTCTTGTACATAAGGGCAGTATTATAGTAGTTATATCCTTGTACATAGGAGCAGTATTATAGTAGTTATATTCTTGTACATAAGGGCAGTATTATAGTAGTTATATTCTTGTACATAGAGGCAGTATTATAGTAAGTAGTTATATTCTTGTACATAGCGCAGTATTATAGTAGTTATATTCTTGTATATAGGGGCAGTATTATAGTAGTTATATTCTTGTACATAGGGAGCAGTATTATAGTAATTATATTCTTGTACATAGGAGCAGTATTATTGTAGTTATATTCTTGTACATAGGTGCAGTATTATAGTAGGTGTATTCTTGCACATAGGGGCTGTATTATAGTAGTTATATTCTTGTACATAGAGGCAGTATTATAGTAGTTATATTCTTGTATATAGGGGCTGTATTATAGTACTTATATTCTTGTACATAGGGGCAGTATTATAGTAGTTATATTCTTGTACATAGCAGCAGTATTATAGTAGTTATATTCTTATACATAAGGGCAGTATTATATTAGTTATATCCTTGTACATAGGAGCAGTATTATAGTAGTTATATTCTTGTACATAGCAGCAGTATTATAGTAAGTAGTTATATTCTTGTACATAGGGGCAGTATTATAGTAGTTATATTCTTGTATATAAGGGCAGTATTATAGTAGTTAGTTTCTTGTACATAGGGAGCAGTATTATAGTAATTATATTCTTGTACATAGGAGCAGTATTATTGTAGTTATATTCTTATATTTAGGAGCAGTATTATAGTAGTTATATTCTTGTACATAGGTGCAGTATTATAGTAGGTGTATTCTTGCACATAGGGGCTGTATTTGTCAGGACCGGGAGGACTGATGGGCCCAGGAGGTGGATCCACTGGACCGAGTATCCCACCGGGGGGCAGGGTACACGGCAGCCGGAGCACTGGCGTGGCCGGGACAGGTATAACCAGGTCAGCAGAGTCACAAAGTTCTTCAGGACGGTAAGGAAAACAGGCACAGGTACCAGGGAGCAAAGACAAGAAGTCTACAGGACACGGCACCAGGGGGCCTGAGCACCTAGCACAAAAGACAAAGCTTCTAGACACGTTGATCAGGCAACGCCCCTATGGAAAGGCCGTATGTCACATCCTGCTTCAGGTGTGCTGGGTCCATAAAACCAGGAGAGTGGGCGCGGCCTGGTCCTATACAGAGGCATGAGGCTAATACTCAGAGTCAGACTCATGAGACCAGGAGCAGGACACAGGAGAGCACGAGCGGGAGCGACAGCCATGACCGGTGGACACGTGGAGTGGATCAGTGGGTAAGGAGCAGTGCAATGACGGTGAGGCCGGATCAGTGGGTACGGAGCGGTGGTGTGATGCAGGTGCGACTGGATCAGTGGGTACAGAGCGGTGGTGCAATGCAGGTACGACTGGATCAGTGGGTATGGAGCGGTGGTGCGATGCAGGAACCGGCTCAGTGGGTAAGGAGGGCTGCTGGGACACCGGGAGCGTGACAGTATTATAGTAGTTATATTCTTGTACATAGAGGCAGTATTATAGTAGTTATATTCTTGTATATAGGGGCTGTATTATAGTACTTATATTCTTGTACATAGGGGCAGTTTTATAGTAGTTATATTCTTGTACATAGCAGCAGTATTATAGTAGTTATATTCTTGTACATAAGGGCAGTATTATAGTAGTTATATCCTTGTACATAGGAGCAGTATTATAGTAGTTATATTCTTGTACATAAGGGCAGTATTATAGTAGTTATATTCTTGTACATAGAGGCAGTATTATAGCAGTTATATTCTTGTATATAGGGGCTGTATTATAGTACTTATATTCTTGTACATAGGGAGCAGTATTATAGTAATTATATTCTTGTACATAGGAGCAGTATTATTGTAGTTATATTCTTATATTTAGGAGCAGTATTATAGTAGTTATATTCTTGTACATAGGGGCAGTATTATAGTAGGTGTATTCTTGCACATAGGGGCTGTATTATAGTAGTTATATTCTTGTACATAGGGGCAGTATTATAGTAGTTATATTCTTGTATATTGGGGCAGTATTATAGTAGTTATATTCTTGTACATAGGGACAGTATTATAGTAGTTATATTCTTGTACATAAGGGCAGTATTATAGTAGTTATATTCTTGTACATAGGGAGCAGTATTATAGTAGTTACTGTATATTCTTGTACATATGGGCAGTAATATTGTAGTTATATTCTTGTACATAGGAGCAGTATTATATTAAGTTATATTTTTGGTACATAGGGGCAGTATTATAGTAGTTATATACTTGTACATAGGGGGCAGTATTATAGTAGTTATATTCTTGTACATAGGGGGCAGTATTATAGTAGATATATTCCTGTACATAGGGGGCAGTATTATAGTAGATATATTCCTGTACATAGGAGCAGTATTATATTAAGTTATATTTTTGGTACATAGGGGCAGTATTATAGTAGTTATATACTTGTACATAGGGGGCAGTATTATAGTAGCTATATTCTTGTACATAGGGGGCAGTATTATAGTAGATATATTCCTGTACATGGGGGCAGTATTACAGTATTTATATTCTTGTACATAGGGGGCAGTATTATAGTAGCTATATTCTTGTACATAGGGGGCAGTATTATAGTAGATATATTCCTGTACATAGGGGCAGTATTAGGCTATGTGCGCACGTTGCGTAAATTCATGCAGTTACGCTGCGCTTTGCAGCGCAGCGTAACTGCATGCGTCCTGCGTCCCCTGCACAGTCTATGGAGATTGTGCAGGGGCCGTGCGCACGTGGCGTTTTAGTGCGCAGCGCTTCGGCTACTGCCGAAGCGCTGCGCAAAAAGAAGTGACATGTCACTTCTTCCATGCGCTTTGCCGGCAGCTCCTGCTCGGTCTATGGCAGGAGCTGCAGGCACAGCGCACGTTCTCGCCGGCACCATGCGCTTCAGAACGGAGCTTTTCAGCTGCGCTCTGAAGCGCACCTTTTACGGTGCTGGGCAGTACGCAACGTGCGCACATACCCTTATAGTAGATATATTCCTGTACATATAAGGACTGTAGAATTTTAATTACTTATCCCATTTTATATGAGTTGTGACTGAAACTGCTCTTCTACATGAGAACTACTGTACACGGACGTTGTATGAAAATTGATGTTTTATATTTATATACAGTGCCTTGCGAAAGTATTCAGCCGCCTCGAATTTTTCAACCTTTTCCCGCATTTCAGGCTTCAAACATAAAGATAAAAAATTTAATGTTATGGTGAAGACTCAACAACAAGTGGGACACAATTGTGAAGTTGAACAAAATTTATTTTTTATTTTAAACTTTTTAAAAAAATAAAAAACTGAAGATTGGGGAGTGCAATATTATTCATCCCCTTTACTTTCAGTGCAGCAAACTCACTCCAGAAGTTCATTGAGGATCTCTGAATGATCCACTGTTGTCCTAAATGACTGATGATAATAAATATAATCCACCTGTGTGTAACCAAGTCTCCGTATATATGCACCTCCTCTGTGATAGTCTCACTGTTCTGTTTAAAGCGCAGATAACATCATGAAGACCAAGGAACACAACAGGCAGGTCCGTGATACTGTTGTGGAGAAGTGTAAAGCCAGATTTAATTACAAAAAGATTTCCACAACTTTAAACATCCCAAGAAGCGCTGTGCAAGCGATCATATTGAAATGGAAGGAGTATCATATCACTGCAACTCTACCAAGACCCGGCCGTCCATCCAAACTTTCATCTCACACAAAGAGAAGACTGATCAGAGATGCAGCCAAGAGGCCCATGATCACTCTGGGTGACCTGCAGAGATCTACAGCTGAGGTGGGAGAGTCTGTCCATAGGACAACAATCAGTTGCACACTGCACAAATCTGGCCTTTATGGAGGAGTGGCAAGAAGAAAGCCATTTCTCAAAGATATCCATAAAAAGTGTTGTTTACAGTTTGCCACAAGCCACCTGGGAGACACCAAACATGTGGAAGAAGGTGCTCTGGTCAGATGAAACTAAACTCGAACTATTTGGGCACAATGCCAAACGATATATTTGGCGTAAAAGCAACACAGCTCATCACCCTGAACACATCATCCCCACTGTCAAACATGGTGGTGGAAGCATCATGGTTTGGGCCTGCTTTTCTTCAGCAGGGACAGGGAAGATGGTTAAAATTGATGGGAAGATGGATGGAGCCAAATACAGGACCATTCTTGAAAAAAACCTGTTGGAGTCTGCAAAAGACCTGAGACTGGGATGGAGATTTGTCTTCCAACAAGACAATGATCCCAAACATAAAGCAAAATCTACAATGGAATGGTTCACAAATAAACGTATCCAGGTGTTAGAATGGCCAAGTCACAGTCCAGACCTGAACCCAATCGAGAATCTGAGGAAAGAGCTGAAAACTGCTGTTCACAAACGCTCGCTATCCAACCTCACTCAGCTCCAGCTGTTTGCAAAGGAAGAATGGGCAAGAATTTCAGTCTCTTGATGTGCAAAACTGATAGAGACATATCCCAAGCGACTGCAGCTGTAATCGCAGCAAAAGGTGGCGCTACAAAGTATTAACTTAAAGGGGATGAATAATATTGCACTCCCCAATTTTCAGTTATTCATTTTTGTAAAAAGTTGAAAAAAAGCAATAAATTTCGTTCAACTTCACAATTGTGTCCCACTTGTTGTTGATTCTTCACCAGAACATTACATTTTTTATCTTTATGCTTGAAGCCTGAAATGTGGGAAAAGGCTGACAAAGTCAAAGGGGCCGAATACTTTCACAAGGCACTGTGATATTTAATATAAATTAACTTAGATCTTGTTTTTATTTCTTGCTAGAGTTTCTCCAATTACCAGCACACTTTAGTTCTTTCCACCCTCCGCCTTGCACTCAACCCCTGTCAGTGCCTGTGTGAATTCTCCGCACTCCGAGCAGGAGACCGTCCTATGTGGATTTTGCAGTTTCTTTAATAGGGAGTGTATTACTATAATACTGCTCCTATGTAGAAGAATATAACTACTATAAGGCTATGTGCGCACGTTTCTTTTTACCTGCTTTTTACCTGCTTTTTTGCTGCTTTTTCAACTGCAGCGTTTAATGCCAAAATGGTTGTGTTCTGCTTTTCAAGCAAAGTCTATGGGAATTTGGGTTTCTTGTCCGCACTATGCAGTTCAAACTGCAGCCTTTTTCAGGCAGAACTTTGGTCAAAAACTCAGCTTTGCAGTGCAAAACCCAAATGGCAAAAACAACTGACATGTCAAGACAAGAAACCCAAATTCCCATAGACTTTGCTTGAAAAGCAGAACACAACCATTTTGGCATTAAACGCTGCAGTTGAAAAAGCAGCAAAAAAGCAGGTAAAAAGCAGGTAAAAAGCAACGTGCGGACATAGCCTTATACTGCCCCCTATGTACAAGAATATAACTACTATAATACTGCCCCCTATGTACAAGAATATAACTACTATAATACTGCCCCCTATGTACAAGAATATAACTATTATAATTCTGATCCTTTTGTACAAGAATATAACTACTATAATACTGCCCCTATGTACAAGAATATAACTACTATAATACTGCTCCTATGTACAAGAATATAACTACTATAATACTGCCCCTATGTACAAGAATATAACTACTATAATACTGCCCCTATGTACAAGAATATAACTACTATAATACTGCCCCTATGTACAAGAATATAACTACTATAATACTGCCCCTATGTACAAAAATATAACTGCTATAATACTGCCCCTATGTACAAGAATATAACTACTATAATACTGCTTCTAAATACTAGAGTATAACTACTATAATACTGCTCCTTTGTATAAGAATATAACTACTATAATACTGCCCTCTATATACCAGAATATAACTACTATAATACTGCTTCTATGTACAAGAATATAACTACTATAATACTGCCCCTATGTACAATAATATAACTGCTATAATACTGTACCTATGTACAAGAATATAACTACTATAATACTGTACCTATGTACAAGAATATAACTACTATAATACTGCCCCTATGTAGAAGAATATAACTAGTATAATACTGTCCCTATGTAGAAGAATATAACTACTATAATACTGTCCCTATGTAGAAGAATATAACTACTATCTAACTGTCCCTATGTAGAAGAATATAACTACTATAATACTGTACCTATGTATAAGAATATAACTACTATAATACTGCCCCTATGTACAAGAATATAACTACTATAATACTGCTCCCTATGTACAAGAATATAACTACTATAATACTGCCCCTATGTACAAGAATATAACTACTATAATACTGCTCCCTATGTACAAGAATATAACTACTATAATACTGCCCCCTATGTACAAGAATATAACTACTATAATACTGCCCCCTATGTACAAGAATATAACTACTATAATACTGCCCCTATGTACAAGAATATAACTACTATAATACTGCCCCTATGTATAAGTATATACCTACTATAATACTGCCCCCTATGTACAAGAATATAACTACTATAATACTACTAATCTTATCAGAGCTTATTATAATGAACTGGATCTTCACTTGATAATGATTGTACGCTCTGATGAAGCAGAAGGGCAGGACAGATCTTGCCGAGCGTCCGCTCTGCTGTGGGCTGTGATGTTCTGTCGTGGACTATGAGCATGTAGATCTTGGCTGTTCCTTACTAAGTAGGATTAACACAGGGGGATATGTAGGATCCGGGCACATGATAAGTAACAGAGATATGTCAAATTCAAAGCCAACTAAAATGCCAAGACAAGGTCAGGACAGTGATCAGCAGTAATGTGAGTGACATTGTCAGCTGATGGCGGCACGCATGGTTACCTATTGTCGGGGATACAGAACTATGTAGGACATCTATGAAGATAATCTAATATAAACAATCTAAGCTAAAGCAGATACTACTGTATATCAGTAACCGATTACTAATAGGACAAAAAAAAAACCAAAACTGACCGGCATCTCCAAATAAATGTGAACAGGTGCCTCCTGCTATGACTACACGAAACACAAACAAAGGAATACAGCAGCTTCTGTAAGCGCTAAGATATAGGCAAATATAGAATATATGACATTTAAACGGCATTAATGCTATATGGAACATACCGTATTTTTCGGATTATAAAATGCACTTTTCCTTCCAAAAATTTGGGAGGATAATAGGGGGATGCAAATTATAATCCGGTTGTAGTTTATCAGGGGGTGGTGGAGCAGTGTCACTGGAGGCAGGGGCGGTGGTGGAGTCGGATGGTGCTGCGGGCAGTGTGAGACAGGAGCCATCTAGAAAATGTAGTTGGTGCGGGCTTCAAAGAAATGGCACCTGGAGTCGGCGTGTGCACAGATTGAGCTCTCGGCTCAGTGACAGCCGAGATCTAATCTGCGCCATTTTTCTTAATTGCACTGTGGGGAGATCAATTGGCAAGAGGCGGCGCATGAACGGATAAGATCTTGGCTGTCATTGAACCAAGCGCTCAATCTGCGCATGCGCTGACTCCGGGCATGATTTCTTTGAAGCCCGCACTGTCGACATTTTCTCTTGTCTCACAGTGCCCGCAGCGAGCTTAGCATGGGACACCTGCCGCACTGCTGGCGGCATCGCCCTACTCCACCCCGCCTAATGTGACCCCCGCTCCACCACCGCTGCTACCCCCTGGTAATTTATTTATAATATTTATTCACTTATAGAGCGTTATTAATTCCACAGCGCTTTACATATATTGGCAACACTGTCCCCATTGGGGCTCACAATCTAATTTCCCTATCAGTATGTTTTTTGGAGTGTGGAAGGAAACTGGAGAACCCGGGGGAAACCCACGGAAACACGGGGAGAACATACAAACTCCTTGCAGATGTTGTCCTTGGTGGGATTTGAACCCAGGACCCCAGCTCTGCAAGACTGCAGTGCTAACCACTGAGCCACCAGTTGTAAGATACAACCGGATTATAAGACGGACCCCTTTTTCAGCCCCAATTTTTTTTTACGTTTTTTTCTTCTATAAATTGGGGTGCGTCTTATAATCCAGTGCATCTTATAAAAAAAAATACAGTACTTAGAAAAATGAAAGTACTTAGCTCTTAAATTGGTCAATTCATGTGAGCCCATCAACCGCGACAAGGTGACCTTTCTTTGATGGGACCCTAACTTATTTCATGCCAATCAGTATTTTTTTGTAGTACTGGAGGTATTCACTGCCTCATGTTGTGTCTGTACTCCAGTCTCATCAACCCCAGGATGTGTTTTTAATTAGTACTGGATGAAATTAGTAGACTTTAAGGCATGAAATAAGTTTGGGTCCCATCAAAGAAGGGTCACCTTGTCATGGTTGATAGGGTCACCTTGTCATGGTTGATGGGCTCACATGAATTGGTCAATTTATGAGCTAAGTACCTTCATTTTGCTGCTGTATTCTTTTGTTTGTGATCACTTATAGGGTCTAGAATGGATGTAGTAGAAAACCTGAGATTGACATTTGGGGGCATTCCATCATGCAAATCAGTTATATCTCCTCAATTTCAGACTACATTGTATTAAGATTGTACTAATCTATAAATGGATCTTTAAGATGCCATAGGTTTTTTTTTACCAACCCTATCTGAAAGTGTCACTTTGATTTTGATAACTTAACAAATCTATATTGATCATTATATGATGGGTCTAAATTATGTACCGATTTATTTCTCATTAATTCTAGATTGTGTTCTTTCATCTCTACTACAAAAATGTACATCAGAACTACAGATGCCACCACTAGAGGTAGCCTGGGAGCTTTCTCTATACAGCTGATAGATTGAACTCAATGAAATATGAAAGCTTGTCTGCTCCCCCTAGTGGTGGTTTCAGGCAGATAGAAATTAATGTATTAAAGAGATGGTCCAAATGAAAAGTAATTTTTCTCTTAAATCCCTATGTATTTAGTGCCATAATCAAACCTATTTTCTATTACACTTGCATTAAAATGCCTTATCTTCCTTATTCTTCCCTAACTACACTATCTAGTTTTCTATTTTTTTCACTTCACTATTTGATGACGCTTTGCCATGTAGCAAAGGCCATTAAATGGTCTATTACATTTGAGGATTGCTTCTTGCTATAGATGACACTAGATTTCAAGTCCTGTTCCTCTCTGAAGAGGCATATTTCATTTTGCAGAAGAGCATTACATGCCCTATAAGTCTCCTTACACTGGAACGTCACTCTGCACTAGGAGATATTGACCTCGAGGGTTGCTTCTTTCTATAGGTGGCACTAGATTTCAATTGGGGTTCCTCTGTGAAGAAGCATAATTCATTTCCCAAAGGAGCATGGTATGGCCTATAAGTCTCCTTTCACTCTCCAAAAGCACATACTCACTTTGAGGATTGCTTATTTCTATAGGTGACAATAGATTTCAAGTCCTGTACCTCTCTGAAGAGGCATATTGGCCGGCTTTTCCCTGCTGCTGGTTACACACAGCTCTGGCCTGGTCATGTCAGGGGTTAACTTCCCTTGCCTCGTTCTGGATTACAGGACGCTATATCTTGCCTCTCTACCTATGGCTCAGTGCCAGTGATATTTCTGCCTTGCAGCTTGTATATTGGCTCTGGTGAGTGTTCCCGATTTGACCTGCCTCCCTGCTACTCTGTCCTGGCTTGTACCCTCCCCTATTCGTCTGCCTGTCCCGGTCCCTGACTTCCCGCTCCTGTCTGTTGTTTGTGTTTCCCTCTGCATACCTGATTTCCCGGCTTCTGACTCAGTTCTGTTTTCTGACTTGATATGGATCCTCCCTTTGCAATGACTCGACGTTTCTGGCTAGACCCTGACTGTTTGACCACTCTATTGCCCCTTGGTGGTTCGCCTGTTAACTGCCTGCTGAAGTTACTCTGCTGTACTTCAGCTGCCTTTCGGTTACAGTGTTTCTTTGTCTCTCCTTCATTACTCTGCTGCCACCTAGTGGGGATTACGCTGTACTACGTTTTACAAGCCTTTGTACAGCGTGAAACATATTTCATTTCCAAGAGAAGCAATGCATGGCCTATAAGTCTCCTTACACTGGAATATCACTTTCCACTAGGGGATATTGACTTTGAGGATTGCTTCTTTCTAAAGGTGGTACTAGATTTCAAGTCCTGTTCCTTTCTATAGAGGCATATTTAATTTCACAGAGGAGCAATGCATGGCCTATAAGTCTCCTTACACTGGAATGTTCCTCTCCACCAGGAGATATTGACTTTTAGGATTGCTTCTTTCTACAGGTGACACTAGATTTCAAGTCCTGTTCTTCTGTGAAGAGGCATAATTCATTTCCCAGAGGAGCATTGCGTGGTCTTTAAGTCTCCTTACAGTGGAATGTCACTTTCCACTAGGAGATATTGACCTCGAGGATTGCTTCTTTCTATAGTTGGCACTAGATTTCAAGTCCTGTTCCTCTGTGAAGAGGCATATTTCATTTCCCAGAGGAGCATTGCATGGCCTATAAGTCTCCTTACACTGGAATGTCACTCTCCACCAGGAGATATTGACTTTTTTCAAGTAGATCCAAGGTATTTAATGCAAAACATGGATCCCAGACTCTTGCTCTGCTGGAAGGTGAAAGCTTTTTCTCTCCACCCTTATTGTTTTATTAAAATGATAAGTGGTAGAAGAAGACTTTTCTGACAGCTGCTTATCTGTAGTGCACTTTACATTGATTGAGAGCAGTGTTATTGCAGACGTTGGGGCAGGTAGTGATGTATTGTGCCAAGGCTAGCCCCGTTTTAAGCTTCGCTGTATCTTGTGTAGGGTCTTATCACATGTCCAATGTAGAAAGTATTGACACTGTGCTTAATAGTATAAGAGCAAAGTGTCTTACAGCAAGTGGAGCTGAAGAGACATGGGCTTGTGATGTTCCTCCCGGAGAGCGCAGTTATGGGGGCATTGATCAGGGGTCATTAAGCAGACATGCCATCCATGGCGAGATCATCTGGCAGGAATGCCGCAGGTTTTCGTATCTGCCTGAGCGTACGCTCTGCTGGAGAGAGCACAGCTGAAAGCTGAATGCCGTCATTATATAATCCCTCTATTCCTTCTACTCTTCTGCACCAAAGCTGGTTAACCCCTTGTGACGGTACCCCGGGCACCACCAGGAGAAATGGGTCTCACAAATATCCGCTTGCTTGGTGACAGGCTTACATGTTGGTTCCTTCTTCTCATGATCTGCTGACTGTACATATAACTCCCAGCATTCTCTAGAGCAGAGGTCCCCAACTCCAGTCCTCAAGGCCCACCAACAGTGCAGGTTTTTGGGATTTCCTTAGTATTGCACAGGTGTTAATGTAATTACCTGCTCAGGTGCTGGATCCAACAGCAGTGCAATGCTAAGGAAATCCTGAAAACATGCACTGTTCGTGGGCCTTGAGGACTGGAGTTGGGGAACCCTGCTCTAGAGAACCTGGAGTATAGAGGCATGAATACATACAGGGCTCACTATCATATAAACTTGTTATTTGGCACAACCCATAGATGATCCATCAAATAAATATCTACCGAATGTGGAGAAAGTCATCATTAGTGATGAGCGGGCACTAACATGCTCGGGTGCTCTGTACTCATAACAAGTGATGAGCGGGCACTACCATGCTCAGGTGATCGGTACTCGTAACTAGGGATGAGCGGGCATTAGCATGCCTAGGTGTTCGATACTCGTAATTAGTGATGAGTGGGCACTACCATGCTCAGGTGATCGGTACTGATAACTAGTGATGAGCGGGCACTACCATGCTCAGGTGCTCAGTACTAGTAACTAGTGATGAGCGGGCACTACCATGCTCAGGTGCTCAGTACTAGTAACTAGTGATGAGCAGGCACTACCATGCTCTAGTGCTCTGTACTCATAACTAGTGATGAGCAAGCACTACCATGCTTGGGTGCTCGGTACTAGTAACTAGTGATGAGCGGGCACTACCATGCTTGGGTGCTCAGTACTAGTTAGTGATGAGCGGGCACTACCATGCTCGGGTGCTCAGTACTCATAACTAGTGATGAGTGAGGACTACCATGCTCAGGTGCTCGGTACTCATAACTAGTGATGAGCGAGCTCTACCATGCTTGGTACTCGTAACTAGTGATGAGCAAGCACTACCATGCTTGGGTGCTTGGTACTAGTAACTAGTGATGAGCGGGCACTACCATGCTTGGGTGCTCAGTACTAGTAAGTAGTGATGAGCGGGCACTACCATGCTCGGGTGCTCAGTACTCATAACTAATGATGATCGGGCACTACCATGCTCGGGTGCTCGGTACTCATAACTAGTGATGAGTGAGGACTACCATGCTCGGGTGCTCGGTGCTTGTAACTAGTGATGAGCGACCACTACCATGCTGGGGGAGAGAGGACACTGTCATTAGTGATACCACTGACATGCAGGAGGGTGGTCCTGTAGGCTGTGTAGGTAGGTGGTATGTGTCATATCCACATCATGCCACAATCCGAGGTTTCCCAGCTTTTCCCATCACATCTGTGACGCCCTGGGCAAGCCAGGGGTCACAGGTCATCACACCACCACACCCTACACCCCAGTTAGGAACACCAAGGCTACCAAAATCCTTGTTGCCTTCCTCCAGGGGCTGATGTTCACACCAGGGGGTGGGCCAGGCGGTTGGCTCCGCCCACCGAGGAGTTCACAGCCCTGGAGGCGGGAGAACCAGGCAGATAAGAAAAGGAAGTGAAAGTAGAAGGAAGTGAAGCAGTCGTGGAGTTAAAGAGAAAAGCTGAAGTGACAGAAAAAGTGAGAGTAGTAAAGCCTGAAGTTGGTCCGGCTGTGTGCCCCGGACAGTGTCAGCAAGGTCAGCAGACGGCGGTGATAGTCTGCAGGGGGACTGCTCGGAGGTTGCTGGAAGGACCGCGGACGGGTAGTGGCCCGGCGGTCTGGAGCAGTATACAAAGAACAGTCAACACCAGGGCAGGGGCCTTTCGGATCCCGGCAAGGCTAGGAGTCGCCATAATTTGCCAAATCCGTCAGTGAAGGGGACGTCTGTCTCCAAACAACCAAGTCCCGATTGAAGGCAACAGTCCGACCGTTACGGAGAGACACCGCCACCGCCAGGGCACCAGTTTCTCAGGGCCAGCGCCTGCGGGCAAAGTAGGGCTCCTCCGGCCCATATCCAAGCCGGAGAGCGGGTTACCGGTGGGAACCCATCGCAACCATCATCAACTTAGGTGCAGGACAGAGGGACCGTCACCGTCACCTACTGGGGAAAGCAAGTGCAGCCGTCCGTGGGAACCGTCTTTCCAGCCGTGTGTTTTACCGAAAACTGTGTCAACGTCTCAGGCTGAGTGAGTACCACAGTGCCGCAAGGCACAGCGCTGCCCCCGCGTCCCTACGCCCACCAAGCCCTGCATCCCCTACCTCATCACTGGGCCCCGGGATCACCAACCCCTACCCACGGAGGGGCAACACAACAACTAGCTGCTCCATACCACTTCTCCCGGGATCCCCATACAGAGCAGCGGTGGTGTCAACAAATCACCACAACCGTGGGTGGCGTCACGGACAATCACCAATCCCCACACCCAAAAACCCCCTTTCACTCACGGGCGAGGAGCGCCGCTCGAGTCCCCGGGATCCGGCCCATCGCTCGAGCCACCGGGCAGCAGCAGGCCGCAGCAGCCGCGGCAGCCGGACCCGAGCAGTGGGAGAGCGCGGCGTCCCCTCCTCCGCCCGCGACAACTTGGCGTCACGAACAGGATCTTACCGCTCTGCCGTTGGGTAGAGGTGCGCCTTGTGACCGCCGGAGGTATCCGGCTGAAAAATTTCAGAAGTCGCCATTTTTGGCGCGAAAAGTTCCCACTCGAGCGTCTTCTCGAGTAGCAGAGGCGCGAAGGCCAAAACCCCGCCCCAATAGAGGAGGGGCCGGAAAGAAGCTAAGGGGGACGAAATGGCGGCTGGCCGCATGTAGCCGCGGCTATAGAAGCAGGGATGCCAGGACCCTGCGGCCATTGACTGGTTCCTGGAAGAGGCCGCTGCTAAAGATGCTGAGTCCGACCAGCAACACCGTGGTCCCCGCGCCTGGCATTGCAGCGCGGGTGGAAGTCCGGACCGTCCAGCTAAGCAGCCGTCTGCAGGTCCGCATGCAGCTCCTCCTGGAGGAGTGGGAGGCCGACATGGCGGAAGTGGCGGCGGCCATACGGAGACGCGAGGTGGAGGGAGTCTTGGAAGGGAGGGTAAGTGACCCACGCCCCTGTACCCCTAGTGGGTCGGTCATCGCGGCTGAGGGACCCGGTCCATACCCGCTCGCCCTGCTACCTCCCCTGCTACCTGTGTTGGCTGCTGCTGCCCCGCCACTAGGCCCGCTACCACCACCACCGGTAGTGGTACCCTGCCAATCCGCCCCGGCGGACCGACCTGAAGCCGAAGCCCGTGACCACCCTGATCCGCTTCCATGGAAGAAGCCGAAGGCTGAGCCCGTCAGCAAAGATGCACCGGAGGCACGGCGGGGATGCAGCTGCCAGGAGGCAGAGCAGGCCATGTCACAGCGGGGTCCCTCATTACTGAAGGTGCCGGTCATAGCCGACACGGAGGGACTCTGGCTGGGTCCGTCCCCCGCACACGCTGAACCGGAGCAAACAGAAAGTGCTCCCGGCTGGGAGCGGCGGCAACAGCAGCTGCACAGAGAGATCGATGCCCGAGAGGGGTGTAGAGCGGATGTGCATGCCCGCATGTATATGGAAGAAGATCGCCTGTAGCGAGCTACCAGTGGGGTCCAGAGTGGTGCACCATGTGAAGGTGGCACTAGGGCCCCACGAGTGAGAATGGACTGTTGAGCTGCAAAAGGCAGCGGAGTACCGTTGCACAGTCCCCGTTGGGACCACCACTGTGTGAGTTTTGTTTGAAAAAGTTTACAGATGATGATCAGCAAAAATAATAACCGAACAGTTACCAGATTGTCTGACCGTGATTGAGGAAACCGGCCGTTGCCGGCACCGTTGTCCCCGTGGGGACCGTTTAAAAAGTTGCATGGAGAACTTTCCATGGACAAGCCCGTGAACTTGCAGGGCAACCACAAACGTTAAGTGGCATGTAAATAAGTTGTTTTACCGTTACCGTTTCCGCATTTCCGCCTCCGGAGAGGCAGGTTGGAGGGAGGGCCCTCAGCAGAGCAGGCTGGGGCCCAGCCACCACAGGAACCGGTGGCTACCCTCTGGAGGGGAAGGACAGATCCCGCTCGGGTAACTTGTGCTGGACTTGGGTCAAGGGGTGCTGCCTGGGTTTTAGGGGCAGCATCAGGGCCAGGTTGCTTGGGTGGGAGAGAGCGGAGACCGTAACCGTAAACCGTTTTGCAACGTTTAAGAAATGTGCCTCCCGTTGTGGGATGATGTTATAATTTATATTATGTTACCGTTTACCTTTTTACATATTTTTCAGAAAATAAAACCGGTGTTGGACGGGCAGCCCGCGGACGGTCTGCATTTTGCTAAGGGGGAATGTGATGCCCTGGGCAAGCCAGGGGTCACAGGTCATCACGCCACCACACCCTACACCCCAGTTAGGAACACCAAGGCTACCAAAATCCTTGTTGCCTTCCTCCAGGGGCTGATGTTCACACCAGGGGGTGGGCCAGGCGGTTGGCTCCGCCCACCGAGGAGTTCACAGCCCTGGAGGCGGGAGAACCAGTCAGATAAGAAAAGGAAGTGAAAGTAGAAGGAAGTGAAGCAGTCGTGGAGCTAAAGAGAAAAGCTGAAGTGACAGAAAAAGTGAGAGTAGTAAAGCCTGAAGTTGGTCCGGCTGTGTGCCCCGGACAGTGTCAGCAAGGTCAGCAGACGGCGGTGATAGTCTGCAGGGCGACTGCTCGGAGGTTGCTGGAAGGACCGCGGACGGGTAGTGGCCCGGCGGTATGGAGCAGTATACAAAGAACAGTCAGCACCAGGGCAGGGGCCTTTCGGATCCCGGCAAGGCTAGGAGTCGCCATAATTTGCCAAATCCGTCAGTGAAGGGGACGTCTGTCTCCAAACAACCAAGTCCCGATTGAAGGCAACAGTCCGACCGTTACGGAGAGACACCGCCACCGCCAGGGCACCAGTTTCTCAGGGCCAGCGCCTGCGGGCAAAGTAGGACTCCTCCGGCCCATATCCAAGCCGGGGAGCGGGTTACCGGTGGGAACCCATCGCAACCATCATCAACTTAGGTGCAGGACAGAGGGACCGTCACCGTCACCTACTGGGGAAAGCAAGTGCAGCCATCCGTGGGAACCGTCTTTCCAGCCGTGTGTTTTACCGAAAACTGTGTCAACGTCTCAGGCTAAGTGAGTACCACAGTGCCGCAAGGCACAGCGCTGCCCCCGCGTCCCTGCGCCCACCAAGCCCTGCATCCCCTACCTCATCACTGGGCCCCGGGATCACCAACCCCTACCCACGGAGGGGCAACACAACAACTAGCTGCTCCATATCACCACTCCCGGGATCCCCATACAGAGCAGCGGTGGTGTCAACAAATCACCACAACCGTGGGTGGCGTCACGGACAATCACCAATCCCCACACCCAAAAACCCCCTTTCACTCACGGGCGAGGAGCGCCGCTAGAGTCCCCGGGATCCGGCCCATCGCTCGAGCCACCGAGCAGCAGCAGGCCGCAGCAGCCGCGGCAGCCGGACCCGAGCAGTGGGAGAGCGCGGCGTCTCCTCCTCCGCCCGCGACACATCACCTACGCTGGCTTGTTGTTGTCTCATCCTGTTGTCATCTCTTCCGCAGGGTAATGACACATACATGTCGCAGGCGGAGGAGGGGATGCTGCGCTCTCTCTCTGCTCGGGTCCGGCTGTCGCTGCTGCTGCGGCCTCTGCTGCTCGGTGGCTCGAGCGATGTGCCGGATCCCGGGGACTCGAGCGGCGCTCCTCGCCCGTGAGTGAAAAGGGGCTTGGGTTTAGGGGATTTATTGTCCGTGACGCCACCCACGGTTGTGGTGATTGTGTGGACACCACCGCTGCTCTGTATGGGGATCCCGGGAGTGATGGTATGGAGCAGCTAGATGTTGGCCCTCCCCTCCGTGGGTAGGGGGGTTGGTGGTCCCGGGGCCCGATTATGGAGAGTTAGGATGGTTGACAGGCGGGTTATGGGGCCTGTTGAGGTGCAGGGGCGCAGGGGCAGCGCGGTGCCGCACGGCACGGAGGTACTCACTCAGCCCAAGGATGATGACACAGTTCACGGTAAACAAGCGGCTGGTTGGACGGCTCCCTCGGACGGCTGCGGTGTTGATGTTCCCTGCAAGTTAGCGGTGACTGTCTCTTTCCTGCACCTAGATACGGTTGTTGGTAGCGATGGATTCCCACCGGTTACCCGCTCCCCAGCTTGGATATGAGCCGGAGGAGCCCCTCACTTGCCCGCAGGCGCTGGCCCTGAGAAACTGGTGCCCTGGCGGTGGCGGTGTCTCTCCAATATGGTTGGACGGTTGCCTTCAATCGGGACTTTGGCTGTTGGGAGACCCAGGAGGTCCCCTTCACTGATGGATTTGGCAAATTCACGGCGACTCCTAGCCTTGCCGGGATCCGAAAGGCCCCTGCCAATGGTGCTGGCTTCTCTTCGTATACCGCTCCGGTACCGCCGGGCCACCACCCGTCCACGATCCTTTCGGCAACCTCCGATCAGCCTCTCCTGCAAACGGTCACCGCCGTCTGCCAACCTTGCTGTCTCAGTCCGGGGCACACACCCGGACCAACTTCAGGTTCTTAACTGTCACTTTCTCTTCCACCTTAACGCCTCTCTCTTGCTCCTCTACCACTTCACTTCAACTCTCAAACTCATCTGCCACTAATCTCCTGGTTTTTCCCGCCTCCAGGGCTGTGAACTCCTCGGTGGGCGGAGCCAACCGCCTGGGCCACCCCCTGGTGTGGACATCATCCCCTGGAGGAAGGCAACAAGAGTTTTGTGTTCTGACCTTGGTGTTCCTGCAGGGAATGTGGGGTGTGTGGTGGTGTCATGACCTGTGACCCCTGGCTTGCCCAGGGCGTCACATTCCCCCTTAGCAAAACGCAGACCGTCCTCGGGCTGCCCGTCCAACACCGGTTTTATTTTTCTGAAAAAGATAAGAAAACAAGACATACAAGTATAGTAACATCATCCCACAGCGGGAGGCACTTTTTCTTAAACGTTACGGTAACATTTTAAACGGTTGCTGCTGCTGCTCTCTCCCACCCAAGTAACCTGGCCCTGATGCTGCCTCTAAGAAACAGGCAGCACCCCTTGACCCCAGTCCTGCACCAAATTACCCGAGCGGGATCTGTCCTTCCCCTCCAGAGGGTAGCCACCGGTTCCGGTGGTGGCTGGGCCCCAGCCTGCTCCACTGCGGGTCCTCCCTCCAACCTGCCTCTCCGGAGGCGGTAACGGTGCTGCAACAAACATATTTTATTTACATGCCACTAATGTTTGTGGTTGCCCTGCAAGTTCTCGGGCCTGTTCATAGGGGTTCCTATGCAAAACACTGTGGATGGTCCCCACGGGGACAACGGTGCCGGCAACGGCCGGTTCAATCACGGTGCTGACAATCAAGTTACTGTTCGGTAATCATTTACTTTCATTTTCAACTTGCAAACTTAAAACTTTCAACACACACTCCCCTTTAAAGAACAGTTTCCCTGTACCTAAGTGGGGGTCTACCTAGGTTGGGACGAGTGGACCTCCGGGGCCCGGCGTCAGTGGTGACAGGCAGCGGGGAAGAGAGAACAATCAGTTCCTCTTCTCTGCTAATGTGTGGGGCAGGCGGAGGCATAGGGGAGTTGGGCACAGGTTCATCCCTGGGCACTGGCACTGGTTCTGGCTCACGGTTGACCACTTCCATCACTTCTTCATCCACGGGTTGTGGGAACAGTATCACTGGAAGAATTACCACGCCGTTCTGTGTAGGCCAGTCTGCTGGGAAGTCACCCATCACAGTATGGATTACCTCTTTTGCCTTCTCTGCTGGTGGAGGAACCGGTACTTCAGCCATTGCCTTCAATGCTGGTGGGCACCTTTTCAGATGGTCCCGGGAAACCGTGGCTAAAGTGCCCCCTTGGTCACGACTGATTTGGTAAGCCTTCCCATCTTCCCATCCTGTGGGCTGTATGATGTATGGGGTTTGCTCCCATTGATCATCCAGCTTGTGGGTCCTTCTCTTCCATTTCAGCACTACATCTCCAGGCTGGAAAGGGCCAGCAGACGCCTTCTGATTGAAGCGCCGCTCCTGTTGTTCTCGACTCCGACTTAAGTTCTTCTCCACATATTCTTGAATCTGTCGGTACTGAACCCTCCGCCGGGTGTCCCATTCAGCCGTCGAGGGGAGTGTCTCTGGAGCTTCCAGTCCCATTTCCAGATCCACCGGCAGTCGGCCAGGGCGAGCCCTCATCAGATATGCTGGGGTGCACTTCGTTGAGCTGGATGGGATATTGTTGTACATATCGACCAAGTCGGGCAGCTTCTCCGGCCACAGGTTCCGCTCCTCTAGCGGCAACGTCTTGAGGAGGCCAAGGACCAAATGGTTCATCTTCTCACACATACCGTTGGTTTGGGCATGGTAAGGCGTGGTCCGGATCTTCCGTACAGCTGACAGAACTCATGGAACACCTCTGCTTCAAAGGCTGGGCCTTGGTCAGTGAGCACCCTCTCAGGGTATCCATGTGGTCGACAGAAGTAAGCTTGGAACGCTCTAGCGGCGGTACGGCCGGTTAGGTCCTTGACCGGGACAACCACTATGAATCTTGAATAATGATCCACTATGGTGAGAGCGTAAGTGTACCCACTTCGGCTGGGGGTGAGCTTCACATGGTCCAGGGCGACCAGCTCCAGCGGTTGATGTGTCACAATCGGGTGCAGTAAGTGTACCCACTTCGGCTGGGGGTGAGCTTCACATGGTCCAGGGCGACCAGCTCCAGCGGTTGATGTGTCACAATCGGGTGCAGGGGTGCCTTCTGGCTGGCCTCGTCCTTCCTTCTCAGCGTACACGGGCCACACTCTCGGCACCAGGCCTCCACAGACTCCCGCATCCCACTCCAATAGAACCGCTCCCTCAGCAGCATTTCCAATTTCTTCCATCCAAAGTGTCCGGCACCATCATGGTACGCTTGTAGAATGGTGGACACATTAGCTTGGGGAATCACCAACTGGCGGATTTTCTCATGAGTCTTTGGGTTAACCAGCTCGCGGTACAACTTCCCTTGGTGTAGATACAGCCGGGTCCGCTCTTTCCACAGGCGTTGGGCTTCAGCTGGGGCAGCAGGGTCTATTCCAGCTGCGCCTTTCTCCACCAGAGTCTTGACTAGGTGGACAGCGGGCGCCTGGTTTTGAGCTTCCTGCCACTCCTGGCTAGGCAGTGGATCCAGGCTCACCCGTTGTTGGTGGACATGTACCTTCCCAGTTGGTGGCTGGTGAAATGCAAGCAACTCGATCTCTTCAAGGTCGTCATCCTCGCACCCTTCTTCTGACAAGTGGGGCATCCGAGAGAGTGCATCAGCATTAAGGTTGGCACGACCAGCCCGGTATTTAATTGTGAAGTCGTAGTTGGCTAGCCTGGCCACCCACCGCTGTTCCAACGCGCCCAATTTGGCCGTGTCCAGACGGGTCAACGGATTGTTATCCGTGAAAGCGGTGAATTTTGCTGCGGCCAAGAAATGGCGGAACCGCTCGGTGATAGCCCACACCAGCGCCAGGAGCTCCAGCTTGAAAGAGCTGTAATTTTCAGGGTTCCTTTCGGTCGGTCGAAGTTTTCGGCTAGCATAGGCAATCACTTTTCCCTTCCCATCCTGGACCTGGGACAAGACTGCCCCCAAGCCCACATTGCTGGCATCGGTGTAGAGGATGAATGGGTGGCTGTAATCAGGATAAGCCAGGATCTCTTCCCCGGTCAAGGCCGCTTTCAGCTGACGGAAAGATTCCTCATGCCTCTCCTTCCACACCAGTGGGGCCCCGAGGGGTCTACCACCTTTGATCTGTCCCACGAGGAGGTCTTGCATGGGGGCAGCCATCTTCGTGTATCCCTTGATGAAGCGACGGTAGTACCCCATCAGACCCAGGAACTGCCTTACTTCCCTCACTGTGGTTGGCCTCGGCCAGTCTTGGATGGCGGTGACCTTCTCGGGGTCGGGGGGCGACACCTTCTGCTCCCACCACATGCCCCAGATACTGCACCCTGGGTTTCAGCAGATGACACTTGGAGGGTTTCAACTTCATCCCGTACTTGGCAAGGGACGCGAACACCTCGGCTAGGTGTTCCAGATGGGCTTCATAGGTCTGTGAATACACAATTACATCATCCAGATACAACAGGACGGTTTCAAAATTCAAGTGCCCCAAACAGCACTCCATCAGCCGTTGGAAGGTACCCGGGGCATTGCACAGCCCAAACGGCATACTGTTGAATTCACAGAGTCCCATAGGGGTGGTAAAGGCAGTTTTCTCCCGGTCTTCAGGCGACACGGCCACCTGCCAGTACCCACTGGTGAGGTCAAGGGTAGAGAAGTAGTTGGCGGTTCTCAGCGCGGACAAGGACTCCTCAATACGGGGCAGAGGGTAGGCATCCTTATGTGTTATCTGGTTAATCTTCCGGTAATCCACGCACATCCGCATGGTGCCGTCTTTCTTCTTAACCAGTACCAACGGGGCGGCCCAGGGACTACAGCTGTCCCTGATAACCCCTGCCTCCCTCATATTCCTCAACATGTCCTTGGCGCACTGGTAGTGTGCAGGGGGAATGGGCCTGTACCTCTCCTTGATAGGGGGGTGTTCACCGGTAGGGATATGATGTTGGACCCCTTTAATCTGACCAAAGTCTAGGGGATGTTTGCTAAAAACCTGCTCATACTCCCGTACCACTCTGTATACCCCTTCTTTGTGATGTGTAGGGGTCTTGTCAGTGCCCACGTGTAGCTGTTGGTGCCACCCCTCTAACTCCCCTTGGGGCGGGTGAGTGTTGGCCGTGGGTAGTGAGACTGGAGGAGCTGCGTCATGGATGGTGTGGGGATCTAGGGTGAGCAACTTGGCAAGTGTAGCATACCGGGGAAGCCTGACTTCTTCCTCCCCACAGTTCAGCACCCTCACGGGCACTCTCCCCTTTTTGTACATCTACTACCCCTCGGGCGGCCATTACTGTGGGCCAGTGTTCAGAGGGCATGGGCTCTATCATGGCAGGGTAGTCACGCCCCTGCGGCCCTACTGCTGCCCTACACCAAATCATCATCTCACTCCTAGGGGGCACAGTCAACGGGGCGGCATCCATCACCCTCACTCCACCAATCTCTCCTCCTGTTGAGTTTACATGCTGGCGGTACATCAGGGCTCGGATCTCACGCTGCACAGCTCTCTGTCGGCTCCCCGCCGCCGTGGCGGCCAGCTGTTGCAGTAGGGCCAATACATCACTCATACAGTGCTCCATCACATTGGTTCCCAGCACTATCTTCGGGTTATGATCACTGGGTTCATTGATGATCACAATCATACCCTGGTGTTGCAGTTCAGCTTGCCCCACTGTCATAGCCACTTGTTTATACCCCACTTGGGTCAATGGGAGTCCATTAGCAGCAATTAGTGTTATACTAGTATCTGGGGGAGCCAGCTCGTCTGTCCCCCAATACCGTTGGTACAATGTGTATGGTATGGTGGTTACCTGTGATCCAGTGTCCAAGAGAGCCATCACCGGTACGCCGTCCACAGCCACGGGGATGATGGGCCGGGCCCCGATATACCGGTCCCGCCAGTCTGGGGGGCCACGGGGTTCTACTCCTGAGGATTGGCCCGTGGCCCCAGGGGTTGCTCGTTTAACGGGCACTGTCGGAAGTAATGGCCAGGCTTGCTTTACCTGTAGCAGGTTGGAGATCTGTTCCGCGAGTTGTTAGCACCTCTCCGCTGCATCCAGGGAACATCCTCAGGGCTGTCGGCGAGCTGTATCTTGGCTGGAGGCTGGGATCTGGTCAGAGGTTGGAGTGCGGCGAGAATCTTGGCGAGGTCTCCATCCATGCGGCGGACCTGGGCAGCCAATTCTTCCATTGTGCTGCTTGGAGCTGTAGGTACTGGAGAGGCTGGTAGGGCAGGGGCCACCACGACGGGGGCCGTCTCAACTGGCCACGGGGCTGGTTCCAGGACTTCCGAAGCTGGGGGTTGCAGAGCTTTAATGGCCGGTTCATTTAACACAGCAAAGCCCACCTCAGGGTGTTCTAGGGCCCACAGCCGAAGTTGTTTGCGGTCCTCAGAGGATCTCATCCCCTGCACAAATTGCTCTACTAACATTTTGTTGCTGTCTGCCTCGTTGATGGTGTCCACCCGCTTCAGGGTGCGGAGGGCGGTTTGCAGACGTAAAGCGTAGTCCCGAATGCTGTCTACAGGCCGTTGCCGGCATTGGTAAATCCGAGTGTGACCGGAACCCCAGGGGTTTCCTAACTGCCAAAGACCCGATAGAAGGCAACCGCCCACACCGTGAGGGTATACAGCTACCGCCTAAGGCTAGAGACCCAAGGGCCAGTGCCTGCGGGCAAACGTACTTAGTCAACTAAGTACATCAAGGTGCAGGGAAAGACAGCCGCCATCACCTGTCCGGGGAGAGAGAGAGAGAGAGCAAAGCCCACCTCAGGGTGTTCTAGGGCCCACAGCCGAAGTTGTTTGCGGTCCTCAGAGGATCTCATCCCCTGCACAAATTGCTCTACTAACATTTTGTTGCTGTCTGCCTCGTTGATGGTGTCCACCCGCTTCAGGGTGCGGAGGGCGGTTTGCAGACGTAAAGCGTAGTCCCGAATGCTGTCTACAGGCCGTTGCCGGCATTGGTAAAACTGCATCCTCAGCTCAGCTTCGGTACGGGTCTCAAAGGCAGTCTGTAGTTTCTCAAAGATGGTGGCTACAGAGAACCGGTCCCCCTCGCCCAGGTCTCCGCCTCCTGCTCAGCCGCGCCGGTTAGCTGGCCCAGCACTACCGCTGCACGTTGCTTATCAGTCAGGGGGTACAATTCCAGGAGCGGGTTAAGCTTTTTCCGGAAAACCTGTAACGCATCAGGTTTCCCGTTGTACTGCGGTAGCCAGGTAGCTCCGGGCACATAGGGCAAGGAGAACGGCATTACCTGAGCGAGAGCTGGGGCCGCGGCACCCCCCGCCAGCGCGGCCGGGACCTGGGCAGGCCCATTCCCATCCACGGGTGCCGCTGCGGCTGCGACCGCCGCTCCCCCAGCAGCTCCGTCCCCCTTAGCTTTTTTCCGGCCCCTCCTCTATCTGGGCGGGGTTTTGGCCTTCGCGCCTCCACTACTCCACTACCACTCCACTACACAGACGCTCGAGCGGGTACTTTTCGCGCCAAAGATGGCGGCTTCTGAAATTTTGCGGCCGGATACCTCCAGCGGTAACAAGGCGCACCTCTACCAGACGGCAGAGCGGTAAGATCCTGTTCGTGACGCCAAGTTGTCGCGGGCGGAGGAGGGGGCGCTGCGCTCTCCCTCTGCTCGGGTCCGGCTGCCGCTGCTGCGGCCTCTGCTGCTCGGTGGCTCGAGCGATGTGCCGGATCCCGGGGACTCGAGTGGCGCTCCTCCACGGTTGTGGTGATTGTGTGGACACCACCGCTGCTCTGTATGGGGATCACGGGAGTAATAGTATGGAGCAGCTAGATGTTGGCCCTCCCCTCCGTGGGTAGGGGGGTTGGTGGTCCCGGGGCCCGATGATGGAGAGTTAGGATGGTTGACAGGCGGGTTATGGGGCCTGTTGAGGTGCAGGGGAGCAGGGGCAGCGCGGTGCCGCACGGCACGGAGGTACTCACTCAGCCCAAGGATGATGACACAGTTCACGGTAAACAAGCGGCTGGTTGGACGGCTCCCTCGGACGGCTGCGGTGTTGATGTTCCCTGCAAGTTAGCGGTGACTGTCTCTTTCCTGCACCTAGATACGGTTGTTGGTAGCGATGGATTCCCACCGGTAACCCGCTCCCCAGCTTGGATATGAGCCGGAGGAGCCCCTCTCTTGCCCGCAGGCGCTGGCCCTGAGAAACTGGTGCCCTGGCGGTGGCGGTGTCTCTCCAATATGGTTGGACGGTTGCCTTCAATCGGGACTTTGGCTGTTGGGAGACCCAGGAGGTCCCCTTCACTGACGGATTTGGCAAATTCACGGCGACTCCTAGCCTTACCGGGATCCGAAAGGCCCCTGCCAATGGTGCTGGCTTCTCTTCGTATACCGCTCTGGCACCGCCGGGCCACCACCCATCCACGATCCTTTCGGCAACCTCCGATCAGCCTCTCCTGCAAACGGTCACCGCCGTCTGCCAACCTTGCTGTCTCAGTCCGGGGCACACACCCGGACCAACTTCAGGTTCTTAACTGTCACTTTCTCTTCCACCTTAACGCCTCTCTCTCTTGCTCCTCTACCACTTCACTTCAACTCTCAAACTCATCTGCCACTAATCTCCTGGTTTTTCCCGCCTCCAGGGCTGTGAACTCCTCGGTGGGCGGAGCCAACCGCCTGGCCCACCCCCTGGTGTGGACATCAGCCCCTGGAGGAAGGCAACAAGGGTTTTGTGTTCTGACCTTGGTGTTCCTGCAGGGAATGTGGGGTGTGTGGTGGTGTCATGACCTGTGACCCCTGGCTTGCCCAGGGCGTCACATACACACTTTGCCGTCAACACGATGTAAAATGTAATCCATTAGTCGCGAGATCTTTCTTCCCTTGCTCTATGCTCCGGGTCAAGTGCTCACATGTCTAGGTGTCCACCTCGGTGGTTGAGAGGAGTAAACATGAAGAGTCTGACCGGTCTGTAGCTACTGAAGATGAGCTGCTCTGTGTCCGGACACACTTCTCTCAGTGTTATCTTCAGCACTTTATGCTAGGGCTGGACAAACCAATGGAGCAACCGCAAAGTACCCAGCAGGTAATGGAGGACATATCTGTCGCGGGCGGGGAGGACGCCGCCGCTGCTGCGCGCTCGCTAACGCTCAGGTCCAGCGCTGCTGCGGCTGCTCGGTGGCTCGAGTGGTGGGCCGGATCCGGGGACTCGAGCGGCGCTCCTCGCCTGTGAGTGAAAGGGGTGGTTGGTTTGGGGGATTTAGTCCGTGACGCCACCCACGGGTCGTGGTGAAGATGGGCACCACCGCTGCTGATGACGGGGATCCCGGGAGCGATGGTAGGGAGCAGCTGGGATGTTGTTTTCCCCCTCCGTGGGTATGGGTCGGTGGTCCCGGGGCCCGATGATGATACGGGGAGGCAGGGTTGGTGAGGTGCAGGGTTGCAGGGACAGCGCGGCGCGGTCCCGGGTGGCACGGGTGTACTCACTCAGTAAAAGTTGCACAAAGTCCTCGGTAAACCAAACGGCTGGATGGACGGGTCCTGCAGCCGACTGCAGTGTCTCTCCCCGGACAGGTGATGGCGGCTGTCTTTCCCTGCACCTTGATGTACTTAGTTGACTAAGTACGTTTGCCCGCAGGCGCTGGCCCTTGGGTCTCTAGCCTTAGGCGGTAGCTGTATACCCTCACGGTGTGGGCGGTTGCCTTCTATCGGGTCTTTGGCAGTTAGGAAACCCCTGGGGTTCCGGTCACACTCGGATTTGACTATTGTCGGCGGCTCCAAGCCTGGTCGGGGTCCGATGGCCCTTCCTGTGTGTGCTGGCTTCACTTCGCTCCCCGGTCGGTACCGGCGGGCCAACGCCCGACCCCGGTCCTACGGTTCCGCGTTTCTTCACCACTCCTGCAGACGGCCACCACCGTCTTCCAACCATGCTGTCAGTGCCTGGGCCACAAACTCAGACACTCAAGTGCTTGCTCCTCTCACTTCAAACTCCAACACTAAACTGTCACTTTTCCCGCCTCCAGGCCTGTGAACCTCTTGGCTCCGCCCCACCTGGTGTGGACATCAGATTCTGGAGGGAGGCAACAAGGGTTTTTGTTTGGCTGGTGTCACTGTCTAATAGGGGGGGGGGTGTTTGAGTGTTATCTGTGACGACCTGGCTAGTCTAGGGTGCCACATTCCCCCTTGGTGAAATGCAGACCGTCCGCGGGCTGCCCGTCCATCACCGGTTTTATTTATTTATTTTTTTCAAAACTGTAAAACATAAATAACATGTAAACATTTCAAATATATAAGCATTTTTGTTAGGTCACTTAAACGTTGCACATATAAAAACATTTTTAATACTGACGGACGGACGGATCTCTTCCGCTCTCCCACCCAAGCAACCTAGCCCTGATGCTGCCCCTAAGAAGTGGGCAGCATTCCTTGACCCCAGTCCAGGTTCAGGCTGCCCGAGCGGGAACGGGTACGGTTTCTCGCACCCGGCTGTCACTTCAGGGGACCCCACGTCCAGGGGGACCCCTGACCCCCGGAGGATGGCCACCGGTCCTGGTGGTGGCCGGGTCCTAGCCTACTCTGCTGCGGGCCCTTCCTCCAATCTGCCTCTCCGGAGGCGACAACAGTTTCCATCCCATAAAACTATTTACAAGCCCACCAGTTCGTGGGTGGCCTGCCAGTTCTCGGCCATGTCCATGAGTAGTCTCTTATGCAGGTAGTAAACACAGAAAGTCCCTCCGGGGACAACTTGCCGGCAACGGCCGGAATAATTAAATAGACAATCAGGTGAAGAACTCGGTTGATTTTTGTCATTCATTCACTTAAACTGCTGAGGGTCCCAACGGGGACAACTTGCTTGCAACGGAGGACCGCTGCCACTACTTGATGTCGCATTCCTCCAGGACCTCTTCCAGCTCCACATCCGAACGGCTTGGTGGAGGAGGAGGGGGCTGGGGCCGCATCTGCTCACCGCGGCTTCTCCTCTGCTTAACGTCCAGGGCGAATCAGCCCCTCTCCCCGCAGTGGCGGGTGTAAGTCACCAGGTCGCCCGGCAATAGATCACGACCTGGATGGCCAATGGGAAGATGCGAGTTGACATTGCGGCGGGCCACAAACACTTCGGCCTCCAAGCCCGGCTCGTATATGAATCCGAACCCCCTCCGCGTGTCGAACTGTCGGACTTGGCCTTCGTGCACCGGGCCCCACACTCGAAAGGTGGCATGGCGGAGTGCATCTTTTTCTTTAATCACCCGCGCCATTACTTCGGCCCTCTGCTGCTCCCTGGCGGCAATCTCCCGGCCCAACGGGTTTAGTTCCCTGTCCCAATAAGGGGTGTTGGCAGACCCCTGCGCCCGGGTCGGGCCCTGCTGGACCGCGCCCACACCGGCCACTACCGGTACTCTTTCGTGTGGGTCCTGCGGTGACGTGGCCTGTACTGCTGCTTTGCAGTGGCGGCCCTGCGCAGCCTTAGCCGAGGCGGGGAATTCAGGGTCAGTTGGCCTCACTGGTTGGGCCTTCGGGCCGGCAGCGGCCGGTTATTCCACAGCCGGGCGGACAGCCGGAGCCAGGACGGTCTCAGGTGCGGCCACTTCCGGGCCGACGGCTACTTCCCGCGGGGCCTTCCATGGCAGCGGGAGGAACACAGGCCATTCCCGAACAATGCCCCCAGGCCGGTCGTCTAGGGCGGACTGGTTGGATTCTGCTACCGGTGTTGGGGGTAGCGGACCGAGCGGAGGCGCAACAGCAACCGGTACGGATGGCGGGGGAGGCAGGAGGGTGAGTGGGCGCAGGCCGGGCCCCTCAGCCGAAGCGGCCGGTCCTTCTCGGACACAGGGGCGTGGGTCGCTTACCCGCTCTTCCAACTCTGCCTCCACCTCGCGTCTCCGCACGGCCGCCGCCACTTCCTCCATATCGGCCACCCAGCGCTCCATCAAGAACCGGACCTGGGCTTGAAGGCGGCAGCACATCTGTGCGGTCCGGGCTTCCACCCACGCCGCAGTTCCTGGCGTGGTCTCGGGGATTTCCGCGGTGCCGGACGGACGGGACATCGTGCGGGGCAGTGTTCCAGGAACCAAAGGTTTGCAGAGTCCTGGCGTCCCCGGTTTTATAACCTCGGCTACATTAGGCAGACACACACCCGCCCCCCCCCTTGGTTCTCTTCAGCACTTCCATTTGTTGGGGGCAGGGCTTCGCTTTCGCGCCTTCCCTGCTCGGAGAAGATGCTCGAGCGGGAGATTTTCGCGCCAAGATGGCGGCGCTTCAAAATTTTCTGCTGGACACCACCGGCGGAGATCACAAGGCGCACTTCTACTGGTAAGTAGATGGGCACAATCCTGTTCGTGACGCCAAGTTGTCGCGGGCGGGCAGGACGCCGTCGCTGCTGCGCACTCGCTAACGCTCGGGTCCAACGCTGCTGCGGCTGCTCGGTGGCTCGAGCGGTGGGCCGGATCCGGGGACTCGAGCGGCGCTCCTCGCCCGTGAGTGAAAGGGGTGGTTGGTTTGGGGGATTTAGTCCGTGACGCCACCCACGGGTCATGGTGAAGATGGGCACCACCGCTGCTGGTGACGGGGATCCCAGGAGCGATGGTAGGGAGCAGCTGGGATGTTGTTTTCCCCCTCCGTGGGTAGGGGTTGGTGGTCCCGGGGCCCGGTGATGTGACGGGGAGGCTGGGTTGGTGAGGTGCAGGGTTGCAGGGACAGCGCGGCGCGGTGCCGGGTGGCACGGGTGTACTCACTCAGTAAAAGATGCACAAAGTCCTCGGTAAACCAAACGGCTGGATGGACGGGTCCCGCAGCCAGCTGCAGTGTCTCTCCCCGGACAGGTGATGGCGGCTGTCTTTCCCTGCACCTTGATGTACTTAGTTGACTACTATGGATCCCCAATGGTAGTCCGCTCCCCGGTGTATGGATGCCGGAGGAGCCCGTTTGCCCGCAGGTGCTGGCACTTGGGTCTTTAGCCTTAGGCGGTAGCTGTATACCCTCACGGTGTGGGCGGTTGCCTTCTATCGGGTCTTTGGCTGTTAGGAGACCCCTAAGGTTCCGGTCACACTCGGATTTGACTATTGTCGGCGGCTCCAAGCCTGGTCGGGGTCCGATGGCCCTGCCTGTGTGTGCTGGCTTCACTTCGCTCCCTGGTCGGTACCGGCGGGCTAACGCCCGACCCCGGCCTGTGAACACCTCCAAAGCAGCTTCTGTCACAGACACATGAATGTCTGCATATGATAAACTATAGGACAGCAAAGGGCCCATATACTGTTTTTGCACAGGGACCCTCTTCTGCCTATTTATGCCACATTATGTCTTCTGTGGGATTAAACCAGATGATTTGGCCTTCATTCCCCTAAGCATTAGTTATCCTTGGATGCCGATTATTATTTCGCTGATTCACCAGTTGTTCTTTTTTCAATCACTTTTGATTGGTACAAACCACTGCAAACTGGGAACGCGCCACAAGACCTTTTCAGGTTCATGCATCTTATTTCGGTACGTGCAACACGGATGACACAGGGATGGTCAAAATGAAATGTGCTTTTTTTTAACGGATGTGTGAAGGGGGCCTTCCATGTATTCTTTAGGCTGCTGAATATTTTGCCATCTTAACTATTACTTAACCCCCCCCAAAAAAAAATAAAACTGATTCCTGCCCGACATTGATTTCGAATATCTGGCCAGATACCAGTCCCCATATAAGTTTATATCAGAATCTGGCGCTTAAAAATGGTGGCAAAAAGGATAGGGTGATTAGAGTAAGCACGCTATACTTACCGAGCTGAGCTCACTTAGTTAAATGAGGTCACCTGAGGTCAGGTTACCTGTGATCACAGGTGAAGGACAGTGGCAATCTCCTGCTGTGACCGCAAATAACCTAAGTGACATCACTGCTTATTGCTGTGGCCCATTCTCTGTCTGAAGCTCACAGCAGGCGATCATGTTCTTTTGCTACCCCCTGTCACTTCAGGTGTAGCAGGCTGGAATTGTCATGGGACATCGTGTGGATTACTTGGGTGTTTTTGGAGTTAATAAATTAGTGAAAAAGGGTGTTTTTTGTATTTTATTTCAAATTAAAGATTTTTTTTGGTGTTTGTGTTTTTATTTCTTTTCACTTACAGATTTGTAATGAGGGGGGTCTCATAGATGCCTCCCATCGCTAATCTAGGGCTTAGTGGCAGCTGTGAGCTGTTATTAACCCCTTAGTACACCGATTACCACAGCACCAGGGCAAACGGGAGGAGCCGGGTAAAGTTCTGGATTGTCACGTCTAATGGATGTGATAATCCTGGGTGGATGCAGGCTGCTATTTTAAGGCTGGGGGGGCTCAATAACCATGGGTTTCTCCAGCCTGACAATACCAGCTACCAGCTGTTGGGCTTTATCATGGCTCGGTATCAAAATTGGGGGGGACGACCGCACACTGGTTTATAAAATTATTTAATTAGTTAATTAATTAAAAAAAAAAGAAGCCGCAAACAGTTCCTCTTATTTTTATACACAGCTAAGATAAGCGCACAGCTGGGGGCTGCAGCCTGTAGCCGTATGCTTTATCTGTGCTGGGTATCACAATATGGGGGATCCTATGACAATTTTTTTTCTTTATTTATTTGTACTGCAATCTACAGTGACTTGCAGACATAGTGTGTGATCGCAAGCAGTTTAGACGCTGTCACACAGGCTGGGGGCTCGTCTAGCCGCAACCAATCACAGACACCAGAACTGCTGGTGGGTGGGGAAAGTAATGCATATGGATGAGCAATAATGAGCGGCCTCGGAAGAAGAGTGAGCGGCCCAGAAGCAGTTACAGCCATATCGGAGACTTGGTAAGTATAGCACGTTTGCTTAATTTTTTTTTATTTCCTGAGTTTCTGGATCATTAAACGGGAGTTCACTGAGAACTCTGGGCCCGTCTCAGGCACCCAGTTACTTTTGAAACCGCGCGGATTTACAGTTCTACTCCGCTAATCACTAATCTTAACGCCTATAATTATAGGGTATACAGTTAGGTCCAGAAATATTTGGACAGTGACACAATTTTCGCGAGTTGGGCTCTGCATGCCACCACATTGGATTTGAAATGAAACCTCTACAACAGAATTCAAGTGCAGATTGTAACGTTTAATTTGAAGGTTTGAACAAAAATATCTGATAGAAATTGTAGGAATTGTACACATTTCTTTACAAACACTCCACATTTTAGGAGGTCAAAAGTAATTGGACAAATAAACCAAACCCAAAAAAAAAATTTTTATTTTCAATATTTTGTTGCGAATCCTTTGGAGGCAATCACTGCCTTAAGTCTGGAACCCATGGACATCACCAAACGCTGGGTTTCCTCCTTCTTAATGCTTTGCCAGGCCTTTACAGCCGCAGCCTTCAGGTCTTGCTTGTTTGTGGGTCTTTCCGTCTTAAGTCTGGATTTGAGCAAGTGAAATGCATGCTCAATTGGGTTAAGATCTGGTGATTGACTTGGCCATTGCAGAATGTTCCACTTTTTTGCACTCATGAACTCCTGGGTAGCTTTGGCTGTATGCTTGGGGTCATTGTCCATCTGTACTATGAAGCGCCGTCCGATCAACTTTGCAGCATTTGGCTGAATCTGGGCTGAAAGTATATCCCGGTACACTTCAGAATTCATCCGGCTACTCTTGTCTGCTGTTATGTCATCAATAAACACAAGTGACCCAGTGCCATTGAAAGCCATGCATGCCCATGCCATCACGTTGCCTCCACCATGTTTTACAGAGGATGTGGTGTGCCTTGGATCATGTGCCGTTCCCTTTCTTCTCCAAACTTTTTTCTTCCCATCATTCTGGTACAGGTTGATCTTGGTCTCATCTGTCCATAGAATACTTTTCCAGAACTGAGCTGGCTTCATGAGGTGTTTTTCAGCAAATTTAACTCTGGCCTGTCTATTTTTGGAATTGATGAATGGTTTGCATCTAGATGTGAACCCTTTGTATTTACTTTCATGGAGTCTTCTCTTTACTGTTGACTTAGAGACAGATACACCGACTTCACTGAGAGTGTTCTGGACTTCAGTTGATGTTGTGAACGGGTTCTTTTTCACCAAAGAAAGTATGCGGCGATCATCCACCACTGTTGTCATCCGTGGACGCCCAGGCCTTTTTGAGTTCCCAAGCTCACCAGTCAATTCCTTTTTTCACAGAATGTACCCGACTGTTGATTTTGCTACTCCAAGCATGTCTGCTATCTCTCTGATGGATTTTTTCTTTTTTTTCAGCCTCAGGATGTTCTGCTTCACCTCAATTGAGAGTTCCTTAGACCGCATGTTGTCTGGTCACAGCAACAGCTTCCAAATGCAAAACCACACACCTGTAATCAACCCCAAACCTTTTAACTACTTCATTGATTACAGGTTAACGAGGGAGACGCCTTCAGAGTTAATTGCAGTCCTTAGAGACCCTTGTCCAATTACTTTTGGTCCCTTGAAAAAGAGGAGGCTATGCATTACAGAGCTATGATTCCTAAACCCTTTCTCCGATTTGGATGTGAAAACTCTCATATTGCAGCTGGGAGTGTGCACTTTCAGCCCATATTATATATATAATTGTATTTCTGAACATGTTTTTGTAAACAGCTAAAAGAACAAAACTTGTGTCACTGTCCAAATATTTCTGGACCTAACTGTATTTACTGACAGGAATTGCTGTAAATAAATGTTCAGTGCAGGGGTTAACTGATTGATACAGTCCACTGAAATCAGACAACCCCATTAAAGGACCCCGTAGATTGGATTTATAAACCTGCCAATTTCGTTGAGACCCGCTGAATGTGAATGGTGCCCATAGAGTTCCACAGCCAGTCGTACTCTTATAATAAGTCATCATGTTTCCTGACACCGCAGACACTGAATAGTCTGAGCAGGGGGTGAGTGATCAGCGCGGCCCATAATTACTTCTTCCTCCGGATCTGAAACGCTATCTGTGCACAGCTGAAGTGCGAGTGTTATTACATGACCTGTCAGAAATAGTTATGTGGAGATGAACGGACACTGGTACACTAAATACTGACATGATCCTCTACTCCGAGACTAGAAAATAGTGACTGGTCTCTAGAAATACCCACTGCCAGTGTCAGACTGGGACGGCAAGGGCCCACCAGTAACATTGACTCTGGGGTCCACTGATCAACTACATGCAGATAATACATTAACACATTTACTGATTCTTCTGTATAATATATTGGGTCGTTTGTAAAATTAATGATGAGATGCTTTCTTTAGCTCTACAAAAGGAAACAAGTTTATTGTGCTTGTGTGTCGCCTTGGGCAAGCCAGGGGACACAGGTCACACACCACCACACCCTACATCCTAGGTAGGCACATCTAAGCTAACCAAAAATCCTTGTTGCCTTCCTCCAGAGGTTGATGATGCACACCAGGGGGTGGGCCAGGCGGTTGGCTCCGCCCACCGAGGAGCTCACAACACTGGAGGCAGGAAGAAACCAGGCAGTTATGTCGGGGAGGAGGAAGTGGAAGGAGCGAAGTCGAGCCCAGGCAGGGCAAGAGTAAAGGAGAGTTCAGTTTAGGAGTTAAGTGAAAGTGAAAGTAGAAAAGGAAAAAAGCAAGTAAAGTGACAGAAGAGAAAGACAGCCTGAAGGGTCCAGCTTTGTGAGGGCCAGAACAGCAAGGTCAGCAACGGCGGTGACTGTCTGGAGGGGGACCGTTTGGAAGTTCCTGGAAGGACCCCGTTGGCTGTGTGCCCGGTGGTCTGGAGCAGTGTTCCGAAGGACAGTCAGCACCAGGGCAGGGGCCTCTCGGACCCCGGCAAGGCTAGGAGTCGCCAGATTTGCCAAATCCGTCAGTGACGGGGACGCAGATCCCCCAACAACCAAGTCCCGATTGAATGCAACAGCCCAACCCGTATTGGAGAGACACCGCCACCGCCACGGCACCAGTTTCTCAGGGCCAGCGCCTGCGGGCAAAGTGTAGAGCTCCTCCGGCCCAGATTGCAGCCGGGGAGCGGGTAACCGGAGGGAATCCACCGCTACCATCAGTCAACACAGGTGCAAGGAAGAGGGACATCACCGTCACCTACCGGGAGTGCAGGTGCAGCCGTCTGTGGGACCGTCCTACCAGCCGTTGGTTTACCGTACAAACTGTGTCCGTGTGTCAGGCTGAGTGAGTACCATAGTGCCGCAAGGCACAGCGCTGCCCCCGCGTCCCTGCGCCCTCCAGGCCCTACACTTTACATCTCATCACCGGGCCCCGGGATCACCAACCCCTACCCACGGAGGGGCAACACAACACCTGGCTGCTCCGCATCACCATCCCCGGGACCCCCACACTGAGCAGCGGTGGTGCAATCACCACAACCATGGGTGGCGTCACGAACTATAACAATCCCCACACCCAACAAACACCCCCTTTCACTCACGGGCGAGGAGTGTCGCTCGAGAAACCCCGGGATCCGGCCCACAGCTCGAGCCACCAGGAGCAGCTGCCGGACCCGAGCAGAAGGGGTGAGCGCGGTGTGCTGACACCCTCCTCCCCGCCCGCGACACTTGTGTTTCGGGGGTAAGTGACATACTTCTGCAAAAAGGCCCACCAGAGGATTCTCCTGCTCTCCTGTGGGCCAGTCCGAACCTTCCCACAGCCAATCTCAGAGGTTATAGGTAAGTGACATACTTATGCAAAGTGGACCACCGGAGGATTCTCCTGCCCTCCTGTGGGCCAGTCCGAACCTTCCCACAGCCGATCTCAGAGGTTATAGGTAAGTGACATACTTATGCAAAGTGGACCACCGGAGGATTCTCCTGCCCTCCTGTGGACCAGTCCGAACCTGCCCACTGCCAATCCCAGAGTTTATGGGTAAGGCTGCTTTCACACCTCCGGTTTTTCCTGTGCGGCACAATCCGGCACTTTGCAGGAAAAACGCAACCGTTTTTTTTGCTGCCAGTTGGGTTTTTCCTGCATAGACTTTAATTTGTGCCGCATGCGCTTGCGTTCCGTCCGTTTTTTGCCGCATGCGGCAGATTTAGCCGATGCGGCGGCCGGATGGAACGTTGCCTGGCATGTTTTTTTTGTGATTCGACCGATGCGGCGCATTTTTCAATGCATGCCTATGGACGACGGATGCGGCGCGATGCGGAAAAAAACGCATCCGGCCGCCACATGCGTTTTTTGCCACTGCGCATGCTCAGTAGAATGCCGCAAGCGGCAAAAAACGGACGGGCCGCATTTAAAAAACTTATGCAAAGGATGCGGCTTTTTCGCCGCATCCGTTGCATAGGTTTTAGAGCCGGACTGGCCGGCTCTGCACCTACCGGATGTGTGAAAGCAGCCTAAGTGACATACTTATGCAAAGTGGCCCACCGGAGGATTCTCCTGCTCTCCTGTGGGCCAGTCTGAGCCTTCCCACTGCCAATCTCAGAGGTTATGGGTAAGTGACATACTACTGAAAAGGGACCCACCACCGGAGGATTCTCCTGCTCTCCTGTGGGCCAGTCCGAGTGTGCCCACTGCCAATCCCAGAGGTTATGGGTAAGTAACATACTTATGCAAAGTGGACCTCCGGAGGATTCTCCTGCTCCCCTGTGGGCCAGTCCAAGCCTGCCCATTGCCAATCTTAGAGATTATGGATAAGTGACATTCTACTGCAAAGGGGCCCACAGGAGAATTTTCCTGCTCTCCTGTAGGCCAGTCTGAGAAGCCCACAGCCAATCTCAGAGGTTATAGCAAAGGAGCCCACCAGAGGATTCTCCTGCTCACCTGTGGGCCAGTCTGAATCTGCCCATTCCCAATCCCAGAGTTTATGGGTCCAATTTCCACAGCAGATGTAGTTGTCTAATGTTACTTAAAAGCTATTGTCCCAGCTCTTCACACATCTTAAGTCACTATTTGCTGATCGTTGACAGGCCGAACAATGGGATCACAAGTCTGGACAGGTAATAACATGCAGAGTTGGGATCAATTCCATTAAGTTCTGTGTACAGTGAGCTCCCTCTAGTGATGACTGCAAGCAGATAGAATTTTATCCCTCAGCTCTTTGACAAGAAGGAGGTGATTGGAAATAGGGCCCCGAGATCACAATATAATTATTTTCAGCATAATGTTATATCTTTTTAAGACATAATTCTGTTTTAAAAAATACATATGAAAATATCTGTAGAGGAGAGGATAAATGTGTAACCCAAAATCTTTTGTCAAGCTGTGTTTGGTAGCCTGTCAGCTCTCCATAGGGCCTCCACGGACAGACATAGTGCTAGCTACTGCATCTATCAGGTACCAGGGGTTGCCCTGGCCTTGCCTTAACCCTTTAACTCCTGTAGAAGCTCCCTGGGTTGGGTCTAAGGAATAGCTACGGGCAGGTGGAGCAGGTTGGGGGAGCATAGTAAGGAAACCTCGTCAATATAATATAAGATGGCCTGGAACAGGAGCAGAAAAGTAGTCAAAATATTGTCCGAGGTCAAGCAACAGCGATCTACTAACAAGGGAAATCTCGTCAATATAATATAAGATGGCCTAGAACAGGAGCAGAAAAGTGGTCAAAATATGGGTCTAGATCAAGCAACAGCGATCTACTAACAATGGCAGGTGCTGCAATTCATGTTTGAACCAGGTCAAGTGAAGCACATTGGGGGAGCATAGTCAGGAAATCTCGTCAATATAATATAAGATGGCCTGGAACAGGAGCAGAAAAGTGGTCAATATACTGGCCTAGATCAAGCAACAGAGATCTACTAAAAGGGCAGATGCTGGAATTCATGTGTGAACCAGGTCAAGTGAAGCACATTGGAAGAGCATAGTCAGGAAATCTCGTCAATATAATATAAGATGTCCTGGAACAGGAGCAGAAATGTGGTCAAAGTATTGGCCGAGGTCAAGCAACAGCAATCTACTAACAAGGGAAATCTCACCAATATAATATAAGATGGCCTGGAACAGGAGGAGAAATGTTAGGTAGAAAAGTGGTTAAAATTTGGGCCTAGATCAAGCAACAGCAATCTACTAACAAGGGCAGATGCTGGAATTCATGTGTAAACCAGGTCAAGTGAAGCACATTGGGGGAGCATATTCAGGAAATCTCGTCAATATAATCTAAGATGTCCTGGAACAGGAGCAGAAAAGAAGTTAAAATATTGGCCGAGGTCAAGCAACAGGAATCTACTAACAAGGGAAATCTCGTCAATATAATATAAGATGGCCTGGAACAGGAGCAGAAAAGTGGTCAAAATATGGGCCTAGATCAAGCAACAGCGATCTACCAACAAGGGCAGATGCTGGAAATCATGTGTGAACCAGGTCAATTGGAGCACATTGGGGGAGCATAGTCAGGAAATCGAAATCTCGTCAATATAATATAAGATGTCCTGGAACAAGAGCCGAAAAGTGGTCAAAATATGGGCCTAGATCAAGCAACAGCGATCTACTAATATGGGCAGATGCTGGAAATCATGTGAACCAGGTCAAGTGGAGCCTATAACTGGCAAAGAAGACAAAGATTAACCATAATAAATCATTAGCAGCACTTGACCACTGAGGAAGGATTCTCCGGTCGTGATGGTTACTATACCCCTTAAAACTTAACCTAAAAATAATACACCGACTGCATGCGACTTGGTTAAACAAATTGGCCACAGCAGCCTTTATTACCTATTATTAACATACTAACCACAAAGGGGGCGCCGTCCAACGGGCGACCCCAAACACAGAATAATAGGTAACACATAATAATAAACGGTACATGAAACCCTATGTAGGCCCGGTCCAGAAACCCTTTTCTACACCAATATCCCTGGCCGCAACACTCCGACCCAGAGATGAGGTATTAATCACCCCACGGATTAATACCCCCCAAACTTTGCAGAACCCCGTGCCTGCAATTTCCCAGAACCCAGAGACACCATACCAAGACAGTGCCTCTCGGTCCAGCTACAAATCCCTTCCAACCGCTTCTGGACCAGACCTACCCCCGCCACAGGACAGGACACGTGACACCTTACGTGGCCTGGACCCGCCACACGCCCAAGGCTTGCTCCACACCATCCCGCAAACCCAGGGCCCATAAATCAGAACCAATGTCATTAAGATGAACCCCATCACCTCTCCGAAACTGCCACTTCGCCGATTCCAGGTCCACATGCCTCACCACCACGCCGCCGTTTCTCCGCACGAAACGCGCAACCACCCTGTTCACTTGTGCCCGGGCGCGATTAAGCTTCTCAACCGACCGGGCCCCCCTCCACCATAATCTGGCCACAATATCCGACCACACCACTATCAGGCCCGGATACCTTGCCCATAACCGCAGTAGGTCGATCTTAATGTCCCGAATCAGATCGCGGGATGCCCGCGAACCCAGGTCATTACCCCCCACGTGCAAAACCAACACGTTCGGGGGTCTGTCCATCCTACAATAGTACTCGAATTCCGGCACGACCCTGCTCCATTCCATGCCCCGCACTCCAATCCACTTGACCGATGCCAGCGACCTGTCCAGACCCAACTGCCGACCATTCGGGCGAGCGTCGGCCCGACGGGCCCCCCAAAAAACGAACGAGTGCCCCAGGATCCAGATCAGACACACTCCTACAATAAAGGAAACAATTTTAACAACAACACCAGCATTCCAGATTGCAACAAAGAACAACAAAACCTAACGGCAGAACAAACAACTCCCCACCAGAGCCCTCAACGAGATAATAACTGCGGGCGCACATAACCACGAAAACGAGAGGACTCCCACCGACCAATCCGTCTCACCATGTCATCTCCAAGACCCCAACGAGAAGCCTCGGTAGCCGCCCCAATCCTGAACGAATGGGACCCGTAATCCTCTGGGCGCTCACCCGCCCAGCGCAAACAACTCCTCAGCACTGCCACAAACTGATAACGAGACAACCAAGCCCCGTCCTCGTGACGTAGCAGCGGGCCCGGAAGACCGCCCCGCAGACCACAAAACTGACTGACCACCTGCACCGGGCACAAGCCATCCCCTTGCACCGCATACAACACTACCAACCTGCCCCGACCCATCTGGTCCGTCTTGGACCGCCGAAGCCGACACTCCACTCTCCGTCCCACTACCGACACATCCTCGAATAGCAAACCACCCCCAATCACCCTTGACGGGCTCACCAATTCTCCTATCCGAAAAGCCCCGAAAAAAGCCAACACGAAAGCAGTTTTAAACAACACCGTCTCATACGCTGAGACACAAATGCCCTGCAAACCATCCACCAAACGCCGTAACAAGTCCAATGAAATGGGCCGCCTAGTGTCCCGCACCTTCACCCCTTTCCGAAAACCTTTCAATGCTTGCCGTACCCGAAAGTCCCTTGAAACGTCCTGCTCACCCCTAACCTTTAACCAGAAAGCCACGGCCGCCACCCTAATCGCCACCGCCGACGCTGACCTCCCAGCCCTAAAATCCTCACTCACCAATGCCAAGAGCGCCAGTAAATAATCCGCTCGCCCGTTACCAAACATCTCACCCAGCACTGCCTGCCACTCAACCCACACCTTAGCATAACGGCACCAAGTCACCTCGGTCACCGAATTCCTAATCAAACCCGCAATCACTGCCTCACCAGGCTCCACAATTCCTCTGGGCACACCGCTCCGACCTCGTCCGCCCCCGGCAGTAACTCCCGAAACCTGTGGAACTGAAAACGAGATAAAGCGTCAGCCACCCCGTTATCCACCCCCGGCACATGTTTTGCAACCACATGAATATTCCACAACAAACACTTGAGCACCAAATGCCGCAAATATGCCACTACAGGTCCAGATTTCGCTGACAAGCTGTTGATTGCATGTACAACTGCCTGATTATCGCAATGGAAGCACACCTTACGTCCCGAAAATTGCGACCCCCACAACTCCACCGCCACCACGATTGGAAACAACTCGAGCAGGGCCAGATTTTTGACAAGGCCACCCTGTCGCCAATCCTCAGGCCACCTTCCCACACACCAATGACCCTGAAAAATGGCGCCGAAACCCGCCGACCCGGCCGCATCCGTATATAGTTCCAGAGCATCATTGGGCACCACCTTCTTCAACCACAAAGTGCGGCCGTTAAAATGTCGCAAGAAGACGTCCCAAACCAACAAGTCTGCCTTGATCTCCCGCGTGACCCGCACGAAATGCGCCGATGACCGTACGCCTGCCGTAGCTGCCGCCAACCTCCTGGCGAAAACACGCCCCATCGGCATAATCCTGCATGCAAAATTCAGCTTTCCAAGCAAAGACTGTACCACCTTAAGCCGCACTTTTTTTGCTGCCAGCATTGCTGCAACCGCACTCCGCAAATCCACAATCTTGTCCTCTGGCAACCTACATTCCATGGCCAGCGAGTCGATTTCAATCCCCAGGAACCGCATAACCGGCGCCGGCCCCTCCGTTTTTTCCTGCGCCAAAGGGATCCCGAACCGATCCGCCACTCTCTGCAAGGCGAACAACAAACCAGCGCAAACCATGGAACCCGCCGGACCAACACACAGAAAATCATCCAAATAATGAATAATGGACGACAAGCCGGACACGTCCCGCACCACCCACTCAACAAAGGAGCTAAACGCCTCAAAATATGAACAAGAAATCGAACAGCCCATGGGCAAACAACGATCAACATAAAACTTCCCGTTCCACCAGCAACCCAGAAGGTGCTGACTCTCCGGATGCACCGGCAACAAACGAAACGCCGATTCTACATCCGCCTTTGCCATCAATGCACCGCGTCCTGCCGCCCGTACCAAGTCCAACGCTTTGTCAAACGAGACGTAGTACACCGCCGACAATTCCGGCGCAATGCCGTCATTCACAGACGACCCCTCCGGAAATGAAAGATGATGAATGAGCCGAAATTTATTCGGCTCCTTCTTTGGCACCACCCCCAGCGGGGACACCACCAAATTCCTGCACGGAGGGCTCTCAAATGGGCCCCCCATCCTGCCCAGCTCAACCTCTTTACTCAACTTCTCACCCACAACCATAGGGTGGTCCCTTGCCGACCGTAAGTTGCGACAAACCGGAGGCAATGCCTCAACCGCCGACGGAATCCGAAAACCGTACAAAAAACCAAACCGCAAAAGCGACGCCGCTGCCCCGTCCGGGTACCTACTTAAAAACGGCGCCATCGCCTCTATTTTCACCGGCGTCCTCCCTTTTTCCAGACCCGTCCCCAGCCTTGCCTCTCCCTTTTTTAAAGCATTTGGACAAGCTATGTCCCCCCCCGCAGCCGGAGCACTCATGCTTGAACCTACACGCTGCGCCAAATTTGCACTGGCCTTCGTTAAATTGCCAGCACAATCCCTTTTTCTGAATCCCCGAGGGCCCGGCTCCCGGTCCCCCGGCACCGCCACGAAAGGGCTGGCTCGGGGCCGCCATTAAGCGCATCCATAAGGAAATGTCCTTATGGTCCCACCGCATGCCGGGCCGCAACGCCTTCCGCTGCCTAAACTGCTCATCATACCGCAGCCATGCCAAACCCCCGTACGTGCGATACGCCTCCCCGATTGCATCCATATATCCGAATAGAGCCGAGCAGTGCTCCGGCTCCTTTTCCCCTACCACGCTAGCCAAAATTGCAAACGCCTGCAACCAATTGGAAAAGGAACGAGGAATGAGCCTATAACGGCGTTTTTCTTCCTCCTCCTTTTCCTTCTTGGAATCGCTCGGCTTCACCTTGTCTAGGTTAAATTTTTCCAGGGGCAGCAGGGAAAATATCTCCACATACTCCTCTTTCCAAATTTTTTCCCTCACCTCTTTTTTGAGGTGCGCCCCCAGCGGTCCCTCAAAGCACACATACACCTCGCTCTTAGCCCTATCATCCAGCCTCACCACCTCATCTTCCTTTTCCTTCTCCTTTTCTCCCGCTTTCTCGCCTGCAGGCTCCACTACTCCGCTACCTACACCCGCCCCCACCGGCACCTTCTCGCCGCTAGTCGCCGCCGCGCCATCCACCGCCGACCCTGTCCAGGCCGCCGCCGCCGCCGGCGCTCGCGCTAAACCCTGCAAAAACCCCAGCAACTGACTAAGCAAAACTGACCCCTCTGGCGCTGCCGTGCCCGCAGCCACCTCCCCAGCACCCGCTCCCCGCGCCGCAAGCAATGCCGAATCCACGGCTAGCTCACCCGACCGTGACGCGGAGACGGAATGCGATACTGCGATGTCGTCCGCCATCGGCTCCTCTAATTCGTCCCCCGACCTGAGGGCTCCTTCTTCCTCTTCGCTGTAGCCGTCCTCCACCGTCCCAGCTCCAGAGGACGCAGCCGATGCGCCCCCTCCACCACAGCCACCCTCCTGGGCAGCCGCGTGGGCACTGGCGGTGGGCGTCCGCTGCTTTCTTTGCGGCGACAGCCCACAAGACCGTCCTGTCCCCTGGGCCGCCGCCGACCGAGTCCTCTTCCTGGAGGAGCCTCTCCCCGAGCTCAGGGGGCTCCCCACCGCCGGTTCTCCCCCCCCCCGGGCCTCCGACCGAGACCTCCCGCTGGGTCCTCCCCCCCCCGAGGGAGACCGCGTCCGCCGGGCGCAGAGCTGATGATCTGAGGGTCCTGGCGCGCCCTGCGGGGGTCCCACCGTCCCTCCTCTCCTCCGCAGCCGTGCAGGTATCCGGGTGGCGCCTGCCCACACCGGTCCCCCTGCTGGCTGCCTGCGCCCGGCCCCCCCAACGTCCCCGGGGGGTACTGCTGGCCTCCATCACAAGCCGGGCCCGCTCCTGGTCAGAAGCAGCCGCCGGGACGTGCCCCGCCGCCGGGGGCCCGGCGTCCAGAGCAGGCCCCAGGCTGGACACGCCCCCTCTCCGTGCCTCCAGTTCATGCTGGGCACGGCCCGGTCCCCGGGCTGCCGCCGGCCTGTTCACTCGAGCCCGCGGCCTGGGACCGGAAGTAGGCCCCAGGCCGGGCCCGCCGCCATCCAGGCCACCGCTGGCCTCATTCCATCGCTGGGCTCGCTCCCGGCCGGGAGACGCCGCTGGGCTCTGCACTCCAGCCCGAGGCCTGAGACAGGAAGAAGGCCCCGGGCTGGCCACGCCCCCTTCTCGGCCGTCGCGGCCGCGTCGGAGATTCCTCCCGGCGGCCGGGGCAGACGCTGGAAGCTGCTGCCGCCCGCCCCGCCGCGGAGGGTCCCGAGGGGGGCTCTCACTGGGCCTCCTCGCCCCCCCTGCGCCCGGAGAGTACCTGAGCGGGGGCCTCGAACGCCGCCCGCGTCTAGAGGGGGAGCGAGGGGCAGGTGCCGACGGGGACACACAGGCAGCCCTGACGTGGGATTGCACTGCCTGGGCCCCATGCACCGCCATCGCCGCTCTAATCAGCCGATCCAGCTCCTGGAGGTCCGCCATGCTGGTCCTTGTGGTCCTGGTCCTGGGTCTCAATCTGACGCTGTCCGGAGTCCAAAAGGGGAGGTAAGATCCTCCCTAATCGCTTTTATACTCCCCCCCCTCCCCTACAGGGATCCTCTCTCCACCAATCCCCTATACCTTCCCATAATGCCCCTCATTATAACTTTATTAACCCCTCACTCCCTCCCTTCCCTCTGGTCATGTCGCCCCTCCCCCCTATGGGGTCCATGGCTTTCTGTTCAGGGCTAAAGTCAGGGGAAGGAATTTACTATTACCAGACGACTACTACTATTTACCACACACAAAAATTACCCCCTAGCTCCCTGCCTGGATGGTACCACAAGTCAAAACAAAGACACTGGATAATGTTAGGGCCAGGTGGACGGGCAGACCCAGGAGGTGGATCCACTGGGCCGAACTCCTTGATGAAGGCAAGGGGTCCGGTAGCCGGAGCACTATGGGTAGCAGGACAGTCCGTGCACAAGAGTGGAATGGAGAAGTCCCTGGGACCACGGAGTCACTGATGGTAGTCCGGGTGACGGAGCTCAGGTTCGGAGGCCGAGATGTTGTCAGGCAGAGTCCGGAACCGATGGAGCGAGAGGACGGGTCACCACAGGGATCAGAGATGGAACGGACTGACGGGATGGCAGATAGTCAGCGTTCGGGAATCGGCAGGACCGGATGGCAAGGCAGGAGCGGCTCTAGAAGAGAGATAGGTAAGTATGGCACAGAGACACAAGGAGACCTGACTCCTAGCTTAGGAAACACGAAGAACAGGCCCCGCCCACTTGGACACTAAACCCCTTTATACCCTGTACCTGTGTGTTCAATTTCCTGTCAGTGGACGCTGGCCCTTTAAGAAAGGGTCAATGACCGCGCGCGCGCCCTAATGCGCATGCGCGAGGCCCGGGTGCCAGAAGCCAGGGCAGGGAGCGGTGAGCAGGAAGCAGGAGAGCCGGGCTGGGGCTGAGTAGCCAACGGGCGCCGGGAGCGGGGACCGGGCCGCCTGGAGACCGCAGGCAATGGAGGCTGGAGACCGGGGAGAGAAGCAGGGAAGCCGGGGAGCGTGGCAGGTGAGCCGGGGAGCAGAGCAGGGGACCCGGAGAGCGTGACAGATAATCACATTGTCTCCCCACATCACTGGAAGCAAAGGCAGCAGAAACCGAGGGGGCAGATACCGACATGGATTTCACAGCTTTGGATATTACGATCCCCTCACTGGCCAGGACGTGTATAGTTGGCATTGACTTTGTCCCTATCGCCCCCATGAGGACATGGGGATCAAGATAAACAGGAAATAATTAACATAGCTGTGGTCTGCTGGGACAAGAATATCTATTCTATTAATGTCTCATGGCTATAAGCAGCCGGGGTCATTCCTGTCTGCAGGGGACGTGTGTGACATGTGAGCTCTAAGCACTGCTTTCTATGGGAAGTGAGTAACGAGAGCGGAGATATCTCTGAGGGCTTCCTCCACAATACTCAGTGTGTCCAAAAATCCAGGATCAGATCCATTCATATAAATGGGGTTCTTTCTTTTGCAAATGCATATATTCTTAGCAAGGCCTGTAAATATGGATAAAACAGTCGCAAAACTTTCTGCACCATGTGAATTTACACAATATACTACTCAAAGGGAATCTATCAGCAGGGTTTTGCTATGTACTCTGAGAGCAGCATGGTGTTGGGGCAGAGACACTGGTTCCAGTGATACATGACCTGCTGTCATATAATCACAGTTTTCTTTTCTGCAGATCTAGTCGTGCTCAGAATGCTGAGCTGGGTATAGCCCCATTGTAACGCTCATGGCCTGTGTAAGGGCAGCGAGCTGGATTAGCGGACCCACTGCATCCCAGGGGTACCTTGGTTTACCCCTTAGTGGGAGAGGCTTGACTAAGCACCCACCGCAAGGTGGACGCCAGGTACCACTCCTAGGAAAGTGACCGGGACTGTGGCAGCTGACCCCCAAAACTGGTGACGGACTCCGGTATAAGACGGGTGGCAGAAGCAGGCTGGACAGGTATGGTGGCATGGCAGGGATAGACAGGTATGGGAAGGTAGATACTAGAGGCAGACACAGGGTTAACGGAACATGAGCTCAGGACCTGACAACTTGCTAGCTAGCAGACTGGATACTGACCTAACTAAGGCGTTGTGCAGTCACTTCCCCTAATGGGAAGGTGCCTGAAATACACAGCCTATGGCTGAGAAGCATTTCCTGGAGATGGCACACAAAGCCCTTTAAGAGGAGTGCCAGTGTGCCCTCCCGGGAACCCTGTGCGGCATGTACAGGGCCCGGGAGGGGGAGGAGACAGCAGCACACGTGGATGGCCGCGCTGCAGCGGGAGGACACGACCTGGCCGGGGCTGTGAGTAAGTCAGAGTCTCTGCAGCGATGCCAGTGCTACACCCGTCCACACCATTTATTGGCAGCTTTCTGTGTACACTCAGCATTAACAGTGTGTGGGGACGTGGCTACATTGCATTTGACTAGACAGCACCACACACCTAGTCTTGTATTGATAGTCTCCTGCTGATAAAACACTGATTTTGCTGAACAGAACATACAGAATAGTAAGTGACACATTGCTGTGCTCAAGGTTTTAAGGTCCTGTCACACACAGAGATAAATCTGCGGCAGATCTGTGGTTGCAGTGAAATTGTGGACAATCAGTGGCAGGTTTGTGGCTGTGTACAAATGGAACAACATGTCCATGATTTCACAACAAACACAGATCTGCCAAAGATTTATTTCTGTGTGTGACGGGGCCTTTAGCCCCTACCTCATGCTACTCACAGATTACATAGCAAAAACCTGCTGACAGATTCCCTTTTATCTAAGCATTCCAGCAAATCTCAGATTGACTTTTTGCAGATTAGGGGTGACATTGCCAGATAATCCAGTAATTAAAGTTTACCTATGTAATGTACGCATTAGTTGGGGTTCAGCTGAACAAAGGATCGATTCATGGTTTGTCCGACATCCATTTCAGTCATCTCTCCCATACACAGGAGTGCTCGTTCTGCCAATTCAACTGTGTTCTCCATGAGAGAGCCATCAGCAGACAACTCTTTGGCGGCATCTTATCTCGGGGATACGATACGATCGACAGTCCGAAATGGGACATGCCGGATCTATATTCCCCCGCTAGTAAATCCGTAAGCGTAATGTATATGAATATGTATATATAAGTCTTTCTTTTTTTTTCTGTATATAAGGTGTGTGGATTATGTCCATTTGACTGACCTCCTCCCCCATTAGCCACAGGTGTCTTTATTCTTTAATGGTGGGTCTCAATCTTCTCAAATATATGTGGTTTTTAAACCAAGCAAGAGGTAGTAATATAGAGTAGAACCCACCCAGTATAATGAGGTTGCCACCACGTGGCTACTGGGCAGGTATGAGAATGGCCATTCTGGTATGCCATGCACCTCAAAAAATATTTCGATTTTTTTTTTTTTTTTTTTTTTTACTTTTTTGTTTCTTTAGTTACAAGCTATGGCACGTAAGTCTCTTTTTTGTCTGTATTATATATATATATATATATATATATATATATATATATATAAAATATATATTATAAAAATGATATGTACACCTTAAAGGATTAGTCCCCCTTTCAGGATGTAGATTCAGGGGTAACCAACTGATTACTGTGGGTCTCTCCCATGGTACCACATCTGATTTTACCAGGGAAAACCACGGCTAGCCAGGTATTTGACTCTGCCGGGCAAATATAGTGCCCGATGGTGACCGTCTTTGAAGTTGCTCCTCTGAGTAGATGGGGTTTCAAGCCTTTCTAAAATTAAAAGGAACTTTTAAGAAGAAATTTCTATCTAAAATGAAAAGTATGGCTGTATAGGTGCTCTCACCGCTGAGTAAATTGACACCTTAAGGGTAGAAATCCTTCTTGTCATTGGTGAGAAATCCGGTATTAAAGTTATATGCAAATGAGTCTCAAGTGCATTGGGGCGGGATAAAGCACTTCCGGCTCTCCGACCCTCATTCCTTATTCCTGAGCCACATCCTGCTATGATTGGGTGACAGGTCATTACTGTGCTTGCATGGGATCTCGGCAAGGGGTGGCAGATGACAGAGGACAAAATGACGGCTGAAGTCTCCACTGGGTGTACCCTGACACTTAAGTATTCTGCTCAGTCTACAGTAAGCCCCTTTGGCTAACCTGGTCCATTGGTAGTCACATTGTTACATTGTCATCGTCACATTGGTAGTCAGTGACTTTTGGACCAGAGCAATGTGAACCTCCAGGGCCTTTTCGGATTAGCAAGCCCTGCAATATCATTCTGGTAGTGTGCATGATGTTGTTGGGGAGACACTTTTTGTGCCACAGGTAGGGGCTCTGGTCTGACGGCCACGGACTAATTACTTGGCCAATGTACCAGTATGTTGCAAATCATTTTGTTTTGCTCTCCTTTGTACATGAGCCATATTCCAACTCTGTGTCAATCAACAGATCAGGAGCCAAGCTATATGAAGTCTGACCAGAACGCTTAGACGTGTGGAAAAAGCCCGTACACCCTTAAGCATTCATTTGCATACAGCAATGTTGGTATCTGGCTCTACAATTAACCTTGCACCCTCCGCAAGGAGAAATGTTCCCCCTTAGGGTATGTGCGCACGTTGCTTTTTACCTGCTTTTTACCTGCTTTTTTGCTGCTTTTTCTTCTGCGCTGTTTAATGCCAAAATGGATGTGTTCTTCTATTCAAGCAAAGTCTATGGGAATTTGGGTTTCTTGTTCACACTATGTTGTTCAGAATGCTGCCTTTTTGTGGCAGAACTTTGGTCAAAAACTCAGCTTTGCAGTGCAAAACCCAAATGGCAAAAACAATTGACATGTTGCTTCTTTGAAAAGCTGAGTTTTTGACCAAAGTTCTGCCACAAAAAGGCAGCATTCTGAACAACATAGTGTGAACAAGAAACCCAAATTCCCATAGACTTTGCTTGAATAGAAGAACACATCCATTTTGGCATTAAACAGCGCAGAAAAAAAAGCAGCAAAAAAGCAGGTAAAAAGCAGGTAAAAAGCAACGTGCGCACATACCCAGACTTCGAATCAGAGGCCTCTCACCCACCCAAATTAGATTTCATGCTTTCCACTGAGGAGGGGCAAACACCCCGAAACACGTGTTTGCAGCAAATGGAGTTTCTGGCTTGGCTTCTTATCCTAAGTTATGTGGCAGGCAAGGTTCATTAAATAGTCGATATTGACTATTAGGTGGCGCCGGAGATGAAGTCCACTTCCTTCTGAAGAGGCTTTTTTCATAATGGTTATGCAGCACCTTTAGTGAAAAACTTAGAGGTACAGACTATGATGAGAAAGGCTTAGAGGGGTAAATTCTGCAGAAAAGAAAGCGATTGTTCAGAACTAAGACATGGATGATCTATTCTTAAAACTTCTTGACCTCCACCGATCATTCCTGGAGCTGTTAGCCATAGGAAGTACTTGGTTTACACAGCTCTGTGTACCGCCCATTCTTATGTACTGCCCAGGTTAGCTCCTACGGTAGTAAATGGGAGCGGAGATGTAGAATCTGAACGGCATGGACCTGGGGATGCTGGATATCAGACCAACACTGATTAATATTGATGACCTAGCCCAGGGATATGTTATCAATCTTAGTCTTGGAAAGCCAATTATCACCTTTGAACACTCAGCAATCATGATGGAGGGCCAAACGATGGGAGCCTGGGGAAGTTAACAGTTCTGGTTGCAGCTGTCATTGTCACACATGATAAAACTAAAAGTGTATTTAATCTGTCTTTTAGTGGATCTGGGCTGAAATCTAATATCGTGTTTTTCCAAAAATAAGACACTGTCTTATACTTTTTTTGCCCCCCTCCCTTCCCCAAAAAAAGCACTAGGGCTTATTTTTGGAGGAGGTCTTATTTTTGGAGAAACACGGTTGGGGGTAAGTTTACCCCCCCCAAAAAAAAGCAGACCCCCACTTCCCAGGACACTCATACAGTTAGGTCCAGAAATATTTGGACAGTGACACAAGTTTTGTTATTTTAGCTGTTTACAAAAACATGTTCAGAAATACAATTATATATATAATATGGGCTGAAAGTGCACACTCCCAGCTGCAATATGAGAGTTTTCACATCCAAATCGGAGAAAGGGTTTAGGAATCATAGCTCTGTAATGCATAGCCTCCTCTTTTTCAAGGGACCAAAAGTAATTGGACAAGGGACTCTAAGGGCTGCAATTAACTCTGAAGGCGTCTCCCTCGTTAACCTGTAATCAATGAAGTAGTTAAAAGGTCTGGGGTTGATTACAGGTGTGTGGTTTTGCATTTGGAAGCTGTTGCTGTGACCAGACAACATGCGGTCTAAGGAACTCTCAATTGAGGTGAAGCAGAACATCCTGAGGCTGAAAAAAAAGAAAAAAATCCATCAGAGAGATAGCAGACATGCTTGGAGTAGCAAAATCAACAGTCGGGTACATTCTGAGAAAAAAGGAATTCACTGGTGAGCTTGGGAACTCAAAAAGGCCTGGGCGTCCACGGATGACAACAGTGGTGGATGATCGCCGCATACTTTCTTTGGTGAAGAAGAACCCTTTCACAACATCAACTGAAGTCCAGAACACTCTCAGTGAAATAGGTGTATCTGTCTCTAAGTCAACAGTAAAGAGAAGACTCCATGAAAGTAAATACAAAGGGTTCACATCTAGATGCAAACCATTCATCAATTCCAAAAATAGACAGGCCAGAGTTAAATTTGCTGAAAAACACCTCATGAAGCCAGCTCAGTTCTGGAAAAGTATTCTATGGACAGATGAGACAAAGATCAACCTGTACCAGAATGATGGGAAGAAAAAAGTTTGGAGAAGAAAGGGAACGGCACATGATCCAAGGCACACCACATCCTCTGTAAAACATGGTGGAGGCAACGTGATGGCATGGGCATGCATGGCTTTCAATGGCACTGGGTCACTTGTGTTTATTGATGACATAACAGCAGACAAGAGTAGCCGGATGAATTCTAAAGTGTACTGGGATATACTTTCAGCCCAGATTCAGCCAAATGCCGCAAAGTTGATCGGACGGCGCTTCATAGTACAGATGGACAATGACCCCAAGCATACAGCCAAAGCTACCCAGGAGTGCATGAGTGCAAAAAAGTGGAACATTCTGCAATGGCCAAGTCAATCACCAGATCTTAACCCAATTGAGCATGCATTTCACTTGCTCAAATCCAGACTTAAGACGGAAAGACCCACAAACAAGCAAGACCTGAAGGCTGCGGCTGTAAAGGCCTGGCAAAGCATTAAGAAGGAGGAAACCCAGCGTTTGGTGATGTCCATGGGTTCCAGACTTAAAGCAGTGATTGCCTCCAAAGGATTCGCAACAAAATATTGAAAATAAAAATATTTTGTTTGGGTTTGGTTTATTTGTCCAATTACTTTTGACCTCCTAAAATGTGGAGTGTTTGTAAAGAAATGTGTACAATTCCTACAATTTCTATCAGATATTTTTGTTCAAACCTTCAAATTAAACGTTACAATCTGCACTTGAATTCTGTTGTAGAGGTTTCATTTCAAATCCAATGTGGTGGCATGCAGAGCCCAACTCGCGAAAATTGTGTCACTGTCCAAATATTTCTGGACCTAACTGTACTTATCAGACCCGGACTTCTGCGTGCTTCCCAGGTCCTCCCTGTGATCTCTGGTGGGTGCTGCACGTCGTCCTCCCCTGCTGCTAACTGACACTGACACACACACACACTCATTACATCCAGCGTTACAGAATACTTCTGGCCGCAGGGAATGATGGGAGGAAGTCACGTGTACGGCCCACGGGTCCTGTAAGATAGCATTGCGGCAGGTCCTTGCGCTCCACTGCATTGCCTCCCAGGATTCTGCCAGCCAGAAGAAATCAGTGTAGCTGGATGTGGGTAGTGTGTGTGTGATGCGATCTGTGTGTGATCCGATGTTTGTGTGTGCGATCTGATTGTGTGTGCGTGAGAACGGATGTGTGTGCGTGAGAATGGGTGTGTGTGCGTGAGAACGGGTGTGTGTGCGTGTGTGTGGGTCTCTGTGTGTGTGAGATCACTGCAGGTCCTCTGCTCGGCATCTGGTGAGTGTGATTGCGGGGCGTCTGGTGAGTGTGATTGCGGGGCGTCTGGTGAGTGTGATTGCGGGGCGTCTGGTGAGTGTGATTGTGGGGTGTCTGGTGAGTGTGATTGCGGGGTGTCTGGTGAGTGTGATTGCGGGGTGTCTGGTGAGTGTGATTGCGGGGTGTCTGGTGAGTGTGATTGCGGGGTATCTGGTGAGTGTGATTGTGGGGTGTCTGGTGAGTGTGATTGCGGGGTATCTGGTGAGTGTGATTGCGGGGTGTCTGCTTTCTATAATGAAGTGACCTGCAGTATCTTTAACTTTTTTAGCTGCACGGACACTTCATTATTAAACCACGACTAGGGCTTATTTTCGGGGGAGGGCTTATATTTAAGCCTTGCACCAAAAATGCTGAAAATCCCTGCTCGGGGCTTAGTTTTGGGGGGAGGTCTTATTTTTACAAAAACACGGTATATAAAGCTGTGTGTATGTGTATGTATGTCCGCTAAAGGAAACTGCACCGTCGCATTTACAATCCCGAAATTTTGCACAGACACCTCATGTGACTCAGGGAATGTCATAGACTCTTTTGAAGGGAAACTTTAACCTCGCGCTTTACAGTTATTTAAACAGGTGGCCTATAGCAACCAATCACAGCTCTGCTTCTATTTTGCTACAGGTCATTAATCGGAGCTCTGATTACTTGGCAACAAAGGACATTCTTAGTATAAGACAGCATATCATAGTATCATAGTTCATAGTATCATAGTTTTTTAAGGTTGAAGGGAGACTCTAAGTCCATCTAGTTCAACCTGTAGGCTAACATGTTGATCCAGAGGAAGGCAAAAAAACCCCAATGTGGCAAACAAGTTCCAATGGGGAAAAAATTTCCTTCCTGACTCCACATCCGGCAATCAGACTAGTTCCCTGGATCAATACCCTGTCATAAAATCTAATATACATAACTGGTAATATTACATTTTTCAAGAAAGGCGTCCAGGCTCTGCTTAAATGTTAGTAGTGAATCACTCATTACAACATCATGTGGCAGAGAGTTCCATAGTCTCACTGCTCGTACAGTAAAGAATCCTCGTCTGTGATTATGATTAAACCTTCTTTCCTCAAGACGTAGTGGATGCCCCCGTGTTCCAGTCGCAGGCCTTGGTGTAAAAAGATCTTTGGAAAGGTCTCTGTACTGTCCCCTCATATATTTATACATTGTGATTAGATCCCCCCTAAGCCTTCGTTTTTCCAAACTAAATAACCCCAAGTTTAATAACCTGTCTTGGTATTGCAGCCCACCCATTCCTCTAATAATCTTGGTGGCTCTTCTCTGCACCCTCTCCAGTTCAGCTATGTCCTTCTTATATATCGGTGACCAGAATTGTACACAGTATTCTAAGTGTGGTCGCACTAGTGACTTGTACAGAGGTAGAACTATATTTTTTTCATGAACACTTATACCTCTTTTAATACATCCCATTATTTTATTAGCCCTGGCAGCAGCTGCCTGACACTGTCCACTAAAGTGAAGTTTACCATCCACCAATACACCCAAGTCTTTTTCTGTGTCTGTTTTACCCAGTGTTCTACGATTAAGTACATAATCATAAATGTTATTTCCTCTACCCAAGTGCATGACCTTACATTTATCTACATTAAACTTCAATTGCCACTTCTCAGCCCAATCCTCCAATTTACATAAATCTCCCTGTAATATAAAATTATCCTCCTCTGTATTGATTACCCTGCAGAGTTTAGTATCATCTGCAAATATTGAAATTCTACTCCGCATGCCCCCAACAAGGTCATTTATAAATATGTTGAAAAGAAGTGGGCCCAATACTGACCCCTGTGGTACCCCACTATGAACTGAGACCCAGTCCGAGTACGTACCATTAATAACCACCGTTACACATATTTTCCCCTATCCCCATTATTCTCATTTTATGTACCAACCTTTTGTGTGGCACCGTATCAAAAGCTTTTGAAAAGTCCATATACACAACATCCACTGCATTTCCCTGGTCCAGACTTGAACTTACCTCTTCATAGAAGCTGATCAAATTAGTTTGACAGGATCGATCCCTCATAAACCCATGTTGATACTCTGTCATAAGGTTATTTTTCTTGAGATACTCCAATATAGCATCTCTCAAGAAACCCTCAAGGATTTTACCAACCGTAGAGGTTAAACTTACCGGCCTATAATTTCCCGGCTCAGTTTTTGTCCCCTTTTTGAATATTGGCACCACATTTGCTATGCGCCAGTCCTGCGGTACCGACCCTGTTATTAAGGAATCTGAGAAGATTAAAAATAATGGTCTATCTATCACAGAACTCAATTCCTGTAGTACTCTGGGGTGTATGCCATCCGGGCCCGGAGATTTGTCAACCTTAGTGATTTCGAGGCGGCGGCGTACTTCCTGCTGGGTTAAGCAGGTAATATTCAAGTGTGAATTTATGGTATCACTGGTCATGTCATCTGCCATGGCATTTTCTTGTATAAAAACCGTAGAAAAAAAGTCATTCAGCAGGTTGGCTTTACCCTCATCCCCTTCCACCATTTCACCAAGACTATTTTTAAGGGGGCCAACACTATCGCTTTTCAGTTTTTTACTGTTTATGTAGTTAAAGAATATTTTAGGATTATTTTTACTTTCTCTCGCAATGAGTCTCTCTGTCTCAAACTTAGCTAACTTAATTTGCTTTTTACATATTTTATTTAATTTTCTATAATTATATAATGCCTCATCACTACCTACCCTCTTTAATTCTTTTAAGGCTTTCTGTTTTTCTTTTATTGCTTCCCTTACAGCTCTATTTAGCCATAGGGGTTTCCTCCTATTTCTAGCATGTTTGTTCCCATAGGGTATATTTTCTGCACAAGCCCTATTCAGGATGCTCATAAAAGTCTCCCATTTGCTTTGTGTACTTTTATTACTTAGTACATCATCCCAGTTTATTGCACTAAGATCATCTCTCAACCGTTTAAAATTTGCTTTCCTGAATGTGTCAGTTAATATGATTTTGGTGGTGAGGGAGAGTGGGAGAGAGGGACAGAGGGAGAGTGGGAGAGTGGGAGAGAGGGAGAGTGGGAGAGTGGGAGAGAGGGAGAGTGGGACAGAGGGAGAGTGGGAGAGAGGGAGAGTGGGAGAGTGGGAGAGTGGGAGAGTGGGAGAGAGGGAGAGTGGGAGAGAGGGAGAGTGGGAGAGTGGGAGAGTGGGAGAGAGGGAGAGAGGGAGAGAGGGAGAGTGGGAGAGTGGGAGAGAGGGAGAGTGGGAGAGAGGGAGAGAGGGAGAGTGGGAGAGTGGGAGAGAGGGAGAGAGGGAGAGAGGGAGAGAGGGAGAGTGGGAGAGTGGGAGAGAGGGAGAGTGGGAGAGAGGGAGAGTGGAAGAGTGGGACAGAGGGAGAGAGGGAGAGTGGGACAGAGGGAGAGTGGGACAGAGGGAGAGTGGGACAGAGGGAGAGGGCGAGTGAGGGAGAGGGGGAGAATGGAAGGATAGGAGAGTGGGATAGAGGGAGAGAGACTTAGTTACTAGACCCAGGCAACGCCGGATACTACAGCTAGTTACTTTTATATAATAGAAAACTGCTTAGTTAACAATTCCCTAATGTCTAATGTTGTAACTACTCTAAATGGAATACATTGTATTTTATCTATATGTCTAATACAGTTCTGATCTTTTTTGCTTCAGGTATTTTGAGTTTTATGAAGGTCCTTTGGATTTCAACTCATCAAAATGCTTGGAGTTGAGGCAGGACATTATGGATGTGAAAATCCTCTCCATGTGAGTATGTGACGGGATCCTTGGAATATTATAGATTAGTTAAATATATCAATAGGCAGTAGGGTATTGATTAGGAAGGGGTCCAGCAGTGATCTATTTCCACCACTAGAGCTAACTATAGACAAGTTTGTACATCGCCCATTTAGTTCAATACCAGCTGCATAAATCATGTGTAGTTAGCTCCCCCTAGTGGTGACCATAGGAAAACAGAATTGTACAATGCAACATGTCACAAAAACACTAGATCCCTGCAAATAATATTATTATTATTATTATTTATTATTATAGCGCCATTTATTCCATGGCGCTTTACAAGTGAAAGAGGGTATACGTACAACAATCATTAACAGTACAAGACAGACTGGTATAGGAGGAGAGAGGACCCTGCCCGCGAGGGCTCACAGTCTACAGGGAATGGGTGATGGTACAATAGGTGAGGACAGAGCTGGTTGCGCAGTGGTCTACTGGGCTGAGGGCTATTGTAGGTTGTAGGCTTGTTGGAAGAGGTGGGTCTTGAGGTTCCTCTTGAAGCTTTCCACGGTAGGGGAGAGTCTGATGTGCTGAGGTAGAGCGTTCCAGAGTATGGGGGATGCACGGGAGAAATCTTGTACACGATTGTGGGAAGAGGAAATAAGAGAGGAGCAGAGAAGGAGATCTTGTGAGGATCTAAGGTTGCGTGCAGGTAGGTACTGGGAGACTAGGTCACAGATGTAGGGAGGAGACAGGTTGTGCATGGCTTTGTATGTCATGGTTAATGTTTTGAACTGGAGTCGTTGGGCGATGGGAAGCCAGTGAAGGGATTGGCAGAGTGGCGAGGCTGGGGAGTAGCGAGGGGAGAGGTGGATTAAGCGGGCTGCAGAGTTTAGGATAGATTGGAGGGGTGCAAGAGTGTTGGAAGGGAGGCCAGAGAGCAGGAGGTTGCAGTAGTCGAGGCGGGAGATGATGAGGGCATGCACTAATGTTTTTGAAGATTCTTGGTTAAGAAAAGCACGGATCCGGGAGATATTTTTGAGTTGTAATCGGCATGAGTTGAAGAGGGCTTGGATGTGTGGCTTGAAGGATAGAGCAGAGTCGAGGGTTACTCCAAGGCAACGAGCTTGTGAGACTGGGGTGAGTGAGCAACCATCAAGTTTGATGGAAAGGCTTGTTGGAGGAGGTGAGTGAGGAGGAGGAAAGACAATAAACTCTGTTTTGTCCATGTTAAGTTTTAGGAATCGTGCAGAGAAGAAGGATGAAATAGCAGACAAACATTGTGGTATTTTGGTTAGTAGAGAGGTAATGTCAGGTCCAGAGAGGTAGATCTGTGTGTCATCGGCATAGAGATGATACTGGAAGCCGTGGGACTCTATGAGCTGTCCCAAGCCGAAGGTATAGATGGAGAACAGCAGGGGTCCAAGAACTGAGCCTTGAGGGACACCGACAGATAGGGGGCGAGCTGAGGAAGTGGTGTGAGAATGGGAGGCGCTGAAAGTTCGGTCGGTTAGGTATGAGGAGATCCAAGATAGGGCCAAGTCTGTGATGCCCAGAGATGAGAGAATCTGTAGTAGGAGGGAATGGTCTACTGTGTCGAAGGCAGAGGACAGGTCCAGGAGGAGGAGGATAGAGTAGTGTCGCTTGGCTTTGGCGGTTAGTAGATCATTGGTGACTTTGGTTAGGGCAGTTTCGGTAGAATGATGTGGTCGGAAGCCAGATTGAAGCCGGTTAATATGAAATTAAACAAAAAAATAATTGTAACTGTCACAAGGAGGTTTTTCCAAACATCGCAGACTGTCATGGCAGCGCCAGGATCTGTGGATACTACAGATTCTGACACTCCACCTGCTAATGTATCTGATATCTGTGATCAGCGCAGGCAGACTCTGGCGTTGACCCACAGAATTGTATATAATAGGCAGGCTAGCAAGAGTTAATCTCTGCTGGGCTGCTTGTTAGTCTACTTTGATAACATGCTGTGGGTGAGCCAGTCATGTTCGCTCCCCTTTCATATATCCTGGCTGGACTCTTCCTTTAATGCCAGTTATAGTTTTTATATACTGGTCTGGTGAGGTGTTGTGACTTGTGATCCAGACTTACTGGTGGTTGTTGTACTTTAATTTTTGGGAGTGGTTGTGGTGTTAACCCTTGTTGTCTATTTGTTGCTGCTGTCCTGCTCTTGCTTTTCTCCTTAGTTTATTTCTGTTTGTTCCTGTGAGCTTGCAGTGTGTTTGAGTTTTAGTTTTCCCCTGTCTGTCTTAGTCTGTGTTGCCACCTCACTCCTGCCTCTTCCTTCCCTGGGAGGGAGGGTGGAGAACAGTATAGTTCTGGTAGGAGAATAGTAAGGCATGGGACTCTGCCATCTCCACCATTAGGGGTAATCCGGAGGTTAAGGATAGCCTAGGATAGTCTTGGAGCACCCTGTGCCTTGTTATCCTGCAGTCACATCGTGACAAGAACCCTATGCTCTAGGGGTGACCATTATTTTAATTGTTTCCCCTGATTTGCAGTATCAAACAAATTTGAATTATCCCAATTTGTATTTGATTTTGTAGTAAAGTCTATTTTTAATATTTGATCACTTTTAAGTAATACAGTACCTGAATTTAATGTATTGAGGAGGATGGAGACAAATTGGAAGAGGCATGCCCAAATAAGATATAGTCAGCAATTGCAGCAGCACAGAGCATTTCAGAGACTTGTGCTTATAAGGTTGCAGGCAATGACTCTTTTCCACATACTATGAGATTAGTGAAGGTATGTCCTGTTTTGAGGGGGTTTTTTTTTACAATGTTTAATTTTTTCGGCGTAAGGATTGCTTAGGCATCATACTCTGCAGCAAACCCTCAGTTGTGAAAGATTAGATCTGTAAGGGTTTACAGCCTATAATTATAAAATACAGACAAAAATAAATTTTTTTTATATATATATATATATATATATATACACTGTATATATAAAGCCGAGCGTATGTGTGTGTGTATGTATGTATGTATGTCCGTTAAAGGAATCCACACCGTCGCATTTACAATCACGAAATTTTGCACAAATGCCTCATGTGACCCAGGGAATGTCGTAGACTATGTTTTGACCAGAAAATTTAACCCCGCACTTTACAGTTACTCTCCAAAAAACCTGCCTCCATTAAAGTGAATGGAGCTGCGGCCTACAGGTTAATAGCAGCTGTGAGTGGTTGCTATAGCAATGAAATAAATTGTTAGTATAAGAAGCTTATGTGTGAGGTAATAAGATGTCGGTGGAGAGACAGATAGAGAGAGAGAAAGAGAGACAGGAAAAGAGACAGACAGACATAGGCACAGACAGAGTAAGAGGCAGACAGAGTAAGAGGCAGACAGAGAAAGACAGAGAAAGAGACAGACAGACAGACAGGCAGGGAAAGAGAGAGACAGGGAAAGAGACAGGGAAAGATACAGAGACAGGGAGAGAGCCAAAAACAAGGAAAGAGACAAAGATAAGTAAAGAGACAGAGACAGATGGGGAAAGAGACAGACGGGGAAATAGACTGAGAGACAGACAGAGATAGAGAGAGAGAGACAGACATAGAGAGACAGACAGAGACACTGATAAAGAGACAAACAGATAGACACAGAGAGAGATAGACACAGACAGACAGGGATAGAGACAGAGACACACATGGATAGAGAGACACAGGGAAAGAGACAGACAGACACACAGAGACAGATAGGGAAAGAGACAGAGACAGACAGATACAGACAGAGACAGACAGAGAGCGAGACAGACAGAAAGAGACAAAGACACAGAGACAGAGACTGGGAGAGAGACAGAGAGACAGTTACTATCCCGGGCAACGCTCGGGTACTACAGCTAGTATATATATATTTATATATTTAAGCATAGACATGTTGTAAAAACCCATCTGCAATGGGTTAAAATTATGCATTGTAGAGAAGTGGATTTATTTTGCCTGATGTGATGCATTAAGGTCTTTATATAGGATACTGAGCTTGCACATTACAGGCAGAATGCTGTAAAACCATTGATTTTACCCATCGCATCTGGGTTGCAGTGAATCTCCAGCCACTTATCCCACTTAGCGTTCCAGCTGACTCATCTCTGCTCCTTAGGAAGTTAACACATGTATAATTAAAGAATACCACATCTTTTTTTTTTTTCCATTTCCCATGGTCAAGTCATTTTTAACCTTAAACTGAGTGTTCAGCCTTATAAATAGGCCACAATTATCGTGCTGATTAATTTCTTAAAATATCCTTACAGCAATCGGAGTCCAAACCGTCTTTCCAAAGTGCCGACCACCAGGTGTCTCCCTTCAGTGCCTGTTGTCAGGTTACGTCAAGTGTGGGGGGTCTTTGTCGCTGTATAGGAATTGCGCACACCATCGGTAACACCCGTCACACGGACTTACCTGCCTTTCTAAGGGGGCGGTTCGTGCGGCGTCCCAGTGGCGTCACTAAGCGGCCGCCCAAAAGAAGCGGAGGGGCGGAGATGAGCAGCCGGAACATCCCGCCCACCTCCTTCCTTCCTCACTGCCGGCGGCCGCAGGTACGATGTAGTTCCTCGATCCCAGGGTGTCACACGAAGCGATGTGTGCTGCCGCAGGAACGACGAACAACCTGCGTCCTGCAACAGCAACAATATTTGTGATTAGAACGACGTGTCAACGATCAACAATAAGGTGAGTAATTTTGATCGTTAATGGTCGTTTGTGCGTTTCACACGCAACGACGTCGCTAACGAGGCCAGATGTGCGTCACGAATTCCGTGACCCCAACGACATCTCGTTACCGATGTTGTTGCATGTAAAGCCCCCTTTAGGCCGGAGTCACACTTGCGAGGGACTCGTGCGAGTCTGACATCGCATCACTTGCACAGCCGCGCACACTTCTGGCAGGAGCGTGCATGTGTTTCTAGGTACATGCACGCTCTCTATACTGACCTGCAGACACTTGCACTGCTTTCCCCGCCCACCGGCCGTCCTGCCGTCTGTGATTGGTTGCAGTCAGCTGACATGCTGCCACTCAGGGTGGGGGCGCGTCTAACCAATTACATGCGCCGGTGGGCGGGCAAAACAGTGAATATTGAATTGTCGGCTCCGGAAGGGAAAAGCATGACCCGGAAGGAGTGTGCTGCCATGACACAGCCTAGGTGAGTATAACGCGCGTGCTCCTACCCTCCATCCCTTACACCAACGTTTTTAATCTGTGGATTCTGGTCTCCATTGATTTATATGGGCACCGGATTCCGAAGTGGATCCTGTTTTTTTTTTTTTTTCATTGAGCAGTGATCCGCCGGTCACAGATTTTTGCGAGTCCGAGCAGCTCTACTTGGCAGTCATTATTGTCATGGGGAATGTGGAGAGCAGGGAACAGGGGCTCCTAGACTGGCCCTCAGGCTAAGAGACCCTAGCTATCCCTAATCCCAAGGTTACCTTTGATGATGAGGATGTCTGAGCTGTCTTCCTTGCCCTGTTCTTGACCAGTCCTGATCTTATACCCCTTCCCCCAACCCATGTGGATGGTAGGGGCAGGAGTGATAAAGCCCACAGAAATAGACGAACAGGGGAAACCAAATCTCTATGTCACAACCCACACATACAAAAGAATAAGATAAATAGAGCTTAGGATAAAATTAAGAGCAGGGAGGAAACAACAAGATAACGGTAGAACGCCACAACAGCTCCACACATAAAGCAGTACAATCACCGGCAGGATTGGGAAACAACAGCACACGGACCGGTTTAGACAAAGCTATAGTCGGCATGGCAAGATAGGCTCCACCATCTTTAAAAGGCTGTCTTCCTTGCTCTGCTCTTGACTAGCCCTGATCTTATACCCCTTCCCCCCAACCCATGTGGAGGGTAGAGGCAGGAGTAATAAAGCCAACAGAAATAGAAAAACAGGGGAAACCAAATCTCTATCTCACAGAGCACACACACACACACACACACACACAAAGGAATAAGACAAAAAGAGCTTAGGAGAAAATTAAGAGCAGGGAAGAAACAACAAGATAACGGGAGAACTCCACAACAGCTCCACGCACAAAGTAATACAATCACCAGCAGGACTGGAATATAACAGCACATGGGCCGGTTTACAAAAAGCTATAGTCGGCATGGGAAGATAGGCTCCACCATCTTTAAAAGGCGGGGAGTGACTGTGATAAATCTCTGACAACATGTGATCCAAGAGGTAACCAGCACGCTAGCAGAGATTAACTCCTGCAAGCCTGATCACTAATGGGCACACAGCAGGTCGATGCCTGAGCCTGTCTGTGTAACTCCAGAGGAGGCATAGTGTGGTCAGACTGTGCAGTGTGAACAGCGTCAGATGCAACCATGACACTTTAGTGTCAAACACCGTGTGACAATTATTTTTCAGCTGCTCCTGGTGTGGAAAAAATTGCATCTATTGGTAGTTTAATGAAATTCCAGCACCTATAGTGCTGTAACTCTGTCTATGCAGGGGGTTTGGAGCCGTCTATAGTGACCCCTTACATTCCCACGATGGTGACACTCACAATGGTATATCAGTTATACTGTACATTATTATCTATCGCACACAGTGTCTTCATAAGTAATAATATTAATTTCATCTGTTCATTTTCTCCTTCTTCAGGGTAAAGGAAACAGAGCTGTTCGATCGTTGGAAAAGTCTTCAGATCTGCAAATGGGAGATGAATATGACAGAAGCCAATAATTTTAAGTAGGTGACCCCTGAGAGAGTGGGAACTGGGCTGTCAATGTCTACCAGCATTACCCAACCAATGAGTCCTGCTGTGCCCAGTGGCATTCTCCACAAGGAGAAATGTTAGTCCCTTGGATGGACGTCAAGGGTTCTGCCTCACTTTCTCTGCCAGATTTGCCAAATTGCCCCTTAAAATTTTATTTGCTAGTATCCTTAGGACCGTATTGAACACTTTGCAAGCTGAGTAATGCAATAGTCACGTCAATGGGTAATCGGATGGTAGCCCTTTATCACTCCTTTGATGTCACATACTAGCTGTAATGATTATTCAGTGATTTATAGCTTTCTCTCCTTATCTCTATTGCTGAACTGAGAGCTGTGAAGTCCTCTCACTATCCAGATTAAACACACAGTGGCAGCTGCATTCCCTGCCTCTGATTTTATACTGGCTGTGCTTAACATGTGATGTAAAAGCTGTAAGGCATTATGGGGAAGCTCCATCGGAGGTCATGTGAGCCTTTTGTGACTCATGTACTCTTTTTGTATAGAGTCAGAAGGTATTTGTTTGGCATTTTGCTCATAAAAATGCCCTCTACCTTTTTGAATTGTTTGAATTCCAGCAAATTTCCACACAAATTTCATATGCATCAAATCAATTTGCCATTCTCTAGTGGTGACATGTTAGAGGTTAGAGGAGAGCCAGATTTGTTTTTTTGGGATTTGTTTTTTGTTTTTTTTTAAGGAGAGCTAATTTACCTACCCTTTTTTTCCCATGGTCTGTAAAGTCTTCTTTATGCCTTACAATTAAGCATACGATCTCGTATGCGATGTGACACGCCTCCACCGTATGTGCGGCACGTTCAATTTGTTGACCGTGTCGCACAAACAATTATTTCCCGTCACACGTACTTACCCGTCCATACGACCTCGATGTGGGCGGCAAACGTCCACTTCCTGGAGTGGGAGGGACGTTCGGCGTCACAGCGACGTCACGCGGCAGCCGGCCAATAGAAGCGGAGGGGCGGAGATTAGCGGGATGTAAACATCCCGCCCACCTCCTTCCTTCCGCATTGCTGGGACGAAGGTAAGCTGCAGTTCATCGTTCCCGGGGTGTCACACACTGCGATGTGTGCTGCCTCGGGAACATTGAACAACCGGATGTTCACTTTTTAGGTTTTGAACGACGTATATGCGATCAACGTTTATTCGTTCAATCACACGTAGGTTTCACACACTACAATATCACTAACGATGCCGGATGTGCGTCACTTACGACGTGACCCCCGCCGACACATCGTTAGATATATTGTAGCGTGTAAAGCGGGCTTAAGCCAGAAGCCGGGCTCTACAAGAAGAAGCATTACCACTATAGAGTTCTATGTAGTGATGCATCCGGTTGTACCCCAAGACACAAGAAACTATTACTTTGCCTATGACTGTCAAGGAAATTGCTCATTGGAGTCTCAATAAAAAATCCACGCCAATCAAAGAGCGCCATAACGTCGTATATTTAGTAGTGGCCCTGCCTGGTCCTGCAGCTCATTATCATTTGGTTGAATACGACTGGGCAACTGTGACATGCAGTACCAAACACAACCACACTTGTATGGTGGCACTGTTCCGGCACTGTTCCGGTGTAAGCAATTAAAGGAATGCACCACTGCTGATCTGCAGAGTTGGACCCTCATCGATCAAATATTGATGGCCTTTCGTAGGAGGCCAAAAGTACTATGGTCCCGTAGGTCTCGTAAGATTGTCTAAAGTATCTACGCAGCTGAACAGTATCTAGGAACACAATTTTGCCATTACTGATCCTAAATTTTTGCCTGAATTTCAGTTAGGTCCAGAAATAGTTAGCAAGTAACATATGTTTTGGCATTTATGCAGACTCTCAGCTTTTATTTAAGAGTATCCTAACTGGTGGAAAGGTTTAGGAATTACAGCTCTTTAGATTGTAGCTGCCCCTTGTTCAATGGACCAAATGTACGGTAATTGGACAATTCTCTCAAAATAACCTCTACTCAAAATATTATGTATTGCAAAGTGTGCACAGTACCAACATTCCAAGCTGTACTATTGAAAAATGAGATTTTTGGCAAAAAATTGCAATTTTTCGAGCTACCCCGCCACGTCACGGCAAATCTCTTGGGGCAGTCCTACACTAAAATATTTGTATTTAAAGTGTGCCATGCGGCCTCGCATATGCAAAAATAGAACTGCACAGCACGTACCTGGTCCACAGGCTATTTATTCCAAGCAGCATGTGCTTGGGCCTGTCTCACGCACAACCATGAATCAGTCATGGAGATGGGACTGAAAAGCACCAGGTACGTGCTGTGCAGTCCTATTTTTGCATATGTGAGGCCACATGGCACACTTTAAATAAAAATATTTTAGTGTAGGACTGCCCCAAGAGATTTGCCGTGATGTGGCGGGGTAGCTCGAAAAATTGCAATTTTTTTTTGCCAAAAATCTTATTTTTCAATAGTACAGCTTGGAATGTTGGTACTGTGCACACTTTGCAATACATAATATTTTGAGTAGAGGTTAATTCTCTCAAAATGTCTGAAATGAGCTGCATTGGCTATTGCCTCATTCATCCATCATCAATTAAGCAGGTAAAAGGTCTGAAGCTGATTCCGGGTTTGGCATTTGCATTTGGAAGCTGTTCCCAAGAACCCACAACATGCGGTCAAAGGAGCTCTCAATGGAAGAGAAACAGACTATCATTAGGCTGGAAAAAAGAGGAAATCTATCTAAGAGAGAGCAGAAATGTTAGGAGCTGCCAAATCAACAGTTTGGTATATTCTTCAAAGAAAAAAGTTCAGTGCTGAGATTGTCAACTCAAAATGTCCTGGAGGTCTATGGAAGAGAACAGTGATGGATGATCACAGACTCCTTTCCATGGTGAAGAAAAACACCTTCACAACATCCACCCAAGTGACGGACACTTTCTAGGAAGTAGATGTTTCAATATCTAAATCTACCATAAAGAGAAGACTTCATGATAGCAAATACAGAGGGAGCATCACAAGGTGCAAACCAGTAATCCGCCTGGAAAATAGAAATGCCAGATTAGACTTTTCCCAAAAAATATCCAAAGAAGCCACCCGGATCTGGAAAAGCAGCAGAGGACAGATGAGACTAAGATCAACATGTACCAGTGTGTTGGGAAGAAGAAAGTCTGGAGAAGGCTTGGAGTGGCTCATGATCCAAAGCACAGCACATCCACTGTAACACATGGTGGAGGCGGTGTGATGGTCGGGCATGCATGGCTTCCTGTGGACCTGGAGCACTAGTGGTTATTGATGATGTGACTGAAGACAGAAGCAGCCGAATGAATTCAGCAATCTACAGGGCGAGACTTTCTGCTCAGAGTCAACCAAATGCAGCAAGGTTGATAGGATGGCGCTTCACAAACAGATGGACAATGACCCAAAACATCCTGCGGAAGCAAAAAAGTGGAATATTCTGCAATGGCCGAGTCATCACCAGATCTGAACCTCATCGAGCTGCATTTCACATGCATAAGACAAAAGTTAGGGAAGAAAGACCCAAAAACAAGCAACAACTGACGTCAGCTGCAGTAAAGGTACAAAGCGTCAAAGGAGGAAACCCAGCATTTGGTGACGTCCATGGCTTTCAGACTTCAGGCAGTCATTGTCTGCAAAGGATTCTCTACGAAGAATTAAAAATGAACATTTTATTAATGGTAAAGTAAATTTGTCCAATTACTTGTGAGACCCTAAAATGAGGAGGCTTTGTGGAAAATTGGTTGCAATTCCTAAATATTTTGCAGGATATTTTTGTTCAACCTTTTTAATTAAACCTTCAAGTCTACAAGTGATTCTCAGTTGTTTCACTTTTAAATAAAAAATAGTGGCCTGCAGAGCTGAAATCACGAAGATTCGGTCATTGTCCATATATTTCTGGACCTATTTAGTCTGAAACTAGTTTTTCCCCACCTATGTAGGGTTCATGCCTCACAATCCCCAACAGTCCCTGCTTGTTCAGTGTCCACACAACTTGCTCTAATTTCCACAATTGGATGCATTTAAGGCCTGTGCCACACATCCGTGCTGCCGGCACGTGTTTGTCATTTTTTACACGTACCGGCGGCACGGAGACACTTTAACCAATGCTACCCTATGGTAGCAGGCACACACACGTAAAACCACACGGAACGTGTGTCCGTGTGCGTTTGTACGTGTGTGCGATTTTCAAAGCGCTGACATGTCAGTGTTTTCTCCGGCAGCACGGGTGTTACACGGCCCGCACCCGTACCACACGGGTGTAGTGTGGATGCGGTCCCGTGTGACACGCGCCGGAGTAAACACACATGTCAGGGAAAAAAATAAAAAACATTAACTCACCTTCTCCAGCCCTCCTGTCTCTGCCGCTGCTGCCTCTTGCTGCCGACCGCCGCTCATTAATCTCATAGAATATTCACTTCACTGCCTGGCAGCAGCAGCAGCGGGAGACGGGAGAGCTGGAGCCGAAGATCAGCACCACGGACAGCAGCGCGGACAGCAGGAAGGACCAGGTGAGTATAATAATTACTGATTCTACGTGTGCTATCGCGGATAGCACACGTAGAACACACGTGTCACGCACGTACCAGAGACACGTACTTACCTGCACGCAACACGCAGGGAAAATACGTGTCTCTCGGCACGTGCGTGAAATTCACGTGAGTGTGGCAGAGGCCTAAAAAAATGTTCCTGTGCTGAGATAATCTTATATATGTGTCCCTGCTGTGTACTGTGTAATGGCCGTGTCTGACCGTACAGGGACATGGTCTGATCACACCACAGCTCCTGGGCCGGGAGGAAGTAAGAGTATACAGACATTACAGCACGGGATCACAAATTATTCTTTCTTTGAGGTAAAACATGTTTTAAGAACAGACAGGGAAATGTTTTACCTCACAAAAAGAATCATGTATGATACCGTGCTGTGCTATCTATATACGCTTTTACGTCCTCCCCTGGCCCTGGAGCTGTGGTATGATCAGACCATGTCCCTGTATGGTCAGACACGGTCATTACACAGTACACAGCAGGGACATATATAAGATTATCTCAGCACAGGAACATTATTTTTAATCACATCCAATTGTGGAAATTATTATTATTCCAAGATGTATTGATTAAAATTAACTTCTGTGATTCACGTCCTCTGTTGACTCTGATGGTCCGGGATTGTTATTTAGCCCCTTTATAGTGACCGTCTTCTGTTTTATACATTCGCAGATCTCAGCTATCCAGATGTTGCAATGCCCCGTCCTTCCTTTTCACCACCCAGAAGAACACACCGCTTGGGACAAAGCTCAGATATGAAGTGGATACGAGCGGAATATTTCAGATCAGCCATGAGATCTTCAAGATATTCCCCAAGGTACTAACACCACGAGATTTAGTAGAGCCTTTAAACACATTGAAAATCTTTATATATAAATAGTAAAGTGGTTTCACAGAAGAATAAACAGAATGGTGAATATTTTTATGTTAAAGTCAGTGTACATACATTACTCATCTTGTTTTATACTCCAGAGCTGCACTCACTATTCTGCTGGTGGAGTCACTGTGTACATACATTACATTACTTATCCTGTACTGATCCTGAGTTACATCCTGTATTATACTCCAGAGCTGCACTCACTATTCTGCTGGTGCAGTCACTGTGTGAATACATTACATTACTTATCCTGTACTGATCCTGAGTTACACCCTGTATTATACTCCAGAGCTGCACTCACTATTCTGCTGGTGCAGTCACTGTGTACATACATTACATTACTTATCCTATACTGATCCAGAGTTACATCCTGTATTATACTCCAGAGCTGCACTCACTATTCTGCTGGTGCAGTCACTGTGTACATACATTACATTACTGATCCTGTACTGATCCTGAGTTACACCCTGTATTATACTCCAGAGCTGCACTCACTATTCTGCTGGTGGAGTCACTGTGTACATACATTACATTACTTATCCTGTACTGATCCTGAGTTACATCCTGTATTATACCCCAGAGCTGCACTCACTATTCTGCTGGTGCAGTCACTGTGTACATACATTCTTTACTTATCCTGAGATACATCCTGTATTATACTCCAGAGCTGCGCTCGCTATTCTTTTACAGTACTGACGGATGCCCTCCAATATTATTTGTGTACATTGAGCCAACAAATAGTCACACTGTTTCCTATAACATATTTTCAGCGTTTCTTTGTTTTTCCAGGACATGCCTTATTATCGATCACAGTTCAAGAAATGTGCTGTGGTCGGAAATGGAGGAATCTTGAAGAACAGCAAATGTGGAAAAGAAATAGACAATGCGGACTTTGTGTTCAGGTAAATCATATAGTAATGTCCTAATTCTCCCCGGTGTATATTGGTGACTGTGCAGACGGAAATAACACGGGAAGAGTTCGGAGATAAAGGATTCGCTCATGTGACGCCCTGGCAAAACCAGGTTGTCACAGAGGTTGCACAAATCTTCCAGGTGCAGGACTCCATCCTCCTTGGCATACCAACACGACCCCACACCCAGGTACAAAACATCAGCCAGCAAAGCCTAGTCACCCCCCATGACAATAGGGACACACCAGTGGGCGGGGCCAAGCGGATGGTGACGCCCACCTAGGGGTCCTGAGGTTTCAGGGGAGAGAACACAATGGTCGGAGTTGAGTCTAGACAGTGGACATAAGAGGAGTGTGGAGTGACAGGGTAGTCAGGGGTTGGAGCCTCTGGACTACCGGACTACTGACTAGGTGGCAGTCAGCAAACAAGGCCACAGGCGACGGAGATCCAGTCGCGGGAGACCTTAAGTGGACTGTGGCAGGGTTGTAGCCCGCCGATGCCGACAGCGGGAATCCGGTCCGGAGGCCGTGCACAGTCGGGGTGCCTGGACCCTAGGGCGAGGACTGCTTCAAGCCCCTTGTCAATTAGCCATCCGGGGACAAGTCTCCACGTCTTGTCCCACCAGCAAGCCCAGAGAGCGAGACGGAAGCCCAACGAGGGGGATAGGGCTCCGCAATTGCCTGCTAAGATCCCACTTGTCAGTTCTCGTGGGCCACAGCTCCCAACACATAGAGTCACTGGGAGTGGACTTCCCCGTTTCAAGCGGAGTAGTCAAACTGAAGACACAAACACTAAGTGCAGGAGGAACGGACCCCTGTTTGCTGTACCAGGGTGTGGGACCCGAATACACCCGCCGGAGGTCACTGGCACTTTGGTTTACCATTGGACTCTGTGTGAATTTCTCTGGAACTGTGAGTACACCACTACCACCCGGTCCAGCCCTGCAGAACACGCACCGCAGCATTCTTTCCCGTACACCTTGGCCCCGGGACAACACTTTCCCTACCCGTGGAGGGGATACCATCCTGCTGCAGCCCCGGGCGTCCCATACCAAGGCAGCGGCGGTGTCACCATCCATCACCGCAACCCACGGGTGGCGTCACTGACAAATTCTTCCCCTGTAAATACCCCCTTTTTATTGTTGTGGGCGACGGGCCGCTGCACGAGCCCCTGATCCGGCGGCTGCCACTCGAGCCCCAGCCACGATCCCGGATCCGAGCGCCTCGGGTAGCCTTCCCTGACGTAGTCAGTCACCCCCTGTCCGCGATACTCACATCTGCGTATAAATACGCAATCAAACCCCTAGAGACTTGTAAGTGATATACAGTAGATTCCTTAGTAATATGCTATCACCTACTATGATGGAAAGAACCCTTAAAGCACCACTCCAGCATTTTGTTTTTTACCGCTGGAGTGGCGCCTGCCCCCAGTCTTAAACTCACCCTCCAGCAGCTTAATGTCATGCTGTATAATGGAAGACACTGAAGCAAACATGGAGTGTTGCTTCAGGGAGTAGTTAGCAGACCAACCACTAGGGGGCGATAGGGTAGGAAACAAGCCTGCGCTGCCCCGAAGGGAATCCCTGCAGCTCACCTAAATGAACAGTAAGCTGAAAAGCCCGCTGGAGGACAGTACAGTAGTGAGCAAGCCGGGCCTTCAACAGGAGGTCTCGTCAATGGTACAGGAGAAGGCAAAGCGTGGTCAGGTGATAGCCAAAAGGCCAGGAACTGGGAAGTCACAAAAACAGGTGCAGGAAGGACAGGGATGAGGACGGGGACGGAAGTCAGAGGTCCGTCAAAATGTAAAAGACTTGAGGAGGACTAGGGACCAGAGGGGAACAGAAATAGAGACAAGGACAAGACAGGAGCCACAGGTCAGTTTGAGTCCGGCGGAAGACAGAAGTCAGATCGGGTCAGTGGGGAAGACGGAGGTCAGATCAGGTCAGGTAGGAAACGGAGGTCAGGACGGGACAGGGCAGAACACAGGTCACTAACGGGAAAGTAACGCAGCTGAGCTGGAAATATCACTGGTGAAGCACAGGAGGTGCAGCACCAGGATATAGCGGCCAGTAGATCAGAGCAAGGCAGCAAGGATTAACTCCTCATGACCTGAAACCCTGAGAAGGAATCCCAGCAATGACTGAGCAACGCTGAGTCAGGCATGGGTCATGACACAATTTTTTTTTTGATCACGCGAGTCATCTTTTGCCTGTAACTTCTGACTGGCTGGAAGTCAAAACTTATATAACAAGCTTGCAGTGTAAGTCTGTTGGAGCAAAAGGTTCCCATAGACTTGTATTCAATTTTGATATCTGGCTCCATGAAACACCTGAGCAGCTGGCAGGTCAAAAACTGCTGAAGACCAACGGGAGCGGCGCTGAAAAAAGATGAAGATGGCGGAAGTGGAGTATAAGAGTAGGGGCAGGGAACTTAGATTAGAAGTACCACACCAGTAGTGAAATATAAAAAAAAACACTGTGGTGGTCCTTTAAAAATGCCACAAGTGGGTCATTTTTAACAATGATCAACTTCAAGAGTGTTACTGTAGCATAGATTATGTCTATACATAAAATGTGACATCTCTGAAATGTTACACAATGGCAATGACATGCTATGGCAAATAAAACACTTAATTTGCCTATAGCTTACCACAGCACACGTGGTAAGCTATAGGCTGGTATTATCAGGCTGGGAAGGTCCATGGTTATTGGGCCATCCCCAGCCTAAAAATAGCAGCCTGCAGCCACCCTAGAAGTGTCGCGCCACGCCTACAGCAGCCGGGCTGCTCGGATCCGGACCCGGGGGTCACGCGGACACGCCAAATGAAATGAGAAACGTAGTTGTATGGGCTTGGCCGTATTTAGTTCGTGACGCCACCCATGGTGTGTGGTGAAGTGGGACACCACCGCTGCTGTTGTAGGACACCCGGGGGAGATGTAGTGGCAGCTGGATGTTAACCCCTCCGTGGGTAGGGATGGTTGCCCTGGGACCCAGTGTCTCTTTGCAGGGTATGGCGATGGCAGGGGCCTGCGTGCCCGGACATACCAGGGGGTGTTTGGTTACTCACAATTAAATGAATCACACGAGTCTTTTGGTAAACCAAGGTTCTGGTGGCCAGACGCAGCGGCCGGTTGTACTCTAGTCCCCCACCCGGGCTGGTGGTCGCCGTCTCTTCCTCTGCACTAGTTGTGGTTGTGTGTTTGGACTTCCTGGTATGGAACACGGGAGTCCTCTTCCGGCTTTTTGTGTACCTGAGGAGCCGTGCCCGCTGACGCTGACCCTTGGGATCTATGGGCCCTGGCGGTTGCCCTATCCCTCTCTGTGGGTGGTTGTCTGCTTTTGGGACTTTGGTTGGGACAGGACCTAAAATCCTGCCCTCAATCGGTTGATTAGCTAGGCCGTTGGTTCCGGTCCTGGCTTCAGGGTCTGAGTACCCCCTCTGTGCACGGTTTCCGGATCGGGTCTCTGGTGTTGGTACCGGCGGACTCAAACCCTATCTCGGTCCACCTCGGATCTCCGGCTGCCGTCTTCCCGTAGCCTGCCGACGGGGACCACCGTCTGCCACCTAGCCAAGGTACCAGGGCTCCAACCCTGGCACCATTCAACTTGAGCTTCTCCTCCGCTGGAGCTACACCTATCTCCAGCCCACACTCCTCTCAACTCATACTCTAGACTTTATCTGTTTGTTTTCCCGCCTCGGGCTGTCTAGATCCTTAGGTGGGCGTTCCCTAACCGCCTGGTCCGGCCCACTGGTGTGCCTGTCTTGCCCTGAGGTGGGTGACTAGGGTTTCAGGTCGGCTGTATGTAACCCTGTGAGGGAAGGTGTTATGCGGGGGCCTAATGTGTGACTACCTGGTTTTGCCAGGGCGTCACAAATTTATCAACATGGCTGTGTACTCTACTGTACAGTCACTAAAAGTGTTAATCACAGGGGCAGATACTGGAGATGCATGAATTATTTCAGCCCCCAGGCAGTAGAGAACGGAGCTCGGGAGGACACATGCCAAAGTCTCTTCCATGTGATAAACTCAAAGAAGCTGTTTGCCACCGCAGCAGGGCATCAGTAAGAGCCGAGGTACAGCACCAGAATTTTGGTATCTAACATGGCGCGCCACTTCTAGGGTTGCTGCAGGCTGCTATTTTTTAGGCTGGGGAGGGCCCAATAACCATGGACCTTCCCAGCCTGATAATACCAGCCCCCAGCTGTCTGTTTTACTTTTGCTGGTTATCAAAAATGTGAGGACCCCATGCCACTATTTTCTTTTCATTATTTATTTATTTGGTTAATAACTGTAAATATTTTGCTATTTTAACCCCTATAAATAATTCTAGGGTATATTTACTGGCAGGAATTGCTGTAAATAAATGGGCAGTGCATAGGTTAACTGGTTGATACAGTCCACTGAAATCAGGATGTTCTAGAACATTCTGTCTTATTACAGGACTAAAGATTTTGTCAAAGCAGCTGATTTTTCTAATCCTTTCTGAAGCATTGTTTTTCATCCTGACCTTGGTTTTAATCCATTGAGCACCGCTGCTAGTGCTTTTGCTAATTTATCAGTAGTCAATAGCTGCACAGCCAAGGCCACGGCAAGGACAATGCTCGGCTTTCCGTCAGGATGGTTATTTGTAAAATGCGTGAATTTACAAATGAACGAATGCGTTAAATACGTTTCATCCTGTCTGGAGAACTGCGCTATCCCTCTATCGCCACCTGCTGTCCGGTACAGATGATAACATCATCTGCGGAACCCTCGCACAATAAATTGTGGTGGTCGTAGAAGGGAACGGAATTTAAAAATATGTTTTGCAGATTTTAATAAATGATCTGGACTTAATGTGTTGAAATGGACCATAAAGATGACAACAATATTAACCTGTTCATGACTGGACTATTTTATTTGATATTAAGTATTGTTTCAAAGTTTTCAACTAGGATTTTTTTTTTACTTTTAACTTTGTTATACAACAAAGCCCCCAGAAATTATTAAAGATTTTCATGGTAAATGGGGGGAATCATTTTATTTACACATTTAAAACTGGATTATTCACATTTGCCTGAGCACCAAAATTTTACAGATCACTGTCAGTAATCGTGTGATCTCAGAAAAACATAAGGGTGTCACGGATGTAATGGAGAAAGCTGGGTACAAGGTCTTCTAGAATGGCCCTCAGGTTAGGGGGACCGTAGCTATCCCTTATCTTAGAGTTACGTTTGAAGGTGAGGATGTCTGAGCCGCCTTCCTATCCCTACTCCTAACCAGACCTGATCTTATACCCCCTCCTGTCCCTTCCCCAGGGGAGGGCGGGCACAGGAGTGTGATAAAAACCAACAGAGAGAGACAAACAGGGTAAACCAAAACTCACAGCACGCTCACACAGCAGTATAAGACTATGAGAGTTAAGGAGGAAAATAAGAGCAGAGAGGAAACAACAAGATGATGAGAGAATTCCACAACAACTGTAAGCACCATGCAATATAATCACCGGCAGGACTGGTACACAACTTCACTTAGACCAACAAAGCAATAAACTATAGTCGGAGGGGGAAGACTAATTCTACCATCTTAAAAAGGCGGGGAGCAAATGTGGTTTTCAACAACCTGTGATCCCAGGGGTAACCAACAGGCTATCAGAGGTTAACTCTTGCTAGCCTGACCATGAATAAGCCCACAGCTGGTCAACGCCTGCCTGTGGAACTCAGAAACACTAGAAAGACCATAGGGTGGAGTATCAGAATCTGTAGTGTGAACAGCGTCTGATGCCGCCATGACAATCGGTAAGTTTTGCGCACAACTTCATGTGACAAAGGGCTACTTTGGACTCAAGGTTTGTGCTGTGAAAGAAAAGGCTGCTTTGGTCACAGAGTTTGCCCTCACAGCAGCACTTTCTCTCTTATTCTCAGCACAAAAAAGTCTATGACCAAGGTAGTGTTTTCTTTCTCCCAGCACAAACCCTGTGCCAAAAGCAGCCCTTTCTCTCTCGTTCACAGCATACGTTCTAGCACAAATCCTGTGCCAAAAGCAGCCCTTTCTCTCTCGTTCACAGCATACGTTCTAGCACAAATCCTGTGCCAAAAGCAGCCCTTTCTCTCTCGTTCACAGCATACGTTCTAGCACAAATCCTGTGCCAAAAGCAGCCCTTTCTCTCTCGTTCACAGCACAAAAGCCCAGCACAAACCCTGTGCCAAAAGCAGCCCTTTCTCTCTCGTTCACAGCACAAAAGCCCAGCACAAAGTCATAGGTCAAAGCAACCATGTCTATCTTAACACAAACTGTGTCCAAACCAGCCCTTTCTCTTGTTCACAGCAGTAAGTACCAACACAAACTCTATGCATAAAACAGCCATTTGTCTCTAATTCTCAGTGGGAAATCCAAGCCCAAAGTCTATGGTACTTTAGACGCTGTGATATCGGTAACGATATATCGTCGGGGTCACGTCGGTAGTGACACACATCCGGCGCCGTTACCGACATCGCAGCATGTAACACAAATGTGCGACGATCAACGAGCACAAAAACGTGAAAAATCGTTGCTTGTTGACACGTCGCTCATTTCCTTAATATCGCTGTTGCGACAGGTACAATGTCATTTGTCGTTCCTGGGGCAGCACATATCACTATGTGTGACACCGCTGGAGCGACAAACATCTCCTTACCTGCGTCCACCGGCGATGAGGAAGGAAGGAGGTGGGCGGGATGTTACGTCCCGCTCATCTCCGCCCCTCCGCTTCTATTGGACGGCTGCCGTGTGACGTCGCTGTGACGCCGCACGACCTGCCCCCTTAGAAAGGAGGCGGATCGCCGGCCAGAGCGAAGTCGCAGGGCAGGTAAGTCCGTGTGATGGGGGTTAGCGATGTTGTGGTCCACGGGCAGCGATTCCCCATGTCGCACAACCGACGGGGGCGGGTACGCTCGCTAGCGATATCGGTTCCGATATCGCAGCGTGTAATGACATAGCCATCCTTTTTTTCTCCTATCCCATACCCTGTGTTAAAAGCAGTTCTTTCTCTAGTTCACAGCTGAAAGAGCCAGCGCAAACTCTCTGCTCCTAGCAGCCCTTTTCATTCACAGCAGGAAATCCTAGCTCAAAATCTTTGACCAGACTTTGTTCAAAGAAGCCCTTTCTTTCTCGTTCACAGTAGGAAATCCCAGCACACAATTTGTACCAGTGATGGTCATTGTATAGCCTCTGTGTATATATTGTAATGATGAGGAATAGAGAGGTGGTTACAGCATGATTCTGCCTTTTTTATTGCATTACTAGTAGGGATGATCGAATAAATAATCGGCAATATTCAGCTTCGTGAATATTTGACAAATAGGTCGCCGCTATGCGAATATTCGATGTGCAATGTAAGTCTATGGGAAATCCGAATAGTTGCCGAATAGCTATTCGGCAACTATTCGGATTTCCCATAGACTTACAGTGCACATGGAATATTCGCAAATAGTCGAATAGCGGCGACCTATTCGTCAAATATGGGCGTAGCCGAATATTTGAGGTATTTGATCATCCCTAATTACCAGTAGTGTTGAGTGAGCAATACCGTACTCAGTACTCTTAATGAGTGATGATGTGAGATCCCTACGATGCTCAAGTGCTCTTTACTCGAGTTGAGCAGGCTGGGCGTTCTGACGGGCTCAACTCGAGTAACGAGTATTATTGAATTCAATGATTGGGCAGTTCGGCTCTCTGCCCATATACAGCCAGCCGTAAACAGAACAGTTCCGCGGGAGGGAGGGGTTTTGGTGACAAACTACATCCGAAAATGTTTTTACCCCCCAATGAAAGCAATTGGCTCTCACTGACAGAAGCCTGTGGTTTGTGTTCGATGTTTCACAAATGACACCACACGTTCTGAACACCAAGCATGCCCGAACACCTCAATGCTCAATCAAATTTAGAGCAGTGGCGGGCACACTCGCTCATCATTAGTTACCAGTAGTAATGAGCAAGATGCTTGACTGCTCGGTACTCGAAAAGAGCTGGTTGAATGCTCAGACGGGCTCGACTCTTGGTCCGAGTATAATAAAAGACAATGGGAAACTCGATCATTTTTTCGGAAGGCTTTTCAGGACAAATACTTGAGTTTCCCATTGACTTCCATTATACTTGATACTAGAGTTGACCCATTCCGAGCGTGTAACCTGCTCGTTTCGAGTACCGAGCACTCGAGCATCCTAGTGGTCACTCATCACTAGTTACCAGTTGTCACTGCTGCAGAATATTATGGTAATATAAATAGGGAAGTTAGTAAGGAATTGAAGGGGCATTTTCACCTTTAAAAAAGATCTTGTGTGGGTAGGATTTTCTGTCTCTTCCTGATATGTGCTGCGATATATGATGGCGCTACATAAGCAAGCATAATATGTGGGGTTAAACCACCAGGACCCACTACTGATTTTCAGAATTAAGATGTATCCACCAGCTATATATCCATAAATATGTACATTATTAGCTCACTCTAATGGTGATTGGAGTCTGGAAGAATTTTATTCCACTGTATGGATGTTTCTGCTTGTGTTCGTTTATGTGTTGCCCTTTTCTGGTACTATTTATTGGGCCATTTTGTTTATAGTTTTCATGGGTGGATCTCTGCTAATTGGTTGTCATTATTTGGGCATGGCCTATACTCATGGGTGGGTTTACAATACATTTGTCGGCTGGTTGTTACGTCACAACCGGAGTCTGCTCCAGCGACTTCTGCTCCGATCGCCAGGGAATGCCGTGTTCCTGCCGTGGATGGTGCTGGTGATGGGAGAGGAGTCGATGCCAGCGGCACCGGTGGGCGCAGGCTGCGATCATCCACTGGGCTGGGTTATCTTGGGAGCTGCGGTGCCACTGGCTGACTGTGGGTGGTGTGTGTCTTCCAGCTGAAGTTGCCAGCTTTCGGCTGTGGCCAATGGGAAGACACCACACCCTTCTTGGTTCCCCTCCTGTCTGCTGACCTCTGCCAGAGATAGTTCTGATTTCCTGGCTCCTGATCCGCCCTATTCTGTTTTGTGATTCCTGTGTGCTGACTTCTGCGTGTTTTCTGACTACCCTTCTGCCTGCTGTTTTTGTACCTCGCTGCCCGATCTGGATTTGACCTCTGCTACATTTTCTGATTACGTCCTTGCCTGCCGATTCTGTCCCTGTTCTGCTATTCCTGGTTTGACCCTGCCTGACGACTACTCTCATCGGACTGCAGCCTTCCACAGGTTGTGATCTCCAGGACCCTGTGTAATTCCAAATCCCTATATAGGTGTTAAAGGGTTTCAGGGTTCTGGGGGTCCTGCATCTGAGTCTGTTGATCCAGGCAGGCGTTACACTGGTACAACTCCTTAGAGACTTAGTAGAGTTATCATATAGGTTTTTCTCTTTGCTTGACCATTTATTTTTTGTCTCTTTTTTTTTTTAGGTGCAACCTTCCTCCCATATCTGATAAATATGTGGCGGATGTTGGCATAAAGACAGATGTGGTGACAATCAATCCGAGTATTATAACAGAGAGGTGAGTTCTTATTGTACTTACAGTGAGTATGTCAGACACTTCTATGGGATGCTGTTATATGGTGAGTTCAACCCAATTTTATTGTGGGGGGCACTTGTGATGCCATGGTACAAAGCCACCTGAACTGCATGTGCCCCTGTTTAGGCTCAGTGCATATGGTTCTGCAGTGTATATAAGACCTAATGCTATAAGCAGTCATTAATATGTGTCAGATGTGACATGGATTTCTGAGCGGATGCTGTGACAAAATCCACTCCATGTCTGGCAACCAACCACATCCAATGCATATAAATAGGGCTCAACCATCCCGTTCATATGCAACTAAAAAGTTTCTGCATATATTTTAGAAACCATTCGATGTGCTGCTGTTTTTCACAAAGCCAAGAATAGAACTTCATTGTTTGTCAATAGGACTAATCCTTATGCAGCTCAGCTCTAACTACATATCCGAGGCAAAACTACAAAGGTCCATGTAGGTAGAACTTCAGGAGACCAGAAGTAGAAGACCAGGCTAGATAAACCACTACCACCATGATCATTTACACTCTTAATTTACAGGTTCCAGAAGTTGGAGAAATGGCGGAAACCTTTCTATGACGTAATACAGGGTTATGAGAACGCTTCAATTCTCCTCCCCGCCTTCTACAACACTCGGAACACCGACGTCTCCATCCGGGTAAAGTACGTCTTGGACGACTTTGAGTCCCAACAGTCCGTGTATTATTTCCACCCTCAGTATCTCATCAACGTCTCCCACTTTTGGCTCATGCAAGGTGTGAGGGCCAAACGCATCAGCAGTGGTTTGATCCTAGTGACGGCTGCTATGGAACTGTGCGATGAGGTCCACCTCTACGGCTTTTGGGGCTTCCCCATGAACCCATCAGGAATCTTCATTACTCATCACTATTATGACAATGTCAAACCTCGCCCAGGCTTTCACGCCATGCCTTCTGAAATCTTCAACTTTATCCATATGCATAGTAAGGGCATCCTTCGTGTCCATACTGGTACCTGCTTCTAAGAAGCTTCGTCCATGCCTCTATCACGTGCAAGTTGGATGTTTCTATAGAAAATTATGCAATAATGCTTTGAGCAGACTACATAGGACGATGCCTCCAAATGAGCTGGCGATTGCGAAAGCCACTACAAAAATTATTTATCGTCAAAGGAGAGAATGGTTAAGCCAAAAAGTTTTTTTTTCAAAACTGCATCTACATCAGCACTGGTTTGACAGCTACAATTCCGCAAAGCACACAAGAAGAATTAGCACACGCAGTGCAATTACCAGCATCTACCCCTATCCCATCCATCCACCATGGAGATTGGAAGAGGGCAGGAACAGTTGGTGTCCTCACCGTGACCATGGATCTCCCCATTATCTCCTGCTTTTGAGGTTCTTTGTATCCCTCAGAAAAAAATATTGGTAAAAGGAATCATATGAAATGATAGAAGGGTTTGGTCCAATGAAAACCAAGGAAGCACAAAAATGGGATGCCTATGGGCAATGTTGTGACCGGTTAATCCCCAAGCTGTGACCCGTTAAGCTTCAAGCTGTGAGCTGTTAAGCCCCAAGCTGTGACCCATTAAACCCCAAACTTTGACCCATTAAGTACCAAGCTCTGACCCGTTAAGCCCCAAGCTTTGACCCGTTAAGCACCAAGCTGTGACCCGTTAAGCTTCAAGCTGTGATCTCTTAAGCCCCAAGCTGTGACCCATTAAGTTCCAAGCTTAGACCCGTTAAACCCCAATCTTAGACCTGCTAAGCCCCAAGCTGTGACCCGTTAAGCATCATCCATTAAGCTTTAAGCTGTGACCTGTTAAGCCCCAAGCTTTGACCTGATATGCTCCAACCTGTGACCCGTTAAGCCCCAAGCCTTGACCCGTTAAACCCCAATTTGTGACCTGCTGTGCCCTCACCATAAATGCTTGCTATTACCTATTCTAGTCGGTATTGCTTAGCACTTTTATAATTCCCATTTTGGGCATTTGCAGCATTGGTACACAGGTAGACATGAATTGTGGATTGGAAAGAAAGGGAAATGAAAATGTTGATGTATTTTAATGAAGTGAAGCTCATTGTTAAATACATTTTTATATTGTATAATTTCATTGTAAGCGATTCTCTGTAATAAGAACACTATGAGAGCGACCTTAATTGGGTGGGAAATTCTGTCAGTGGATATTTACAGGTGTTGTGCTGAAGGATTATTCAGGATTATGTGAAGCTCTGCCATTTGTACCATTGATTAGAAACTTGCTCATAGTACAATTCCTTAATATTGCTTTTCTAGTGCCATTTTTATACTTTCGACACTCATGATTCGAGTATGGGGTGGTTTCCTGATCCGAGCCCATATATTGTTGTGTTCAGGACAGGACACATGCGGCCGGACATCACTGCCCGTAGTTAGGCCATTGGTGCCGGACATGAGGTAATCTCATCATAAACATGAGGCCATATAAAAAGGATACAGCATAAATGTCTGATAGGTGCAGCGTCCACATCAGGAGACCACACCTATCCACAAAACGGGGGTCCTCCCACCTCTGTGCTGCTTTGTGATGATAAATAAACTCCCACAGATATGAGGGGAGGCCTGGATGCGGCCTCTAGTGGCTACCTAACCAGGCAGGATGGGGTCGGGCCCACATTGGGAAGACACGTACAGGGAACCGCTGTGCCTGTAGCACAAATGTTTATGATAGGAATACCCTTATTAAAAAGTGCCCGCCATTGTTTGTCTTTTCAGTTTGATAGAAGATTCTTTCCCTTTGTTATTTTTCTTGAAAATGTTTTTGTCCTGTCACAGATGGCATAGCAGACAATACGAAGAAAAGAGGCGATCAATATGGTGTTATCGCTCAGGTATCATGCACACTGCATTCACATTCACCGCAGGATGACTTTTGTTTTAAGCCATTTTACTTCAGATGAAATATAATTTTAGATCTATTTTTTTTAAATTTCAGATTCTGAGAATGAGAATTTAAGAGTAAAGTTAAAATCTACTTTTCTCCTCTGTGACTGTGACTAGATTGGCCTGTGGCCTCATTTACACAGAGATCATATCATATTGGGCACTTTATCCTGCAAGTCGTGAAGGGGCTTCCTTATTTACTTTTTTCCTTCCTTCCTTCAAATGAAGAACCTCTTTCTTCCTACTTTCTTTGCTAACTCGCTCCCTTCCTTCTTTCTTCTCACATCTATCTTTATATGTATGATTATATTGTGCATTTTCATGCAAATGAAAGAGCTTTTTCTTTCATTATTTTTTTCCTTTTTCTTTCTTTCTTTCTCTTTCATTCTTTCTCTTTCTTTCTTTCTTTCTTTCTTTCCTTCCTTTCATCTCCTCATAACTATCTTTATATTTATGATCATATTGTGCATTTTCATGCAAATGGAAGAGCTCTTTCATTATTTTTTTCTTTCTTTTTTTCTCTCTTTTTTTTCTCTTTCTTCCTTTCTTTCTCTTTTTCTTTCTCTCTTTCTTTCTTTCCTTCCTTCCATCTTCTCATAACTATCTTTATATTTTTGATCATATTGTGCATTTTCATGAAAATGGAAGAGCTTTTTCTTTCATTATTTTTTTTCCTTTCTTTCTTTGTTTCTTTTATTCTTTCTTTCCTCTCATATCTATCTGTATATCTCTGATCATATTGTGCATTTTCATGCAAGTGGAGGAGCTCTTCCTTTCTTCATTCGTCCTTTCTCCCTTCCTTCGTTCCTTTCTTCTTTTCTTCCTTCCTTTTTTCCATCCCTCCTTTCTTCCTTCTTCCCCTCCTTCCTTCTTTCCTTCCCTCCTTCCTTCATTCCTTCCCTACTTTCTTCCTTCCTTCCCTCCTTCTTACTTTCCTTCCTTCCTTCCGTCCTGTCATATCTATCTTTATATCTATGATAATATTGTGTACTTTCATATAAATTGAACAGTTCTTTGTTTCTTTCTTTCTCTTTCTTTCTTTCGTTCTCTTTCTTTCTTTCCTCTTATACCTATCTATATATCTCTGATCATATTGTGTATTTTCTGTATTTTCATGCAAATGAAAGAGAAGCTCTTCCTTCCTTCCTTCTTTGCTACTTATCTTCCCTCCTCGTTCTTCTCTCTCTCTCTCTCTCTCTCTCTCTCTCTCTCTATATATATATATATATACATAAATCATATCAAGCATTTTCATGAAAATGCAAAAGTTTTCTTCCTTCCTTCCTCTCATATCTATCTATGTATGTCTGATCATATTGTGCATTTCCTTTCCTTCTTTCTTCCTTCCCTCCTTTCTTCCTTCCCTCATTCCCTCCTTTCTTCTTTTCTTCCTTCATTCCCTTCTTTCCATCCTTCTTTCCTACTCTAAGGCTATGTGCCCACGGGAGTTTGTACCTGCGGATATATCCGCAGTTACGGCCGCAGATTTACCGCAGCTGCCCGCCGGCATCTGCAGCTATTTTTAGCTGCGATAGTACAGCAGAATAGCTGCGGTAAACCTGCGGACTTTCATGCGTTTTACCTGCGGACGTCCCGGCCTCTATCTCCATAGTGGAGGGCTGGGATTTCCGCAGGAATAATTGACATGCAGTTACGTGCGGCTGCCGGACATCCGCAGCATATTCCGCAGCCGCACATTCCGCAGCATGGACACAGCACTCCCCATGTCCCATAGGTTAACATGGAGAGTGTCTGTATATGCTGAAACCTGCGGATTTATCTGGAAAATGCAGATAAATCCGCAGGTTTTCCGCGGCAAAATCCGCAGAAGCAAGCTCCCGTGGGCACATAGCCTAAGACTTCCCACAGCTGAGAATTTAGGATAGTTTTATCAAATCTAGTTACTGTAATTTGTTCACGGATGTCTTTTTGGTGCCTTGAAAATTGACACCTAAACTTGATATGTCCATCTTCAATCTGATTTGATCACAGATTAAACGTATCTATTAAAATCAATGGGTCTGTGAAAAAAACTGCACATAAATGCCATTTATTATCCTTTTGCTGTCTGTATTAAATATTCAATGAGTAGGAGAAGCGTGGAATTTTTTTTATATTTTGCTTAAGAAATATAGAGGCCACACTGATAGTAATAATGGCCACACGGAAGAAATTCAGAGCTAAAAAATAAAAAAACGTGAAAATACTGTAATAAAACCATAGAAAAACCATGGGAAAAAAACAACTGTGTGAACCCAGCCCAGGACATTGTAACAAACTAGACTTATGGTCAGATTGCAGTTGATATTTGTAAAACGCCTGCATGTTAATATACCCTCTCAGATCAGGACAGGCATTTTTGCCTTCACTTGATACAATTGTAAGAAACCCTCAGCTGTGAAATATTTTATTGAGTTTTCGTATGAAGAAAAATATTCACTAAATGTCCACTGCCACAAAAGATCTAAATAATAGTGAGGAAAGAAAACATAATTATATACATAGTTGTATATCAGTATATTTTAATACTGCACTATATGTACTGGAATCCTCCTACAGGCAGGGTTCATATTTGGTACAGATTTTCCGCATGTAAATCTCCTCTAGACTTATTGTTGTGAAATCTATGCTGAAATTGGCTTTTGTTGTGGTTTTTAAATCAGCAGCATGTCAATTTCTGTTGTGGAAATGCATCTTATTTTGGTGCTGATTTTACCAGTTGATTTTAATGGGGACCATAAATCCACAGATATAACCAGTGGTCTATTTTGTTATGTTTGGTAACCCTCCCCCCCCAAAGAAAATATAAAAATCGGTCATAAAAATTTTAGTTTCAAAATTCTCATGGAAATTCTGCACCAAATACCCAGCTTGAAAGGGGTTGCCCACTATTGGACAAATTTAGTGACAAGATATTTAGTGATAAGAAAAACAACGTTGTACAGATCTAAAGGTACCGTCATACTTAGCGACGCTCCAGCGATCCCACCAGCGATCTGACCTGGCAGGGATCGCTGGAGCGTCGCTACATGGTCGCTGGTGAGCTGTTAATCAGGCAGATCTCCACAGCGATCAGAGATCAGCCACCAGCGACCCGTGTAACGACGCTGTGCTTGGTAACCATAGTACACATTGGGTTACTAAGCAAAGCGCTTTGCTTATAGTTACCCAATGTGTACCTTGGCTACGTGTGCAGGGAGCAGGGAGTCGGCTTCTAGAAGCTGCGGACGCTGGTAACCAAGGTAAATATCGGGTAACCAAGCAAAGCGCTTTGCTTGGTTACCTGATGTGTACCTTGGTTACCCGATGTGTACCTTGGTTACCAACGTCCGCAGAAGACGGCTCCCTGCTTCCTGCACATTCAGATCGTTGCTCTCTCACTGTCAAACACAGCGATGTGTACTTCAACAACCAAAAAATGGTCCAGGACATTCAGCAACAACCGGCGACCTCACAGCAGGGGCCAGGTCGTTGCTGGATGTCACACACAGCAACATCGCTAGCAAGATCGCTGTTGCGTCACAAAAACCGTGACTCAGCAGCGATGTCGCTAGTGATGTCACTTAGTGAGACGTGGCCTTAAGGTTGGGAATTGTATTAATCACCTAGGCAGGTTAATGATGCAATTACTTTTATTCTTCCATCCAGGGTCTTACAGGAATTCCAGGTAGATGGCCAAAACGAGATGCCCCCATTCCACAATATCCCAAACTGGGACCCGTAGTTGCACTGCCGTCGTAGCAGGTGATACCCACTGTCTCCCAACATTTGGTTGACCGACAGCTTTTGTATCTTCTGCCGGTATGGTCAGCAGTCAAAGCCTATGCTCCTCCAGATGACAGATACCACGACCATAGCTACAGCCGGCAACAACCCCCACACCCTCGTCAGTGTCCGAAGTACTGCAAAGTGGCTCCCGAAAACACCCCCTCCCAATGCATTAGTGGATTGGTGGCGGTATTGTCCTGAGACCAAGCCCCTAGCCTGGAATTGAATGCGAGACCCCTGTGATGACGGCTCTACTGTGTCTACTATCCCCGTCTACATAATGGGGACTAGTGGCTGGGAGAACAATGGCTCAATTAAGGTCCCTGTGAGACTAATGAGAGTAATGGAATAATTGCTTTACTCTGATTACCAATCTCATGCCTGGCCTTCTGTGTACATAGGATCCATCCGGCTTGTTTCTGCCTCATGGCTCATGCGTCATGGCTGGTATCTGTACATGTTAACTGTGTCTCCCTTTCCGTTAACATTTTATTGTGCACCTTAAACTGGCGAGCAGGAAATATCTAATAAAGCACAACAATAAGATCAAAGTAACCAGCGCTCCGTGCTGAAAAAAGTCTGCATCCCTTAGAGCCGTGGACTCTGGTCTATGTCTATTGGTCCAGTAGTCTTTAGTCCGCAGCCAGCTCCTCACAAGCGTATACCCATCACTCGCTGCGGCTGTGTTCCAGTGATGTCGGCACTATTGTTCCCAGAGGGTGACGTGACTTTGTTGTGTCACATGAACACCGCACCCGATCAGCGGTCGCTGACTACCTGCACCTCCTCAATATAATATAAGTATAAGCTGCAGCGGGTTTGCGCTTTCGCTGATTGGCTGCAGTGGTCACACAACACAACGAATAACGTCACCCTCTGACATTGCTGGAACAGTGCCGCTGCGAGAGGTGAGTATACACTGTTTTTAACCAGGGGTTGGCCAGTAGTGGAGACCCCCTTTAAGATGAAGTACGACATGACGGGTATGAAACTAAATGAAAACTGGCTTAGTTGCCCATAGCAACTAATCGAAGTGTGACCTTCATTTTTCCAGACCAGAAAGAAACATAATGCAACAATAATGGACTTTAACACTAAAGGCCCCGTCACACGCAACGACGTACCTAACAATATATCGCCGGGGTCACGGATTCCATGACGCACATCCGGCATCGTTAGCGACATCGTTGCGTGTGACACCAACGAGCAACCATTAACGATGGAAAATACTCACCAAATGGTCCATCGTTGACACGTCGTTCATTTTCAAAAAATTGTTGATTGTTGAGGACGCAGGTTGTTCGTCGAACGACGAACAACAGCTTACCTGCGGCCGCCGGCAATGAGGAAGGAAGGAGGTGGGCGGGATGTTACGGCCGCTCATCTCCTCCCCTCCGCTTCTATTGGGCGGCCGCTTAGTGATGCCGCTGTAACACCGCACGAACCGCCCCCTAAGAAAGGAGGCGGTTCGCCGGCCACAGTGACGTCGCTAGGCAGGTAAGTCCGTGTGACGGCTCCTAACGATATTGTGCGCCATGGGCAGCGAATTGCCTGTGACTCACAAACGACGGGGGCGGGTACGCTCGCTAGCGATATCGCTGCGTGTGACAGGGCCTTTGGAGGCCATTTTATGTAAACGGGCGAAAAATTCCAAAGCCTCAGGTAAAAAAAAATGAAAGTAAAACGCTGATAAATATAATTGGGGCAGGTTTATCAAAACAGTCTAAAAGAAAATTTCCCATAGCAACCAATCACAGCGCAGCTTTTATTTTCTCAGAGCTGTGTAACACATGAAAGCTGAGCTCTGATTGGTTGCTATGGGCAACAACTACAGTGTTGAAAAATCTGGCCTATTGTTTTTTTCATTGAGGCCTATAAAATGTTGTGAGATGTTCATAAGGCATCTATTCTGTAATGTCGCTAAATGTTAATTAGATAATTAAATATTTAATTGCGTAACTAATATAACGGCAATATAATAGGTAGTGCCGGGTAGACATATGCAAAAGCTGCCACCATTACAGCTACTAAAGAGTAAATCTAAAGGGTAAAAAATGGCCAGGTAAAGTGTCTATTGGCCTAAATAACTTCACATTACCAAAGAAAAGGAAGAAATTAAATGCCTAATAAAAATAAATATTAAAATATATATACCTTATAGGTGACACATTAAAAGGCCATAGATGCCACAAAGCTAAAAAAGGAGACAATAGAAACGTGTACACATAGCTGTAATATAATGGCTGTAATGGTAAAAGACATAAAACAAATAATGTGTAAAATACAAAAATTTATGGTTACTGAATTAGATTCAAACCCGAGAAGGAGGATAAATAGGGCCATATGGCATGTCATGATGGCAGGGACAATAGTAAATGCCTAAATAGGTGTAAAGAAAGAATTATGACCCCTAAAGCCCGCTTTACATGCTGCAATGTATCTTACAATGTGTCGGCGGGGTCACGTCGTAAGTGACGCACATCCGGCATCGTAAGTTACATCGCAGTGTGTGACAGGTACTTGCGATTGCGATTGAACGGTAAAACGTTCATCGCACGCACGTCGTTCATTCCTCATGAATTGAACGTCAGATTGTTCATCGTACCCGTGGTAGCACACATCGCAGTGTGTGACACCCCAGGAACGATGAACAGATCTTACCTACGTCCAGCGGCTTCCGGCCAGTAATGCGGAAGGAAGGAGGTGGGCGGGATGTTTACGTCCCGCTCAGCCCCGCCCCTCCGCTTCTATTGGCCGGCTGCCGCGTGACGTCGATGTGACGCCGAACGTCCCTCCCACTCCAGGAAGTGGACGTTCGCCGCCCACAGCGAGGTCGTATGGACGGGTAAGTACGTGCGACGGGGGTTAATCGTTTGTGCGGCACGTTCAACAAATTGAACGTGCCGCACATACGATGGGGGCGTTGCAAATCGTGCACGATATCGTATGCGAAATTGCAACGTGTAAAGCAGGCTTTAATGTGGTACAATTAGTGAAGAGCGGGCACTACCATGCGCGGGTGTTTGGTACTCATTACTAGTGTTGAGAGTGCACTACCATGCTTGGTTGCTCGGTACTTGTAACTAGTGATTGATGAGCAAGCACTACCATATTCTAATGCTTAGTACTTGTAACTAGAGATGAGTGAGCACTACCATGCTCAGGTGCTCGGTACTCGTAACTAGTAATGAGCTACCACTACCATGCTTGGGTGTTCGGTACTTGTAACTAGTGATGAGCGGGCACTACCATGCTTGGGTGTTCGGTACTTGTAACTAGTGATTGATGAGCGGGCACTACCATGCTTGGTACTCGTAACTAGTGATGAGCAAGCACTACCATATTCTAATACTTAGTACTTGTAACTAGAGATGAGTGAGCACTACCATGCTCAGGTGCTCGGTACTCGTAACTAGTAAGCTAGTAAGGAGCTACCACTACCATGCTTGGGTGCTCGGTACATGTAACTAGTGATGAGCGGGCACTACCATGCTCAGGTGCTCAGTATTCGTAACTAGGGATGAGCGGGCATTAGCATGCCTAGGTGTTCAATACTCGTAATTAGTGATGAGTGGGCACTACGATGCTCGGGTGCTCAGTACTCGTAACTAGTGATGAGCGGACACTACCATGCTCGGGTGCTTAGCACTCGTAACTAGTGATGAGCGAGCACTACCATGCTCAGGTGCTCAGTATTCGTAACTAGTGATGAGCGGGCACTACCATGCTCAGGTGCTCAGTATTCGTAACTAGGGATGAGCGGGCATTAGCATGCCTAGGTGTTCAATACTCGTAATTAGTGATGAGTGGGCACTACGATGCTCGGGTGCTCAGTACTCGTAACTAGTGATGAGCGGGCACTACCATGCTCAGGTGCTAAGTACTCGTAACTAGTGATGAGCGAGCACTACCATGCTCAGGTGCTCAGTACTCGTAACTAGTGATGAGCGAGCACTACCATGCTCGGGTGCTCAGTACTCGTAACTAGTGATGAGCGGGCACATTCCATGCTCGGGTGCTCAGTATTCGTAACTAGTGATGAGTGAGCACTACCATGCTCGGATGCTCAGTACTCGTAACTAGTGATGAGTGAGCACTACCATGCTCGGGTGCTCAGTATTCGTAACTAGTGATGAGTGAGCACTACCATGCTCGGGTGCTCAGTACTCGTAACTAGTGATGAGCGGGTACTACCATGCTCAGGTGCTCAGTACTCGTAACTAGTGATGAGCGAGCACTACCATGCTCGGGTGCTCAGTACTCGTAACTAGTGATGAGCGGGCACTACCATGCTGGGTGCTCAGTACTCGTAACTAGTGATGAGTGAGCACTACCATGCTGGGTGCTCAGTACTTGTAACTAGTGATGAGCGGGCACTACCATGCTCGGGTGCTCAGTACTCGTAACTAGTGATGAGCGGGCACTACCATGCTCGGGTGCTCAGTACTCGTAACTAGTGATGAGCGGGCACTACCATGCTCGGGTGCTCAGTACTGGTAACTAGTGATGAGCGGGCACTACCATGCTCAGATGCTCAGTACTCGTAACTAGTGATGAGCGGGCACTACCATGCTCAGGTGCCTGCTCATCACTAGTTACAATCCAATAAGTAATGGCTTAGAAAAAATAGTAATTCATGTAATCCCGGATAGTCCGTAAGAAGGTAAGTAACTCAACAGCCAAGAAATTAGGGGGGGAAAACACAGTCAAGATAGATACTCAAAATATAATTAATTAAAAACGTAACATGTATCCCCATCCAGAGAAAGGAACACGCTCAACGAGTTTCGCTGAGTCTAGTAAAGAGTAGTAACATTAAAACAAAAGTAATTGAGCAAGTGATATTGAAGCAGGGCACCATGAATGATCCCGTGCTGTGTTGTATGGGTCTTTCAATGCTGCATTTGGTAAAAAAATGAATATTTTTTTTAAAGAGATTTATTTTTATATTTAGCTTTTTTTGGGAGTCAAAAGTCAAGAACCACTCAAATATCAATGAATAAAAAGAGAAGAGAACTGAATTTCATGTTGAGCTTTTGGTGAGTTTTTGGTGTTCCAGAATTTCTGCTCCTGTTATTAAAATTAGGTTACTTTGTATTTGTCATTGCATTTTTGTATTTTATCTGCTCCTTGGAAATAATTATGGAATTCAATTCATTCCTTGCATCCTAATAGGATTTATATTTTATTGCCTCTGCTACAATTAAAATGCTTTAGTATTTTTTCAGCCATGTGTTCAACGACCTTCTTAATTGCACAAATAACTCTTTATTTTTAGGAAGTGACATCATCTGATGTTTTATAGCCAATCACACGACAAGTAAAACTCTGCTTACCTTGTGATTGGCTAACGAGGTATACCATTTTCTCTCAGCTGTACACCCAATTATGTCTAATTTGTAGGCAATTGTTTTGGATCCTACAAAAAAACCCCGTGTAAGGCCGGTTTCACACATCCGGCTTTTTGCTGTTTTGCCGGATGCGGCGCTCTCCCGTACAGTTAATACAGTACAGTGACAGCGCAACAAGCCCCGGTCACATGCTGTCATGTGACCGGCGCATGTGACCCGGAAGTTACAGCGCTGTCATTGTACTGTATGAACTGTACGGGAGAGCGCCGCATCCGGCAAAACGGCAAAAAGCCGGATGTGTGAAACCAGCCTAACACGTCAATGGGGTTTTCAAAAATCCGACTCAGATGTAGCAGATTTTTTAGACTTCAGGGTGTTCTGAAGATTTTCAAACCCTCATGTATTGCTATATGTTGTAGGTTGCTGTCTGAAAACTCACCCTCATGCGTGCTTTACACGAGACGAGCGATCGTGCGATGCATCGTCGGGGTCACGGTTTTCATGACGCACATCCGGCATCGTTCACGATGTCGTCTCGTGTGACACCTCCGAGCGACGCAGAATCGCTCACAAATCGTGAGTCGTGTACTCGTCGCTCAGTTTTAAAAAATTGTTTAACTAAAATGGCGCCGGTTGTTCATCGTGTGACACCCCGGGAACGATGAACACATCTTATCTGCATCCCGCGGCTCCCGGCGGCAATGCGGAAGGAAGGAGGTGGGCGGGATGTTTACGTCCCGCTCATCTCCGCCCCTCCGCTTCTATTGGCCGGCGGCTGTTTGACGTCGCTGTGACGCTGAACGTCCCTCCCACTTCAGGAAGTGGATGTTCGCCGCCCACAGCAACGTCGCTCATCAGGTAAGTACGTGTGACGGGGGTTTCACGACTTTGTGCGACACGGGCAGCGATTTGCCCGTGATGCACAAACGACGGGGGCGGGTACGATCGATCGTGAAGTCGCACGATCGGTCGACTCGTGTAAAGCAGGCATTAGTGTCAGTGATCTTTTATCTCAAGTGTCAGTGCCATTTTCCTATACCCGAAATGTCAGCGTCATTATACTGTACCCAAGTGTCAGCGTCATCACCCTGTACCCCAATTTTTAGTGTACTTATCCCATACCCCAAGTGTCATTGTCATTACCTTGTAAAATATATGTCAGTGTCATTATCCTGTACCCCAAGTGTCAGTGTCATTATCCTGTACCCCAAGTGTCAGTGTCATTATCCTGTACCCCAATTGTCAGTGTAATTTATTCTGTACTGCAAGAGTAGGCGTCATCACTCTATACCACATTTGTTAGTGTTGTTATCCCATACACCAAGTGTCACTGTCATTATCCTGTACCCAAGTGTCAGTGTCGCTATCCTGTACCCCAAGTGTCAGTGTCATTATCCTGTACCCCAAGTGTCAGTTTGTCATTGCCCTATACCCCAATTGCAGTGTAATTTTCCTGTACCCCAAGTATCAGCGTCGTCACTCCGTACCCCAAGTGTCAGTGTTGCTATCCCATACGTCAGTGTCATTAACCTGTACCCCAAATATCAGTGTGTCATTATCCTGTACCCCAAGTGTCAGTGTCGTTATCCCGTACCCCAAGTATTAGTGTCGTTATCCCAAACCCCAAGTGTCATTGTCATTATCCTGTACCCCAAGGGTCTGTTTCAATATCATGTACCTCAAGTGTTAATGTTTCATTGTCTGTACCCCAAGAGTCATTGTCCTGCACCTAAAATGTCAGTGAGGCATTGGTCTTAGGCCTCAACTTTCCATGTTCTATCATTCACTACATAATAGAAGACTCCAAAAGAATTTAATTTTTTAATTTGATGTGGTTTTATCTTTTACCAAATTCTTCATGTTGAACTGCACAGTCAGTGTAATATTGGCTGCAGAGTGGAATAAATTTTTTTTTTCTTTAATTTTTTGTTATATTGCCTCTGCGTTGTTGGCACCTAATAAGTTAGCTATTGTTAAAGTCAAGTGGGTGTTATTAGATATTTTTCATTGGGTGCTTCTATTTCTTCTCTCTGTATGAGTTGCCTAATCATAAGCAGGCAGTAACAGCAGAAAAAGAACACATCCCCACCATAGTTTAGGTTTTTCAGTGTGTGAGATATAAGGATATAGCTTTCATCTCCTGGTCTAACCTCCTGCATGATTAGAAAGTGCAGGAGTTTGGAGAACAGATGACTCACACCTTTCAGACAAGGTCCCTGTAGGTGGAGGGGCAGCACAGCTAAGTTTAATGGTGTCAAATTCTAAACCCTTCTATCAGTTCTCCTCTTCTCAGTACTGTCAGCTCTGCTATATTACCCCTCCCCCACGCTGCCTGTCTGAGATGAGTCACATTTATGTCCATTGTGCTAAGGGCAACATGTAATCGCTCTGCATTGAGAGCTCAACAAGGATGTAATAACACCCAGCTCTACTCTTAGGGCTCATGCGCACGTAACCTCTGAATATTCTGCAGCGATTTGACAGCACATGTGCGCGTCAAATCGCTGCAGAAACACTGCATAATGGATGCAGTTTTTCTGTACAAAAAAAGTCGATTTCATGCGCTATGGCTGCTGCCCCCACCATAGACAGAGTGGGAGCTGCATCCATAGCGCACAAATTAATTAACATGCTCATTTTATCAACGCACGGATTTGGGTCAAATCTTTAGCACCCAAATCGCTGCGTTCATAAAAGCATCGTGCGCACGTATCATGTACAATCTACATAGATTGTGCAGGGGACGTAGGACGCATGCATTTACACTGCAGTGCTATACGCAGTGTAAATGCATGCAATTACGCAACGTGCGCACGAGCCCTTACAGCAGACTGGGTTATAAGATGCTGTGAATATAACAGACATAAGTGTGACTCACTTCCAGGCAGGCAGAGTGGGAGAAGAGACAGTACAGCAGAGCAGACAGGAGGCAAGATAATAGAAGAATTGTCAAGTGAGACAGCTAAACTCAGCTGCACTTTCTAATCATGCAGGAAGTTAGACCAGGATGCATCCTTATATCTCACACAGAGAAGCCCTAAATTATTGTGGAAATGTGCTATTTGTCTGCTGTGTTTCTGCCTGCTTATGATTGGGATTCATACAGCGAGAAGTACACGCCGTATTGCGTGTCCAATTCAACACAGAAAATTTGGTCAAAGGTCCTTTTCAAGGATATGCTTTAATTACTTCGATATATTTAACTAAAAGTGTAGCAACTTTGTAAATACTCTATAATAGGGGTTGTTCACTTTGAAATAGAAAACAATAAAAATTAGCATATATATAAAAGTGATACTAACTAATTTCCATTCCGACTCCCTGCAGTTTATTCTGACACAGGGAAATGTGACCAGCAGTCAATCAATGGCTATAGTGATTGGCTGAATGTTAATTCCTGCGTGTCTAGAAGGACCTGAAATAAATATGGTTAAGGACCTGGGAAGCATCAAATAGGACCTGTAGGTGGACTGATAAGATCCTATTTTGCATGTATATATAATCTATATTTTTTTTCTGGGTGTCAAAATCCTCTAATGTTTTGTGTATACAGTTCCTGTGCAAGACCTATGTGTTTCCTTGGTTAAATACTAAAATCAAATTTTTTTTGCAATCATGTAGCACAATTTTATTCTGAGGTTAGATAATCAGAGGGTGTAGAGGAACACATCACTGCACGATTACATTTTTCAGGTTTTGTTTGTGGTCTGTAACTATGGAGACACATAGGTCTGCGTAGAAGCTGTAAACACTAACCAGTAGGAATGTGGAAAGGTTGCTTCCATTTTTAACTGTAGATGCACTGGAGCAATAAAAAAAGTTGTAATCCTTTAATAGGAAATAGCCTGTTTTTCCGAAAATAAGACCTACCCCAAAAATAAGCCCTAGTAGGATTTGGGGGCTTTTTTGAGTATGCTTAAAATATAAACCCTACTCTAAAAAGAAGACCTAGTTACAGTTCCATAAGGAAGTGTCCAAGCAGCTAAAAAAAGTTAAAGCATACAGCAGGACTCTTCATCAAAGGCAGCAGACATCCTCAAAAGAAAGCAGACACCCCCCCCCAAAAAAATTGCTCTTACCAGACCCCAAACAAATACAGTTGGCAAGTCCCGATGGTGGATGGGCTCTCACACAGAGATCTGCATCACTGTCAGGTTCCTCGCAGTTCTAGTTGCATTGCACTACAGCTCTCACACACAGATCAGGTACTAGTATCACTTTGCGCAAGTGATACTGCTTCCAGTCACCAGGGGGAGCCAACGCTCTAGAATTCGGGGGAACTTGACATTGACATAGATCTTTATGTGAGAGCCCATTCACTTGCCAACACTAATTGTTTAGAGTCTGGTAAGTGCGATTCTTTTAGGGGGCATCTGCTTTATTTTGGGGGTAAACTTAGCAGTACATTAAGAACAATAAAGGATGCTTTACACGCTGCGACATTGCTAGCAATCTCGTTAGCCATGTGACCGCCGCTATAAAACCGACCTATGTGCGATCTCGGCAGATCGCATCTGCGATCTAGCCTGTTACATCTCTAATGAGATCGGTAGCGATGTCGCAGCGTGTAAAGCACCCTTAAGTGTAAGCAGATAATTTAACCCTTTGTAATTATGGTCTGCACCCTCCACTATAGGACGGAATCTGCACCATGTGAATAGCAGATCAGATAAGAAAATTTGCATCTGAGCCAGTAATAGGAAGAACACAAAATGTTGATGATCCAGAATGTGATGACAGGATCAGATTTGAATAAATGTTGATTTTTATTTTCAAGAATAACTGTAGATTGTTGCTCATGGGAAAATATAAGACACCCCTTGAAAATAAGCCCTAAAGCATCTTTCGTGCCAAAAAATAATATAAAACCCTGTATTATTTTCATGGAAACACGGTAATTGTCCCTAACACCTGACTACTACTGCCTGTAATAATCTTGGTACATTTATTACAAAATACGGCTGTACATTGTGCAGTGCCTTGTTATATGTCCTGGATCTGTTCCCGGAGGGGCTATATTTTAGCGTCACGTTTGGAGATATTGGTAAGAACTGTCCATATAGTGATTTACTTGTCAGCACATAGCACCATATACATACATTGTGTACATAGATTGTGCATAAGACACCTTACATCTCCATGTAGTCTCTTATTTTGCTCTGACTGTTCGTCAGTCACTGGATGGAAATTTTTATCAATGGGGTAAAACGAGAAGAGGCAGCAGCAGATTGGAACTGGTTTTCTATAGCAACTAATGGCCATAGGGGTGACTCCATTGTGGAACGGTTTAATGGGAATGTGTTGACTTTGGGGTCCAAAATGCCCATCTAAAGACTTAACACTCATTCTGGCCATCCGTAACACTCCATTGTATATTGTACATAATTAGAATGGCTCTGTCTTGTATTATAGCCATCAATAGTGGGGTTACTTTGTATACAGTCCACAGTTAATGTAAGGTCTGCTATATGTGCTATTGATTCTCCGAGCTTTGTCTTGTATACTAGCCATCAGTAATTTGGGGTAAACCAGCCATCAATGGTAAAGATCTGCCAAGTCGGCAGTAAACTGTATTCTGAAGACTTTAGGGTACTTTACACGCTATGATATCGGTACCGATATCGCTAGCGAGCGTACCCGCCCCCGACGGTTGTGCGTCACGGGCAAATCGCTGCCCGTGGCGCACAACATCGCTAACACCCATCACACGGACTTACCTTCCCTGCGACGTCGCTCTGGCCGGCGAACTGCCTCCTTTCTAAGGCGTCACAGTGACGTCACACGGCAGCCGTCCAATAGCAGAGGAGGGGTGGAGATGAGCGGCCGGAACATGCCGCCCACCTCCTTCCTTCCTCATTGCCGGTGGACGCAGGTAAGGAAATGTTCGTCGTTCCTGCGCTGTCACACACAGCGATGTGTGCTGCCGCAGGAACGACAAACAACATCGTACCTGCAGCAGCAACGATATTAAGGAAACGAACTACGTGTCAACGAGCAACGGTTTTTCACGTTTTTGTGCTCGTTGATAGTCTCTCCTTGGTGTCACACGCTGCGATGTCGCTAACGGCGCCGGATGTGCGTCACTAACGACGTGACCCCGACGATATATCGTTAGCGATGTTGCAGCGTGTAAAGCACCCTTTTGGCTCTGCCTTGTATATTAGGATCACTGTGGTCCACTTTGTTCACTAGCATCCAGTGCCATATGTCTGCCATCATATATCTGCAGTGTGCACGAGTTATTGATGGCTCTGACTTATCTCCCACCCTTGGGAAATCGTCTGTCTGTCTTGGGTGATACCCATAAAGTAACGTGAGGTTTACTATTTATGCCAGTCATCGGTGATATTAGGTCTGTCCTGTACACTTGTCATCAGTAATATGGGGTATGTTTTGTATGCTACTAATCGTTAATAGGGAATCTGCTTCATATACTTACCATTAAAGGGTTATTTCCAAAATCATAACCTATCCCTTATCCATGTAATAGGAGATATTTTACAGAACGCTGTGGGATCCCCAGTAATCTTGGGTTCTCGGCTTTGGGAACCCCTTGGAGATGTAAATGCTTGACCTCTACTTCATTCAATGTTAGTTGAAATGCAACCTGTCATGTATAAAAACACTATTAATCTGCAGATATGGGGTTAGGAGTGTCTGACACCATGCAGCTGCTGCATAGCGATCCCGCTGCCAGGAGGAAGTGAACTATATTCTTGCCGGTAGCCTCTGGCTTTCAGTCATAGTGGCGCAGCCAGCTTGGCTCTGTGCTTAGTGACCGGTGGCTGTAACTGCCCCTGGCTAAGACTGACAGCCAGTCTGTACTAATGAAATGCTGAGCTAGCTGTCAGTGCCGGGGGATGCGATTACATCCACCAATCACTATGCACAAAGTGGTGACTGAATCTGTATTGTCCGCACCCTCATAACTGAAAGCCTGAGGTTGCCAGGAGGAATAAAGTTGTTCTTCTCTCGGTGGCATGTCTCTCAATGTGGTGGTCGCAGGGCATCAGAAAGCTATTAACCTGCAAATTATCCATATATTTTAAAGTTAATAGTGTTGTTTTATGGGACAGGTTTCCCTTAATGGGACTGGTCACCAGAGCCTTGATTTTGGGTCCACTGGTTGGACCCACAGCAATAAGCAGTGGAGATGGCATAACTTGTGATTTGTTTGGGGAATAACCCTTTAATATATGGACTGACGTGTATGTATACGATTGGCAGGGGCATGAATCCCAGCCATAGTTGGCCCCTATGGAGGACACATTAGGGGTCACTATCTGTCCAGCTGCTAATGATTGGTTCTACACATTCCTTTCAGGTAGGTTCTTCAGGTCTCTTTCTATCTTTTAGTAATTTTGAGCCAATAAATCTATGAGGAGTCCAGGGCCTCCCTAGTCTGCTGAGCCCATATGCAGCCATCCTTATTGCACATGTTGCATTTCTTCTTGTCATTATTAATTTTTTATATATTTGTTATCTTTTCAAACATAATAGCCAGAAAGAAATGAAGAAATGTATGGCGACCCTCCCAGTAAGTTGTGCAGCATTAAAGGGAATCTGTCAGCAGGTTTTTGCTACCTCATCTGAGAACAGCATAATGTAGGCAAAGAGGCCCTGAGTTCAACAATGTATCACTTATATTTCTGTTTGCAGCCGTTCTGAAAGATTTTAGATTTTGTATGTAGCAGTGCTGAGAGAGCTGCCCCCGCCCACACCAGGCTTTCAGTGTACATTTCCATAGACAGAAGCTGCTAATCACAGAAGGGGCAGAGTCAGACTAGAGCTCAAGTGCTGCTGAGACCCACTAAAGATAAAGACAAGAGGCTTAAGCTAACATTACAGGTAAACAAAAAAGGACCGTTAGATAACAGAGGCAGGGCTGAAGTCTCTGTTTTAAGTATTGCAGCATGTTGTCTTCAGGTTACATTGCAGAAACCTGCTGACAGATTCCCTTTAAGAAATAAGTAAAGTCTTTTATCTGCTCAGTCAGGTGTAAATGTGTAGAGCATGTAATTCAGCCAGAAATGTTGTTAATTTGTTTTTCCTGTTTTCTGTCCCTCTCCTCATTCTGTAAATCATCCTCTCTTCTCAAATCTTCAAATCAGATACTGCATCTGCATCCCCCTCCTCCCCCACTGAACACATTCAGATCCTACACCACTTTCGTCATATCTATATTATTATTACATATATATATATATATATATATATATATATATATACACACACATATATATATATATATATATATATCTCATATATATCTCATATATATATATATACTGTATCTCATATATATCTCATATATATATATATATATATATATATATATATACTATATATTATAGTATAGATATATATAGTATATATGCTACATATATATCTATATATTTTTTTTTAATATTTTAGCAAATTTAGCAAAAAATTAGGAACTCACAATTTAAGATTAACAAGGGAATACAATTACATTCCGTGATCAGCAAGGCCTCGAATCTATATTAGAAAGTAGTCACCTTGACTACTCATTAATTAGTAAAATAAATAAATAAAATTAATGCTGTAGTATCGTATCACTGTTTGCTACACATTACCAAAAACAGGTTGCACTTTTTTTATCTTTGCAATACGGTGATAGAAAACCTTAAAATTATATCAGACTGAGGATTTGTGATGCATTTATAAAATTAAAAAATGTATGTAAAAAAAATTAGGCCTGGGGGCGCTATTGCATTGATGTGTATGGAAAATGAGTTTTTTATCGACAGTGGTCAAAAGTGGTACTGCAAGCAAAAAATAGTTTTATTTTTTAATGTTTCAAAGACGCTCTCCACCTAGATGATAGGCTCAATGAATTAATATTAGTATTTTTTAATTTTATATATTTTTTTTAATGGAGGTTAAATTTACCATAAGCCATAACAATGAATGATGAGCCTTGTATACATGTGTCTGTTTAAAGTGATAGGCTATTATCAGTTCTTTTGATGGGACATGTGCATACTACATGGATTATATCTTTAGTTCATGTGTATAAACATGTTTCTCATCACACATTCAACTTTTATCGAAAGAGAGAAGACAATCGGCAAGAAATGGACCTTTCCTCCTGTGATGATAGCCATAGGATACATGCCGTATGAAAGGCTATCTTTGTAACCAATAAAATACTACAACATATATAAATACCCTTCCATTTTCTGCATACAGCTTGAATAAATATCTGTGTCTCCATGGTAACAGACTACAAACATCTCCTGAATGTAGTCAGACCCTGCAGTCCTTCTCCATTTTATTCTCTCCTCTCCAAATGTACTGTTACTATGAACCATAGTGCCAATCTCCAGGTCACGGTCGTCGCCATTACCTCTGATTGATGCGGAGTAGTTTATTCTGAAATAACAGGACGTCTCCTCCTAATTCCAGCAGAACAATTAATGGGGCTTTCCTGTTTTCCTGGCTTTTATTTTTTCACAGCTTCTCGTTATTGAATGCATATTTTGGAGGGTTTTTTGCATTTGGAGGCTGAAATTTTGTATAGAACTAATACTTTTGTTTTTTTTGCTACAATTGTATCAGTCTAAACAACCTGGACTGATACATTGTAGCATCGATACAGAAAGAAATATTTGTGGAAATGGTTTTCAGCTTTGGATGGTAATTTACTGTATTACTGTAAGCAAGGTGATATTTTATGAAGAACGTAAACACAACGCTAATTAGGGGAAAAAAAAATGGGAAAAAAACCTTTTAGGTGAAAAGTTTTTCGTCGCAATTGCACCCCCTGGTGACATATTCAGGAACTGCAATATTTTTTATAGGGTGTATTGAAGACTGCTGATCATTTATTGCAATGGTTCCTGGTGATATCATGTGTATTCAGATGGTTCCCAGAAGATCCTCACCCCGGAATATTCTATAGGTGATGGTTGGACTATTCTACTATAGACTTTCCTTGCGTGGTAATTCTTTGTTCTCCTGGAGGAAGATGAGAGGGGACTTGTCCTACGCGTCAGTAAATGTCAGGAGAATACAGGAGCATAGCTATGGTATGAACCCCGATGATGTAAGCCATAATGTGTAGAGCTATCAGGGTAATACTTGTCTGTCACTGTGTCCACAGGGAAATGCCGTGTGATGATGATGAGATTACAATAAAGTCATAAATGATGATTAGAAACTCACATTGTGTGGAGAGTTTTATTGTCTTGTTTTTCTTTAAAGCTCAGGATTCGGTAGCTCATCCTGACTTTGGTGCCCACCCAAAACCCCAGCCATGAGTACCATATGACGCTATGAACACCTTGCAAAGATGGTGGCCCTGGTAGGTTCTATGACCTTCGCTATTAGGGGTGGGAACATGTGCAGTACTCCTCTATTCCCAGGGATTGCCCAGAGGCTATGGCAAGGAGGCACGGAGGTTTGCGAAGCAGGTACATGTGTGCAGGGTCTCTAAACCCAGCTCCCTTATCGAAGCAATGTGTCACGGTTCAGCTGTGCGGAGCATTTTGCATTTGAAAATGCTCTATGTCTTGTGCACTTGCTGACAGGTTGTCTTTCAGCACTAGCGTCCACGCTGAATTTGGAAGGTGCCTTCACAGATGCGCCTTGTTCCTGGTGATTCTTTACTGGGCTTGCTCTATCTGAACTTTGCCAGTCATACTTCCTGTTTTCTCAGTGTGGCTCCTGTCTAGGGTAAGTATTCTGATTTCAGCTTCTGACTTCGGACCTCTTCCTGACCACGTCTCTGTCTGATCCCTGAATCTTATACGTTACCTCCCGACTTCTGACCTTGGACCTCTTCCTGACCACGTCTCTGTCTGCTCCCTGAACCTTATACATTACCTCCCGGCTTCTTACCTCGGACCTCTTCCTGACCACGTCTCTGTCTGCTCCCTGAACCTTATATGTTACCTCCTGGCTTCTGACCTCGGACCTCTTTCTGACCACGTCTCTGTCTGCTCCCTGAACCTTATACGTTACCTCCCGGCTTCTGACCTCGGACCTTTTCCTGACCACGTCTCTGTCTGCTCCCTGAATCTTATACATTACCTCCTGGCTTATGATCCCTACTTGTCTGACTACCCTTCTACTCATACTGCTCATATTGTTTTGCATCACACAATGTTTGATCTTGGCTGTGGTGGTCCTGGATGTCTATGTATACCACTGGGGCTCTGTGCCAGTAAGGCTGAGTTCACATGTCCTGTAATCATCTGTTAGAACTGATCCCATAAAGCTCCATTGGGAAAAAAGCTTTGCAAACACAACTTTTTTTATCTGTTGTTAAATAACTGATTTCCGCCGGATCAGTCTTTTTTAACATTGGAGTCTATGGAGGACGGATCCATTAACATATAGCAATTTTATCATCCGTGATTCTTGCCTTGGTAACGGATCCGGGTTTTTTACCGGATCCATTTCAAATGGAAGATAAATACCAATCTGTTAATAGATCTGTTCTCAATAGACTCCCATGTTAAAAAAAAAAAAAATGAATCCGGCAGAAATCATTTTGCCAACGGATCTCTACAGGAGATGATTACTGGAAATGTGAACTCTGCCTTAGATACCAGATACAAGGGCTACGGTCACCCTGGATTCTAGAGGGGCCAAAAGGTCCCATTGGTTCATATGAGAAAACCAATAACTTCGGTGGCAGTTGGGTCTCCTCTTGGAGATTTTTCTTTGGGGCCTGTGGGTGTCAGGTTCCACCACTATCAGTCATATGTAGCAAGCACCATTCTCATCACTGCAGTACACAATGCCATTAAAGGGCTCGCATCAAATTTACAAGTTATCTCCCATCTTTTGGTTAACTTTATGATCACTGGGGGTCTCATCACTTAGACCTACTCCAATCCCAAGAACCCATCTGAAGATCATGACATCAAATCATCCGTCGAGGCAGAGAAGGATCTGGCCTGCCAGAGGAGTCTCATAGAAAACACTGAAGGCTCAGCCAAGCTAAGTGTTCGGGACAGCCAAATGATCAGATAGCAATAATATAATGTGTATGGGGTCTTTATGGCCAATGACCATGGTTGAACATATACTGTACCTGATTGTTAATGATGTTCAGGATATTAAAGGGAACCTGTCACCAGATTTGGGGTCTATAAACTGTGGCCATCACCAGTGCGCTCTTATATACAGCATTCTAACTTGCTGTATATAAGAGCCCAGGCTGGTGTGTAGAACGTAAAAATCACTTTATAATACTCATCTAAATGGTTGCTGCAGTGAAGCTAGGTCATATGGGCGTAACCATTCTCCGGTGCCGGTGCCTCCTCTTTCGGCCATCTTTGTTGTCCTTCTTCTGAAGCCTGGGTGCATGACTTATCCTACGTCATCCACAGTCGCTGGCATTGAGGTCCTGCGCAGGCGAACTTTGATATGCCCTGAGCAGCGCAGATAGGTGTATTGTACTGCGCCTGCGCGGGATCGGTGAGTGTATATCACGTAGGACGCATCATGCACATAGGCTCAGAAGGAGGACAAAGATGGCCGAAAGAAGAGGCGCTGGCACCGGAGAATGAAGACGCCCATATGGCCCGACTCCACCGCGTGACCATTAGGTAAGTATTAAAAAGTGATTTTTACGTTCTACACAGCGGCCTGGGCTCTTATATACAGCGTTTTAGAATGCTGTATATAAGAGCCCACTGGTGGTGGCTGCAGCTTATAGGCCCCAAATCTGGTGACCGGTTCCCTTTAAATGTAATTATGCAACACTACAAATATCTTAGCATTGCTCTCGGCTGTATCCAGCAGTCCTATAGACAATGAATGGAGCAGTGGTCTGGCAAGCACATTGAAGATAAGGCTCTACTGGTTCCAGATCGCATGGGTCCCAGTGGCCGATCCCCGTCCATCAGTAAGCTATCCCCACCAATTTTTTAGTCTCTCAAAAAATGCCACAATCTTTATCTGCTGGTGTTATGCATTCCAGAAATGATTACATTGTCTCCTGATTCCCCCTGTATACTCTAAAAGTACCATTTATTTAAATGAGGACTGTCGGGTCTGATGGGCGTTATCGCTGTGGCATCTGTGCCTCCTCTCTGCTCATTAAAGACGTTCTTTGCCTCTGATTGATGTGGATGACACGTCCTGCGTCATCCACATAGCTGAATGAATTCTCACGCTTGCGCAGTATCATTATCTGCCGTGCCGGCGCACTTCGCTCTGCCCTACTGTAGGTGGAGCTAAGGACATCACTGCGCATGCTGAGGGGAGGCACAGATGCCAGTGATGACACCCATCTGACCGGACCGTCATTTAAATAAATGGTATTTTCTGGGTATATAGGGGGAATCTGAGACAATGTACGGTAATCATTTGCGGAATGCATAAGAGCAGCAGATAAAGGTGGTGGCGTTTGCTGAGGAACTAAAAAAACTGCGGACAGGTTCCTTTTAGGCGATAAGTTAACATTTTGAGGACCCTTTAATAGCCTTGCTGTGGGGCACTTTCTGTCCCCTATGCGCTGGTGCTCGGTGCTCGAATCGCACAGGTTGGACGCGCGTGACTTGTGTACCCAGTATAATGGACGTCAATGGGAAGATCTTCTTGAAAACTGATTGTGTTTCCCATTGACTTCCATTATGCTCAGTACTCGAGTGCAGTCTGTACAAGCTTCCAGCTTGCTCGATTCGAGTGCAGATCACCTGAGCATGGTAGTACCTCTCATCAATATTGGGCATATCTGCTGTTCAGGAGTCTGGGAAAGCTGAGTGAATATATTAGTGATAAAACTGGTGACCAGCACTAGTATTTATAGATCATAAGGTTGATTATGGAACAAATTGTAAGTTCCTCCTGATGTAACAAGTAATGGGATAGGATAGGATACAATTTACTGATCCCGAGAGAAATTGTAGTATAGTGATGTAATATTGGAATAATCATGGTAGTAGCGGGAGTTTGATTGTAGGATCAGTGTCTGGGGCACAGGTGGCTCAGGGTAGTTTCTAGTGCGCACAGGTGGCACAGGGTAGTTCCTAGTGCTCACAGGTGGCACAGGGTAGTTCCTAGTGCTCACAGATAGCACAGGGTAGTTCCTAGTGCTCACAGATAGCACAGGGTAGTTCCTAGTGCTCACAGATAGCACAGGGTAGTTCCTAGTGCTCACAGATAGCACAGGGTAGTTCCTAGTGCGCACAGGTGGCACAGGGTAGTTTCTAGTGCTCACAGATAGCACAGGGTAGTTCCTAGTGCTCACAGGTGGCACAGGGTAGTTCCTAGTGCTCACAGATAGCACAGGGTAGTTCCTAGTGCGCACAGGTGGCACAGGGTAGTTCCTAGTGCTCACAGATAGCACAGGGTAGTTCCTAGTGCGCACAGGTGGCTCAGGGTAGTTCCTAGTGCTCACAGGTGGCACAGGGTAGTTCCTAGTGCTCACAGATAGCACAGGGTAGTTCCTAGTGCTCACAGGTGGCACAGGGTAGTTCCTAGTGCTCACAGGTGGCACAGGGTAGTTCCTAGTGCTCACAGCTGGCACAGGGTAGTTCCTAGTGCTCACAGATAGCACAGGGTAGTTCCTAGTGCGCACAGGTGGCACAGGGTAGTTCCTAGTGCTCACAGCTGGCACAGGGTAGTTCCTAGTGCTCACAGATAGCACAGGGTAGTTCCTAGTGCGCACAGGTGGCACAGGGTAGTTCCTAGTGCTCACAGGTGGCGCAGGGTAGTTCCTAGTGCTCACAGCTGGCACAGGGTAGTTCCTAGTGCTCACAGCTGGCACAGGGTAGTTCCTAGTGCTCACAGATAGCACAGGGTAGTTCCTAGTGCGCACAGGTGGCGCAGGGTAGTTCCTTGTGCGCACAGGTGACACAGGGTAGTTCCTAGTGCGCACAGGTGACACAGGGTAGTTCCTAGTGCGCACAGGTGGCACAGGGTAGTTTCTAGTGCGCACAGGTGGCACAGGGTAGTTCCTAGTGCTCACATATAGCACAGGGTAGTTTCTAGTGCGCACAGGTGGCTCAGGGTAGTTCCTAGTGCTCACATATAGCACAGGGTAGTTTCTAGTGCGCACAGGTGGCTCAGGGTAGTTTCTAGTGCGCACAGGTGGCTCAGGGTAGTTTCTAGTGCGCACAGGTGGCTCAGGGTAGTTCCTAGTGCTCACAGGTGGCACAGGGTAGTTTCTAGTGCGCACAGGTGGCTCAGGGTAGTTTCTAGTGCTCACAGGTGGCTCAGGGTAGTTTCTAGTGCGCACAGGTGGCTCAGGGTAGTTTCTAGTGCGCACAGGTGGCTCAGGGTAGTTCCTAGTGCTCACATATAGCACAGGGTAGTTTCTAGTGCGCACAGGTGGCTCAGGGTAGTTTCTAGTGCGCACAGGTGGCTCAGGGTAGTTTCTAGTGCGCACAGGTGGCTCAGGGTAGTTCCTAGTGCTCACAGGTGGCACAGGGTAGTTTCTAGTGCGCACAGGTGGCTCAGGGTAGTTTCTAGTGCGCACAGGTAGCTCAGGGTAGTTCCTAGTGCTCACATATAGCACAGGGTAGTTTCTAGTGCGCACAGGTGGCTCAGGGTAGTTTCTAGTGCGCACAGGTAGCTCAGGGTAGTTTCTAGTGCGCACAGGTGGCTCAGGGTAGTTTCTAGTGCGCACAGGTGGCACAGGGTAGTTTCTAGTGCGCACAGGTAGCTCAGGGTAGTTCCTAGTGCTCACAGGTAGCTCAGGGTAGTTCCTAGTGCGCACAGGTAGCTCAGGGTAGTTCCTAGTGCTCACAGGTGGCTCAGGGTAGTTCCTAGTGCGCACAGGTGGCTCAGGGTAGTTTCTAGTGCTCACAGGTGGCTCAGGGTAGTTCCTAGTGCGCACAGGTGGCTCAGGGTAGTTTCTAGTGCGCACAGGTGGCTCAGGGTAGTTTCTAGTGCGCACAGGTAGCTCAGGGTAGTTTCTAGTGCGCACAGGTAGCTCAGGGTAGTTTCTAGTGCGCACAGGTGGCTCAGGGTAGTTTCTAGTGCGCACAGGTGGCTCAGGGTAGTTTCTAGTGCGCACAGGTGGCTCAGGGTAGTTTCTAGTGCGCACAGGTGGCTCAGGGTAGTTCCTAGTGCTCACAGGTGGCTCAGGGTAGTTTCTAGTGCGCACAGGTGGCTCAGGGTAGTTCCTAGTGCGCACAGGTGGCTCAGGGTAGTTTCTAGTGCGCACAGGTGGCTCAGGGTAGTTTCTAGTGCGCACAGGTGGCTCAGGGTAGTTTCTAGTGCGCACAGGTGGCTCAGGGTAGTTTCTAGTGCGCACAGGTAGCTCAGGGTAGTTTCTAGTGCGCACAGGTAGCTCAGGGTAGTTTCTAGTGCGCACAGGTGGCTCAGGGTAGTTTCTAGTGCGCACAGGTGGCTCAGGGTAGTTTCTAGTGCGCACAGGTGGCTCAGGGTAGTTTCTAGTGCGCACAGGTGGCTCAGGGTAGTTCCTAGTGCGCACAGGTGGCTCAGGGTAGTTTCTAGTGCGCACAGGTGGCTCAGGGTAGCTTCTAGTGCGCACAGGTGGCTCAGGGTAGTTCCTAGTGCGCACAGGTGGCTCAGGGTAGTTTCTAGTGCGCACAGGTGGCTCAGGGTAGTTTCTAGTGCGCACAGGTAGCTCAGGGTAGTTTCTAGTGCGCACAGGTGGCTCAGGGTAGTTTCTAGTGCGCACAGGTGGCTCAGGGTAGTTTCTAGTGCGCACAGGTAGCTCAGGGTAGTTTCTAGTGCGCACAGGTGGCTCAGGGTAGTTTCTAGTGCGCACAGGTAGCTCAGGGTAGTTTCTAGTGCGCACAGGTGGCTCAGGGTAGTTTCTAGTGCGCACAGGTGGCTCAGGGTAGTTCCTAGTGCTCACAGGTGGCTCAGGGTAGTTTCTAGTGCGCACAGGTAGCTCAGGGTAGTTTCTAGTGCGCACAGGTGGCACAGGGTAGTTTCTAGTGCGCACAGGTAGCTCAGGGTAGTTCCTAGTGCGCACAGGTGGCTCAGGGTAGTTTCTAGTGCGCACAGGTGGCTCAGGGTAGTTTCTAGTGCGCACAGGTGGCACAGGGTAGTTTCTAGTGCGCACAGGTAGCTCAGGGTAGTTCCTAGTGCGCACAGGTGGCTCAGGGTAGTTTCTAGTGCGCACAGGTGGCGCAGGGTAGTTTCTAGTGCGCACAGGTGGCTCAGGGTAGTTTCTAGTGCGCACAGGTGGCTCAGGGTAGTTTCTAGTGCGCACAGGTGGCGCAGGGTAGTTTCTAGTGCGCACAGGTGGCGCAGGGTAGTTTCTAGTGCGCACAGGTGGCTCAGGGTAGTTTCTAGTGGGCACAGGTGGCTCAGGGTAGTTTCTAGTGCGCACAGGTGGCGCAGGGTAGTTTCTAGTGCGCACAGGTGGCTCAGGGTAGTGCCTTGTGCCTTGTCCTCAGTCTCTCCCCTGTGACTCGGGCTCATTCATTCCCTGTACACACCCTCAGGCTGCAGCTGTTCTGTGCGTCCTTAGCAACCCCTGCTATACACAGTGTGTGACTGCACAGGAGACCCTGCACCTGCTGGAAACCTGCTGCTTCCCTGAGGATCCTGATCCTGCACCTACAGATGATCCCACCATCGCCCCCTGCACCAGATCTGCATATCTACATATAAGTGCACGATCTGGTCTCTGCATTGCTGGCCCCTCTGCTGATCCGGGGAATCGTCTGGCCTGTCGTTCCTGGAGTCTGCCGCCAGGTGGCGCTGTCTATAGATTCTGTATATTCTTCAATGCAGACAAAACTTTATAACTTCTGAGAAGCAAAGAAAACTTTCCAGAAATACAGATCCTCAGGTAAGAGGCAAGGAGGGTGAAAAGAGAGAGGTGGATGGAAATAGTCACACTTGGAATCATTTATTTTTTAAATCATTGTATAATGCAGCTTTAGAGTCCTCAACACTGAAATAGCAACATCAAGAAAGAAACGTTGTGTCCCAGGATGGAGATGTTAGTGATATGCAATTTATGTAAAATTGGAACAAAAATCCTAAAAAAATCTTTATTTATTCCATATATTTCAGTGTGAATGCAGAAATCTCCGCACTTACAGCGTTGGCTGGTGTTGTCAGTACACCTATGTCGTATCGCCGCATTCAGAAAAGTCCGATCTATCAAAATATAAAAATAACACAATCAGTAAACACGATAAACAAATGAATGCGGTGGCTGGGCTGATGCTGCGGTGGCTGTGGCAGCTGTGTGGCGTTTGCTGCAGCTGGTGCTGTGGGGTGTACCGCCCCTGCAGCAGTTGGACTGCTCGGATCCGGGGTTGCCGTGGCTCGAGGGTCTCCGGACCTAGGGGCTCGGGGTCTCCGGACCCAGGGGCTCGGGGTCACCCGAAAATGAAAGGGAGCTATTTATAGGGGATTAATGTTTGTGACGCCACCCGTGGTTCGCGTTAAGGGGAGTACCGCCGCTGCTGATGGGAGTACCCGGGGGAGATGGAGCGGGGCAGCCAGATGAAACTAAGTCTGGCACCTCTCTCTTATTCCCTTGTATATGATTGTTGTACGTATACCCTCTTTCAATTGGAAAGCGCCATGGAATAAATGGCGTTATAATAATAATAATAATAATAATAATAATAAATAAATACCCTGCGACCGGGTCTCCGACTCCTCCGGTCCAAGACCACCGTCTGCGACCTAGCCAACGTCTCCCAGGGAGCTACAACTCCCTCCAGCTCCTCACTCTCTGAGGACTACCACTCGACTCACTCAGCCCCTCCCACCAGTCTGCCTGACCCCTAGGCGGGTGGCCCTTTTCCAGCTAGACCACCCATTGGTGTGCCTGACAGAGTGTGGTGCGAGGTAAGGCTAGGATTTGAATGCTGATGGAGCAATACCAAAGCTTAGGATCCCAGAACCATGGGGGGTTGAGCTCTGCACCAAAAGGGAAAGGAGCGCAGTACCCTGTGACACCCTGAGTAGTTCAGGGGCGTCACACTGGGTGGGTGCTGAGGTCTTCAAATAATGGGGCCCGGAGTTGTCGCGTGCGCAGATGGAGCTCTCGGCTCAAGATCTCATCTGCGCACGCTCCACCTCTGGCCTATTGATCTCCCAGCAGCAGATCTAAGGAAAATAGCGCCCAGTGGTGGCACTTGCGCAAATGAGATCTCGGCTTGCCACTGAGCCAAGAACTCAATCTGCACACGCACTGACTCAGGGCACCATTTCTTTAAAGCCCTCACTGGCCGCAGCCCCAGCACAGCTGCCCTAGCACCAGCACAGCTGACCGTTTCTGGGACAGCACCTGGGACACCCACCGCCCGCAGCATCGTCCTGCTCCACCACCGCCCATGCCTTCTATGACCCTGCTCCACCACCACTGCTGCCCCCTCTGGTAAGACAGATTATAAGTCAGACCCCATTTTTTTTTCACTTATTTTTCTCTGAATTTGAGGTGCGTCTTTAAACCGAAAAATACGGTAAATTGGTAGGATAAGGGTATGTTCACACAATCCGTTTTTATCACTTTTTAGTGCAGTTTTTGGCACAAAACTACATACAACTCCTTATGCCAGTAAAGTCAATGAGAATCTTGACACGTAGTGCACATGTTGCTTTTTTTCAATGTCAATTCTTATAGCATTTTTGCAGGGATTTTCCTCCCCAGAATGCAAAGAAAACACATGCATAAAACACGGCAAAATCACAATTTATTTATTTTTTTGCCAAAGATGCAGATTTAATGCAGAAATGTGTGCAACTAAATACCCAGTGTGCGCACATAGCCTAAGGCAGGATGGATGCCAGAGCGGTTTGAGAGGGGTTCAACCTGGTGTAAGCTTGGGGTGATTAATTTATTATTTAAAAAAAAAATAAAAAATTAACTACCGTAATTAAATATTCAAATAAAGAATGAATATATAGTGTAAGCCCAGTTTACAGGTGGTTTGTATGATTTGGTTGTTGGAAGTGGAAGAGGGGTACGGCAGTACTATTTGCCTTATCCCGACCCTGCGTCTTGGATGTGCTTGATGGGAGACAAGTCCGGAGACGCTGCATAGCACGTTTAGGCCACACAGGCTGCTCACAATAAGGCTCCTTTCACACTTGCGTTGTGCGGCATCCGTCACAATGCGTTGTTTGACGCATGTGACTGATGCATTGTAAATAGTGTGATAAGGCAACGGATTCCTGTGAAATAACGTGTTGCGTTCTTTTAGTTTTCTTTAGCCGGGAGAGAAAGAGACAGAGCCCCCATCATCACCGCACACACATCGGCACTACCGCCCCTATCATCACCGCACACACATTGGCACTACCGCCCCCATCATCACCGCACACACATCGGCACTACCGCCCCCATCATCACCGCACACACACCGGCACTACCGCCCCCATCATCACTGCACACACACCGGCACTACTGCCCCCATCATCACCGCACATACACCGGCACTACCTCCCACATCATCACCGCACACACACCGGCACTACCTCCCCCATCATCACCGCACACACACCGGCACTACCGCCCCCATCATCACCGCACACACACCGGCACTACCACCCCCATCATCACCGCAGGCATTACAGCCCCATCATCACCGCACACACCGGCACTACCTCAGTGATGTCCCCGCTGACAGCGCGATTCACTTCAGTTTCTGCATGGAGCTGACATTGATCAGTGGTGCTCTATGGCTGCTCCTGTCAGCTTCCAATGTAGCAGAGCTGAAAGAGTCGTGGGACTTCGTGTGGATTACATTGGACCTGGAGGGGTATTTGGGAATTAATAAAGTGGTGAAAGAGGGTGTTTTTTTTGTCTTTTATTCCAAATAAAGTATTTTTTCGGTTGTATGTGTTTATTTACTTTCACTTACAGGTTAATCATTGGGGGTGTCTCATAGACGCCTGCCATGATTAACCTTGGACTTACTGGCAGCTAGGGGCTGCCATTAACTCCTTATTACCCCGATTGCCACCGCACCAGGGCAATTCGGGAAGAGCCAGGTAGAGTCCCGGGACTGTCGCATCTAATGGATGCGGCAATTCCAGGCGGCTACTGGCAGATATATTTAGGCTTGGGGGCTCCCCATAACGTGGGTCTCCCCATCTTGAGAATACCAGCCTTCAGCCATGTGGCTTTATCTTGGCTGGTATCAAAGTTGGGGGGGACCACACGCTGTTTTTTTAAATTATTTATTTATTGTACTGCACGATATAGACCCGCCCACTGGCGGCTGTGATTGGTTGCAGTGAGACAGCTGTCACTTAGTGTGGGAGCGCGTTTGACTGCAACTAATCATAGGCACCGGTGAGCGGGGGAAGCAGTGAATACGAAATGAAATAATGAGCGGCCGGCATTTTCAAAAGCTGGAGAAGCCGCCAGAGGAGTGTGACAGCTGTGCAGCGCCGATCGGTGAGTATGAGAGAGAGGGGGTGAGAGGGAGAGACCGACAGAGAGAGAGAGACCAAGACAGAGAGACCGACCAACAGAGAGAGAGAGAGAGACCGACCGAGAGAGAAAGACTGACCGGAGTGCTTTTGAATGATTTAGGGTACATGCGCACGCTGCATCTTTTTGTGTTCACAAACTGCAGCCAAACTGCACATTGTCAGAGAGAGCCTGGAAATGTCACAAAAAATGCTTGTAATTGTAGGTGCGTTTGTGCTGCGTTTTTGCTGCGTTTTCAGTGAGTTTTTCACAACATGCGTTTTTGCTACGTTTTTGTGACAAATGTTGACAAAAACGCAGGAAGAATGAACATGCTGCATTTTTTTTGTCACAAACTTTTGACAAGTAAAACGCTGACAAATAAACTGCAATGTGCGCACAGCAAATCTGACTTCTCATAGACTTTGCTGGGAAGTCAAATGTCAGAAAGTTCTGACAACAAAACTGCACCAAAAAACGCAGCAAAAAACGCAGCGTGCGCATGTAGCCATAGAACGTTCTGCTGGACATGCTGAGCATGCTCAGTAGAACATGACGGAATCCTGCACTGGAATCCGTTGCCAAGCGGATGGCGACGGAATCCAGCACCATAGACATCTATTATGCCTCTTAACGGATCCCGACGGAATCCTGCCAAGTGCGTTTTTTTACACAATGAAAAAACGTTACATTATGCGTTCTTTCCGTCCGACGGGCACTGACGGTCACCGACAAAACAACTGATGCACCGCGGGGCGGATGCAATGCAGACCATCCGTTGCAATCCGCCCTTAATAAGAGCCTATGAGGAATAAACAGATTCCTGCAACGGTTATGTCGCGGGCGGGGAGGGCGCTGCGCTCACCACGCTCGGGTCCAGGGCTGCTGCTGCTGCTGCTCGGTGGCTCGAGCGGTGGGCCGGATCCGGGGACTCGAGCGGCGCTCCTCGCCCGTGAGTGAAAGGGGTGGTTTGTTGGTGTTTGGGATGTCGGTTTGTGACGTCACCCACGATGTGTGGTGAGGTTGAGGCACCACCGCTGCTCTGTACGGGGATCCCGGGAGCGATGACAGGGAGCAGCTGGGAGGTTTCTCTCCCCTCCGTGGGTAGGGGGATTTTGGTAGTCCCGGGGCCCGGAGTTGTTGGCTGTAAGGTGGGTTGCGGGGCTTGGCCAGGTGCAGGGTCGCGGGGCAGCGCAGTGCCAGACGGCACGGTGGGACTCACTCAGCCAGTAACGCACACGGAGTCTCTGGTAAAACAAACGGCTGGATGGACGAGTCCCACAGACGGCTGCGACGGTCACTCCCGGTAGGTTGGCGGTAACGGTCTCTCCCTGCACCTTTGTTGTGTTTTCGGCCCCGATGGCTTCCCACCGGTAACCCGCTCCCCAGCGGTAGGTTGGCTTTGGGAGCCCCTATTTGCCCGCAGGCTCTGGCCCTGGGAGCTCTAGCTCTGGCGGTAGCTTTCTCTCCCTCACGGTTTGGACGGTTGCCTTCAGTCGGGTCTTTACTGCTGGGAAACCCCGGAGGTTCCCGTCGCTGACGGATTTGACCGGTTTTACGGCGACTCTTAGCCTGGTCGGGGTCCGTAGGATTCTCTTCGCTCCCCGATCCGGTACCGGCGGGCCACCGCCTGTCCCTGGTCCTTACAGTTGCGCGTCAATCGGCCTCTCCTGCAGACGGTCACCACCGTCTGCCAACCTTGCTGTTTCTGTGCCCGGGCCATGTACCCGGACACTGCCAGTCAGTTCCTCTACTATCACTTCCCTGACTCTCCTCTCTACTCCTTTTCACTAACTGAACTCCTCTTCTTTCCCGCCTCCAGGACTGTGAACTCCTCGGTGGGTGGAGCCAACCACCTTGTTCCGCCCCACCTGGTGTGGACATCAGCCCCTGGAGGGAGGCAACAAGGGTTTGTGTTTGACTTCGGTGTTCCTAACCAGGGTGTAGGGTGTGTTGTTGCAGTACCTGTGACGTCCTGGCTTGTCCAGGGCACCACAGTTACCGTAGTTCCTCAAGGCGGTGGATTGCAACAGATGCCACACAACGCAAGTGTAAAAGTAGCCTAACATGAGTAACATATCGACAGGCTTTGTTGTGTTGAAAAACAGTTCCTGTGACATGTTGGAAAAATGGCAGTAGAACAGGTTCAACAACAACATCAATGTATCTCTGCACTACCTGGGATGAAAAGTACAGGGGTCCGGTTACCTTTATTATGACACCCCACCTAGGTGTGGGGCAGTAGTAACGACAGGCGAGGGTGAACTCAATACAGGGTCATTTCGGGCGCTTTCCATAAACATGACATTTTGGGTATAGTGCATTCTTGTAATACAGTTTGATGCAGACTGCTCCCGTAGTTCCGATACTCTCGCTCCCTCTTGCGCTTGGCACTTTTTCCCTTACATGTCAGATAACACTCCGCGAAGCTGACAAGTCCCTCTATGCTTCGATCCCATCCCTCCCTCGGGGATTATGTTTCTGAGAAACTGCTGGGACAACCAAAGGGACAGAGTTAATTTGCTTTTGCGTTGATGTAGGCTTCAACAATACATTCTGGGATCTTCTCGCCTATACCAGGGGGAGACAGTCACAACCCAAGAATAATCTCAGGGAGTAGAAAACTGTCACTCACAGGGCCGGGACACAATGACTCGCTACGACTCGATGACGACAGAGACCTCTCTTCCCTTATACTCCAGATTCCCTGGGAGTGACCCGGAAGATCTGGCCGAATTTACACTGGGACCCTGCTTTTTGCGGCAACCACTACTGAAGCAGCTCCCTCTCTCTAGACTCTGTTAGGCTATGTTCACACAGGGTGTTTTTCGTGCGTTTTTTAGCGCGGTTTTTAGCATGGTTTTTCGTCTCGGTTTTATGCAAATCCATGCTAATAATACGCTGACAAAACAGTTCCAGCAAAGCCTATGAGATTCCAGAAATCTCATGCGCACACACAAATTACTTCTTAGGCCCTGTGCACACTAGATGTTTTTGCTGTGTTTTTTTTGCGGCGTTTTTAACCGCGTTTTTGTGCTGAAAACGCTGTGATATTGCTTCCCCAGCAATGTCTATGGGTTTACAGAAGTGCTGTCCGCACACAGCGTTTTTTTGTAGCTGCGTTTTTGTGGTGACCACAAAAACGCAACGTCAATTATTTCTGCGTTTTTCACAGCGTTTTTCACTCATTGAATGCAGTGCACAAAAACGCGGTAAAAATGCACCCGCATTTTTACCGCGGGTGCGTTGTTTTTGCAGACAAAAACGTGGAAAAAAAAAACGCCTAGTGCGCACATAGCCTAACTCCTTCCTGTAATAATCCTTACTCCTTCCTAATAGTCCTTACTCCTTCCTGTGATAATGTCCCCTATCCTGTAATAATGTCCCACATTTTATAATAATGTCCCCTGTCCTTGGCCATTCAGTTTATAATGTTCCTTGTCCTGGACCTTTTACTTAATAAGTCCCCTATCCTGGCCCCTTTATTTAATAATGTTCTCTGTCCTGGGCCTTTAGGTTTAAGATATCCCCCATCCTGCGCCCTATATTTAACAATATCCCCCATCCTAGGTGCCTTTAGTTTATCATGTCACCCATACTGGGCCCTTTATTTAATAATTTCCCTCATCTTAGGCCCTTTAGTATATAATGTTAAAAACCCACACAGCGGATAGCAGTGGGTTTTCCATGGTCGCACAGGCATCCGGTATATAGCTTTTATATATATCGGTTCATTAAGGGTTAATTTGATGATTTCATAATATGGAGTAATCTACCTGGTAACACGGACAGCTGGAATAAACTGGTTTTGTCCAGCTGTTGCGCGCTTGGGTTTTTCTAGGTCCTGATTGGCTGAATGTAATAAGTGCGGGAATTTGAATTATATTTAAGGCAGTGTCCGTGGGTCAGCTGTGCAGTTCCAGCTGACTGAAGCAAGAAGCATGGAAGAAATGCTGCAGGAGCTGGTGCGGAGAGCGGGGGAAGAAGGCGGAGAAGACTGGCTGCGGGCGTGCCTCTCTACTGCGGCACCGTTACCCGAGCCTGAAGTGAATGAAACAGCGGCGATGGATGAAGCGAGCGAAGAAGAGGAGGTCGCGCCGCGTATGGATTCGGCTACTAGCAAGAACCTGCGGAAGAAAAGAAGCCGTCGGGATGTTTACTCACCTCCGCCGCTGCCAGCGAGGAAGACGACAAGCAGGAAGACGTCTGGGAGGCGGCGAGATCAGGACAACGCATCGCGTGAACAGAGTCGTCATGGAAAAGCGACGGTCGGCGTGTCAACAGGAAGTGCGACGTCATCAAGCAGCGCGGACCGGAAGAAGATGGCGGCGACCAGCGAACGCGGCCGCTGCAGAGACCGGAGTGTCGCGCCGCTGCCCATGCAAAAGAGCCTTTCTGGGGCAGCGGCGGCGCTCAGGGTCTGGGCAGGCAGTGCGCCTGCAACAGCGGCGAGCGATAGCCGGTCGGACACAGGGCGGCAGCAGATCGTGGAGGAAGAACCGGTGATCCTGGACGCGGCCCCCAGTGTGAATAGGGGTGAAGAGGTCCGTGGCTTGCCGACAGATGGAAAGGGTAAGAACACCCATACAATGTCTAATGTGTCAAATACGAGTTTTGATGCTATTGAGTTTAGGGAATTAGTGAATGAAGCTGTATGTCATGTATTGCAGAATAGGGTTTGTACTAAAAAAGCATCTGAGGTGTCTGCCTTACGTAAGGACAGACCCTCGGGTGTAGCGGACACTTGTTTTAAGGAGACACTTACTTGTGAAATCTCTCCTTTAGGTTTCCATTTGAGTGTCTCCTTGAAAGAAAAAATATGGAACAGGGAGTTCATTGATTTGTTCTCCCTGTTGCCTTGTACTAGAGAACAGCAGCATAAATCAGATAAAAGAGATGAGAAACAGGATTTGGAGGGTAGGAAGGTGTACAAATCTTTTAATAATTGGGTGCAAGCGTTTGCCATTTATGCTGCTGTTCTAGGTGAAAAACGTCCGGAGCTGTGCAGCGGACTTTTCCAGCACTTAGATATAATATTGGAGGCATACCGTAACTTTGGCGGTTTGGCCTGGTTAAATTATGATGAATCTTTTCGTCAAAAAATAGCAATTCATCATAGTTTAACATGGGGTGTAAAGGATGTTGGGCTTTGGCTCAATCTAATGCTTCCACAAAGGAATGTTGGATTGAGACAAACATCTAATCAGACAATTAGGAAGGGAGTGTGTTTTGCCTTTAACGAATCCGCTTGTCGCTGGTTAAACAATTGTCGTTTTCGGCACGAGTGTTCGTTTTGCGGCGGAGCACACTCCATGTCAAAATGTTTTAAGAAACAATCCCAATCTACACAGCAGGTGCATAACACTAAAGAACACATTTCTAAAAGCAGTGACGCCAGTGAAGTGGGAAAACATGCTGCCATGGTTAGAAATGTTTCCAGACAGGGAGAAGCGTAATGTTGTTTTGAATGGTTTTAAGTCAGGTTTTCCGGTGCCAAGGTTTAATGGGGTTGGTTGTTTAATGTTTGAAAATTTGCGTTCAGTTAATGAGAATAGGGACATAGTGAGGGATAAAATTGCAAAGGAGGTTGAAGCCGGTAGAGTAGCAGGGCCCTTTGAAGGGCCACCATTTGTCAATTTTAGAGTGTCTCCATTGGGCTTGGTGCCAAAGAAGGAATTGGGTACGTTTCGGCTTATCCATCATCTTTCTTACCCAAGTGGTTTTTCTTTAAATGACGAGGTAGATTCATCGGTGGCCTCAGTGAAATATGCGTCATTTGATATGGCGGTTGATTTAGTGAGGAGGTTTGGTAGGGATGCTCTGTTGGCAAAATCAGATATTAAATCGGCATTTAGGTTGTTACCTGTGGATCCTGATGGTTTTAGTTCTTTAGGTTTTTCTTTTGATGGTTATTTTTATTTTGATCGTTGTCTCCCTATGGGTTTCTCCCTGTCGTGTTATTATTTTGAGGCTTTTTCGTCTTTCCTACAATGGGTGGTTGAGTTTGAGTTACCTATAGGGGGAATTGTTCATTATCTTGATGATTTTTTATTTGTGGGTAAGGCTGGTTCGACGTGTTGTCAAGAGCTGCTTTTTAAATTTATGGCAATGAGTGGTCTCTTTGGTATCCCGTTAGCAGAGGAAAAAACAGTCTTTCC